>NC_084839.1:93356166-93963166 GCF_033115175.1 Lepus europaeus
CCAAAGGCAGGAGCCAGGTGCTTATCCTGGTTTCCCAAGGGGTGCAGGGCCCAAGCACTTGGGCCATCCTCTACTGCACTCCTGGGCCACAGCAGAGAGCTGGTCTGGGAGAGGGGCAACCAGGACAGAATCCAGAGCCCCGACTGGGACTAGAACCCAGTGTGCCGGCGCCGCAAGGTGGAGGATTAGCCTATTGAGCCACGGCGCTGGCCAGAAGTGGTACAGCTTTGACTGGAACGGGTGCCCATATGGATACTGGTTATTGAGAAACATTTTGGTGATTTCTTGTTTGAGGATATCGTAACTGTTATGAATATTCATGCTTGCTATTTTCTATGAACTAAATGTTCTTTTTCTCTGGAAAAAAATGTCAAGGACTGCAATTGCTGGGTAATATGCTAAATGTATTTTCATTTTTAAAGAAACTTTCTATTTCCTGGAGTCATCATATCATTTTACATTCCTACTGGCAATGTATGAGAGATCCATTTTCTCTGCATCTTCCCCAGCATTTGATATTTTCACTAGTTTTCTTTTAGCTGCTCTTACAGATACATAGTGATACCTCATTTTGGTCTAAATTTATGTTTCTTTAATGGCTAATGATATTGAACATCTTTGTATGTACTTATTTTCCAACTATGTATCTTCTTTGTTGAAATGAATATTGGTGACTTTACCCCATTTTCTAATTGTGTTTTTTTAATATGTTACTTACTCATTTTAATTCTATTTTAAAGGCAGAGAAACACAGAAAGAATGATAGGGACAGACAGAAATCCACTGGTTCATTCTACAAATGCGTGCAATAACCCAAACTTGGTCAAGAGCCCAGAACTCGATCCAGGTCCCAGATGCAGGTTGTGGGAACCTAATTTCTTGAGCCATCACCTGTTGCCTCTGAGAGTGCAAATTCACAAGAAGCAGAAATCAGAAGCAGAGCCAGGACTCAAAAGCAGGCACTCCAATTTAGAATACAGGCAGCCAGATGTGGTGTCTTAACTACTACACCAAACACCTGCTACTGGGTTTTTGAAATATTGGATTTTAACAGTATATGCCATGATTTTTAAAAAAGATATATTATTTATTTATTTAGAATACAAAGTTACACAGAGAGGGAGAGACAGAGATCTTCCATCTACTGGCTTACTCTCCAAATGGCTGCAATGGACAGGTTTGGGCCAGTCAGGGGCCAATAACTCCGTCCTGGCCATATGGTGACAGGAGCCCAAGTACTTGGGCCTTCTGCTGCTGCCTTCCCAGGCACATTAGCAGGAAGCTGAATTGGAAGCATGGTAGCCAGGACTCAACCCAACATTGGAATATGAAATTCTGGTGTTGCCAGCAGCAGCTTAACCCACTGTATCACAATGATGAAATGTGGTTTATTCCAGGAATGGCAGGTATGTTCCATATTCAAAAACTCAACCAATGTAATCTCCTGCATTAAAATGCTAAAGAAAAATGGTCTCATGTTCATACTAATTGTTGCAGAAAAAAGTATTTAACATATCCAACATCACATATGACAAAAATTCTCAAAAAAATAGAAGTAAAGGACTTCCTTACCTCAATAAGTATCTATAAAAATCTACAGCTAAAGTAATGCTTAGTGGTGAAAGACTAAATGCTTTTGCCTGAAACAAAACAGTATGTCTGATCTCATCACTGCTATTCAACATAATACTGGAAGTCTAGCCTGCACAATAAGGCAATGAAAAGAAATAAAATGCATACATATCTGGAAGAAAGATAAAAAAAAAAAAAACAGTTCCTGTCTGCAGATGACATGATGATCTATGATGGTAATTTTGAAAGTTTATAGCTCTCTTTCTTTCTCTGCCTTCAAATAAATAATAAAAAGTATTAAAAGATTTTTAAAGGGACCAAGCATTTAGCTCAGCAGGTACTACGCCCTTGCACATCTGACTCCAACTCCCTTCCATTGCAGACTCTGAGCAGCCGCAGTGATGGCTCAGGTAATTGGTTACATGCCACCCATGTGAGAGACTGAACTGTGTTCTTGGCTGCTGGCTCTTGCCTTAGTCCAACCCAGGCTGTTGTGGGCATTTGGGGAGTGACCCCACAGACTGGGGCTCATTCCCTCATCTTTCACTCTCTTTGTCTCTCTTTCACTTTCTCTCTTTGAAATAATTTTTTTTTAAAATTAAAATATATATATATATGTTAATGGAGAAATAGAATTAAAAGGTTAAGCTCAACTTTTGTGCTTTTGAACTAGTAACCAGTAACTTGTTAAGAAGCCTACATCCTGTGTCAGAGTACCTAGGTTTGAGACCTAGCTCCACTCCCAGTTCAAATTTCCTGCTACTGTGCACACTAGGGTGCAGCAGGTGATGATTAAAGGGACCACACGGGAGATCTGCATCGAGTTCCTGGCTCCTTGCTCCAGCCCTACACAAGAGCCATTGTGAGAATTTGGGGAGTGAACCAGTGTATGGGTCCTCTTGATCCATCTCTTTCTCCATGTCTTTATGTCTTTGTCTATCTCTATCTCTATCTCTATCTCTATCTCTATCTCTATCATCTCCATCATCTCTATTTCCAGCTCTTAAATAAATAACTAAATCAATACATTTTTTAAAGATTTGTTTATTTTTATTTGAAAGTCAGAGTTACACAGAGAGAGGAGAGGCAGAGAAAGAGGTCTTCCATCTGATGATTCACTTCCCAATTGGTTACAACAGCTGGAGCTGTGCCGATCTGAAGCCAGGAGCCAGGAGCTTCCTCCCAGTCTCCCACGTGGGTCTCCCAAGGACTTGGGCCATCTTCTACTGCTTTCCCAGGCCACAGCAGAGAGCTGGATCAGAAGTGGAGCACCCGGGTCTCAAACCGGCGCCCATATGGGATGCTGGTGCTTCAGGCCAGGGCATTAACCCGCTGAGCCACAGCGCTGGCCCCACTATGAACTTTTTAAAATCCTCTTAGAACTAATAAATGCATTCAATAAAGTTGTATGCCGTACGTTGGTGTTGCTGTTTCTAAAGAACCAGTTTTGTTTTAGTGTTTGTATCACATTTATTTCTGTTTTTATCTTTGTTATTTCCTTACTCTGCTTTCTGTGCCCTGTTCTGCTCTTATTTTTCTGATTTTTGGGGTGGGATTTCTCTATTGCTTTGATACTTTTCATCTTTTCTAGTTTATTTACTACTATAAATTTCCTTTTCCACATCACTTAAGCTGTATCCCACAATTTTTTGTTGTATTTTAATTTTCATCTTTTGTTTGGTTTATTTCCCTGGAGACTTCTTCTATGGTTCATGGATTACTTGAAGTTTCAAGGTGTTTAGAAACTTTCCTGATATTGATTTCTAGTTTGATTTCTCTGTGGGTGAACACATTCTTTATAATTTTGATTCTTTTAACTTTTTGTGATTGGTAGTTCAGGCTATGGTCTACACAACATGAATATATATGGCAGGGTACTTGAGAAATATAAGAGTACTTCAAAATGTGGAAAGTGGAATTAAAAGAAAAGGCTTTTGGTACCAAAAATTTTAAAATTCATATGCAGTATTTCATATATAATTTTATAAATATTATAATTCATGTATATTTTCCCTGAACTTTGTGAAGACTCTTTGTTTGCTTATTCTATTCCTGCTGTGTGAAATGTTCTATAAATGTCCATTGGATCCTACTGACTTACAGTTTCATTGAATTTTTCTATGTCATTCATAATTTTTCTAGTTGTAGCAATTGTTCAGAGAAGGTTTTGAAGTCTGCGACTATAATTCTTCAGGTGTACTTCTACCCATTTTGCTTCATATATTTAATGGTTCTGTTCTTTGAGATATATATATTCAGTATTGCTATGCCTTCTTCTAGGTGGGTTGGTACTTAATCATTTTAATCATTATACAATGTACATCTCTCACCCTAGTAAATTTCCTTGCTCTGAAATTTGCTTTCTCTATTAGCTTATCTATGTTTACTTTCCTTGATTAAGGCTTGTGTGGTACATCTCCACCCTTTTAATTCAATTTCCATGTGCTATTATATTTGATGTAGAACAATTTCCTGTAAAAGACAGAGTTGGCTTTTTTTTTGTTGTTGTTCAGGATGATGACCTCTGTTGTTTTTTTAATTTGTGTAATTAGAGCATTTACATTTTAATGTATTTATTGATACAGTAAAATTTAAGTCTACAATTTTATGTTCTGTTTTCTGTTTGTTCTCTATGTTTCAATTCTTTTTAAAAATTTATTTACTTTTGGGGCCAGCACTGTGGTGTAGCAGGTACAGCTGCTGCCTGCAGTTCTGGCATCCCATATGGGCGCTGGTTCAAGTCCTGGCTGCTCTGCTTCCAATCCAGCTCTCTGCTATAGCCTGAGAAAGCAGTAGAAGATGGCCCAAGTCCTTGGGCCCCTGCACCTGTTTGGAAGACCTGGAGGAAGCTCCTGGCTCCTAGCTTTGGATGGGTACAGTTCTGGTCATTGTGGCCATCTGGGGAGTAAACCAGCAGATGGAAACCTCTCTTTCTCTGCCTTTCCTTCTCTCTGTGTAACTCTGACTTTCAAGTAAATAAATAAATCTTTAAAAAATTTATTTACTTTTGGGGATGGTGCTGTGGTGTAATGGGTAAAGCCATTGTCTGCAGTGCCAGCATCCCACAGGGGCACTGATTGGAGTCCTGTCCAGGCAGTTCCACTTCTGATCCAGCTCCCAGCTGATGGCTTGGGAAAGCAGCGAAGGATGGCCCAAGTGCTTGAGCCCCTGTAGCAACGTGAGAGGTCTGGAGGAGGCTCCTGACTCCTGGCTTCAGATCTGCTCAACTCCAGGCATTGCTGCCGTTTTGGGGGAGATGAAACATCTCTCTTTTTTTCTCTCTCCCCCCCACCTCTCTAACTCTGCCTTTCAAATAAACAAATCCTTAAAAATTTTTATTGACTTTTTTATTTGAAAGGCAGAGAGACAGAATTTTCCATTGGTTTTCCTACTCTTCAAATGCCAGCAACAGCTAGGGTTGGACCAGGTAGAAGCCAGTAATCTTGAACTCAATCTGGATCTCCTCTGTGGATGGCAGTGATCCAAGTACTTGAGCTGCCTCAAGTACCTGCTGGCTCCTAGGGTATACATTAGCATAAAGATGGATCAGAATCAGAGCCAGCATTCAAACTCAGGCACTCTGTGTGGGGTCTAAGTTCCAAGCAACATTGTCATCATGGTGTGAAATGCCCATCCCTCTGTTTTTATTTCTGTATTTGCTTTTCTCTACTTCCCTGTGGATAACTTCAGCCATTTTAGAATCTCGTTTTGATCTATCTATAGTAGTTTTGTTACCGGAGAAATTGCAGGGTTCTTGTCTTCGCGCAAGAAAGAATTCAGGCGTGAGACAGAGAGTAGTGGGAGGTAAAATAGCAAGGTTTATTAAGAAGGAACATCTGTAAGGACGGATGGGCACCTCTCCAGACAGGGCCTGAGAGAGAGTGCCCAGTCCCTCAGACTGGGGGAGAGCGGGGCTGCATGGGTGAGTGGAGAGTACACCCGGCCAGGCCAGGTGGGCGGCTCAGCAAAGATACAGAGAGCTGAGCGCCCAGTCTAGTTGAGGCTGGGGGTTTTAAGGAGATGGGTCTTTGTCTTCACATGCTTCAACCTGGAAAGAAAGACTTAATGGATGTAAATGTTAAGAAGCTTCTTCCTGTGGAAGGTCTGAAACAAAGGACTTTATGGATGCAAATGTTATCAGACCTGAGGAAGGGGCAGGGTGTTTGAGATGCAGATGCTGAGCTGCACCTGGGAGATTGTGGAAGATTTAGCAGGAGGGGTGAGGGCCTCCACCTGGCAGGTTACCAGGTAGAAGGGGGCAGGGCAGGCAGGATGCGAAAATCTGGGCTTCCCCTGGAACATTGTTAGGATGACTTTGAGATGCAGATGCATATAGATGTCTTCTCTTTAGGCCTGTCACACACACATAAGCTCATAACTGACTTCCTACCTAACAGTTTTAAATTTAACCTTTTTATTTTGTGGTAGCTTTAGATATTGCTGTATCAATAGATCAATTAGACCATCAAAGTCTAATAGTATCACCTATTTTTTTTTCTTTTCTGGTGCTTCAGTGACACAAATGTTAAGTCTTTTATTACAATTACGTATTTCAATGAGGTTCTGAATTCTCCCAGTCAACTCTATTTTCTCTATTTCTGAGCTTGAATATATCTACTTTTCTACCAAAAACTCTTACTTCTGTCTATTTCATTTGCTGCTGATTTCTTTAATTTAAGTTATAATATTTTTCACTTCTAAAATATTCACTTGATTTTTCTTTATGTCTTCTTTTGCTGAGACTTTTTATTTGTCACTTTTATCAAGTATGTTTGTAATTCCTCACTGAAGCATTTTATATGGCTACTTTCAAACCTCAGTTAAATAATTTTAGCATCTCTATCATCCCCGTGTTAGTGAATGCTGATTTTTCTCTTCTCTTACAACTTATAATATTTCTGATACTTACACAAGTGATCTTAGATTAACACCTTTGAGGAGTAGTATGTGATAGGATAGCTAAATCATACTTTACCAGCCCTTCTCTCACCCTACTCTGGTGAGGAAAGAAGAGCATTGCTTCATTAGCATCAGGTGGGTAAGGAGCTGCAGCTTCATGACTTGACTTGAGTTTGACACCTCAGGTTGTGAGGGCTCCCTTCTACTACTGGGAAGAGTTTTATTCCTGGGGAGTCCACCCACTAGACTCTCTTGATGCAACCCTTCTGGGAGGGGCAGGGGTGCCTGTTTGTTACTCCCCACATGAAGTGAAAGAATAAATAGCCTTGCTACTGCTGGGTGTCAGTAAAAGTCTTGATGTTCCACCAGGCCTGGTCTCACATCTCCCCAGAATGGAAGGCAACTCCTCGCTGCTGAGGCATTGGAGGTGAAGGCTCTCACAAGGAGGTGAAAGTTGGGGCAGCGACCATTACCACCTGTAGAATGAAAGTCTTGGATCCTCTTGTCCTAGTCTAGTGAATAGGAACTGGATGGGGAGTGGAGCACCTTGCTAAACCCTTTGGGAAGGTGGAAGTCTAGACTACCCCTACTCAAACTTGATTAACAGGAGTGGGGAGGTCACCATTTTCCTGAGATGTTTATCTGGAATAGCAATGTATATTTTCAAACATTTTTTGTTTGGCTGGGCCAGGTTGCCCCTTAGCTGGTCCTTTTCTTGCCTGCACTCATTGGCATTTCCAGGCGGCTGGCATCTCTAGTACTTACTCTGGGACATTTGAGGCACAAAAGACAACCACGACGTCACTGACATGTCACTTATCAGCTCCCACAGTTCTTACATAGTCCAACTCTCCACCTTGCAGAATTCTTGATTTTTCCATCTATAGCATCCATGATTTGTAGTTACTCTTAGCAGAAGGAATAGGAGAAAGTACATTCACTCTGTCTTCCCAGAAATGGAAGTCTTTTTTCATGTCTCCTTAAATTATTATTTCTTTTAAAAGATGACTTTCCCTCATGACAGTTCTTTGACTAGATTCATTAATGGACAAATGAGTTATTTTCTCAGGTATTGAACTTTACCACATAAGTAGCATTTGTGTTCATTAAAATTTGAAAGCAAATATAAACAACAAATAGTTCTGATGATAACTGCCTCATTTTAATATTTATGTAGAAGCTGCTGCATCATAAATATTGAGTTATGCTATTATTCCTGTCTATCCTGGCTTTTAATAAATGTAAAATCTGGCAAATATTACGACATCTACTCCTTATTTAGCTTTGAACTTAAGAATAGAAACTGTATTTCCTCATTAAAATTTGAAAAATGTCTATTTTGTGGATAGAATTTCTACAGATCCTGTTTACCTCTCTCTCTCTCCCACTACCCGAATATTCTCCTAGACTTATTCTATCTTCCTCAATTTCATATGCATAAAAACATAAAATTATTCATACACACACCCTTCTAAGTTTTTAAAAAGCAGCAAAATAAGAAAGTGTTTCTCATCTGCTCATGGATTTCTTTTTAATTACATGGAGAAGCGAAGAACCTGAAATGAAAAGATAAGGGGAAAGAAGGGTAACCCTGAGTAATAGATGGATGGGGAAGACAAAGAAAAGAGAGAGTGGACAAAGGAGTCGAGTCATGGAGGATGGATTTGGTACTGTGGTTGTGAAGCTATCTAAAACATCTCCTGATGTTGGGACCAAGAATTTCATGTATTAATAATTATCCAAATCTGCAACCCCAAATGATGAATTCTTTCTTACCAGTAACTCCAGGTTAAACATAGAGCTAGGTTTGACTCAACTTTGGTGATCATATTCGGGAACCCAATATGTTACTTGCTCACAATGATGACTGTCAGGAACAAAGGGGCCATGTCATCATTAGTCACCTGTAGAGTTCCTGGTGCATGCCAAGCCACAGGTACATCCCAGCATGATGAAATCCACTGGAAGGGAAACTACCCTTAATGGAACCTTGGAATGAGCACTCTCAAAGGGCATAACCCTTTGGAGATCCCAGGTGCGCACATGCGCACACACACACACACACCGTTGCCAACATATACATTCAAAAACCATTGTTTTAGTCAGAGTTCAGGTATAATATTTCAAATTTCCTTCAAATATAAGTAGGTCAAAGTATAAAAATAGTAATTTCTGATATTCTATGGGTGGCAAATACACTTCATTTCACATAGGACTTGCAACTATTTTATAGAGGCTACTGGGTGTGCTACTTTAACAGAGATTCTGAGGCAAGAACAGAGACTGTGCTAGAACCTGAATATTTGTGCTGCCCACCTCAGAATTCCCATGTTGAAATTCTAGCCCCCAAGGTGTTGGTATTAGATGTGTCTTTCAGAGGTGATTAGTTCATGAGCATGCAATCAATGCCATCATAAGAAGAGATCCCAGGGGGCTTCACTCACCTCCACCATGTGAGGGAACAGCAAGAAGCTGTATCTATGAACCAGAGACCACCCTCAGCACCTTGATCTTGGACTTCCCAATCTCCAGAACTGTAAGACTCAAATTTCTATTGATGCTTGGTCACTCAGTTTAAAGTATTTTTGTTATAGCAGCCTGAACAGACTAAGAGTGCCATGGTAGGGGCAGGAGGAATGACACACAGTAGCAGTTGTCCATATGATATCATTGACATAAGGAGAGATGTAAGTTGCAGAGTACAAAAATCGGGCACAGCACACATACACCTCAAGTGCTCTGACACCATTGGTGAAGATAATATGGCAGAGGGTTTAATGGTCAGGTTATGGAGCCAAGCTACACAGGTTCTCAAATGTGGACCCCACCCTTAACCAAACATGTGACTGTTGGCAATTCTTGGCCACTCAACACTTACATTTCCTCAAGTGTAACAGAGAATGGTGATATGATAGTAGCTACCTCCAAAAATCTGAGATAATTGAATGGCTTAAGTTTGTGAAGCACTGACAAAGAAAAAGGGCTATGTAAATGTATTTCTTGATATTTGTATTACTTTGAGTAATTCCCTGAAATTTTTAACATATGTTTTGGCAAGATAAATAATACTGGGACTGAAATTGGAGTTTTCCCAAAAAGGAGACAGAATGACAAACAATGCAAGATGACAAGAGCCTTCCCCAGCCACAGCCAACACTGACTCCTACAGAATAAATCAGAGAGGTTGAGGATTGAATGACCAAGCAGAGACCAGTGGGGACATCAACAGAAACCTACAGAGGGATCTTCCCCCAGGAGCAATTGGATGTGTCCTGCCACACCCCCTTGTTCCGGGGCAGCTGTTGCAGGAAGAGAGAAATAGGGGCCACAGAGACCTCTCATCCTGACTATTTGAGGCTTCTCCAGAGGTTGGCAGCACGTTGTCCCTGCATAAGAGATAAGAGGAGCCCCCACTCCAACGACAAAGAGACATGACCCTCTGCTTGTTTTCCTTCCAGTATCAAACCCCAAGGTTTAGCATCATACATGAAAAAGAAGTAAACAGGGATAGGCATATGACACAGTGGTTGGAAACCACATGGGACTCCCACATTCCAAGTCAGAGTGCCTGGGTTGAAGTCCTGGTTCCAGCCTTCTGCAAATGTGTACCCTTGGGGGGATGGGGCCTTCGAGTGATGACTCAAGTAGTTAAGTTCTTGCCACCCATATAGGAGATCCGGATTCAGTTCCTGGATCCCAGATTTGGCCTGGATCAGGCCTGATTTTGCAGAGATTTGGGGAGCAAACAAGAAGGTAGGGTATTTCTCTTTCTCTCTCTCTCTGTCTTCCACCCTCCCTTTCAAATAAATGAATAAATAAATAAAATTAAAAGGAGTAGTCTTAAATTTAAAAAACAGAAGAAAGACGTCAATTAACCGAATGAAGCCTGGAGCTGAGGAGGCCAAGTTCGCGTTTTCAGCGCACAAATGCTTCAGTTGGTTTTGCACAGAATCAGCAGGCTATTCCACAGACCCTGGCAGCCCTTTGGCATATGTGTTGAGGGTAACCTATTATCATTGACGGAAAGACTGTGTGAAGCACAGATTCAGAACCACTGTCCATAAAAGGAAGCATGTAAACAGCAGTAGGATGGAGGCCTCTCCTGGCCTACAATGTGCCACAGCTTTTGCCCCCACAGCTTACCATCAGCACATGTCACAACAGTCAAAATGTACTGAAAGTTTGGTGCACATAAAAGGCAATTCTACTATTTCTGGAACTACAATTCAAGTTTAGAAAATGAGAGGAGAAGAAAGTAGGTGAGGGAAGTAAAGAGAAAGTCAAAGGAAGAGAGGAGAAGAGGAAGGAAAAATAGGGGAGGAAAGTAGCAAGGAAGACAGGAAGAAAGGCAAGAGAGGGAGCAGGAAAGGAAAGCTCGTTGTCAGCTGTACTCCCATGACTCAGCTTTGTTTTGTTCTTCAACATATGTTATCTCACTTAATCCTTGCTCCAACCATGTGGGTAAAAACGTTATGCCCATTTTACACATGGGAGAAGAAGAGGCTCCAATAATTTCAGATTTGAGAAGAGAAGAACGATGACCACGTACAAAACTTTCAACTCTATTTCCTCCTTGTGGGAACTTGGCAGTGGCAATGGAAAGAATTTTGGGCTAGGAGTCAGAAGCTCCAGGTTTTTCTTGGCTCTCTGGTTGATGAACTGAGTCACCCTAGGCCAGTTTACAGGATGACCCTGGGCCTCTGTTCCTTCCCATAAATGGGTGGGTTGGACGTCCAGGTGGGTGGCTTAGAGCCACCATGGTATGTTAAAGCTAATGGCATCTGTTGGCCCTCAGTGGAGCCTGCAGCCTGCAGCTCAGGCATGGCCACCCACCACAGCCAGCTGTCATGCATCCTCTCAGAAGACATTTAAGTTTGCAACCTCTACACATGCTGAATGCCTACAAATCCCACATTTTAGCAGATTAATTCCAAATGACTGATTTCCCCCCCATATTTGCACCAAAAAATCCATTTACAGCTTTCCGATATTGAAGTGCTCTTTATTCTGAATGGAGCACCTGAAATAATTTAACACCCACAGTCTTTCCAAAGACATAACTCCCTGTGCTACTCCAGCAAATATTCACCTCCTTAGAAGAGGCATGTACAGCAGCCCAACTATTCCAACAAACATCCAAGAAATTGGGTTAGGTAAAATTAAGGGTTTTTAAAAAGGAAGACATTTGACCTCAAGTTATGAAACTGGCTCAGAACTGTTCCCCTGTGGTTCTAAGTACATAGTCAAACTTTCTGTGGCTTTTGAGGAAATTCTTGGGGTGCTAATGCTGTTCCATCAGTTGAGTTAGACCTGTGGCATTCAAAGGTGGACATAGCTTTCCACACAGGTGTTGCAGATCCCGAATACAAGTTATCTACACACAAAAAAAGGGTCATCTCTCAGAGCACTCCTGCCCCTTTCTCCTCTTCCCCTTTAAGAAATGACATGAGCTTCATTTACTTATGACAGTAAGTGAACACGATTTGGTTCCAGAGCTCAAGTAGACATTTAAACCCTAAAGTTATTAACTGATGGTTCTAACAGGATGGAAACTCAACCCAATTGTTGTATTTGGAATGTAGGCCTAGGGCAAGGTCCTTTGGTCACTTATGCTGTGCTATCAATACGCAGTTTCCTTGAAAGGGCTGGTTGCAGCAAGTTGAGCCCAGCTGTTTGCCCTACTTCCTGGTTCATTAAGTGATCCTTGGCACCTGCTCCACACCCCACCATTGTCCTTCTTTAGCTACATAGAATGCCAGAACCAGTGGGGTTTGACCAGTCTTGAACTATGAACCCCTAAAACTGCAAGCCAAAATAAACCTCCTTCATTCGAAGGAGCTTCTGTCAGATATCTTGATATGGGGATGAGAAACTGGTTAATACAGCCATTGTCCATGTTTCACCCATGGAGGGCTGTGCCCCCAGCCTCTGGTCACCACCTCCTGCCCAGTGCCCACCTCTAGACTGTATTCTCTCACCTGAGAAGAATCCCATGGAGGGGATAGGCTGCAAGTGAGAAGCTGACTGCAGGAAGCAGATCCTGAGAACTGTCCCCACCCTTGGAATGTCTTCAGATTTCTGCTGTGACTGGTCTAGAGCAGGCAGCTGCTGATGAGAAGACTTGGCACTTCACAGTCCCAAGGAGGAGTTATTTTTTTTTCTTTTTTTTTAAACTTTTATTTAATAAATATAAATTTCCAAAGTACAGCTTTTGGATTGCAGTGGCTTTTTCCCCCCATAACTTCCCTCCCACCTGCAGCCCTCCCATCTCCCACTCCCTCTCCCATCCCATTCACATCAAGATTCATTTTCAATTATCTTTATATACAGAAGATCAATTTAGTATATACTAAGTAAAGATTTCAACAGTTGGCACCCACACAGAAACACAAAGTGTAAAGTACTGTTTGAGTACTAGTTATACCGTTAATTCACATAGTACAACACATTAAGGACAGAGATCCTACATGGGGAGTAGGTGCACAGTGAGTCCTGTTGTTGATTTAACAATTGATACTCTTGTTTATGGTGTCAGTAATCTCCCTAGGCTCTAGTCATGAGTTGCCAAGGCTATGGAAGCCTTTTGAGTTCGCCAAAAAAGGAGTTATTTTTTGAATTTGGAATTTAGGAGCTGGCATAGGCAGGTGCATGGTCCAATGCAGAGAAGGAAAAGGAGCAGCTAAGGCAGTCTGCAGGTACCTCATCTGGAAAGGAGGAAGGCAGTCACAGTGTCTGCTACCCTGAGAAGCTAAATGCTTTAAAAAGAAAAGGAAAGTGGCAGAAACTTTGTGCAGTCATTAAGACACAATGTGGGATGCCTGGACTAAAGTCCTGAATCCAGTTCTGAGTCCAACTTCCTGCTAATGCACACCCTGGGAGGCAGCAATGATGGCTCAAGTACTTGGGTCCTTGCCACCCCTGTTGGAGACAGACATTTAGTTCCATCCCCTGACTTTGGCCTGGCCCATCTCTGGCTGTTGTGGACATTTGGAGAGTGAACCAATGGATGGAAAATCTCTGTTCATTTCAAATAAAGTGGAAATAAATAAACAAAATATTTTGAAAAGAAGAAAAAAGATGAAGCGCTGGTAGCTTGTTGTGAAGGTGGTGGTGAGTGCAGTGTGGTGGACAGGGGAGCCCTGGAGCCTGTGAGGCCCATGAGGCCACAGTGGCTCCTCAGACCATCCCAGACTATTGTCAAGATTCTGGATTGCCTCTGGTCTGCTTTAACAATAACCAGGAGGAAAAGAGAGCTAAGCATCAGAAGCAATGTAAACCTAGGTGGCAGACCAATTAAAGGCTGCTCTGCACAGTGATCTGCCCTCAAAGAGACCCATTGTAGACCAGTCCACTGCAATGGCTATCAATGTGGTAAGCCTGGGCTTCAGCAGAAGTCAGCTTGTGAAGAGCCCTGGCAGCTCTGCCAGGCAAGAGTTGGATCACTGGAAATGGAATGCTGGAGTCGAAGGATGCACAGGTCAGAGCCACAGATCTTATTAGTTCTAAGCTGAAAAGCCCTTCACTCGGCTCAGCTTCCAAAGTGACCACCACTGCAGAGGGGACAGCCAAGTAGGGTCAGTAACATTGCAGGCAGAACTGTAAATTTCCTGTTAGAGATGCCACCTGCCTTTACCTAGCCAGCTCTCCTCCCAGGCCAGCTAGGTAATGGAAGTCAACAGGGTGCCTTCCCCAAGGAAGTTCACACCTCCCTTAGGATGTACCCCAGGTGAAGAGATAGATAGGTCTGGGCCTCTTAACTGACAAGGCCTTAAAGCCAACCTGATTGTTATCAGGCCCCTTCTGCCAGGTTCTATTTGGCTTAGCACCTTTCTTAGCTCCTCTAATAATGACTCTGCCCTTTGTTCTAGACCCTGTCTAGCCCACTTGGGCTTCATTCCTTTATAGTCATAGCCTCTACTCTAACATCAAAGGCTCTACTCCCAACCTGTGTGTACTGATGGTCCTCTCCTCCACTTAATGTTGTATGATTGTTCAGAATTTCTCTACAGACAAACCCCTCTACCAACAAAAGTTGAGTGGCCTTTCTCCCAGTCTTGGTTGGGACCAGCTTTAAACCATATCCATCAAACTGTCCTCACAAGGGTCCAGAGACCCCTCCTCATTTCCTGTCCTCTAGGAAATCCTCTCATTACCAGGTTAATGCCACTCTTAGGATCATTGGTTGCTATTCTTACCCTGACTTGTATACTACAGTGTCTGCTTAAGTGTTTACAGCAGGTGATAATGGAACAATCCAAGGCCTTCAGCAACCAGGTGGTCAACCAAATGCTGCTGCTGCTACAGGGATGTGCTTGGCTCCCCACCCAGGAGACAGCAGCTTGAGACATCGCCCCATGCCAGCGAAGAGTATCTCATCACCCCATGTCAGCAGGAAGTAGCTCTAAAAACAGATCATCGTCCCTCTACCCCTCCTGGAGTTTTGGGACTAATGTAATCGCATACAACTCCTGCTTTATAAAAAACAAAAGGGAGAAATGTTAGGAAAATGGTGCAGTCTTATCTATAGTGTGATCTACACCCTGACACCATCCTAGGCTCTAGCTCCCCACTGCCATTGCTGAAAGCCAGGTGGCCACATGGCCCAACCACCGGTGTCAAGCTCCACCCCCATCCTAATGGGATTCGCTGCTCCTACTTCCCTGGCCACCCTCTGCCAAAGTTTTAAAAGGACCTGTTCCTGAACACATGGCCCTCTCTTGCTCTCTCTCTCACTCTCTATGCTCTCTGCTCCTCTCCTCTCTCTCAGCTCCTCTCTCCTGCTCACACTCTCTCTCCTCTCCTGGCTCTCCTCTCCTCTCCTCTCCTCTCCTGTCCTCTCCTCTCCTGTCCTCTCCTCTCCTCTCTTCTCCTCCTCTCTTCCTCTCCATCTCCTAAACTCTGTCTCTGTCTCTTTCTCCCACTTCTTCTTTGCCCCTTCCCTCCAGCTTGTCAGGTTTCCCCCAATAAACTCTTTTCCTTAAAAAAAAAAAAGATTCTGGATTGCTACATCTCTATTGTTCTGACTCCTCTCTTCTCTCTCTATTTGGTTTCATCTTCCCAAAACAGGCATACAGCATGGGGTTCTGTGAGCCCTAAACCTGGGCAGTTTTGTCCCTTTAAAGAGAAGACAAAGCCATTGTAATCCATAAGCTGTACTTTGGAAATTTATATTTACTAAATAAAAGTTTAAAAAAAGAGAAGACAACATAATGACCTGATATGTCCTCTGCAATATACATATATTATATATAATATATACATTTATAATATATAATATATACATATATAATATATGTATTTATAGTATATAATATGTACATATATAATAAACATATATACTGCAATATACATATATAAACATGGTATTCAAAAAGGTTATAGAATATACATATTATGAAAAAAAGAATTTCAAACTTGCATTCACCAAAATGAACTTTTTTTAAATTTTTATTTCTTCTCAAAGCTTTTCTAAAGATTTGTTTATTTGAAAGGCAGAGTTACAGAGAGAGAGAGAGAGATCTTCCATTCACTGACTCATTTGCCAAATGCTCCAGTGGCCAGGGCTGGACCAGGCTGAAGCCAGAAGCCTGGAACTCCATTGCATTGCCCACATGGGTGGTAGGGAGCTGCTCTGGAAGTTGAGCAGCTGCGACTTAAACCCATGTGCATATAGGACGCTGGTATTGAAACTAAACTGACTGTGGCACAATCGCAGTCCCAATTCTTATTTATTTATTTAATTTATTTGAAAGGCAAAGAGACAGAGACAAAGAAAGAGACAGACAGATGGTTAGACATAGAGATGGCTCATCCTCTGGTTCACTCTTCAAATGCCTGCCACAACCAAAGCTGGGCCAGTCCAAAGCCAAGAGTTCAGAACTCTTCCCAGATCTGCCACATGAGTGGTATAGACTCTAATACTGGAGTCATCACTTGCTGCTTCCCAACATATGCATTAGCAAGAAGCTAGAGTTGGGAAAGGAATAGGGACTTGCAGGCAGGCAACCTGATATGGGAAGCAGTGTCCCAAGTGGTATTGCAACCTCTATCCCAATTGCTGCCTCAAACTGACGCTTTACTTTCTTTTATCAATTAGCTCTTGAAGTCTGTAGATTTGTGCTACTGTTAAAAAGTAAGAAGTCTTTTAGGCCGGCGCCACAGCTCAATAGGCTAATCCTCCACCTGCAGCGCCGGCACAACGGGTTCTAGTCCTGGTCGGGGCGCCGGTCCTGTCCCAGTTGCCCCTCTTCCAGTCCAGCTCTCTGCTGTGGCACGAGAGTGCAGAGGAGGATGGCCCAAGTGCTTGGGCCTTGCACCCGCATGGGAGACCAGGAGAAGCACCTGGCTCCTGGCTTCAGATCAGCGCGGTGCGCCGGCTGCAGTGGCCATTGGAGGTTGAATCAACGGTAAAGGAAGACCTTTCTCTCTGTCTCACTCTCTCGCTGTCCACTCTGCCTGTCAAAAAAAAATAAATAAATAAAAAGTCTTTTAAAAAAATATTTAAAGAAGGGAAGTCATTTGGTCTCTCATTTAAATTGCACATATCTTATCAGGGTAACTGGATTCAAGCCCCACCTCTGGTCCCTGACTACAGCTTTCTGCTAATGTAGACCTTGGGAGGCAACAAGTGATGGCTCAAGTGATAGATTCTTGCTACCTGCAAGGGAGACCTGGATTAAGTTCCTGGCTCTTGCTTCAGCCTTGGCCAGTCCCAGTCACTGAGAGCATGTGGAGAGTGAACAACCAGATGTGAGTGCTCAAGTGCTCTCTCTCTCTCTCTCTCACATGCAATGATGTCTCTCTCTCTCTCTCTCTCTCTCTCTCACTGTCTCCCTGCCCCTCAAATAAATACAAATATAATTTTTAATCCTTAAAATGAAACCCTAAGCATATATAGAATGAACTAAACACCAAGTAAATATACATGAAACAAGCATGAAAATTTAAATGTTTGTCACTAGTATCAAATATCTATACTTTGACCATCAAAATAATTGGCCAAATAGCTTTATTTGATATTATGAAAATAAAGCACAAAGCAAACTATAAGAGAATTATATATTCAATTGCTGCATTAACTTTTTCTCATTCATTATTTTGTAGAGCCTTAGGCAGAGCAAAGATGTGTTTTAGTAGAATGACTAGAAATTCTAGTTATTTTTGTTTTTCTGAAAAACAAAGTTGGGAGGGAATTCAAAATTTTCCATACTCAAGATGATATTAAAAACTGACCTTGAATCCAAAAGGTTCATATTCAGTGTCCCAAACACAGTATCCAGCCAAGATTGATACCACTTTATAACAGACTTTAAAATCATTAAACAGGAGTTGTTAGCAAGAAAAATTACTTATTTGACATTGCAAAAATGTATATTCAATCAAATAAATGCAAAGTAGAAATCACTTGTCATTATTAAATAATAGTGTTCTTATTCCGTTACAAGTTATTAAACAAGCACATTATTGGTATCAAAAAAAGACTTTAAAAAGGATTTCTATTACAACGAAGACAATCCAAATCTTTCTGGGACACAGGAACGTGGGACGTTTAATAAGGAGAAAGATATTGTCCTCAACTGAATTTCCAGGCTTTTGTTATCACAATAACCCTGTTAAACATTTAAGAAACTCAAAATCACCCTGCACTTTCAAATTCCTGTTGTAACAGAAAAATTAATTAAAGGTGTAGATTCAATTAAATGGAAGGAAAAGGCAGCATTTTAGTGATTTGATGATATTATTCATTTAAAAAATCATTCTTAATCAACAAGACTGCATTTAAGCAAACAAAAAAAAAATCCATATCTGCTTCTTTCTCATCTCCAGAGTTGTAATTGTATAGGCCATTGTGGCCTGAAGGGACAGTGAATGTCACAAGTTTTCTTCAAGTTCAAGGTATATTTTTGCCTGGTTTTGCTTTATTTTTGACCAAGCCCATTTGCTTTACAGGGAATAAACTCAGTTAAACATCCCCTAGCAACCATAGACTTCTCTTTTTTTCAGAAAGGGTTTTCCTGCTTGCTCCCCACAACGAGATGTCCCATCATCAACCCTGAAGGTTGAGCATCTTGGAGGTAAGAACAGAAGAAACCAGGAGGCTGGTGCCTTGTGCCAATTGCTATGCACCTGCTAATGAGGCTGACATGTTTGGACGAAGCAACCCAATTTGCATTTGTCACCAGAGTGAGATATTAGCAGTGTGAATTTTGAGAGGGACAGATGTGCCCCAGCAGGACTGCCACCTCTGACAGCCTGCTGTGCTACCAACACCAGGGAGGCTGCCAGCCCAAGGGACACGCCTCGCCTCCAAGGAGCCCGAGGTCTTGCCAGACAGAGCAGAATAGAGACAGATGTCCTTCCTCAAGGCCCTGGGGTCCTGGCGCATGGATGGGGGACCAAATTAGCTGGTGCCCCTAGTGTGCTAAATTCATAGTCCTTGGAGATTATTGTATTTAAGTATTATGCCCCTTATTTTGCTACCTCCCCACTCAACCTATGTTTCTTGTTTCCTTAAAAGATGCAAAGATTGTCATCTTCTGTTTCTTCTAAATCTCTGAAAATAAGAAATAGCAGCCCAATTAAGTACAGTTTGGAGTGGCAGGTGTTACTCCTAGAGAGATGGAAATCATTTTGGTACTGTATCTGATTTTCTCTGTAGGTATATTTTCATTATAAAACAAGTATCTTACTGTTCAGCTAGAATTTTTGATCAGCATGTAATAATTGCACATTTTTGTGATGTATAGTGCAATATTTCAACACATATACATAGTATAAACCCATTAATACAGGCAACTAACCATTCCATTTCCTTGTCTTTTCTTCATGTTTGGAGCCCATCAGCTCCTCTCCTTCATTGTTTATACAAGATGCACATTATACACTCATCTCATGGAAGACTAGAACTTGCTAATTTATATGGCTGTGTTTCAGGATCCATTATCCGACCTCCCATACCCTTCGCAGCCTCTACTCACTCCTCCTATCATTACACTTCTGCAAGTAGGAAATAATATGTGCTGGTTTTCTTTTTCTGACTAGCTTATTTCTCTAAACACAATGCCATCTAGTTCCAACCATTTTGCTGCAAATTTCAAGATTCCATTGTTTTTTATAGTTGAATAATATCCCAACATGTATATATACCACATTTTCTTTATGCACTCATCCATTAATGGGCACCTATGTTGATTCTCTACCTTTGGCTGTTGTGAATACTACCGTAATGAACACAGGAGTGTAGGTACCACTTTCATATTGCTGATTTCACTCCCTTTGTATATGTATTTCCTTAATATGAATGTACATATATTTCATTTCACTTCTTTTTTTAAGTTATTTTTTTTATTTGACAGGTAGAGTTGTAGACAGTGAGAGAGAGAGACAGAGAGAAAGGTCTTCCTTCCACTGGTTCACCCCCAAAATGGCTGCTACGGCCGGTACTGCGCCGATCCGAAGCCAGGAGCCAAGTGCTTCTTCCTGGTCTCCCATGCAGATACAGGTGCCCAAGCACTTAGGCCATCCTCCACTGCCTTCCCAGGCCACAGCAGAGAGCTGGATTGGAAGAGGAGCAACCAGGAATAGAACCCGGTGCCCATATGGGATGCCGGGGCCGCAGGCAGAGGATTAACCAAGTGAGCCACGGCGCCGGTCCCTATTTCACTTCTTATATATGAGGTGGCATAGTTGGTATGGTACTTCTACTCTTAATTTTTTGAGGAATCTCTGTGCTGTTTTCCGTAACATTTGTACTAATTTTCATTCCCACCAGCAGTATATAGAGATTTTCCTTTCTCCAGATCCTTGCCAGTATTTGTTACTATTGTCTTTTTTTTTGGACAGGCAGAGTTAGACAGTGAGAGAGAGACAAAGAGAAAGGTCTTCCTTTTTCTGTTGGTTCACCCCCTAAATGGCTGCCATGGCCGGCTCACTGTGCCGATCCAAAGCCAGGAACCAGGTGCTTCCTCCTGGTCTCCCAACGGGTGCAGGACCCAAGCACTTGGGCCATCCTCCGTGGCCCTCCTGGCCACAGCAGAGAACTGGACTACAAGAGGAGCAACCAGGACAGAATCCAGTGCCCCAACCAGGCCTAGAAACCAGGTTGCTAGTGCCACAGGTGGAGGATTAGCCAAGTGAGCCAAGACGCCTGCCACTATTATCTTTTGACAATAGCCATTCTAACTAGAGTATAATGGTTTCTCATTGTGGTTTTGATTTGGTTTTTCCTAGGTTTTGTTTATGTTTTCTTCTAGCAATTTTAGGTATTAAACTTTAGATTTAATACAATTATATGTATTTACATTTAGATTTCTGGTCCATTTTGAGCTGGTTTTTGTATGAGGTAAGAAATGAGAGAGGGTAAGACTCAGTCTTCTACACATGAATACCCATTTTCCCAGAACCATTATTGAAGAGATCCTTCTTTCTCCAGTGTATGTTTTTGGTGACTTTGTTGATAATCAGTTCACTGTAGATGCCTGAATAAATCTCTGGGATCTCTAATTTTTCCATTTACTATGTGGCCATTTTATGTCAATGCCATACTGTAACAATAGCCCTGTAGTATGTCTTAAAATAAAATCTTGTGATGCCTCAAATTTTGTGTTTTTTTAAGATTTATTTATTTATTTGAAAGTCAGAGTTATATAGAGAGAGAAGGAAAGGAAGAGAGGGAGAGAGAGAAAGAGGTCTTTCATCTGCTGGTTCACTCCTCAACTGACCACAATAGCCAGAGCTGCACCAATCCAAAGCCAGGACCCAGGAGCTTTTTCTGTGTCTCCCACATGGGTGTAGGGACCCAAGGACTTGGGCCATCTTCTACTGCTTTCCCAGGCCATAGCAGGGAACATAGTTCTTGCTACAGACATTCTTTTGGTACCAGGCTATGTCTGATAAATTTTCATGTATGTATTTCCATTTTCATTAATTTCACAAAATTTTTAAATTTTCATTTCTGTAATGATTCATAGTTCATTCAGAAACATGTTCGTCAGTCTCCATGTATTTGTACAGTTACTACAGGATTTTTTTCCCTTGTTCATTTCTGGTTTTATTCCATTGTGCTCAGAAAAGACATAAGATATAATTTTGATTTTTTAAAATATGTTGATACTTGTTTTGTGGCCTAATAGATAGTCTATCTTAGAGAATCTTCCATGCGCTGATGAAAGTAGGGTGCGTTCTTCAGCTGTTTGATGACATGTACTATAAATACTGGTTAAGGACATTTGATCTACAGTGTGATTTAATTCCACTGTTTGTTGATTTTTGTCTGAATGATTTATCCCTTGATGAAAGTGGACTGCAGAAGTCCCCCATTATTACTCCCTTGGAGCTTATTTCTCTCCCTATATCTTAAAAAATATCTTAAAATATTTGTTTTATAAAATTGGCTGGCCTAGCATTTGGGAAGTATACATTTACAGTTGTGATATCTTGTTGTATTGACATAGTCCACATTATACTGTTTTCTTCTTTGCCTATTTTTACAGTTCTTGTCCTAAAGTCTATTTGTCTGATATAACTATAGGTGCTGCTGCTCATTTGGGATTTCTTTTTGCATCAATCACATTTCTCAATCCTTTCACTTTAAGTCTTTGAATATCTTTACTGGGAAAGTGAATTTCTTGCAGGCAGCATATTGTGGGTCTTGTTTGTTATCTATTCAGCCAGCCTATGTCTTTTAATTTGGTAAATTTAGTCAATTTACATTCATAGTTATTATTGATAAGTAATTTTTAGTTCTGCCATTTTAAAATTGTTTTGTTTATTTTTAATAAACTTTTTTTATTTTACTGATGCA
Organism: Lepus europaeus; assembly: GCF_033115175.1. Lineage (NCBI taxonomy): Eukaryota > Metazoa > Chordata > Mammalia > Lagomorpha > Leporidae > Lepus > Lepus europaeus. The sequence continues at coordinate 93,378,440 of NC_084839.1, forward strand.
TTTTTTTGCTTTCACATGTATTCATGATGGTAGATTCTTTGTTTTTCTGTATTCCTTAAGCATATTCTGTGAGTTTGGTCTATAATGATGAATTCTTTCAATTTTTGCTTTTCTTGGGAAGTCCCCATTTCTCTTCCACTTATGAAAAAGTTGGCAGTTACTTTCAGAATTTGAAATATATTATTCCATTTCCTCCTTGTCTATAAAGTTTCTGTGGAAAAATCTGAGTTAATCTAATAGGAGTTCCCTCAAAAAATGAATTGCATATTTTTTCTCTTGTCAATTTAAGGATTCTGTCTTTCCTTTATGCTTTTGAGAATTTAAGTATAATCTTTCATGGTGAAGATCTTTTCTGGTCATTTCTGTTTGGGTTTCTATGGACTTCTTGTACTTAGATATCCATATATCTCTGCTTTGGGAGTTTTCAGCTATTATTTTTCTGACTAGATTTTCCCATTCCTTTACTTCCATTTTGTTTCACAAAAATTCCCAAAACTTGAATATTTATTTGCTTAACTATGGTCCAATTAATTATCTTCATTCTTTTAGATTTTTTCATTTTTTTATCTGACTAAAATATTTCAAAATTCTTGTCTTCAAATTCAAATATTTCTTTCTTTTGCTTTATCTAGTCTGTTGTTAAGGCTTTCTAGTGTGTTTTTTAAAGATTTATTTACTTATTTGAAAGTCAGTCAGAGTTACACAGAGAGAGGAGAAGCAGAGAGAGAAAGAGCGAGGTATCCCATCCTCTGGTTCACTCCCCAGATGACCGCAACAGCCAGAACTGTGCCGATCCAAACCAGGAGCCAGGAGCTTCTTCCTGAACTCACTCTGCTAAGTAGAACCAGTAGAACCATGTAGTGCAGGACTTCTTGGGCTGAAGTGATGGAGTCAACATTGCTGCTGGGTCCAATTGAGTTTGTAAGACTGTAGTCCTTTTTTTTTTTTTTTTTTTTTTTTTTTTTTTTTTTTTGTCGCCAGGCAGAGTTACACAGTGAGAGAAAGAGAGAGAGTTATAGACAGTGAGAGAGAAACAGGTCTTCCTTCCATTGGTTCACTCCCCTAAGGGTTGCTATGGCAGTGCTGCGCTGATCTGAAGCCAGGAGCCGGGTACTTCCTCCCGGTCTCCCATGCGGGTGCAGGGACCCAAGCACTTGGGCCATCCTCTGCTGCCCTCCTGGCCACAGCAGAGAACTGGACTGGAAGAGGAGCAACTGGGACTAGTACCCAGCACCCCAAACGGGACTAGAACCTGGGGTGCCGGCACCACAGGCGGAGGATTAGCCAAGTGAGCCATGGTGCTGGTCTGACTATAGTCCTTTTTCTAATGTGATAGGATGAAGGTGGGGCCTCACAGATGAATCTATTCAGATGCTTCTGTCTTCTTGGGCAATTTGGATTCAAACATCATACTACTTCATTCTACACTCTGGAGGTCGGGGAGCAGGCCATGTGAGTTCCTTCTGTGAAGCAAAGCTACCGTGTATCTTCCAGGTAGCTCGTGTTTCTGGGTTCCAAGCCTGTGACAACAGAGAATGCTTTCTGTAACTAAGATTGCAAATATCCAGCATCTGCAGAGACGGGGTCTGCCGGGTCCTGCAATAGGGAATCCCCTGGTTGTGGGGCTAGGGTCGTGGATGCCCATGTGCTCAGTTCCTCTACGTGTCTTGCCATTCCAGGTGTCTGTGTCCTCAGACATCCCCCAATCTCTCTTCCAGAGCTCCAGTGCTGCTCTCTGTGAGGCATTCCCCTTAAAATTAAGTTTTCTACTTGTTATGTTGCTCCTTCTCTATGGAAAAAGAGACAAATACCAGGCACCGCTATTTGACCATCTTGGAGAATTATGTTAAACAGAATTAGCATTCATAATCCATAATTTTTATGTAACTTTGCAAGTTAGGCATGGGTCAACAAAGTTTCTGGGAAAGGCCGACAGTAAACTTATATACTTTATGTGTCTCCTTCATGACCATTCAACTCTGTAGTTGTATTGAGCAAGTAGCCACCAATAATACATGAAGGAATGGGCATGGTTGTGTGTCAATAAAGCTTTATTTATTGTAATAGCAGTGAGCCAGATTTGTCCCACTAGCCATAGATGTCTGGTCCCTGTCTTAGGAAAAAAAGATTGTCTAGAAATTGTGCACAGTTTTTACAATTTTGCTCTGGTTTGGAGAAACAGACAACATAATATCTACCACAAAGGCAAGGGTGTTCACCCAGACACCCCAGAATATCAACTAGGCTCTTTCCCCCACAATGGAATGACCTCAGCAAGGTAATTCGCCCTCCCTAAACCTGAAAAGTAAGGATATGGCCCCTCTTTGGGGCCACATTGCTCTTGGGATTAAATGAGATGATGTTTTACAAGCATGGTGCAATGTAGTGAATAAGGACTACACAATAGGAGTCCCTCCAGCCTTCCTGTGATATCTGCCAGTACTTCTGTCCATACATCATAAAATGCTTCATTTCCTGCACCCCCTGAGTCTCTGCCTCTGTTTCTAACCATTCCAGCAGTCTCCTCCAAGTTTTTTTCTTCTGAACAACTCTCTATGAGTGCTCTCAAAGATTCTGGTCTCAGTCCTCCTCTATTTCATTAAATGATGATATCATGAAGAGAAAAAACATCCTGGGATGGGTGTTTGGTGCGGTACTTAAGACAGCGCTGGGAATGCCCACACAGTATGTTGGAGTGTCAGGGGTTTAAATCTTGGCTCTACTTGCTATTCCAGCTCCTCCTGGCAAAAGGTGATGGCTCAAGTACTTAGGTACCTGCCACCAATATGGGGCACTAGTTCTGAGTTTCTAATTCCCAGCTTCAGCCTGGCCAAACCCCAGCAGTTGTGGGGATTTGGAGCATGAGCCAGAGGATAGGAGTGGAATCAGTCAACCTTTCTCTCTCTCTCTCTCTTTCTCTCTCTCTCTCTCTCTTTCTCTTTCTCTTTCTCTTCCTCTTTCTCTTTCTCTTTCTCTCTCTGTCTTTGCCCTTCAAACAAGTATAATAAATCCATGTTTAAATTTCCTTCAGTATTCTTATATTCAGTCTTTGAGGTCGTTGTTCTTATTTATGTACATGTACAGAGTTCACAGAAAACTAAGGCTGGCAGTGACTAGAATTGGGGACTTATTTGCCATTCTAATAGGGGAAGACTAGAGAAAGAATGACATTTACAGGAAAATTCATGACTCTAAGGAAAAAATAAATGAAACATTAGGTGAATAAACAGGAGATACTATGGTTTTATGATGATGTCTGTTTTGATGTGGAAATAGCTTCTCATGCCCAGTGATGAGTCAGTCTTCCTTGGTTATGAAACTCCCAGAGAGGGAATTTAGGGTAATTGCATTGTTTGGGGAGTCTATGGATTTATGTAGACAAAGAAGCCTCTATGGTTCATGTCCCCCAAAAGTTAGTGTTCTGGAAGTTTGGTCCCCACTGTGGAGGTGTTTGGAGATTCTGAAATCATTAGGAGGTGAAGCCTACTAGAAGGTGGTTAGGCCATTGAGGGTGCAACTCTCAGAAAACAGTAACCTAATTCTTGTGTGTCCTTGGTTAATTTCCTTGGCTAGTTCCCAAAATAGCAGGCTATTGTGAAAAGAATCAGTTGACCCTTGAATCCCTCTAGCTTCCTGTTTCATCATGCTGTCTCTCACTCTGGCATGCACTCTGACCATGATATTCACCTCGTGTGAGACAGCTATGAGGCCCTCACCAGAGCTGAGCAGACGCTGTTGTCCTGCCCTTGAAACTCCATGACTATGAGCTAGGAAAGCCTCTTCTCTTTACTCATCCTCTGATATTTTTTAATGGAGACAGAAAATGGCTGGATACAGGAGTTCAGGAAAAACAGCTCTTTCTCAAATGTCTGCTGCTCAACATCATTTTTTGCCTTGGTGATGTAATCTATACTCATCCAATACAGACTCTCTCCCAGGCTGTCAATCTCAGTCTTAGACAATGGATTCCCAAAAGAAAAGTCTTCTCTCAGGGCCAGCACATCTTCAAAAAACCTCATCCACATTCCAACAAATGCTTGACCCCCTCACACAGATATCCTATTTTTTTTAAGATTTATTTATTTTTATTTGAAAGTCAGAGTTACACAGAGAGGAGAGGCACAGAGAGAGAGAGAGAGAGAGAGAAAGTCTTCCATCTGCTGGTTCACTCCCCAGATGGCCACAACGGTCGGAGCTGCACCCATCTGAAGCCAGGAACCAGGAGCTTCTTCCAGGTCTCCCATGTGGGTGCAGGGGCCCAAGGACTTGGGCCATCTTCTACTGCTTTCCCAGGCCATAGCAAGAGAGAGCTGAATAGGAAGTGGAGCAGCCGGGAATTGAACCGATACCCATATGGGATGTCAGTGCTTCAGGCCACAGCGTGGCCTCACAGATATCCTGTTAAGAGCCAACTTCAACAGCTCACAACCACACTGACAAACCAGAATCTACTCCTGCATCTTTCATTTCTGCCACTGCCATCACAGTCCCCCAGGCATCCAGCGACCACACTTGCCACTCTCCCACGTCCAAACCATTGCCAAATGTTGAGATTCAACCTCAAAACCTCCTGCACTTCTACCTTCCCTTCTTGTCTCAGATCCTCAGTTTCATCTTAGCTGGGTATTAAGGGCCCACCCAGTCCAGACCTCAGTCTATCCTTCTAGCTACACTGCCATCTTCTTTGTTTAAATTCCATTCTACAGCACACACACACACACACACAACCATTTCTGTTTGGTATGGGAGGAATTAGTTCTATGAGTCCTCCTGGATGCCATAATTTGAAGATTCTCAAGTTTCAGATGCGTAATATTTCCATAGAATCTATGCACATCCACATCCTCCTGTATGCTTTGTATCCTCTCTATATGACTTATAAACACTTGTTATACTGTATTATTCAAGCAATTATGACAAGAAAAAAAGTGTTCATGTTCAGTGCATTTTTTTCAATGTGCTGTTGATTCCATCTGTGAATGCAGAACTCATGGAGTCAAAAAGGCAACTCATCAATGCTTCCAGTGCCTCTGTTCTTTCCTATGCAGCTCCCTCTGTCTGAATTCCATTACCCAAGCCCCCCTCCTCAAAATTCTGATTGCCATTCAGAATTTTTCTCACAAGCAATCTTGCCATACTTTCTCTGTTTGGACACATCACTGTTTTAAATCATTATTTTATGTGGGTATCACTCATTGGCACTTACTAAACCCTGCCCTGTGTTTCCATTGTTTGGGTCTTTTCCTCTCATCTGACTATAGCTCCTGAGAGGCAAGAATTGTCCCACTCAACATGTGTGTCCCTTGCATGTCCTGTAAGTGGTGTACAAATAACAGGTACTTGAGTGACATGTTGTAGGAATGTTTCTTTGGCCAGTGCTGGGGGACTCAAGGTAGCACTGTCCAGTGGACAGAGTGGTGAGAGAGCTGGACCAAATCCATGCTCCATCACTCAAAGCTGGAGATTCCTAGGCAGGTTCATTTTCTGCTCTGGACCTGTCTTCATCTGCAACCCTCTGTAGAGTGGGAATAAGAGTAGCACCTGCCCTGTTACCAGAGGTAGTACTTAACTCCCACTACCTGCAGCCTTTTGTTCTCTGCAAGGCATTGTGCTGACCATATTCAAGAAGGGAGGAATTCACTTTATTATAAGTGCTGGAGAAGAGGTGATAAAACATGACTGTGGACAGCACTTTAAAAACACAATATTTTATTTGAAAGGAAGAGTCAGAGAGGTAAGAGAAAGGCAGAGGAAGAACTTGCTGGTGCACTCCCCCAAATGCTCATGACAGCCAGGGCTGGGCCAAGCCAAATCCAGCAGCACAAAACTGAATCCTAGCCTCCTACGAGGGTGGTAGAGAACCAACTACTTGAGTCAGCATCTGCTACCTTCCAGAATATACAATAGCAGGGAACTGGAATCAGAAACAAAGCAGGCACTCTGATATGGGATACAGGCATCCCAGGTGGTATCTTGATCATTATGTCAAACCCCCACCTCTGAGCAATTTTTTGATGCCAAGTCAGGCTTTCTGTTGAGATATCTGTTTTCTCAAGAGGAATATATCAAAGGTTCATATGTGTAGGTAGATCATCCCTTAAAAAAAGCTATGTTGAGGGGGTCAAGGGTAGAATTTATGGGTTGAGTGCTACAGACTGAATATTTGTGTTGCCCTAAGGTCCATATATTGAAATCCTAACCCCCAGGTGCTGATGTTAGGTTGAGCCTTGTGCTGTAGTTAGGTCATGCATACTCATGATAGAATTAGCGCCGGCTTCCTTGGTCGTGTAAGGATACAGCAACGAAGGAGTCGCCAGCAAACCCTCAAAGACATGAGATCTCAGACTTCCAGCTTCCACAGCTGTCACAAATGTCTGTTTGCTTTTTAAGCCACTCAGTCAATGGCAAACATGTTATCACAGCCCAATCAAACATCGGCAGAGACGGGTTCCAGTTTATGAACTTGGATTAGTGGAAGCCGCTGGGTCTTCACTCCCCCTCTTAGTTCTTGCCACCCACAAACACTACAGATTAACTACCATGGCAGCAAATAAATGTTCCCAGTGCTGCCAGGCCTGTTCTATGCATGGCCCTGCACTGTAGGGTCCCTGAGGTTGCTGCTTTTACACAGCAATTGGGCTGATGACTGGGGGGAGGTGCCTGCAGAGATGCCCCTACCACCTGCAGCAGAAAGACTCATCAGTGTGTGCAGCAGGCTCCAACACACTCGATACCCATCAAGAATGTCTGGAAAATACCAGAAAACTTAGGTATTCCCAGTGGTAAGCAAAGAAAACCCTTGCTGGGAGTTCTAGTCCTAAGCCTCATAACCCTGGTCATACACCACTGGGGGAAAAAAGACCATTGTCAGAGAAATCCAAGAGAAATTTCCTTTCTAGATGGGTTTTGTTGGACACAAGTATTTGATGTGCAAAAAAAGTTCACTCCAGGGGAATTTTCTGATGAGAAAAGAGCATTTCACAGTTATCTGTGGTTTGAACCTCGGATTGTAGCCGGGAGATCTGCCCTGTGGCTGAAGGCACGTTCTTAGGTTTGATTAACCTCTTTGGTGTCTAAAAGGGGTTGAAGCCTGCCCTGTAAAAATTAAAAGGAGAGCAGTGAGGAGTGGCCTGGCAGGCCTGTGTGGGGCCTCTGACATTATTTTCTCCACTAGAACGCATTTGGCCTGTGAGTCTGAACGGTCAAAGATGAAAGAACCACATTTTAGAAGCAGAGAAAATGTTTTTAAAGGGAATTACATGAAACATGTAAGCTAATCAGGCTTCATCCAAGGATCCCTTCTAATCAGTTAGAAACCTATGGGTTTAAGCAAAGACTATTTTGGGGGCTGGAAAACAATAATATTCCAACAAGTTGAGAACTTGCGGCTGGCGCCGTGGCTCAATAGGCTAATCCTCTGCCTGCGGCACCAGCACCGCAGGTTCTAGTCCCAGTCAGGGTGCCGGATTCTGTCCCAGTTGCCCCTCTTCCAGGCTAGCTCTCTGCTATGGCCCGGGAAGGCAGTGAAGGATGGCCCAAGTGCTTGGGCCCTGCACCCGCATGGGAGACCAGGAGAAGCACCTGGCTCCTGGCTTCGGATCAGCGCGGTGCGCCAGCCGCAGTGGCCATTTGGGAGTGAGCCAACAGAAAAAGGAAGATCTTTCTCTCTGTCTCTCTCTCACTGTCCACTTGGCCTGTCAAATAAAAAAAAAAAAAAAAAAAAAAAAGAACTTGCTAACCACCAGCTCCAGTGGAATCACTCTGAAGTAGGGATGAAACAAAATCCATGTTCATAAAAGAAGTCTTTTTTCATTCTTTTCTTTATTTTTAATAATTTTGATTCACATATAATATTTGTGAGGTGTTAGGGAACATCATGCAGTATTTCAACACGTGCATACAGCAGAGACTGATCACATTAGTCAGCATCCCTACCTTCCCAGCGTTCCTCTGTATTTGGAGCATGCCAGTTCTTCCACAGTTCTCTGCACGGTATGGAATCCTGCATTGTGATCCACATTCACCCCACTGTGCTGTGTGACGCTGGAACCTATTACTTCCATCTGTGTGGTGGTGCCATGGATGCAACCTCCCCCTTTTTTTCTCCCCATCTTCCTGGTCTCTAGTAACCACAATTTTAAGTTCAGATCCACTTTTTGTTGTTAATTTCCACATGGGATAGGGAACATACTGCATTTGTCTCTCTGTGGCTGGCTTATTTCACTTCATATAATCATCTCCACTTCCATCCATTTTCATGCAAATGTTAGGATTTTTATTGGTTTTCAAGGCTGAGCCATGTTCCCCTGTGTATACACAACACGTAATTTTTAGTCATTCATCCGTTGATGGACATCAAGGGTTGACTCCTTATTGTACCAGTTATGAGCAGTTCTGCAATGATCATGGGAGTTCCAGTATTGCTTTCTTATATTGATTTCATTTTCTGAAGATAGACATCCAGAAGTGAGTTAGCTAGGCATATGGTGGATCCAGTTTTAGTTTTCTGAGGATCCTGCAAACACTGTTCTCTATGGTGGATGTATTCATTTGTATTTCTACCAACAGTGTGTGAGGGTTCCCCTTCTTCTACCTCCTCACTAGCATTTGTTATTGTTTCTCTTTTTGATAATAGCCATTCTACCTGGAGTAGGAAATTTTATTTAATTCAGGAATCAGGGATAACCAATACAAGAAGGGCAGAGGACAAATAAAAGTGTGCATATACTGCGCAAAGAGAGGGAAGTGGATTGATCTCTGTGAGTGTGTGGGGAAGTCTCAGTAGGAGAAGAAAATTGGAAAATATCCATGGGAAGCTGAGGGAATGGGCCAGATGTTTCCCACCTCTCCCAGGTATGTGGAGCAGCCTCCTCCAGGCTTGATACCTGAGAAGCTGCGAGGGTTCAAGACAGGTGGGCCCTGCTTTAAAACCATAATGTGTGAAAAGTCAGATGTAGTAAAATATGAACTAGCGAATATTAACTCAGCAGAGGTATTTTCACCTAAAAAAACGTATGAATACAGAATCACTTTAAAAATCCTGAGGTGCACTTAAAATATGATCCAAAATTCAGGGACTCAAGAACACATTCTTTAAGTAAAGCCACCTATTCAAGTGTATAAATTACAGATATTGTTTCTGCATGGGTACTGTTATTAACAAACCTGTTAAAAACCTACATGGGACAATTATTTTCATTCTTTTGCCCTTTTGACATGTTTGGGTAGGAATGAATGAGCAACAAAATAAACTAGTAGGCATACATATACTTTATCTTCAGTTATCACTACTGTCCTGGGAAATCTATTCCAACTCTTGGAGGGGAAGAGAGAGCTATGATCAAGTGCCTGTAAAATAAATGGTCTTCTATCTGGTTTTTCCTCCAAAAAGCAGGGCAAAGAAGCTGAAAGATTTGCAAGGTCTCCCTTCTACTTCCTCTTTTTCTTCTGAAAACATTTGATAAAAAAAAAATCTTTATCTAGAATCATTGCAAACTCTGTTATTCACAGAGAAGTTATCCTTCCTTGGTATTGGCCTGGGAAACCAACCAGCAAAAGCTCCCAACAGCAACCTGGAGAATAATTACAACAGCGGGAGTGGACATTTAGCCTGGTGGTTAGAATGCCCATGTCCCACATCAGTGTACCATGGTTCTGTTCCCTGCTTTGGCTCCTGACTCCAGCTTCCTGCCAACACAGACAGAGAGGTAGTGTGGAAGGCTCAAGAAATTGGACTCCTCTCACCCATGTGGAAGACCTGGATTGCACTCCTGGCTCCTGTCTTTGGCCTGGCCCGGACCCAGCCATTTGGGGCATTTGGGGAGTGAAGCAGCTGGTGGGTGCTCTCTGTCTATCTGATTCCTAATTAAGTACCTGAATTAGAATAAAAAAAAGTAAAAAGGGAGCTACCTGAGATTATGTTATTCCAGTGTGGTCCTCGAGTGAGGAGAGATGTAAAGGCAGATCATCATTCAACAATCTCCATGGTTGAAAACAGTACACTTTCGTCACATCTGGACCTTCACCTTTGCTTAACAACAAAAGTGCATGGCCTGAAAAAACCAACTTAAGCATGGCTTCGTCCATTCTCTGTGTGCTGCAAGAAACAAACAAACAAAAGACAACTTCATAGTCAAGGGTTCCTGAATGCGTTAACCTATTCCAAAACATTCAAGTTGCAATTAAACAGTACTCATGCTTTCAGCACACTGGCAGCTCCCCAATAAAACGAGTGTTTGGTTTTACAGTGGTAGGTTTCAAAAGGCCAAAAACTCTGTGCAATAATAATTCATTTTTTGGTGCTCACACAGAAAAGTACACCTGAAAAAGAAGAAACTCAATTATTTTGGCAGCTCAAGTGTTGCTCAAATATGTAATTCCTCAAATCTGAGAACTGGGCTCAAAGCACTCCAGAGAAGAGTGTGGCTAGGGAGGAAGATTCCAGATAAATAATCAGGTACATGGAGTGGTGAAGTTCCTGGCCTCCACATTCCCAGTATGCTCTTGATCCATGTCTACCACATGGCACATGTAAATACCTCCCCTATATGATGCCTCCTGGTGTGTGTGTATCTATTTGTGTGCTCCCTGATTGTAGGCATGTGTGTGTACATAGAAAGTGAAGTCTCCTGATGTGTCCAGGTTTCCCACTTAAGACAGTACGCCATGTTTTGGCAACACTGAATCCTATTAGAATCTTTTAGAACTATGGGTCCAGTTGAAGTCACAGGTAGCAATATTATAGCAAAACACTGAAACAGGAACATTGGCCCAGAAGTAATCCCCTTCAAAATGCCCAGCAGGAGCAAGGATTTAGCTAGTGGTTAGATCACAGCATCCCCTCTCAGAGCACCTGGTTTCAATGCCCAGCTCCAGTTTCCAACTCCAGCTTCCTGCTCATGCAGACTCTGGGACACACTAGTGATCGATCAAGTCGTTGGATAATTGCCACCCATGAGCAACCTGGATGGCATTCCTGGCTCCTGGCTTCAGCCCTGGTACAGCACCAGACATTGTGGACGTTTAAGGAGGAAACCAGCAGATAGAAGTCCTCTATCTCTAAAAAAAAAAAAAAAAAAAAAAAAAAACAGGAAATGCTCATGTGATGGAAATACAGAATTTCTTTTTCTAGACATGTATCATTCACATTCATGAGTGAAATTTAATAAATTATTTTTAGTTCTCTGCAGATTTTGAGGCAGTGTTCTTCTCTATCAATTGATTGTATCTAGGTGCTTTGTTGAGAACTAATGGTTTGAGAGGAAATGCAATTGGCCCAAGAAACAAACATATTAAGGATGCAAAATTAATTCTTCCGTTTTCCAATGCTATCTAACATTCATAAACCCTTGGTATCAGACTCAGTTAACACCCTTAGGATTTTGATTCCATTTATTCTTGTTAATTTTCTAATTTCTTGGGGGGGAGTACATTAAACAGATACAGAACAGCAGCAAAAATTGTTGGTAAGTCTTTAATGAGTTAAATATAGCTGGATTTGGGATCCATGGTCACATGTTCCCATTTATCATTAAGCTTAGTTTTAAAAAAAAAGAATAATTTATAATTTTTAGGATAGACAGCTGGAAAAATAGTTGATATCTAATATTTACGTTTTATGCATATTAGCAATTAATGTTTAGGACCTAAAAATGCTGAAGTCATATACTTTTGCTGAATGGTTGCTGTGATTTATTAAAGAACACTATAACCGTATATGATTTTTAATATCCTTTTTTATTTCTATGACGATTGGTTGGTTGGTTAGTTTAGAAAGTAAATGAGAGCCCAAGCATATATACAGATACATATCTATGCAGCTAACCTTCTGCATAGTATTAATTATGTTTTATATCTTGATATTTTTGGTGATTTTTTAATACATCAAAGAAGCAAAAATTTTGGCAAATCAATATCCTTTTTAAAACTGAGTTAGAACAAGGTTACATACATCATCAAAAGAAATTCTCATTTAAGAGTCAGAGTAGACGTGGAGTGGAGCCAAGCCCTCTTGTTCCCTAGATCCAAGGTGTGCACAAGCAACAGGAGGTATGGAAATACAAAAACCTAGGGCTCTTCACAGCTCTGTGTGCATGTGTGGGGTGTGTGTGTGTGTGTGTGTGTGGACAACCACTTAAAAATGTGAAGCCATAAAATGAAAATCATAATAAAAGCCATAAAAGAATTCAGGATTTTCACTGCTATTTTTAGATCTAACAAACAGTTACCTAAACTGTATGTTCAAGTACCAATGGATAACTTTTTTACAAGATTTATTTATTTATTTGAAAGGGAAAGTTAAAGAGATAGAGGGAGAGAGACAGAGAAAGAGAGAGAGAGACTTCCATCTGCTAGATTCACTCCACAAATGACCACAAGGCTGGGGCCAGGCAAGGTTGAAGCCAGGAGTTAGAACTCCATCCAGATCTCTTACATGGGCTGCAGGGACCCAAGCACTTAGGTCATTTTTTGCTGCTTTCCCAGGTGCATTAGCAAGAAGCTAAGTCAGAAGTGGAGCAGCTGGAACTCAAACCAGCGCTCATGGGATTCCAGCATTGCAGGCAGCAGCTTAACCCACTGTGCCGCAAAGCCAGTCCACAGTGAGCAATTTTAAAATACATGCATCTATTTGAATACCAAACTTCCCTCCCTGCTTTCTGGGAAGCATTCTCTCCTGTTAGAAACTCAAAGAACAACAAAAAGGAAAGATAATCTTCTAGTCCCTGAATTCTTTGTTCTCAATATTGATTCTCATCCCTTCATTAATGCCCAACTGAATATTTCCTCCCTTCTTTACCCTCTGGATAATCAAAACTGCTAGCTGGTAAACTTGCAAAATACCAGTTTATGAACGAACAGAGAGATGAGTGTATCTGCTGTCTTCATAAAAGGCCTAAATGTGATATGACCAGCTTGGTTCTACATGCTGTGAGAAACAGTGCTTTCATCATCCACTGGTAGGTAGGCAGCATCCAATGCCAGTGAATGCATAGGAAACAAACAGAGGTGATCATAGTCAAGCTACATTTGAATCACTTTTTTTTTTTTGAAGGCAGAGTTAGACAGTGAGAAAGAGAGAGACAGAGAGAAAGGTCTTCCTTTTTCCGTTGGTTCACCCCCAAGTGGCCGCTATGGCCAGCACATTGCGGCCGGCGCGCTGCACCAATCCAAAGCCAGGAGCCAGGTACTTCCTCCTGGTCTCCCATGCGGGTGCAGGGCCCAAGGACCTGGGCCATCCTTCACTGCACTCCCGGGCCACAGCAGAGAGCTGGACTGGAAGAGGAGGAACCGGGACAGAATCTGGCACCCAGACCGGTACTAGAACCCGGTGTGCTGGCGCCGCAGGCGGAGGATTACCCAAGTGAGCCACGGTGCCGGCCTTGAATGATTTTTGTAGCAATGTTTCGTTATAAGCAGCATTATCATCATTTGTTGGTATTTACTTATAGAGATGCAAAATTTTGTAGCCTACCACAACATGCTTTCAAACCCCATTTCCTGACCTATGCAACCTGAAATTTTGTTCCTAATTGCATGCTTTTTTACCTCTTTAGTTAGCAGAATAACTCCCTTGCAGCTTTGGTATTTATTCACACATTATCATACCAAGTCCTAACTCATGGTCACTAACTCATGACTTCTTACAAGATCCAGCATTCCCAAGACTAAATCTTCATGTGGCCCAACTCTGGGCACTATCCTCACACTTGAGATTTCCCATAAATACATATGAAATATCAAATATTCCAACCCAGAGGAAGACAGAATTTAAATAATGTCCTTGTGCCATTTCATTTCTGAATTTCATGTCTATTAAACATTTTAGTACATAAATTATTGCTAGGTGGTATCACCAAAAATTTAGGGCATTCATCATAGCTAACATAATGCATATAATCACCTGGAAACCTAGACGGAAAATGCAGGCTGAGATCTGTTTTTTGAGACATGTGAGAGTCACTCAAGAGTGATAGCATTACTCATTCTCTAGTAAGTTCACAATTCCAATACCTTCCCTACCAAAAAAAAAAAAAAAAAAATCCAACTTCCTCCTGCACTTCTCAACTAAAACTTCAGCTTTCTTGCTCTATCTCTATGACTTCGTCAGGTACCATCATTCTAATGGTTTGCAGTTGTGTTGCTCCTTTTGCCCAAATGCTTCATAAGCATTATCCCATTAATCCTCACAAATGCCTCTTTTAACAAAATCCAACATTAGCAATGGATGATGAGGAATTATCATAAATAATCAACATTAAACACTTTCCTGTCAAAATAAGTAGAAAAGGACACTTTGCAGTGCAGGACTCCTGGTTTTTATTGTTTATTCATGTACTCACTAATTTGCAAAATTCTATAATCCATAATGGGTTCCCCTGTCATTAGTGCTAATTAGTGGAATTCTACTGTACTAATAAATCAACATTACCCAAACACAGTGCTTGGAGATTCAGGTTATAATACATTCCTGCATATGAATTTTTAAAAATTAGTTGGTGGTTCACCACTGCAGGCCTGATTTTCACTGATAGGATTTTGATGTACAGCCTGTTCTACAGCTGTTTTTAATGATTGCACATTCATTCTGAGTCAGACACGCCCAGTGCAAGGAAGGAAGGGACTAAGTGCAGATAAAAAGTGCTGGCTTCACATAGTTCAGTACACTGAGATAGAAGCTGAGTGGTAAAAAGAACTTGCTTAAAGTCACAAAATTGTGCAAGAGCCCAATCTCAAGTATTCACACATTGACTCAGATTTCCTTCCAACACATTCAATTGGCCACCTGCTATGGTTTGAATATGACTTGGATGTCTTCCCCAAGGGTTCATGTCTGGAAGCTTGGTCCCCAGTGTGGTGATGTTAAGAAGCGATGGGACATTTGAGAGGTGGGAGCTACTTCGGGGTCATTAGGTTATTAGGGACACTGCCATAGGAAGGGATTAACATAGATGTCATAGGACCCCAGCCACTCTCTGGCTTTCTCTCTTGTCATATTGTCTATCTCTCTCTTGCACATGGTCCCACCAATGTGATGCCACCACCATGATGCATCGTAGCCAGAGGACACCTCATGAGAACCGACACCGTGCTGTCTGCAATTCCAGCATCCAAAACTGTGAGTTTAATAAACCTCTTTTCTTTATAAAATGCCCAAATTTAGATATTATACAGAAATTTTAAAAACAGACTGGCTAAGACAGCAACCCATGTCAAAACGTATGGTCACACAGCTACCTAAAAAGCATAATTTCCATATCCTTTAAAATGTCCATGATTCATCTATAGGTCTATTCATTTCCCAGTCTTCTAATTTATATATTTTAATAATCCCCAAGCAGCTATCCTTGCGTTCATTGTCCCTTTTGTTGTATCACTGTGAGCTACATGCTACCTGTTCTTGAGTGCTATGCATTACTTTTTTTTCCCTTGGCAGAACATTCTATCAAATTTGATGTTGTGGTTGGAACGTACTTCAACTGTCCTAAGTCATGTATCTGACCTGGGATCCATTTACTGAAAAGTATACCTTTCTTTTAGCTTCACATCATCATTTAATTGCAGTAGACAAAAAATGGTTTTCTTGGCCAGTTGGCATGATAGAAGGTTACATGGTCACTGACCCTCATCTCTACAGCTGTTTCCCAGCTCTTTGCAAAGCCCAGCTCTCTGGACACTCAGTAATGGCATACAGCCAATCAAAGCAAATGCTTTTTAACCGTGTACGTATTTTACACAAATAGCACTCAACAGTAGCCACAGAAGACTTGCATTTCCCTGCATCTTGACAAGGGGATGAGTGTCCTAGGAGAGGTCCTAGGTTACGACAGCTGCAAATCATCCAGGCCACTGAGACGATCTGGAGGCCTGTTGGTTCTCCTCTCTAGGGAACCTCTCTAAAAGTGGGAGATAGTTCTTTTCTCCCTTTGAAAAGAAAGGGGAAATTTCCTAGGTGATCTTCCAAGGTGCTTTCAAGTTCTGATGACTCTTTGATTCCCTCAGTAGTCACTTTGAATAGTAATTTCTACCAGATTGTTATGATCTTGCAGCCGAATGTACACTCATATGCATGGATGAATATTCAATGTATCTACTTTTAAAAATGAGTATAATTTTAATATCCCTATACTATACAAAGGGTCCTCAGAATTTTACTAATAAATACATTGGCATCCTTCACTACTTTTTAATCCAAGATGCAAGAACTATCTGGTTTCTGTTAAGGCTGGATGAATTAAAAAAGACTACAAGATTGCATCTGGGCAAATATCCTGAAGTCTGGCTGCTTACTCAAATCTTGTGCAAATTTCTGTAGACTGCTCAATTGATCTGGAGCAAGAGGTTAGCCTGCAAATATTATGGACCTTGACATATCTTTTCATCTGCTGTTTTTCCTATCAGCTTATAAGATAAATTTGAGATAGTTCAGTTAAATGAGAAGTGTTGGGGTAAAACCCCCTAAGCCAAGTGGGAGGAAAGAGTGCTGTGATACTGGTCACACAAGGGATCAGATTAAGCATATTGTAATGGGTATGGTAAGTACCATATTTTATCAGGGGATTTTTTTCATATGCTGCGAGACATCCACAGTGGATATTTACATCCATCCAGAAACTATAATATGTTTCACCAATGGTTTCATATCAATGGAGAGGGACTATTTTTGCTGTAGGAAATCTCTGATTTGTGAGGCTCTGATTAAGTTTTACAGTCTTCTAAAGTATGACTTCTACTGAAGCTTACTTATGTGTGGCCATAGGAGTGAGGACTAGGGGACTGAATCTGAATTGTTGTGTCCATTTTTCATGGCTTTTTTGTTTGTTTGCTTTGTTTGAAAGATGGGGGTAGGGAGAGAAAGACAAAGAAAGAGAAAGAGAGATCTTCCATCTATTTTCCGTCTGCTGCTTCACTTCCCAAATGCCCACAATAGCAAGGGCTGGGCCTACATGAAGCCAGAAGCTAGGAACTCCATTCGGGTCTCCCATGTGGGTGACAGGGACCTAAGTACTTGAGCTTGAATCTACTGCCTCCAAGTATGCATTAGCAGGAAAGCAGAGGTAGGACTTGAATCCTGGCACTCCAGTGTGGGATGTGAGCATTCCAAGTAGCAGCCTAATTGCTTTGCCACAACTCCAGTCCCTCACCATGATTTTTATTTTTATTTATTTTCTTAAAAATTTATTTTATTTATTTGAAAGGCAGAGTTACAGAGAGAGAGAGAGAGAGAGAGAGAGAGAGAGAGGTCTTACAGAGACTTAGAGAGAGGGAGAGACAGAGAAAGAGGTTTGCTATCCATTGATTCATTCCCCAAATGGTGCAATGGCTGATGCTGCGTCAGGAGCCTCTTCCGGGTCTCTCAAGTGGGTGGCAGGGGCCCAAGTACTTGGACTATCCTCTGCTCCTTTCCTAGGCACATTAGCAGGGAGCTGGATCAGAAGTGGACCAGCCAAGTCTCAAACTGGCACCCATATGGGAGGCCAGCATTGCAGGTAGCAGCTTAACCCACTATTCCACAATGCCAGCTTCACCATGGTTTTTAACCCATCTATTTTCTTCTTGGGGTGGGCGTTGTGTTGCAGCAGGTTAAGCTACCTCTTCTAACACTGGCATACCATATCAGCGTGCCTTGTTTGAGTCCTGGCTGCTCCACACTGATCTGGCTTCCTGCTAGTGTACCTGGAAAGCAAGTGGAAGCTGGCCAGGAGCCCATGTGTGAGAGCAGGATGGAGTGCCTGGCTCCTACTCTAGCCTGGCCTACACCTGTGTGCTGTGGCCATATGAAAAGTAAGCCAGTGGATGAAGAATGTCTCTCTCTTTCTCTATCTCCTCTATCTCACGCATGCGTGCACATGTGTGCCTTCTAACTCTATTTTACTGTCATTTTGGCTTTCAAATAAATTTTTCAAAAGTATTCTTAATGCTCAATATTTTAATAAGCTGGAAATGGATAGAAGACTATACGAAGGAGTCTTTTAATGTTCTTGTCATATATATATATTTTAAGATTTTATTTATTTATTTGCAAGATAGAGTTACAGACAGTAAGAGGGTGAGACAGAGAGAAAGGTCTTCTATCTGCTGGCTCACTCCCCAGTTAGCCACAACTGCTGGAGCTGTGCTGATTCAAAGCCAGGAGCCAGTAGCTTCTTCCGGGTCTCCCACTCAAGTATAGGGGCCCAAGCACTTGGGCCATCTTTCACTGCTTTCCCAGGCCAGAGCAGAGAGCTGCATCAAAAGAGGAACAGCCAGGACTAGAACTGGAGCCCATATGGAATGCCAGCACCACAGGTGGAAGATTAACCTACTGCACCACAGCACCAGCCCCTACTTGTATATTTTTGTGAAAATATTGTGCTACATTGATTTGACTAATAGACTTAGCCCTTACAAATAGAAATAATGGCCAAGGACTGATTTGTTAGTGGGAAAGGAAACATTTATAACATCCCAAACATTTGTCTATCATTGCTGTTCATTTTGCCCTCTTTAGTTTTGTGAAGTAATGGTCTTATCATCACATATCAATTCTAACTTGTGCTGTTATGAACAATGTGATATAAGAAAATCCATTTTCTAAGAAATGAATACATAGGTAAAGCAAACTGTCATGGCAAATAATCGACATTGAATCTCCCCAGGTGACTTGTGTAAATTCCAAAAATTAGTATTGACTTCACCTGCTTCTTGAACAACAGCAGAAAACACAGACAGCTGGTTGCAGAGATTTGGAACACAGTTACAATTAGCAATTACTGCATAGTTTCTAAATAGGAAGTTTATGGGCAAGACCTTAGAATGCTTTGAGTGTTCCACTACATATTTTTTTCATCCCATAAGTCTTGAAAAACATCATTGATGGATTGCTTCATGAAAACCAAAACTGTGCATTGTACTGCGAAAATCATGACTCCTGTTCCAAATTTCCTGCAGAAGGGAATATAGAGAAAGTATTACAAATAGGAGACTGTGTACCAATATGCAAAGGAGCTTGCATTTCTAAAAGGTGGATGTTCTGAATTCCTTATGAGAACTTGTCAACTATCACATGTAATGTATGATTCACAAGATGCGATTCAACTCTGATTGCTTCCCATGCAGAAATATTGCAAATAAATCCTTGACGAGCTAGTCCCGCCTTTGCACCGCTGTAAATGCTGTTTGTCCTGCACTACATATGACAATGGGACACACTGTGTATTAGCAAGTTGATCTAGGGTTGTATTCCCTAACCAGGGTCAGTTCTACCTCCCAAGAGACATGTGACAATGCCTAGTGATGATTTCTTTTTTTAATGTAGAGACTGGTAGGGATGCAGATGTCTAGTACATGAGAAACAGAGGTTTGGTTTAACATCCTATTAAGCACTGGACAGCCACCACCACAACAAAAAACATATGACTGCAAATGTCAAGAATGCTACATTTGAGATACCCTGAACCAAAGTGAACAGGCACAGTTGCTGGTGTCGGCTCATATATTTCTCAGGTGTCAATAGTCGGAAAGTCTATCACCTGGATGCTGAGAGATAGAATTCTGAATGCCTCACCAGTAGGGATTCTCCTGGGTGACTCTGATTGCTCCTTACAGAAGGGTGCAGCTGGATGGAAATTTGCCTGAAGCAGAAGTCCCTTTTGTCTCTCTCTATTTATCATCATCATCATTACTTTTTTACTTTGGTTAGCAGATGTTTCTTTAGTGCTCTGACATCCTTTTTAATTTGCACATTTATTAATTTGGCTGGCTGGGAACAGAGTTCTTACCTGCTGAATGGTGCCTGTACCTTGGGGCTGGTGGCAGGCATATCAAGGGTTGTCCTGGCCCACCATCCATCACAAGGGAGCAGTTTTAACCTATAGCATCTTTAAATGGGATCATTTGATGACCAGTGCAATTTTGGCTGTTGTGCTATCTCACACTAGAAGTGAAAGGAGCTGATTGCTCCGGAGTCCATTTGTTTGGATTCTAACATGTACCCTCACGACATCCCATTTATAGCTGTGACAAAGAAGTAAGCAATTAATCAGACATCCCTTCTAACAACACTGACCTGCCAGCATTCAAATGCTTTAATTAAAACCGCGGCACAGTGTATGCCAGGGGTAACAGTCTAGCAATGTCTACACCAGGCAGGAAGCGGCTCTCTCCTCATCCCCGAAGCAAACACATTTTATGGATATCACTGGCACAGGACGTTTAATGAGAAGGAAGGGGTCTCCCGGGACAGGTTGCGCACGCTCCTGCCCAGTCTACAAAGGTAGATTACATCCCTGTGCTGGTCTAGATGCTTCAGCATAAAGCATGCCCCCCAACACAGATTGTCCTTGGCCATCCCTACTCATGTGTTTTTCTATTTGAAACTAGCCCAGATGTGGAAGAGCCATCTTCCACCCCTGTGTTCTAAGTCTGAAGTCACCTCTGCTGCTTCAAAAATAAAATGTCAGTGCAACTTTGAGATTTAAAAATGTTAAATATCAGTAAGCACAGAAAAACTGGATTTCTTTTTTTCCTTCCAGTGTTAACTCACCCTTGCGACAGGTTTAGCCTCTTGGTATTCATGCCTGCTCTCCAATTGTTCCGCCTTTTTGTGTGCATGGGAATACCAGGATTCTAAAATCAATAAGGACGCATTTTATTCATAGAATTAGATGGTTTGGGGGAGTTCAGAAAGACTGTCACCGCTCGTTTTTATTACACGTCCACTTTTTCTTCCAGGTTGATGTATAATTTCGTCGAAGCATGTCAGCATTCTTTGAAATATACTCCAAAACCATTACTCTCTCCTGAGTTACAGTACTGCCATCTTTCATACTTGCCTCCATTGCCTTACATTGTTAATATGGGCATGGGGATCACATCTCAATATAAGTCAACTAACTTAAAAGGTCCCTAAGCTGCCCCTTGGACATGGCATTCACCTTGAGATTTAAGCAGAATTTCTCCTTTTGATTCTAGCTACAACTCCATAGCACCTCCTCTATGTGAAGTTTGCTTCCAAAATATTCCAGCCGCCTCCCAGTGTTTTTATTTGTGTCTCCACCCTCCAGGATTTTCAGTTAATCTGCAACACCACCCCTGCCTTTTTCCAGGAAATCCTTAATGTCTTCCTTCAGGTTTCTCCTCTAAGCTACCCTTGAAGATCCACTGAAAAGTGCTTTTGTAGCTTATCTTTCTTTCCACATGTGGCTCCCCAATAGACCTGGATGGACAGCTGCCTGCCACCTCCCAAGTTTTCAGAAGGAAAAGCTGCGTGAACCTCCTGCCCCAGGAGCGGAGCCTGGTCTCAGCCCTGCTGTGGCGCCCGGAAGGGAAGCCTCCTGTCTCTCTCTGTTTATCCACCCTTCCCCAGGGCGCTGTATGTGCTGAGCTTCTCCACTCAGCAGCTCATCACACCCTCTCGTTTTCATATCCTGCACTCTTTCAAGTTTGTGTTTTGTTGGTTTTTTTTTTTTTCTGTCCTTTGAAGGACATTGATACTTCCCACAATGGTTTTCAAGTTGGAAATATGAAACTTACAACTTTCTTTCTGCCTTCCCCTATCTCCCTTCTGGATTTATTAAAATAATAATTCCCTCTCTCTCTCTCTTTCACACACACACACACACACAATTCCTGCCACAGCCTAGGTTCAAAGACAATGACAATTGTCTTTTCATCTTTTTGTTCTAATTAACATGTAAAACAAAGGACAGTCTCAACAGAAGAGATGTGTGTCCAGTTGCCAGTGGCCAAATATAATTATTTTCAGAAAGGAATGACAAGTGATATAAAGACTGCTTGGCACCAAGAAACAATTTCCTTACTCACACTTTTCTCTTCCATTATCTTCTTCATGCCCTCCTAACTCTCTTTAGTCTAATCGCCTCCTCAAATGTTATCTAGAAAAAAAGGCAAATTAGGCAGGGTTCCCGGGAGAAACAGAACCAATAGGCTGTGTATACACAAGTCTAGACAGGTTTGTTTTAAACAGTCAGCTCATAGATTGTGCAGACTTGTTGAATCTGAATTCTACAGGATGGGCTGGTAGGCTGCAGATCCAAGGAAGGTCTGGTTCCTAGTCCCAAGGCGTCAGCTGGCATGATTCCTTCTTCCTTGTGGAGGTCAGTCTTTGTTCTACTCAGGGTTTCATCTGATTGAGTGACACCCATCCACAAAATGGAGAGCTCTTTTTTCACTCAAGTCCACCAAATTAGATGCTCATAGTATTTAAAACAAACAAACAAAAAGAAACTCAAAGAGACATTCAGAATAACATTTCACCAAATACCTGGGCACCATGATCCAGTTATATTGACTTACAAAATTAACTGCGTGGTAAGGATTTTCAAACTGTGTTCTAGTTCTTTTGATTAAACACCCAGTTGAATTGATATCTCTGCCAAGAATTCGCTTTCAATATTGAAGGGACAAGAATGGATATTCCCAGAGTTCCCCCTTATCAGAACTTTCACTTTCTGAAGCTTCACTTATGTATGGTCAACCATCATCTGAAGTTAATAAATGGAAAATTCCACAAAGAAATAATTCACAAGTTCCAAATTGTGTGCCATTTGGAGCAGTACGATGAAATTTCTCACCGTTCTACCTCTTCCTTCCCAGAACATGAATAATTCCTTTTCTCAACAGAGCCATGCTACAGATGCTACTTGTACCTGTACATCAGCCTTGGTTGTCAGATCAACTATCTCAGTATCACAGTGCTTACAGTGCTTGTGTTAAGTATCACTTACTTCACAATGTCTGCAAATTCCTAGAGTAGTGATACAAAGCAGATACTAGGATGTAAAACATAGAAAGAGTGACTCTGGTCCTATGTGGCAACACTGCAGAACTTACGGAAAAAAATTCTTGTACCTATCAATTCAGTACTATCCATAGTTTCAAGCATCCACTGGAGATGGTGCAATGTAGAAAAGATATGAACTACCCTGTTTATTGAACACTTCCTAGGCTATTACACTCAACTCTTAAAACAAGCTTACAAAAGTAGATATTATTATCAGGGTTGGTTATATAACAAACCACTTGTAGAAAATAATCTTAATTTAGAAGCATTACTGTAGTTCAACTTCACACTTTATAGAGCAAAATGATTCAAGTGCTTCAGTCTTTGCTGTCATTAGACAAACCATCCTTGTATCATCTGCATCACTCTGAGCACATTATCTCCATTTACCTGATTGCTTCAAACAATTCCAAGCCACAGAATATTAACATATTCATTCATTGTATCCATCCAGTAGAGACTCCTGGAACTTAGAACTTACCAAGCCTTGTTTGCAAGCTCTTAAACCTACAAGTATCAGACAGTCTTGGTTCTCATTCACATACCACCAGAAGAATCCCAAACTAGAACTGAATTTGAAGCTGTGAAATTTTCTTCGTTGATGAATAAAAGCCATTGAGAGAACAGTCAGTAGAAAATGAAACAAAACAAAATAGCAGAGTTGAGTAGGTATAAGAGAAAAGCCATGTGATGCACCAAGCTTAAAATCCCTGGAATTTTCTGTCTGAGCCTTGACATAAAAGTGTACCCACCCCTATCTCATGCAAGGTCAGCACCCAGGGGTAGCCTTCTTCCTGGACAACGTATGCCAGGACTTCTTCTACAGCTTCTTGAAAAGAGGCCCCATATATGATTTCTTAAAAGCATCCTATTGACTATTGTAATACTCACTTCTCTCTTCCATGACCAGGATGATTACTGAGAAATTTAGCTTTAAATTGTTTTAGCACCTTCAAGAAAGGGAGCAGTGGGTGGGTGGAGAATATCTTTACTAGGATAAAAACCGGTTCAACCCAAAAGAGATAGCTTTGTTTTTAAGATTTATTTATGTATTTGAAAAGCAGAGAGGGAGGAGGTGGCAGAGAGAGAGAGAGAGAGAGAGAGAGGGAGACATATTTTCCATCCACTGGATTATTTCCCAAATGATCACAACGGCCAAGACCAGGATGCAGCCAGGAGTCAGGAAATCCATTTGAATCTCCCACTCCCAAGGCAGAAGGGCCCAAGTATTCAGGCATCATCTGCTCATTTTCAAGGAGCATTAGCAGGGAGCTGGATGAGAAGCAGAGCATTTGGGATTTGTATCAGCACTCTGATTGGGGATGCCAGCATAGCAACCAGTGACTTAGTCTGCTGTACCACAGCACCAGCCCCAGAAGATTTTTTTCAAAGTTAAAATTATTTAGGGTTCTGAAGATAGGAGACAATGCAAGGCCTGAAAACAGAACCTTGGAGACACTACTGACTTGATGGACTACCTGACCAGGTGCTTCTGCTTCTGAGACAATATCCTGATATGTAAAATGTTGCTAGCCGGCCGGCGCCGTGGCTTAACAGGCTAATCCTCCGCCTTGCGGCGCCAGCACACCAGGTTCTAGTCCCGGTTGGGGCGCCAGATTCTATTCCGGTTGCCCGTCTTCCAGTCCAGCTCTCTGCTATGGCCCGGGAGTGCAATGGAGGATGGCCCAAGTGCTTGGGCCCTGCACCCGCATGGGAGACCAGGAGAGGCACCTGGCTCCTGGCTTCGGATCGGCAAGATGCGAAGGTTGGAGGGTGAACCAGCGGCAAAAAGGAAGACCTTTCTCTCTGTCTCTCTCTCTCACTATCCACTCTGCCTGTCAAAAATAAAATTAAAAAAATTTTTTTTAAAAAATTAAAATGTTGCTAGCCATAGCTACTTTCATGGTATCTTCTTTTATTTTATCAGAATTAAAATGCCCAGAACAGGACATGAATAGAACACACCACATCAAACTGAGTGTCAAACAACAATTTATTATGTCTATTGATTGTGCAGGACTAATGCTTGGACTTTAGGTTTGTTATTGAATGTCTCCCAAATGCCCATGTGTTAAAGGGACCAACTTCTTATGTTAATGGGATCAAGAAGGTGACAACTTAATCCATTATGGTATTTGGAGGTAGGGTCTTTGAGAGCAGATTGGATTGGACTGGATTATTGGATGGAGTCCGTGATTGAATACTGATGGCTTTGTAAGAGACCACATGGACAGGGTTGGCGCTGCAGCACAGTGGGTGATTCCGCCACCTGCAGTGCCTGCATCCCACATGGGTGCTGGTTCAAGTCGCACTGCTCTACTTTCACTGCTATGACCTGGGAAAGCAGAGGAAGATGGCCCAAGTCCTTGGGTCCCTGCACCTACATGAGAGACCCAGAAGAAGTTCCTGGATCCTGGCTTTGGGTTGGCCTAGATCCAGCCATTGTGGCCATTGAGGTAGTGAATCAGTGGATGGAAGACTTCTCTCTCTCTCTGCTTCTGCCTCTCTGTAACTTTACCCTTGCCTTTCAAATAAATAAATCCTTTAGAAAAAGAGAGAGACCACATGAACAGAGGTATGGCTCTCTCTTGCCAAGTGATGCTCTGTGCCAGTTCGAGACTCTGCCAGCAACAAGGCCATTAGCAAAGAAGGCTGAAGCAATGGGCCCACCCAGTCTTTGACTTTGAAACTCCAACACTGAACTAAATAAATCTTTCCCTCTTAAGTAGCTTGGCTCAGGTATTTCATTGACGTGATGAAAAGCTACTATATATGAGCTTCTGCATAGTTCCATTGGTCCCATTTGAATTCGCATCTTTGTTCAACTTTGGTGGGCTAAGGTCCAGCAAGAAAACAGAGCCTCTCTCCTGGGCACTCATCCTGGTCTTTTCTGTGGCCACCTCATAGCAGCCTCTGCACATGTATTTGCCAACTTTCTACTTATGCCACATTTGTTAACTTTCTCTAGGCCCAAGCAAGGCACATAATCAAGCCCTGATTCTATTAAAAAACATTTATTTATTTATTTATTTGAAAGGCAGAGCTACAGGGCAGGGTAGGAGGGACAGAAAGGGAGAGAGAGAAAGAGAGAGATCTTCCATCCTCTGGTTTACTCCCTCAAGTGGCCACAATGGCTGGAACTGGGCTGATCCAAAGCCAGGAGCC
The DNA here is from genome assembly GCF_033115175.1 of Lepus europaeus. Taxonomy (NCBI): domain Eukaryota; kingdom Metazoa; phylum Chordata; class Mammalia; order Lagomorpha; family Leporidae; genus Lepus; species Lepus europaeus. Next base: position 93,404,385 of record NC_084839.1, read on the forward strand.
AGGATATTTTGGATCTCCCACATGGATGCAGGAGCCCAAGCACTTGGGCAGTGTTCTGCTGCTTTCCCAGGCATGTTAGCAGGGAGCTGCATCAGAAGCAGAGCAGCTGGCACTCTGACTGGTACCCACTTGAGATGCTAGCACAGCAGGCTGTACCTGCTACACCATAGTAGAGGACCTTGGCCTCTGGTTCTTAATGACACAGAAGACAGAGGATTCTTGGCCATTTCTAAGACACTGCTCTTTCTCAGGGTAATGTTTAGTGAAAGACGGATCTATGTTTCTCTGTCAACATCAGGTCTTGGTTCTTTTCTTACTACATTGGCTTCCAAGTGCTGGGAAGGTGTCTGTATTCCAGCATCATTCCTAGCAGAGTATCAGACAGTGTGCTACACCTTGTTAACAGGTGTGACTATTGTGTTATCATGATCCTCATCTTTCAGATTGCAGGAAGGCTGTGTAATTTGCTCACAGTCACATTGATTAAGGGTGGGGGGGGAGCAGGATTGCAAGCTCAGCATTTCAGATCTGGAGCCCATCACAGCCAATACCACAACCTCTGCAGCCAGTTACCTCCCACAGGGTCAAACTGAGTCTGGCAAATGCCCCCACTGCCTGAGAATCTATTGGTCAGGCAACAGCAGTGAGTACAGGCCCTGAAATCCAGAGCAACTGTGGACACACAGATCTGCCAGGACTGGAGGATGAAGCCAGCTCTCTCCCACCACCAACTCTCAGGCCTAGACTAGGCAATTCAGCAACCTGGAAGCTTGCTCTCCTCTGACAGTCCCAGGACGCCTGCGTGCTCTTAGAGGGAGCTAATGGCTGTGAGTCCAACATGAAATTGTGCCCACGTAGTATCAGAGAAAACCAGAGCCAGACTTGAGTAAAAGTGGTGAAGGTAAATTTTATTCAGGGCTATTGCAATGGAGAAAAAGACCTCAGGATAGAATGGGCTTCCATTCCATTACAATGGGGACACATGGAGATTGACAGCCAAGAAGTGAAGAGTGTGTGGAAGAAAATTCCCAAGTGAAGACATCAAGTCTGAGAGGAACCCTTGCTGAATGCACCCAACAGGATTCCTGCTGAACACAGGTCAGGGTGATCAAGGACCAAGGAGGGGCACTGAGAGATTTTAATGAGCTATTGAGGGTTATCAGATAAAAAGAATGGGGTATTCTTTTTTTAAAAAATTATTTATTTATTTATTTATTTAAAAAGCAGAGTGACAAAGAGAAGAATTTACATACAGAGTTAGACAGAGAGAGAAACCTTCCATCCACTGGTTCACTCTCAAAATAGCTACAAGAGCCAGAGCCAGGCCAGAACAAAGTCAGGAGCCTGTAACTCGATCCTGGCCTCCTGCATGGGTCAGAGGGGCCCAGGCATTTGATCCATCATCTCTTGCCTTCCCAGGTGCATTAGCAGGATTGGAATTAGAGTGGTTGGAATTCAGATGGGCACTCCAACATGGCATGCCAGTGTCACAAAGAACATCTTAAACCCACTGAGCCACAATGCCAGCCCCCAGGGTAGGAAGTTCTTGCTAAACTGACTTGTCAGGGTTTGTGCTAAGATTGGATTTTACAGAGTTAGGTGTAGGAGAAGGTTTAGAGCCTAACTAAACTTTGGTCAAATGAATATACCGAAGGTTATATCCCTTTCAGAGATTGGAACTGCTAAGAAGTTTAGTAACTAGTTATCATTAGTCCTTGTTTAGTCCTAGAAGATTGCAGGGAACTCCTTAGTTCAAACTGGGTTAGTTGGCTACCTGGTTAGTAGACAAATGCACTTTGCCTATGAGCCTCAGAAAACAGTCACTGAACAAATGAATGGAATAAGAGAGCCTCTTGAATTCACTTTGTTTATCAGAGCATGGTGGTGATCTTGGAGCCAACTACAAGTTCCAAAAATACTTGTTGAATAAATGAGAATGTGAACAGATAAATAAGTAAACCTTGCCCAGCAGAAGGCACCCTAACTCCTACCACCCAAGAGAATGGGCAAGACCAAGCTAGCCCCAGAGTGATGCTATTAGGAGGTGGGTCTTTCAAGAAGGGATTAGGTCATGAGGTAGAGCTCTTGTGTTATGGTTTCAGCAAGATCAGGCTCCTAGACTCATACAGGAACTCTAAGTTAATGGTACTAAGGGAGTGGAAACAATTCCATGATGTGTCTAGGAGGTGGTCCTAGTGGGAGGGCATATTTTCAGGAGGTAGTTCTCTCTAAGGATTGTTTCCTGAGTGTGCCCCAGACACTCCCTCTGCTTTGTGGCTCACCTTGTGACGTGCTCTCTGCAAATGCTTCACCATAACCATCTGCTACCCTCACCAGACTTCTAATCAATGGACTTACACTTGAATTTCCAATCTTGAACTTGAGCCCATCGAACTGCGGGCTGAATAAACCTTCCTTTCTTTCACAAGTTGCTGTTTCAGGTATTTTATTGTACTAACTCAAAGCTGACTCTTCCACCTCCTCCTTGGGATTAATGCCTTCTAAGGGAATTAGAATTAATTAAAGTGTCCAGGAGAACTATCTTCCTGCTTGCACCATGTGAGAGCACCATAAGAAAGTAACTATCCACAAGTCCGGAGACAGGTCCTCACCAGGAACTGAATTGATTGAATGTGTTAAAATTATTTTTAACTTCATGTAAAAAATTGACATCAAAGAAAATTTCAAGAAGTTACAATGTTGTCATGCCAGGTGCGTGCCAGAATCTGTAAAATAAATTGTCTTCTTTGAATAAGGAAAATAACAATAATGCTACTATCATTTGTATGGAAACAAGGTTATACTAATGCTTACTTTGGGCTTTCTATGTGCTAGGAGCTGTTCCGAGTGTTTTATACTTATTAAGTCCTTAGAGTCCTCACACCTTTCTGAGGGAGGCACTTGAATCATCACCTTCATTTGATGAGAGGGGAAATTGAGGCACACAGATCACCCATGTAAGTGCAGCACAGTCTAGCCTGGCTAGGGACATTAACACTGTAAATGCTACTCCTACTGCATTGGTTAGACTGTTTATCTGTTGGGAACAAGAAAACCAAGTATAACAGAAGACTCCACTATTAGAGAAAAGAGCTCCAATAATGTTTAGACCCTGTGACACCATTTTTAGACTCTTGGGATTTGTTTTTTGTTTCTTTCCAAGTATCCAGTTGTGTTACAAGATAGCTAAGGTTCTGAAGAGATAGTCTGATTGGCTGGGGAAAAAATGATTAACTTTCTCTTTTAAAAAATCAACATATTTCCCCTAAAGGAGGATTCACACTATCTTACCTCTCCATAGGGCTGATCATTTTTCTAATAACTACCTGGGTTTTTTTTTTTTTTCAATAACACCTAGAGAAGACATGAGCCCCACTCTAAGATAATAGAAATGGTTCAGATTCTACTCTCATTAATATAATGATTCCATAACACGGGGACAGACAAAAGAACTTTCTTTTTATTCTACTCAAGGCTGGTTTTACATAAAAATAGACCATAACTCAGAGTCTGTAATGTCTATGGAAAGGTTATACTCGTTACCATCCAAATAGGCTGAGCTAATAAAAATTATATTTGTTACAATCCAAATAGATTAACCGGCCTTAAGGGCTCAGCTATGTATTACACTTTTCAATTTTCTTATAATTAAATTAACATAAAATAGTCTTCACAAATAAATGGCTGTTTCAGAAATAGTTAAGCTCTGTTTAACAAAAATAGCCATTCTATTTACATGTGCCCCTGCTCGGTTAAACCTGGGAAAAGGAAAGAAGCCACTTGTCTCTGGAGAGGAAACTTGTGATCAAAAGATTGGCCAAAGATGCCTTCTGCCTTGTTCCGCTCAGGCAACAGGCACCCTGGGAGGTGGCCCAAGGACAAACTCAAGTCTTCGGGAGAGAAGGACACTGGGGCCACTTCTTGCTCTTTGCTGGGTGCTCTCAGACACCAGTCAGTGGGTGGAACCTGAATTAGCTCATGTGTACAATGGGACTATGATAAGACAGTCCCAGCCCTGGGTTTCCTGCTATTCATAAAGCTTGTGAAAAAAAAGATTCTATGATTTTAGCTCATCTTCCATTTTCTTCTCCAGAAAATGGTTTGCCTTCGGTTGGATATCCTGTGAGAGTATTGCTTATGTTGGTAAAAGCCACTAGCCCCTGTAAAGTACAACCAATATGGAAGACAGTATGGAGGTTCATCAGAAATCTGAAAAGAGATCTACCATATGACCCAGCCATCCCTCTTCCGGGAATTTATCTGAAGGAAATGAATTCAGCATAAGAAAGATGTCCAGCAACTGATGACTGGATAAAGAAATTGTGGTATAGATACACAATGGAATATTACTTAGCCATAAAAAAGAATGAAATCCTATCTTTGGCAACAAAATGGATACAACTAGAGACCATTATACTTAGTGAAATAAGCCAGTCTTCAAAAGACAAATATCATGATTTCTCTGACTTATGGTAACTAATATATAGAGTACAAAAAATGTAAATGTATATGAGTAAAATTGACATTTTGAGATTTGGTTATTGTTTATAGCCCTTGTCTAAAGCCCTACTTAACACCTGGTGAATTCTGTATTTAGTGAAGGATCAAGTATGTTATTATAAAGTAAACTGAGGCCGGCGCCGCGGCTCAATAAGCTAATCCTCCACCTAGTGGCGCAGGCACACAGGGTTCTAGTCCCGGTTGGGGCACCGGATTCTGTCCCGGTTGCCCCTCTTCAGGCCAGCTCTCTGCTGTGGCCCAGGAAGGCAGTGGAGGATGGTCCAAGTGCTTGGGTCCTGCACCCCATGGGAGACCAGGAGAAGCACCTGGCTCCTGGCTTCGGATCAGCGCGGTGCACCGGCCGCAGCGCACTGGCCGCGGTGGCCATTGGAGGGTGAACCAACGGCAAAGGAAGACCTTTCTCTCTGTCTCTCTCTCTCACTGTCCACTCTGCCAGTCAAAAATTTAAAAAAATAAAAAATAAAAAAAATAAAGTAAACTGAAAGTATAGCATTGCAAAGCTTAAAAGAAAAATAAGAAAGAAGGAGGGAAATAGCAAGGGAAGGCAGGAGGCTAGGAGGGGAAATATCATTATGTTCTTAACACTGTATATATAAAAATATATGAATTTTCCCCTATGTAAACAAAAGAAAAGAAAGAAAAAAATCTGTTATTCCCAATTTGATGTTTTCGTTCAGGCATCATTTTATTACTCTATCGCAGAAATGCTCACAACATTGAATCAATGATGATTTAAGTCTCTCACCTTAGAAGACCTTGAACAAAAGAGGGAACACCCTGGAGCTGGTTGAATTCCTTAAATGTTACTGTCCTCACAAAGCTAATTAATTGGAGTCGGCCTTTTGTTTGATTCTATAAATATCTTAAGGAAGCGGAAGAGGTGGAACAGGTTATGGATCTGTTGCCATTTGAAACAATCAGAAGCTTGAGTTTTCTCAGTTCCCAAAGTCACAAGGGAGAAGATGTGTGAGGCAGGCTGGGAGCTGAGATGCCAGGCTTAGAGCTGGGTGCTGAACAAGTTTAATTGTTTCATCTCATTAGTCTACACATCATTTTGAACCTTCTCAATTTGGAAATGGGGGGCATAAATAACACAGAGCTATTGCTAGAGCAAGCTACACAACCCTGCCAGAGGGAGGAAGCAGGTGCCCATCTGGGAGAGCTCTGGGTGGGAGTGGTGTTCTAGAGAACAGAAAATAAGTGGTCATGCATGGGCACATTTGTGTGTGCCCATTTTGTCGGAAGTCTGAGCTTGACAAAATATCTCTCAATCAGAAGCACTCTTCTTTGAGCTCAAGGGTTTGACTGCGTCCATTTGACTCTAAAATACAGTTTAATAGGGCAGGATGATCATAGAACATAAACACTCACACCAACAGCCTTTTTATATTATTGCTATTATTTCCTTGAAAATAAATAGATCTTGGAGCATATCTTGACCATATTGGGGCAGGGGGAGAAGCAGGCTCCTTCAATCTCTGCATGCCCCCTGCAGCTGCCTTACCTTTTCAGCAATTTAATCCTCATTAGCACCTTCATAAAAGTATGAGCAAGAAAAATGGAGAGGAGGCTCAGATGAGCCCATTTGCTGCATGGCAGAAGCTTTTGTAGGTTTGATGAGAAAGGAGGTTAAAAGTACTGATACAATATGGGATTAAATTTTCTGGGGAGGTCATTTATTATGGCACCCCATCTCCCATCATAGTGGATGAGCTAGACCTGCTTGTACACTTAAGTGGATTAAAAGATTTTAACTCAAAGTACACTCCAGAGGTAAGTAGGTGAGCAACATTACAATTTTCACATGATAATTTCCTCCATCTTTTAGTATATATGGTAACGAAGTTGTTCATCTTCATCTCCCAAGTGCTTAGAAAAAAGTAGATGCTCAACAAATGTTATTTTGCAAAAACTGCTTGTTTGTCGCAATCTACAGTGGTTTTCAAAATTCACTGTAGGTGGCCACCACCTGGGGAACTTTAAGAAATACTGGTGCCTGATCCCCATTCCCTAATAGTTGCTTAATTATTCAAAGTGAGTTTGACCTGGGCACTAGAATTTTTTTTTCAAGACCCCCCTAGGAGATTATAGAAGCATAGTTGCAGAAAACTGAGAATTATCCATGTGCTTAGGACAGCAGATGAGTATGACAGGTGTCAGGCCATGTGCCTGTCACCCTCACCAACAGATGGGGGTCAGGAACTGGCAGTTAGAGAGTAAGGGATTAAAAAACAAAATGCCTGGAACACTAAGAAAAAAAAAGGGAGTGAGATGACAATTGCTACAGAGGCTATTTCTGATGGACAGCAACAAGAGAAGGAATATCTTCAGCAAAAAAAAATGTGTGCCTTCTCTGGAAAAGTTCAGAAGCTAACCTCTCCTGGAGAAGTGGAACGGGCAAGCCAGAAGAGGACTGACTTTAAGATCAGGTTTTTGTCCAGTGTCAATCCTCATATCCTTCACTGGCTCATCTGTAAAATGGAGCACTAATGTCAACCGTTCAGGTTGGGGGTGAGGTTGAAGGAAGGAAGCATCTGTGTGATGAGCAGGCATACTCGGGCACCTCACCTAACACATATGCAAGCACAGTGCATGCATGTGGAAGCACATGCCTCTCCATGCCAATAGAAAATTCTGAGATCATTTTGACAGATAACATCCAGGCCAAAACTAGTACCTGTCTTCGACAGCTATGACCATGTAAAGATATCTTCTGAGGCTCTCAGAGAAATAACTGGGCAAGAACAAGGAAGACTATGAAACAATAGACTAAGTGGGTTTATTAGTTCATTGTACGTTTCCAAACAGCCAGTACAGAGAATTGTGTTTCCAACACAACTAAAGGATGAATGCTTGAGGTAATAGATATGCCAATGATCTGATATGATCATTACACATTGTCCAGCCTTACAAAAGATGCTTAAGGGTCTGCAACACACAAAAACACAGAAACATAGCCATCATAGTGAAAGAACGAGAAGGTGGAAAATCCAGTAGAAGTACAAAAAGAAATTTAAAGTAAGCAACAGGAATATTTATGGGAAAATGGCAGTGCCAAGTAGTTACTTAAAAATAGTTACCTTGAATGTAGATGGCCTCAACTCTCCAGTTAAAAGATACAGACTAGTTGAATGGATTAAAAAACAAGACTCATCTATTTACTGTCTACAAGGAATGTATCTCGCCAACAAAGATACTTGCAGTTTGCAAGTGAAAGGATGGAAAAGATATTCCATACTAACAGAAACAAAAAAAGAGCTGGTGTTACCATCCTAATATCAGACAAAATAAGCTTTAACATAAAAACTGTTAAAAGAGACAAGTGCACTATGTAATGACTAAAGAATCAACACAATAGGAAAATGTGACTATAATAAATGCATACACACTAACAAGGTGACTTGCTATCTAGAAGAAATGTTAATGGACCTGAAGGAAGACATAGATTCCAATACAATAGTAATAGGGGATTTTGATACCCCACTTTCAGCAATGGACAGATAAATCAGATAGAAAATCAGCAAGGAAACAACAGTATTAATTGACAAAAAACCAAATGGACCTAACGTATGTCCACAGAATGTTTCACTCCACAGTGGCAAAATACCCATTTTTCTCATCAGTGTGTAAAACTTGCTCTAGGATAGACCATATGCTAAGTCATAAAGAAAGTCTCAGCAAATCCAAAAAAATCGTGATCATACCTTGCATCTTCTCTGACCACAATGTAATAAAACTTGAAATCAACAGCTCAAGAATATCTAGGTCATATGCAAACACATAGAGACTGAAAATATAATCCTGAATGAACAGTGGGTCATAGAAGAAATCAAAATATTTCCATAAACAAATGAAGATAAAAATGCAACATATCAAAACTATGGCATAAAGCAAAAGCAGTGTGAAAAGGGAAGTTTATAGCAATTAGTGCCTACGTGCAAAAATAAATGAACTATTGATGCATCTCAAGGACCTAGAGAAACAACAATAAGTCAAACTCAAAATTAATAGGAGGAAATAAATAATTAAAATTAGAGAAGAAATAAACAAAATTGAAATCAAAATAATAGAAAAAAAAAACAGTGAAATGAAGAGCTGTTTTTTTTTTTTAAACAGGCAGAGTTAGACAGTGAGAGAGAGAGAGAAAAGACTTCCTTTTTCCATTGGTTCACCCCCCAAATGGCCACCACAGCCAGTGCGCTGCACCAATCCGAAGCCAGGAGCCAGGTGCCTCCTCCTGGTCTCCATGAGGGTGCAGGGCCCAAGCACTTGGGCCATCCTCCACTGTACTCCCGGGCCACAGCATAGAGCTGGACTGGAAGAGAAGCAACTGGGACTGAATCCAGCATCCCAACGGGGAATAGAACCCAGGGTGCTGGTGCCACAGGCAGAGGATTAGCCAAGCGAGCCGCAGCGCCGGCCTGAAGAGCTGTTTTTTAAAATTAAAAAAAAAAATTGATACACCATTTGTGCACTAACCAAAAAAAAAAAAGGAAAAAGACCCAACTCAATAAAATCAGAAGTGAAAAAGGAAATGCAACAAAGTTTACCACAGAAATAAAAAAGAATCATTAGAAATTACTACAACAAGCTGTATGCCAACAAATTGGGAAACCTAGAAGAAATGGATCGATTCCTAGAAGCATGCAATCTATCAAAATTGAGTCAAGAAGATACAGAAAACCTAAACAGACCAATAACCAGGATGGAAATTGAATGATTAATAAAGACCCTTCAAAAAAAGAAAAGTCCAGGACCGGATGGCTTGACTGCTGAATTCTACCATATATTTAAAGAAGAACTAATTCCAATTCTTTTCAAGAAGGGAATCCTCCCGAACTCCTTCTATGAAGCCTGCATCAGCTTAATACCTAAGCCTGAAAAAGATGCAACAGAGAAAGGGAACTATAGACCAAGAACCCTGATGAATATAAATGCAAAATGAACATAAATGCAAACGTTCTCAATAAAATATTAGTTAATCACATCCAACAACATGTCAGAAAGATCATTCACTTGGACCAAGTGGAATTTGTCTTTGGTTTGCAGTGATGGTTCAATATTCACAAATCAATAAATGGGATACATCACATTAACAAGCGGAAGAACAAAAAAAAATATGGATAACTCAATAGATGCAGAGAAACAATTTGATAAAATACAACACCCTTTCATGATGAAAACTTTAAACAAATTGGGTACAGAAGGAACATTCCTCAAAACAATCATGGAAATTGAAGACAAACCCACAGCCAGTATCCTATTGAATGGGGAAAAGCTGGAAGCAGTCCCCCAAGGTATGGAACCAGACAAGGATGCCCACACTCAATACTACTATTTAATATAGACCTGGACATTTTAGCCAGAGCTTGACATATTAGACAAGAAAAATAAATCAAAGGAATACAATTTGGAAATGAGAAAATTAAACTATCCCTATCTCCAGATGAAATGATCCTATATATAAGAGATAACTGCAAGACTACTGGAAATCATAAAAGAGTTTGGTAAAGTGGCAGGATGTAAAATCAACACAGAAAAATCAACTGTCTTTGTATACACACAAAAAATGTAATGGCTGAAAAAAATTTTAAGATCAGTCCCATTCACAATAGCTCCAAAAAGAGTCAAATAACTTGAAATAAATTTAACCAAGGATGTCAAAGTTCTCTACTACATAAATTACAAAACATTAAAGAAAGAAATAGAAGACATTTAAAAATGGAAAAATCTTCCATATTCATGGATTGGAAGGCTCAACATCATCAAAATGTCCATACTTCAAAAAGCAATTTACAGATTCAGTGCAATCTCAATCAAAATACCAATGACATTCTTCTCAGATCTAGGAAAAATAATACTAAAATTCATTTGGAAACACAAGAGACCTTGAATAGCTAAAGCAATCGTATACAACAAAAACAAAGCCAAAGGCATCACAATACCTGATTTTAAGACATACTACAGGACAGTTATAATCAAAACACCCTGGTACTGGCATAAAAACTGACTTGCAGACCCATGGAACAGAATAAAAACTCCAGAATCAATCCATACATCTACAACCAACTTATCTTTGGTAAAGGAGCTAAAAATCTCCAGAGCAAGAACAGTCTTTAACAAATGGTGCTGGGGAAACTGAATCTCCATGTGCAGATTTTTTTTTCTTTTACCAAATGACCAAAATGTTTTATTTTGACTAATTCTATTTCATGCATAAGCATGACAGTCTCCCTTGTTCATTAGACTTTGGCAATTAAAAAAAAAAAACAAACAAACAAACAGCCTCGTACAGAACAGTGAAGATGCCGAGAATGAAGGTCATCTACAGTCTTACTGTAGGATAAATATATAGATTTTAAAAGGCCTCTCTCCCTTTGGCCATATCACTTCTCAGTTCAGATCATTAAATATAGACAAGTTTCAGAATCACTTCTTCACTTCTCCAAGATCTTCGATACTGTCATCATCCAACTCCAGCCACTTTTCCTGAATGATGTCAATGGTGTCATCTGTGAAGTCTCCCTGAATGATGATCTCCTCCTCCCCTGTTACTGAGGCACCACAGGAGAATTTCTGCGCAAAAAATCTTTGTGCTTCCCTAAGATCAATTTCAAAAGTTGCAAGACCACATACTCTTGTCACATATTTCTTCTTTGCTCTGGAAATTTTGGCTATTGTAACCTTTTGTGGTACTGTCTTTTTCTTCTGTTTTATTTGACCTCTTCCACTTCTCATTTGTTTTTTCTTCTCCTCTTCTTGCCCTGCTGTTCCTTGACCCTCAGTGATTCCCGCCTCTTGTTTGGGTGATTTTTCTATGGTAAGTTTTGCAAATTTATTTGGAAAATTCTTCTCTAACTACTGTCTGCATTTAGCAACATCAGGCATATATTCACAGTACTCTGTTGGTAATGAACACACTCCAGATTAGAGCACACGGAATAGGTAGCCCGCATCTAACTTGGCACTATTCTTAGGGTCTCCTTTGCAGTCAGCACCACTGGATTCCATGTGCAGAAGTATGAAACTAGACCCCTACCTTATGCCTTACACAAAAATTCACTCAAAATGGATCAAAGACCTAACTCTACAACGCGATAACATCAAATAATTAGAAAACATGGGCGAAACTCTGCAAGCACAATTCACAATATGTAAGATATAGAATCAACCCCAGATGTCCATCAACTGTTGACTGGATAAAGAAATTATGGTATATATACACTATGGAGTCTTACTCTGTTGTAAAAAAAAAAAAAATGAAATCCTGTCTTTTGCAATACAATGTACATAACTGGAAACCATTATATTTAGTGAAATATCCCAAAAAGACAGATTGTATATGTTTTCCCTGTCCAAGGTAACTAATGGGGTACCTGAATTGTAATGTGTTGGGGTGAAATTGGCATTTTGAGATTCCACGTCTCTTCCATTGAGGAACAGTGCTTTCTTTCTCTTCATACTATTTGTTGAGCTCTTTTACTTAGTGTATGGTTAACTATACAATAATTAAGCATACTGAAAATAGATGATTGCAAAAATTAAGAGTGGAAATCCGAGAGGGAGGGGAGGAAGAGTTGGAGCATGAATGGGGGAGGGAATGCCATTATGTTCCTCAATCTGTGTATATGAAATATATGAAATGTGTATAACTTAAATAAAATTTTAAAAAGAAGAATGAAGAGTAGTCATTATTTATCATCCTCAAGGAAAGCAAAGGCTGCCTCCACTCCTGGGCTGCTGGGGGCCTCAGCACCACATGCCCACAGTCATGGGACAGCCATGACCCTGGGAGCTCTCTCAGAGCAGATCCTGCCTCTCCCAGCTCCGGCACACCCTTCCTGCCACCCAGAGAGTCCTCTCCACCACCACCACCTCCTCTGTCAGCTTTCTTGTCACTCGCCTGTGTGGTCCTTTCAGCTCAGGCTACGCTAACTGACAAGTCCCTGGCCTGAAGTGTGTCAGTTCGGCCCAGTGATCAAAAGCTAAATGATTAAATGACTGTGCTTCCTTCGGTACTTTCTTTTCTATTCTTTTGGCCTTGGGAGCCTATTTTTAACTGGCTTAGTAATTCACAGTTTCACCAGAATTAAGCTCTCTCAGAAATTCAGCCTGAACCTCTTCCATCCCAGAGCTGAGGTAGATATGTCCATCCTTTGGTTCTATAAATACACACGGTTCCTCTAGGAGAATCCCTGTGTTCCACAGACCCACTCATAACAGGAAATTAGGCCACGCTTACAACAAACTGTGGCAGACAGTGTGAGAGGGAAACAGTGGCCTACATACTAAAAATTGCTTGGAGCCTTCTATTTCAGTTCCAAAACAAGATGCGATTCCCCCTACACACCTGTGACATTTGTACTAAGAATAGTTGGTGAAAATTGATTGGCAGAGCCCTGGAGATGATGTAGCCCTGGTGTCACATAGTGGGGGCACACGTCAAAATCATCTGAGGAGGTTTTCCAGTGTGGACGAGATATTTTCTATTGTATTGTAAGGGAATTAACATGTTGCCAGTTGATGCTGTATTTTGCACTCACTATTTGGGTAAATGCAAGAAAGAGATTATTTTTTATCAATGTCCTTTCTGCAAAGTAAACAGTATAAACTGTGTGTGAGTGGCCCTTTTTCCTTTCACCTTGACTTAGGTATATGAGTTTTTATGCACCCTCACAATCTTAGACTAAGTAAAGGAGCTAGAAGGCTGGTGTTCATACAGGAACAAAAGAAAGCCAATGATGTTGGAATATTTGATCTTTTCTCTCTTTTCTTTGAAAGAGGCCCTTGTATCATTTCCTCTCCTGCCACTTCAAGACTTCATTCATGTCATGTCTTTGTTTCATTTGCCTTTCTCATCTTATAGAATTTTTTTCCCTTTACTACTTCTTTTGGTCCCATTTCCCTCTCACCTCCTGTTCCCCTACTGAAATTTTCATGAAAATGACTTTACCAAATGTCTGACACTTAGTGTTTGTGATGTAGGACAAGCAGTGAAATTTAGTGACATTTTCATGAGTTCTTCTCCATGGCACTGGATGCACAAAACATAGCTCAGTGAAAAATTACGTGGAGGTGGGCCTTGGTGCAGCGGGTAAGTCACTGGTTGGGACACCTGTGTGTCATAGAAGAGTGTCTATATCCAAATCTTGGCTCTGCTCCTGATTTCAGCCTCTTGCTAATACACATTTCAGGGGGCAGTAGTGATGACTAAAGTAGTCGGATCCCTACAATCCATGTGAGAGACCTGAATTGAGTTACTGGCTCCTGGCTTTGACCTGACTCAACCCTGACCCTGTGGGAATTTCAGGAGTAAACTAGCAGATGGGAGCTCACTCTCTCGCTTGTTCTCTCTCTCTCCCTCTCAAAAAAAAAATCCCCTTGGCTGATTTCTATAAATGCAGCTTCCCAGCCATTTGCTCAGCAGGCCTTGATACAGGAAGTACAAGTTGGTGCCGACCATTTGTAGAGGAACACAGAACACACAATGGACTATTGTTATATAGGGAGTCCAAGGAATAAACACAGCAAAGAGGGCTGGTGTAGTCACAAAGCCCTCAGATTCCTATTCCCACCCTCAGCACAAAGCACTTAACTACCAGCTCAGTTCTCTAGATGTCCCCTTTGGTCAAATGAGCATTGCCATCACACCCTTCTCACAGGGCTTGTAGCAATTAGATGAAATCATCATCTGAAGTGCTCACAAGGCCTAGCCCTGAACCAGCAGGCAACATTGGCAGCTTTGATACAGGTCAATTTAAACACCAAACAGAGATCTCAAAGAATAATGACGTTTGTCTGAGAATGACAGAGCATTGTCAGGGAATACATGAGCCATAGTAAACCATGTGTTTATTCAAGAAAGCTGACACAATAGGAAGTTTTTAAAGGTGAAATGGAGAATATGGACAAAAATATATGTAAGCTACCTGCATATCTAGTTTCAGAGGCAAGAGTTAGCATCAGCTCATGTAGGGAGGTACCTTTGTGGGGCAAGTGTTCTGAGAGCATTTTTCTGAATTGCTACAATTTTAATGTTAAAGGTAAACTTTGTTCCACAAATCTATGTGTATGTGTGAAGTTTGCAAAGTATAAGGTGCTAGTAGAAGGAAAAAAAGTCTCTTCTGGGCCCTAGTTAGATTGCATCATTAGAACAATGCTCTAGGCAGCTTAACTTTATAAAGAAAAGAGATTTAATTTAGCTCATGGTTCTGGAGGTACAAGGGCCAAACAGCATGGGCTCCCCTGACTGCATCAGGTTATGGTGGTAGCACAAGTATCTATGTCTATGTGGGCAGTCAGTCTCTTATGGTTTATATAACCATGAGGATTTAACTATGGTGCTACACCCTAACATCTAATCAAATCTAGTCACTTCCAAAAGACACAACCTCTACGGAATAAGAAGGGAGCTTACTGCTCTAGTCCAGGGGAAGATAGTTTTAAAAATGTGGAGAAAGTGTAATCTCAGGGAAGAGTAGGGAGAAGACTATAGAGGAAACTCCATGCAAATTAGAAGGACCCTGTGGATCCATGTGGAGAGTATGGATGCCCACAACTCAGGACCCCAGCAGCAGAGAGCCTCAGCACCAGCTTTGGAGAATGAGGTGAGACCAGACGACAGCAACCCAAGCCATTGGCGATAAAGCTTTGGGAGTAGCCTGCTGTGAGTATGGTCTGGAGCTCTGTGGGCGTCAGTGTACCTGCCAACCTAGAGGGAAATAAAGGGGGGATCATGTATCTCTATCCTTGACCACCTAGAACCAGCATCCTGTAGCTAGCAGAGAGAGGGCAAGTGCCATTTTGGATATAGGTAACAGCTGTGCCAGTTTGCATCCACATGTCCAGGAGATGCCTGCATCTGGCTGGAAGGATTGACAGGTGGCTGGATGCTCATGACCATGGTAGCCTTGTGTGCTGGGACTGTGAAAACATTTTGGCTGCATGAGAAAGCACAGGGTGTGGCAGGGACCTTGGGCAGTCACTGTGGGCAGCTCCACATGCCCGGGGCCCCCGATTCTCTGTTGAGAGTAATTGCTGCAGTATCCATCCTCACACCCAGGACTGCATGGGTCCTTTGTGTGGCTCTTGTGACAATGAGAATGAATATTATACACACTGGAGCTAGAGTAATCAGGCATTGGTCTCCTTGGAGGAGAGGAGGTGAGTGTGATATTACACCAATAGAGCAGATTAAACCTCCCCTCTAATAAACAAAAAAGAGAAGTTTGCCACTGGCAAACTGGGTGTCACCTTGAACACTCCCCTCACCCTTGAGCACTGAACGGAGCTCCCTGACCATACCCAGCATAAGCCTCTGAGTATTCACTGAAAGAGCAGCCACTCCACTAATCCACAGAGGAATAGTCAGAAGGTAAAAGCCATCACAGGGGAAAAGAGAAACTCAACAAGTACCACCACAAATACCTAATAATAAATGTAGCAATGCAAGAAACAAGAATAAGGAAAACAATATGATGCCTCCAAAAGAAGACAACACTTCAATATTAGAATGTGAAGACGAAGAGATTGACAAAATGTCAGAAATGGAATTCAAGACATTGATCATAGGATTACTTCAAAGTAACCAGAAGCAAATCTGGGAATTAAAGAAATCCACACAAGACATGAATAGGTATTTTTCCCATGAAATTGAGATTTTAAAGAGAAATCAAAATGAAACAGTAGAAATGAAGAATTCAATTGATCAAATAAAAAATGTAGAAAGCCTTAACAACAGAGTTGGTAAGGCAGAAGAAAGAATATCTGAGTTATAAGACAAATCTCTGGAAATTTTACAGTCAGACCAAAAAAAAAAAAAAAAAGAAGAAGAAGAAGAAGAAGAAGAAAAAGAAGATATTAGAAAACTAAAAAGCAATGTTGAAGATTCATAGGATACTATCAAATGACCCAACAAATGGGTCTTTGGAGTTCCTGAAGGCGTGTAAAGAGAGAATGGATTAGACAGCATTTTTCAAGAAATGATTACATAAAACTTCCCTAATTTGGAGAAATAAAGGAATAAAGGGAAGCCTGGGGCTGGCACTGTGACATAGCAGGTAAAGCCACCGCCTGCAGTGCCGGCATCCCATATGTGTGCCAGTTTGAGACCCAGCTGCTCCACTTCCAATCCAGCTCTCTGCTATGGCCTGGGAAAGCAGTAGAAAATGGCCTAAATCCTTGGGCCCCTGCACCTGCGTGGGAGACTTGGAGGATGCTCCTGGCTCCTGGCTTTGGATTGACACAGCTCCGGCCGTTGCAGCCATCTGGGGAGTGAACCATCGGATGGAAGACCTCTCTCTCTCTCTCTTTCTCTCTGCCTCTCCTTCTCTCTGTGTGTAACTCTGACTTGCAAGTAAAATAAATAAATCTTAAATAAAAAAAGAAGAGGGAAGCCCAAGTATAGGAAGCATATCCTAATAGACAGGACCAGAAAAGATCTTCACCACCATACGTCATAGTCAAACTCCTCACAGTAAAACATACAGAAAAGTTTCTAAAATGTGCATGAGAGGGACATAAGATTACTTTCAGAGGATCGCCAATTAGGCTCACATTGGACTTCTCAACAGAAACCCTACAGGCTAGGAGAAAATGGCGAGATATATTGCAAGTCTTAAGAGAAAAGAACTGTCAACCCAGAATACTATACCCTGCAAAGCTCTCATTTATGAACAAAGGTGAAATAAAGACCTTTCATGACAAACATATACTGAATTTGTCACCACCCGTCCAGCCTTAAAAAAGATGCTTAAAAATGTGCTACACACAGAAACATTGTCATCACTATGAAAGAAGATGAAGGCAGAAAATCCCCCAGTAAAAGTACAAAGGATAACCAAAGTAAGCAATAGGAATATTTATGGGAAAATGGCAGGGCCACGTCGTTACTTATCAATAGTCACCTTGAATGTAAGTGGCCTCAAATGTCCTGTTAAAAGATAGACTGGCTGAATGGATTAAAACATGAAACTCATCTGTTTGCTGCTCTCACCAACAAAAATACACACAAACTGAAAGTGAAAGGATGGGAAAAGATATCCCACGCTAACAGCAACCAAAAAAAAAAAGCTGATATTGCCATCCTGATTTCAGACAAAGTAATGTTTTTTTACATTTATTTATTTATTTGAAAGAGTTACACAAAGAGAGGACAAGCAGAGAGAAAGAGAGGTCTTCCATCTGCTGGTTCACTCCCCAGTTGGCCTCAACAGCCAGAACTCCACTGATCTGAAGCCAGGAGCCAGGAGCTTTCTCCAGGTCTCCCATGTAGGTGCAGGGGTCCAAGAACTTAGGCCATCTTCTGTTTTCCCAGGCCATAGCAGAGAGCTGGATCAGAAGTGGAGCAGCCGGGACTAGAATCGGCACCCATATAGCATGCTGGCACTGTAGACGGGGGTTTTACCTGCTATGCTGCAGCGCCCGACCCAAAATAGACTTTAGCACAAAAACTGCTAGACAAAGGTCACTATGCAATGATAAAGAGATCAAGATGTGATTATAATAAATGTATATGCACCTAATTACAGGGCACCTGACTATTTAAAATAAATGTTAATGGATCTAAAGGGAGACATAAACTCCCATAGAAGAGTAACAGGGGACTTCCCCAGATGGCTGCAACGGCCGGAGCTGCGCCAATCCGAAGCCAGGAGCCAGGAGTCTCCTCCGAGTCTCCCACGCAGGTGCAGGGGCCCAAGAATTTGGGCCATCTTCTACTGTTTTCCCAGGCCATAGCAGAGAGCTGGACTGGAAGTGGAGCAACCAGGACTAGAACCGGTGCCCATATAGGATGCCGGCGCTTCAGGCCAGGGTGTTAACCCACTGTGCCACAGCACCAGCCCCCACCCCAACACATAACTTTCAATGATGGACAGATCAACCAGACAAAAAATCAGCAAGCAAACAACAGTTAACTGACACTATAGACCAAATGGACCTAAGGAATATTTACAGAACTTTCCATCCTACAGCCACAGAATACACGTTCTTCTCACCAGTGCATAGAACTTTCTCTAGGATAGACTATATGCAAGGCCATAAAGCAAGTCTGTAAATTCAAGTAAATTGAAATCATCTTCTCTGACCACAGTGGAATGCAGCTGGAAACCAGAACTCGAGAACCTCTAGAACATATGTATGCAAACACATGGAGACTGAATAACATGCTCCTGAATGAACCGTGGGCCATAGAAGAAATCAAAAAAGAAATAAAAAACTTTTGGAACAGTTTTTTTTTTCCTAATACTATTTGTTGAATATTTCCTTACTATAGATTTAATCTTCTGTGTATAAAGTTAATTGAAAATAGAGTTATCAAAAAATAAGAATGTGAATAGGAGAGGGAGGAGGAAGAAGGGTGGGAGTACAGATAGGGTTGGAAGAATCACCACGTTCCTAAAGTTGTATTTATGAAATGCATGAACTTCATATATCTTAAATAAAAGGTTTCTGGGGGAAAAAAAAGGCCTCTAAACACCATGATTAGGTTGAATTTTCAGCCTCTGAGTATGATTACCATACAACTAGAATCCTACATGAGTTCAGAGGGGTAAATATTCGAACCACAGCGGAGCATTTAGAAAGTCCTGGGGGAGGGGGACAGGCATTTGGTGCAGCAGCAGTTAAGTGGCTGCATGGGGCACCCACACCCCATATGGGAGTGCTTGATTTAAGCCCTGGTTACCTTGCTTCCATTCTAGCTTCCTGCTACTCTACATCCTGGGAGACAGCCAAAGATGGCTCAGATACCTGGGTCCCTGCCACTCTCATGGGAGACTTGATTCCAGTTCCGATCTCCTGATTTTGGCTGGCTCAACCTTGGCTATTGCAGGCATTTGGGGAGCAAAACAGCAGATGGAAGATTTTCTCTCCCTCTCTCTCTCTTGCTCTCTCACTCTCTCCTTTTCAAATAAAATGGAAATAAACAAAAATTTTAGAAAGAAAGTCCTTGAAAAATTCTTCATTTTAGATAGGCAGGCA
The DNA here is from genome assembly GCF_033115175.1 of Lepus europaeus. Classification (NCBI taxonomy): domain Eukaryota; kingdom Metazoa; phylum Chordata; class Mammalia; order Lagomorpha; family Leporidae; genus Lepus; species Lepus europaeus. Next base: position 93,423,888 of record NC_084839.1, read on the forward strand.
TGAGCCTTCTCCCTTCACAGCTTCCGGGCTCCAATTGTGTCCAAATATGAAAAGAATGATTTCATCTTTGTGTCATCAATTTTGAAAATTTCCATCTAAGCTACTTCTCATCCACTCTCAAAAATCAAACTTTTTGATTTTAATAAGTTTTTTTTAATAAGTGTGACATTAAGAGAAAATAAGGCCGGTGCCTCGGCTCACTAGGCTAATCCTCTGCCTTGCGGCGCCGGCACACCGGGTTCTAGTCCCGGTCGGGCACCGGATTCTGTCCCGGATGCTCCTCTTCCAGGCCAGCTCTCTGCTGTGGCCTGGGAGTGCAGTGGAGGATGGCCCAAGTGCTTGGGCTCTGCACCCCATGGGAGACCAGGAGAAGCACCTGGCTCCTGCCATCGGATCAGTGCAGTGAGCTGGCCGCAGCGTGCCAGCCGCAGCGGCCATTGGAGGGTGAACCAACAGCAAAGCAAGAACTTTCTCTCTGTCTCTCTCTCTCACTGTCCACTCTGCCTGTCAAAAATTTTTTTTAAAAATAATAAAATAAAAAAAGAGAAAATAAAACTCTTGTAGAAATTAAAGTTTTGCCTTAATGTCAATATTCTACTATATATTGCAAGCCCTAAAACATGGAAATTTTATACAAAGAAAATGAAGTTTGAACATTCTTAATCCTAAAGTCTGAAACCCAAGATTTTCCAAAATCCAAAGCTTTTTGAGCACCAGAATGATACCAAAAGTGGAAAATTCCACACCATGAAATTTTCATGTGCAAAATTATTTAAAATATCATAGAAAATTACCTTTAGGCTATATGCATAGGCTATATGCATGTATATGAAACATGAATGAATTCCATTCTTAGATTTGGGGTCCATGTCCAAGATACCTCATGACACTATGAAATATTCAAAAATCTTAAGAAAGCCAAAATCTGAAACACCTCTGATCCCATGGAATCTGTTCACCTGGTAGTCTTCATTGGGGGCCTCTTATTTCCAAAATCACCCATCTTCAACCAAGTCTTCAATGTGGGAAACTCATCCTTACAAAAGACAATACACTTGAATTTCCCCATTTATTCCAATCTCACTGTAAGAAATAAACTCCTTTTGGAAAAAGTTTCAACTCCTCTGGCTGACCTCATTGCTGTTCTCACCAGTTGCATTTCTACTTGTGCTCAGGGCAGAAATGGCCACTAGTCCCCCCCCCCCCATCATTTTGCCTAACTCTGGGTTTCTTTGTGTTTTACACATATATTACATTCTATTGCTTTTTTTTCCCTTTTAATTTCCATGTCTATTCCAGCTACTGGACCTGGTGTACTCATTCTGTACTCTCTGGACAGGGAACATATCCACAATATCCCTCAGTTTCTGGCTCCTCACCCAAAGAAATGGGCATGAGGTCTTCTGTAATGGAAAAAAAGCCCTGGATTTCTGATTTCTTAAGACACAAAGTGGGAAAAAATACAGAGGAAGCACATAAAATTTAGATGAGGTTATCTCTCCTGGCATGGTTTTTCCTATAGCTTCTCCTCCTCCTTTGATTGTCTAACTACATGCAGTTTGACTGCAGTGTATCAGTGGAGATCGAGAAGAATGTAGATGTATCATACCTCAGAAAAAGGAAAGCAGAAGCAACTTCCCCAGACACATCTGGGACCAATGTGTCCCTGCCATATGAGACACTAGTGCTCAGGATACTGTTCAACATATAGTAGATATCCATTAGACGTGTGTAAAAGGATTAACCATGCCTTTTTGTCATTGTATGAGTATGTACCCTTCTCAACCACAGTCATTAGTTACATGGTGCTATTTGGGAATTGCTGCAATTTGGGGGAAATTGATTTATGCTAAATTTTATGTATGGTTTCCAAATACAAATGATTTGCATCTGTGTTTTAAGTCTTAGTCATTGCATTAGTTTCCTAGACTGCCTTGGAAAATTACCACAAACGGAGTGGCTTAGAACAACAGAAGCCTCTCTCGAGGTTCTGGAAGCTGGAAATCTGGAGCCAAGTATCTGTAAGACCATGCTACCTCAGAAAATTCTAGAGAAGATCTTTTCTGCTTTTGCCAGCTTCTGATGGTGGCCAGCAATCCAGTGTTCCTTGGCTTGTACGTGAATCACTTCCATCTATGGTGCCTCTTCAGGTAGAGCCCCTCCCCCAAATTCTCCTCCTCTTCTAAGGATGCCAATCATATTGGGTCAGGGTCCATTCCAATGACCTCATCTTAACTTGCTTACATTTCACTGTATTTCAAAATAAGGTCACATTCACAAATTCTGAGTGGACATGAATTTGGGGCAAATGCTATTCAACTTGGTAGGGATACTTCTGGTCTGAGAACTATAAAATGTAGTGCACTAAAATTCTCCTCTGTCATTTCTTTGGTAGGGAAAACCAGTATTTTATATCCCTAGAGAGTTGACCTTTGCAGTTGTTTCATGGGAGGTTAATGAGATGTCTCCTGAAGAGTGCTGTGCATTTCTGTTTGAAGGGGAGTCCACGCCTGTGTTTCTGGATTGCTCCCCACACCATAGAGAAAACCCTCACACCCATCACAGAGCTATAAGACAGGGAAAAGGAAGGGCATAGAAATCATTGGGTCTCCACCCTCCAGCAGCCAATCTCTACAATGCCAGAGTGGGAAGTGTCTTAGCTCAAGCTGCCACAACAAATGGTGACAAACAGTTTAAATAACAGAAATCTATTTGCTCACAGTGCTGGAGGCTAAAAGTCCAAGATGAGGGTTCCAGCACGGTTCTGGTGAGACCTCCCCTCCTCATTTACAGATGGTCACCTTATCCCGGTGTCTTCATAGGGCCTCACCTCTGTGGGTGCACCCGCCTAGCATCTTGCCTTCTCAGACCCTGATTCTAATCAGATAGGACCCATAAGATCTCATTTAACCTGAATTACCTCCTAAAAGCCCTTGCTCTAAATATAGTCACATTGGAGGTTAAGGCCTCACATGTGAATCTGGGGGTACACAATTCAGTCCTCAGCAAAAGGGACCTGGGAAGTTAGTGAACTGATGATAACCACTCTGTAAGGTCACTCAGTTCAGAAGCAGCATCATAGCCTTGATTTTCTCTTTGCTTCCTCCTTCTTAGAAGACACACACAAAATACACGATGCTACTCCTTTATTCTGATGTACCTAAACCAACACAGAAGTCTAACTAAAGACCCCTTCTTTGAGACACACAGAAAAATACATCACCCACCTTGAATTACACAGAGTAAGCTTGCATTAAATACACATTATTACTAAAGATTTTATTTATAATATGCTTGTACTACTCTAAGCACATCACATGTGTTAGCTCATTTAATCCTCTCACCAATATCATAGGTAGGTTTTATCATCAGTAACATTGTTATTAATTTATCCAAGGTTCATTAATTATATAAATGAATGAATGAATCAAGGTATCTAAAGACTGGACTTAAGCAGTGCACAGAACTTTATTTTCTTTTCAATAAGTAAGTATATATTTTATAGGTATTTGGGGATTTTGTTGTTGTTTTGCTTTTGCTGTTGAAGGTAAGAAGATGACAGAAAATTCCATTCACAGTCAACCTACTCACTATAAATATTCAACTCTCTGCACCAGTGCTTTTATATCAAGTCCCAGTATCCACATTTACACTAAACAAGTGTCCCTAAACAATGCTTAGCCTCACTATATCATGTAATGTGTTCTGTTATTTTCTAACATATTCTGTTTCAGCCTAGTCTAGTTTGTCTATTCCAGTTAATTTTTTATTCATTTTTAAATAGTATTTATTTGAAAGGCAGAAATACAGAGACCGGAGAGAAAAAGAGGGAGAGAGAGAGAGAGAGAGAATGAGAGATCTTCTATCTGCTGCTTCACTCCCCAAATGGACATAATGGCCAGGGGTAGGCCATGCAAAAGCCAGGAGCCAGTAGATTCTTCCAGGTCTCCCAGGTAGTGCAGGGGCCCAAGCAGTTGGGTCATCTGCTACTGCCCTAGGTTCATTAACAGAGAGCTGGATCAGAAGTGGAGCAGAAGGGATTTGAACCAGTACCCATATAGGATGCAAGCCCTGCTGGTCGAGGCTTAATCTATACCACAGTGCCGGCCCCTCCAGTTAATTTTTTAATGCAGATTATGACTGACAAAATTTATTTCACGAATCACGGTTGGATCATAATTACTGTTGGAAAAACAACACTGATGTATATGTGTGTAGCATATATTATATATACATATATAACAAATATACTATGTATATTATTTACAAAAATGTATTTTCAATGGTATTTGCATACATATAAATAATAAGAGTTTCTTCTGCTCTCAGCTGTTGATGTTGTAATATGTATATGTTGAAAAGTTTCAGAATATTAGAAGTAATAATAATAATGCATTTTTTGTTGTTGGGGAAGGAGGTAGCAGATTTTAGAGGTTTGGGCTCAGAAAATTATTTAATTTTCCTCCAATCATTTTACAGTACATTTGCTTTCATTGGTTGTAAACTTTTTGGGAAACATTTAATAGTTGGAAAACTGGGCATTAGACTGTCTCCACATAACTTATAAATTGTAGCAGATATTCAAATGCATCCTAAGATTCTGGAGATGAGTTCAAATTCTCATGAATTTCCACTGCTGTAGTGGCCCTATTTTTTTTACCATGTAAAAATTATGTAATGGACTGACTCAAGCAGAAGCTGAGGTCATTCATTTCAACTCATTCTGTCAGAGGCAATTGTGTCACATGGATATTTGCATCTTCCAATGCCCATACAGAGGAAAAACATCAGAGAATGAATTAAAATGCACTTTTAAATGGTGCTCTCAGGAAGAGAAGAAGAGCTAATATAGCTAAAAGGAAAATAAAGCAATCAATTTAAAGCATTCTCTATTTACATATTCTGTTTATTTGTAAACTTGCCATAGAAAAAGAAAACAATATACTCAGTTGAATTGAAATATTGTTTCCTGAAAATATTCAGATCTTATTTGGAAGAGTAAATGCTTTATGGAGATCAAAGAAACCCAAAAAATGTGCAGAGTTAAATACACTGACAGAATTAAAAAGTTGTGAGTTAACTTTCAAAAAGATTTGTGTGTACAGTATTCTTTCCCTCAAAAAGTAAATTAATTGTCTTGCTGTTTCTCTCTAAAGAAAGTTAGAGTCATCTTTCTGTAAGACAAGCCAAGAAATTATTTTAAATTTACTTGGTAAGCAAAAAAAAAAAAAAAAGAAAGAAAGAAATAAAGAAAGGAAGAAAGAAAAGTGAGGGCAGGAATCGTAGTGCAGCTAGTTAAGCCATGCTTGGGATTTCCATATCCTGTATCATATGCCTGATTCCAGCCCCAGATGCTCCGCTTCCAATTCCATCTTCCTGCCAATGTATACTGGGAGGCAGCAGATGATGGCTCCAATACTTGAGTCTCTGGACCCACCTCGGAGACCTGATTGGAGTTTCTGGCTTCTAGCTTTGGCCTGACACAGCCCAGCCTGCTTCAGGCATCTGGAGAGTAAACTGCAGATGGAAGATACCTCTTTCTCCTCTTCCTCCTCATCTTCCTCCTCCTCTCTCTCTCTGTCACTGTCTTGCAAATAAATACATAATTAAAAAAAAAAAAAAAAGAAAGCAAAATAGTGTTTGCATCTGGTATTGGAATGCACTAGATCTTCGTGGAGGAACATAATGTGTTAGATCTTCCCAGGATAGTCCACCTTAAGTCAGGAAGGGATCAGCAAAGATCTGCCAAGAATCTTCATGGAAAATACATACTATGAATTATGCATGTATTTCAAAAAATGTGTGGACCTGAATGAACTTAACTTTTAATTCTGCTTTCCATGAACTTTTTGAAATAGCCTGTGTTTGATATTGCAAATAGCTCATCTGTTTCCAGTCCATCAAGACTTTGGCCCAGGGATTTCTCAAACTTGAAGAGGCATCAGGAACACCTGGAAAGCTGTTAACACACAAATTCCCACTTCGTGACCCAGCGGGTCAGAGAATTTGCACGTCTCCCAGTTCCCAGCTGTTGCTGTCATGGTCTGGAACACACTTTGAGAACAACTGTTCTAGTCACATCTTGCAGAATTTGGACACTTGAACTTCAATCCAGCCTGAAGATATGAGCCTTTTGTATTTCTTTAGCGTTATCAGCTGCAAGCTGGTGGTCAACTTGACTGAAGGCCAAAGAGACCAAAATTCTGCAAATGAATAGGCAACTACCACACATTCCAAGGACGGACGCTGTCTCTACTTGGCTAAACGTACACAATTTTAAACTCAGCTTTCCCTTTTAAGAAAGGGAAATAAAAACAGCAGAACTTATTCTCCTTTTCCCAATAAATAGCTGATACGTCCACATGTCTCCAGACAGAGAAAGAGCAAGAAGGCGGGCATGTGGATCCCAGGAGCAGCCTGTAATTTTTCTGGAAGTTAAATGAGGATTTTAGAGAACAAATGCTGTTAAGCACAAGGAATGAAGGAAGGGGAAAAAAGAAAGGAAGGAAGGGAGGGAGGAATCGAGGTAAGGAGGGAGGTGAGGAGGGAGGAAGGAAGGAGAGTGAGAGCGGGAAAGGAAGAGAAAAAGAAAGCTAAGCAAAGCAATTGAGAGCAGCCGTGGTCTCGGTAACCGCCACTCTGAAACAGTTTGTCTCCTGGCTTGCGGGACAGGAGACTGACTATGGCAAGTCTACATGGGATTGCATTTCCCACAGTTCTGAAGGGCAGGCCACACAGAACAAAGGTACAACCTCTTGCCTCAGAGCACCAGGTGAGCCATGGAAAGCTGAGCCTCGGGAAGTGAGAGGACAGCAGATTGCTTTCAGAAAAGACAAAATGTATTAAAATTCAAAGAAAAAACATAAGCTGAGATGACTTAGAAAGCATTATGCGTTTATTGAACAAACACTGCTAAAGACACTGCAGCAAACTGTGTGTTTAAAAAGTAATAAATAGCTATTGTGCTTACTTCATAAACTTGTCAGACTGTCTTCATTTTATTTTCCTGAACAAACTGGATTTCTGTACTGCTCATCCCCAGCCAGTTAATAAATATATCACCCTAAAAAGTGCTGTGGTATTAAATTTACAGCAGATAAAATATGGATGAAGTTGCTGTGCCTCGGGTACGTCAAGTGTGATTTAATATCTCACACTCCTCTTATGAGGAGTAAAAGATTACTCGGCTGCCTCTACCGCCGAAGAGCGACCTTTGACCCTGAGTAACAGCCACTCAGCAAATAGCACCAAAGGAAGACAGAGAATAACATATAGATTTGCCATAAGAAAAAATGCATCTAAATCCATACATCAAAGCTGCTGATCAGAGCTCGAGAGAAATGCCTCCTAATGTTTCCTGTGCAATAACAAACTTGAGACAGAAAGACCCTCATGAACATGCATAGGATGTTTTGTTTTAATTTTTTACATTCTATTATTTCTACTTGCCTTTAATATCACTGTAATAAGAGGGCTCAAGAAAATTCTTAGAAAAATGGAATTACAAAATAAGTTCCTTTGAGTGCCAAAAATTTCAAAATCCTATCTATAGGGGTCTTCCAAAAGTTCATGGAAAATGCTTGTTATGAGTGAACTATGTGGATTTTCAAAACTTTTGCAACCAAGTAAGCTTATCTTTTAATTCCACTTTCCATGAACTTTTCAAGTACCCTCAAAACCTGCATACAGGAAAATGTTCTCCGACATCATGTCATGGTGGCAAGTGCTTTCTTCTGTCGGTAGAAACTCTTACCTTCTTCGCAAAGGTCTGAGATCTGGAGAATCTTATAAATGAAGGTGCTGTTCTCCAGGGAAGTTTCTCAACAATCGGATTTAATTTATATCCTTTGAAAAAGCTCTAAGATGATAAAAAAAAAAAAATCTCCAAGGAAAACATTTGTTAGCACAGAAAATAAATTCTTATGATTAACATTTTGCCATCTGAAAAGGCTTGTGACTAAGAGAACTCTCTACACTTCAAAGGTAGGAGAGGAATGAGTTTTAAAACAAGAGATGGTGGGGGGGAGAAGCAAATTGCTACTGAGCTATTTTTATTTCAGATATATAAAAGTAGAGTTGGTAAGTGTCAGGTATAAATCTTCAAAGTGTGCATTGCTCAGGGTCTTTCTCTAAAGACTGCTGTGAAAAAAATAAACTCGGGCAATTAAAGCGGCTTTTTCCTTTCACCATGGAAGTGAGGGAAGTGCCCAGGTGTCCCAGGGGCTCCTGGTGCCCTCCTCTCCCTTCCCAGGCACAGGGTGCCTTTGCTAACTTAGAAAAAAGAAAAGAAAAAGCTCTTCGGCTCTGGGCCTTAGTAAATAAAAGCTTTCGTCACCTCCTCCAAAATGAGACTGCTCTATGGGTTGTGGTTTTTTTGTTTATTTGTTTGTTTTTTACTAGGCACTTTTTGCTCAATTGGTAATTGGTTTTACTGAGCTGGAGGGGCCTGGGGACAAGGCTGTTTATTTCCAGTTTCTTCAATGGTAAATAGTGAAGCATTGGCACCAGCAGATGAATTTGCATAAAAGCTAGGATTCTTAAAATACTTGACTTAGGGGGGAGGTGTGGAATATTCCAAAACAGGTGAGAGAGGGGGTTGAATAAAGTGGTTTGGAGGAGCAGCAAGGGTGGGGTGCACACATAGGCGCATTTATGATGGAAGTTCTATGAGAAATAACAGCTCTTTTTTTTTTTTTGAGAATGCTTGCTATACTTTACTTTTTTTCCCTTTTTTTCTGATTTTACTCATTTAATTTAATTTTTAAAATTTTTTTCACTTTTATTTAGTAAATATAAATTTCCAAAGTACAGTTTATGGATTACAATGGCTTTCCTCCCAGCCATAATTTCCCTCCCACTCGCACCCCTCCCATCTCCTGCTCCCTCTCCCATTCCATTCACGTCAAGATTCATTTTTCATTATCTTTATATACAGAAGATAGATTTAGTATATATTAAGTAAAGATTTCATCAGTTTGCACCCACACAGAAACACAAAGTGTAAAATACTGTTTCAGTACTAGTTATAGCATTACTTCACATTGGACAACACATTAAGGACAGATCCCATGTGAGAAGTAAGTACACAGTGACTCCTGTTGTTGACTTAACAATTTGAACTCTTGTTTATGGCGTCAGTAATCTCCCTAGGCTCTGGTCATGAGTTGCCAAGGCTATGGAAGCCTTTTGAGTTTGCTGACTTCGATCTTATTCTGACAGGGTCATAGTCAAAGTGGAAGTTCTCTTCTCCCTTCAGAGAAAGGTACCTCCTTCTTTGATGGCCCCGTTCTTTCCACTGGGATCTCACTCCCAGAGATCTTTCATTTAGGTCTTCTTTTTTTTTTTTTTTTTTTCCCCAGAGTGTCTTGGCTTGCCATGCCTAAAATACTCTCATGGGCTCTTCAACCAGATCCAAATGATTTAAGGGCTGATTCTGAGGCAAGAGTGCTATTTAGGACATCTGCCATTCTATGAGTCTGCAATAACAGCTCTTTTTAATGGAGATGGCTGGACAAACCTGCATCCCCTGAAATAGCTCCCTCTCTCTTTGTCTCTCTGTCTCTCTCTCTCCACCTCTGCATCCTTGTAAGGAGGTACTTCCACCTTCCCAGTGTACAAAGGATTGGCCAAGGCAGGGTGCCATTTCTTGAGTGACAGATGTACCTGATGCTGGTGATCCATGGCTCAGAAGAAGGTGGTACCCAGCCCTTTGCTTGTCCCTATGGGCAGGAGGTGAAGCCAGCCAGCAGAAGGCAGGCAAAGAGAGGCTAACTTATTATGCTTGGGATGATTTTCTTTTTAAAATTATAGAGAGGAGAAGAGTATTGCTTCAGTGGCTAGGTCACCCTTTGAGATGCCAACATCCTACATGAGAATGCCTAGTTTGAATCCCAGCTCTTTGCTTCCCGTCCATCTTCCAGTTCAAGAGCATCCTAGGACACAACAGAAGATGACTCAAGTATCTAGGTCCCTGCCACCCACATGGGAGCCCTAGACTGAGTTCTAGACTCCTGGTTTCAACCTGGCCTAGCCCTGGTTGTTGTAAGCATTTAGGGAGTGAAACAGCAGATGAAAGATTTCTCTCTTTGTCTCTCACTTTCACTCTGCCTTTCAAATGAAATGGAAATAAATTAAAATATATAAAAGAGTACTTCCAGAAGTTCGCGGAAAAGAAATTAAAATTAAGTTAATTTTGGTGCAAAAAATTTTGAAATCCACATATACTCAAGGTCTTCAAAAAGCTCATGAGAAGGCTGGCATTGTGACTCAGTGAGTTAAGCCACCATCCCATATCAGAATACCAATTCAAGTCGTGACAGTTCTGCTTCCAATCCAGCTCCCTGCTAATGTGTAGGGAAAAGCACCAGAAGATGATCCAGATACTTGGTCCATGCTACCCTTATGGGAGATCCAGATGGAATTCCTGGCTCCTAGCTGCAGCCCTGGCTTTTGTCGTCACTTGGGGAGTGAACCAACAGATAGATCTCTTTCTCTTGCTGTCTTTCCCTGCCTCTCCAGTGCTCTGCTTTTCTAATAAATAAATCTCTAAGAGAGAGAGAGAGCTCATAGAAAATGCACATTATAAAATAAGAACATGAATTTGAAAATATTTTGGCACCAAAATAAACGTTTTTTAATTCCATTTTCACAGGAATTTTCTGTTTATTTAAAAGGCAAAGAGACAGATAAAGAGTGAGAGAAAGAAAGGGAACTCCCATCTACTCATTCATTCCCCAAAATGCTTACAACAGCCCAGGTTGGACCAGGCCAAAGCCACGAGCCCAGGATTCAGTGCTGGCCTCCCAGGCGTGTGTAAGCGACCCAAAGTGCTTGAGCCATCACTGGCTGCCTCTCATGATGCACAATAGCAGGAAGCTGAAATGGGAATGGAGCCAAATTCTAACCCAGGCACTCTAGTAAGGGATATGCAGGTACTGCAAGAAGTATCTGAACTGCTGTGCCAAACACCTGTATCTCCATGAACTTTGGCTTCCTTTTGTCAAAGGTTCACTTATTTATTTGAAAGACAAAATGACAAAGAGACAGGGGGAGAAAAAGACAGAGGGAGAGAAAGTGACATCTTCCATCACCTGATTTCCTCCCCAGCTGACCACAATGGCTGGAGTAGGTCCAGGATGAAGCCAAGAGCCTGCAACTTCATCTGGGTCTCCCATGAGGGTGGCAAAGGCCCAAACTCTTGATGCCATCGTCCTCTGCTTTCCCAGGCGCATTAGCAGGGGGCTGGATGAGATGCCTGCATTGAGGTGGCTTAACCTCCATGAACTTCTTCAAGTCCCTTGGTATTGGATGATTACTGTGAACATCGAAGGATTGGCAAGGATTGGCAAGGATTGTGAGATTTTGCCAGGATGAGGGAGGTTTTAAAGACACCCAGCCTCAAACATCAGGAAAGAACACCTCCTTTCCCAAACTAACCAGCTGGAGAAGGACAGCATTTAGTTAATGAGGAAAATATTGTCCTCGTTTGATAATATCATAATATTTTTCAATTGTCCCCTACAGAGTCACTATTTTGATTTTATTTGCTACGTCCCTCCCACACCCAGGTTGTCCATCATCCTGTCTACTGTTCCTCTCTGTACAAACGTGTTCCTTAAGCAAAGACCAGGAAGTCATCCTCAGGGGATTTCCGCCCACTTTTCCCTGGGATGGCCAGCACAGGCCCCTGAGGAAGTCCTGAATGGATTCTCTCCATTCACAAGCCTTTGCTTTTCCTTCAATACATGTTGAAAAGATCTGCCTGTGAGTAATATGGACTGTATTTACATCGCTAGCTTTGGAGAAATAAACTTGACTCACAAAGACCCCATGTAGGTAACTCATTAGCATCTTAAAAATATCCAGTATGCAGCTATTTGTCTTCGAATTTTGTAAGAAGCTAACAATGCCATTAATTATTCTTCTTATGGACCCTGGTAATGGCTGTTTACTTGCCATAAGTTGATATGACAGTGTCAGAGACATATCACCCCTGCATAGTACAGCATGTTTGCTTTCTTTTTCTTTTCTTTTTTTGACAGGCAGAGTTAGACAGTGAGAGAGACAGAGAGAAAGTTCCTCCTTCTATTGGTTCACCCCCCAATGACCAATACAGCCAGCATGCTGTGCTGATCCAGCCAGCTGCTTCCTCCTGGTCTCCCATGCGGGTGCAGGACTCAAGCACTTGGGCCATCCTCCACTGCCTTCCCGGGCCACAGCAAAGAGCTAGACTGGAAGAGGAGCAACTGCGACAGAATCCAGCACCCCAACTGGTGCTAGAACCCGGGGTGCCAGCACTGCAGGCAGAGGATTAACCTAGTGAGCCGCGGCGCCGGCCAGCATGTTTGCTTTCAATAGGCCATGGTCTAGATCTCTGCAAGACTCTCCTGAGAAGCCAGCAACCAACACAAATGGAAAAGCTTGCAATTCCTGGTGTTCAAGTCACCAGCACCACTTTTTGTTTTCTGCCTTCCCCACTCCAGTAAGAAGACCCTTCCCTAGAATGTGCCTCTTGACACCAACTTGTCTAAGTGAGGACCCCCACCGTTCACATTCTAATCTAAGTGCTTCTCAGTGTGCTCCAGTCTCAGTGCCAAATTAAGTTCCAAATAATAGATGGACATTTTGAATGGTTTTTCAATCAAAATAAAACCCAGGTCATATCCAGGTGGATATTTTTAGCAGATTATATTTTTAAATCAGTTCTGGATTCTTCCTCATATACTTTTACTATTATTTTTAAACATATTTTCTTTTTAAAAATTTTTGTTAATATAAAGAGAACAGATTTCATGCATTCCATTGGTCCAGTTGCTAGAAGACAACCACACTTCTCTCATTCCCCTGTTACTTCCAAATCGTCCTTCATCCCTTCCTTCTCTTAATCAGTTTTTTGTAAAGAAATATTTTAATCCACTCTATAGTCAAAGGCTTAATCAGTCATTTATCTTAATATTCATCAAGTAAGGGCCAGTGCTGTGGCACAGAGGGTTAATGCCCTGGCCTGAAGCTCCGGCATTCCATATGGGCGCAGGTTTGAGACCTGGCTGCTCCACTTCCGATCTGGCTCTCTGCTACGGCCTAGGAAAGCAGTAGAAGATGGCCCAAGTCCTTGGGCCCCTGCACCCACATGGGAGATCTGGAAGAAGCTCCTGGCTCTTGGCTTCCTATCTGTACAGTTCCAGCTGTTGCGGCCAATTGGGGAGTGAACCATCGGATGGAAGACCTCTCTCTCTGCCTCTCCTCTCTCTCTGTAACTCTGACTTTCAAATAAATAAATAAATCTTTACAAAACACTATTCATCAAGTAAACAGTAGGAAGACCACAGTTCCATAGGAATATAACCAAGGGCTAAAAATGGCAATCATATCCCAAAATGACCATTTCATTCTGATGCATTGTTTTGTATTATATATTAATAGCCACATATCAGAGAAAACACAAGATATTTGCCTTTTTGAGACTGGCTTATTTCACTAAGCATAATGATATCAGGTTGCATCCATATTGTTGCAAAAGATGAAATTTATTCTGTTTTATGGCTGAGTAGTATTCCATAGTATATATATACCATAACATAAAGGTTAAGTCCAAATCTTAGCTATTGTTAATTGAGATTCAATAAACATGGGGGTATAATCACTCTTTCATATGCTGATTTCATTTCCTCCGGGTAAATTCCCAGGAGTGGGATGGCTGGGTCATATGGTAGATCTTTTTCAGACCTCTGAGGAATCTCCAAACTATCTTCCATAATGTTGTACTAATTGATATCCCCCGCAACAGTGAAGTAGGGTACCTTTTTCTCTACATCCTTGCCAGCAGTTTTTGTTTGTTGATTTCTGTATGAGATCCATTCTAACTGGGGTGAGGTGAAACTTCATTGTGGTTTTTATTTTCATTTCCCTGATAGTTGGTGGTTCTGAACATTTTTTCATGTGTCTGCCATTTGAATTTCATCCTTTGAAAAATGTCTGTTAATGCTCTTTATGCATGTCTTGATTAGATTGTGTGTTTTATTGTTGATGAGTTTCTTGATCTCTTTATAGATGCTGGATATTAATCCTTTATCAGTTGCAAAGTTTGCAGATATTTTCTCCATTCTGCTGGTTGCCTCTTCATTTTGTTAAAGTTTCATTTGCAGTGCAGAAGAGTCTTAGCTCGACATAATCCCATTTGTCAATTTTTGTCTTTATTGCCCGTGTTTCTGAGGTTATCTCCAAGAAGTCTTTGCCTATGCCAATGTCTTGCAGAGTTTCCCTAATGTTTTCCTCTAGTAATTTGATGGTATCAGGTTGTAGATTTAGATCTTTGATCCATTTTGAGTTGACTTTCGTATAAGGCATAAGGTAGGAGTCTTGTTTCATACTTCTGCATGCAGAGATCCAATTTTCCCAGCACCATTTGTAGAAGAGACTGTCCTTTCTCCAGGGATTTATTTTAGCTCATTTGTCAAAGATTAATTGGTAGTAGATGTGTGGATTCATTTCTGGAGCTTCTATTCTGTTCCATTGGCCTACAGGTCTATTTTTGTGCCCATACCAAGTGGTTTTGACTATAACTTTCCTGTAGTATGTATTGAAGTCTGTTATTCTGGTGTCTCTGGCTTTGTTCTTGTTATATAAGATTGCTTTAGCTATTCTGGATTTCTCGTGCTTCCATGTAAATTTTAGCACTTTTTTTTTTGGATTTGAAAAGAATATTATTGTATTTTGATTGGGATCACATTGAATCTGTAAATTGCTTTTGGTACTATGGACAATTTAATGACATTAATTCTTCCAATCCACAAACAGAAGATTTATCCATTTTTTGTGTCTTCTTCTATTTCTTTCTTTAATTTTTTATAACTTTCATTGTAGAACTCTTTCATACCCTTGGTTAAATTTATTCCAAGGTATTTAAATTTTTTTGTGGTTTTTGTGAATTGAACTGATCTTACAAGTTCTTTCTCAAACAAGGCATTGTTTGTGTATACAAAGGCTATTGATTTTTGTGTGTTGCCAAACTGTTATGAGTTCCAATAGTCCATTAGTGGAGTTCCCCTATATATAGAATCATGTCATCTGCAAACAAGGATAATTTGACTTCCTTTTTAAATATATTTTCTCCATTCTATTATATTTGAAAATTGTAACCCATGGTGTAGGAGCTGCATGGAGGAGAATTCACAACTGAAACAAGGAAGGCAAAACAGTCATTCAGAATTGAATGACTACTAAAGGATTTTAGGAAATACCACCCAAAATATACTGTGTTGAGTTACTGGTTATTTCAAGCTGAGGGCACTAGCAGAAGAACTAATGCAGGAAGAGGCTTTCTCTGAGCTCCCCAAATCTGCCTTAAGATGGATCCTCCAAAGGACCTCCACTGTCAGGAATCTCTCCTTAGGAATCTCATCCACCAGGGGAGGTTGGCTCAGATCACAGGAGGTCACAGACATCATGCCTAAACAGCACTTTGTCAATGACTGTAACTTATTCTTGTGAGGGTCCATTCATTGTTCCCTCAAATCATTTATTGCCCCCTAAGTTGCAGCATTGCCCACTCTACTCTATGAAGAGGGCAAATAGGCTCCTGGACCTGTTTGAATTTGTGGGTATTCACTTTCTGGTCATGTGATACCCCAGGCATGTGTTGTAAGCATGTAGGGAACTAAGGAAAGGAGCTGAGGTCTGATGTCCCTAGCCAAACTGCTGTTGGACAGCTCTCTTCCAACTCCTGTGAGAGTGCGGGTCACTAATTGATAGCTACAGCCCACCAGTGGTGGCTGCTGATTGACAATCTCAGCCAACTTGCCACGGGACAACTGTAGCTGGCTCATATGTCACCCTGGCCTGGCCCAGCCAGCTTGACAATTGCCTTTCTGTGCACCCTGTAGGCCCATTTCCCAACTTCCTACATGACTGAAATGGAATTCCACGAGCTTGGAAATTTAGAACCAGCGCTAGCTAGAAAAATATACAATATGAGAAAGATGCCCCACCATCTTTAGGTCATTATAGTGTTTTAATAATAAATTACCATGGAGGCTCTTCCACTCCCACCATACATCTGATACAATGCCACTTCTGATAGCTCCAAAAAGGACACAGAAATTGATGGTACTGAAGTCCTGCTCCAAACTCTGTCCCCTTTTGAACATTCCTTGGGAATTCCCCCACCCAGTACAGCAGCCCCTACGCTTCTGGATGGTATAAAGGGAAGGGGTCTAACCTTGTTGAGTATAGCTTTTTCTTTGTTGAAGACTTTTTCACTGTTGCAAAATTTTTCTTGGTAAGCGGTTTCTTCTCTTTGGGGCCTGTGTGTGTTTTGGCTACCTGTTTATTCTCTCTCTCTCTCTCTCTCTCTCTCTCTCTAGCTGGCCTTGGGTCTTCAGTTTTCACTTTTGCTCTAAGTAAGTCCTGCTTCCCTGCACAACTTTTTGCCTCCACCTTGGAATTCTTTCAGGTGTGGAGAGAAGAACCTGTAATAAGCCTACTTAGGAGTCGCACACCTGTATACATTTTCTCCTGTTTATGTACCTGCTGTCAGCTTAATCATAGGCTAAATTATTAAACCCTCAGAGGGTAGAGGAAAAAGCTTCCATTTCCCCTAAGACTATGATTTTTTAAGAGTTACTTAAAATATTCAAAAATAGTATATAGAGATAAAAGTCATTAGTATTTACCTAAAAACTAGATTACTTAAATGGGAGGAGAAAATCTTGAAGTTGTGGAATCAAAAGGAAGCTACATTTTTAGAATGTTGACTATAGATACACAAACAGTCACTCACATACCAACATATCCAAACAGCCTATAAAGTCTCTTAATGGGTATGTTTCATATTCCAGAGAATGCCTGTTGTCCCAAATATGGAAAATGCTGGTTATTCTCATTATTTAAAGTCTACAATAAATTGTATCTTGTTTGAATTTGCAATTTGCTGATTTTTCATTTGACAATCTTCACATATATTTTTCTCTCATGAATTCTGCTTGACTTCATCTTGTCTAGTAGGATTTTCACTTTTGTCTTATTGATATAGAAAAGCTCTTTAAATATTAATGATGTCAAACTTTATCATTTCACCATAAGAACATGTTCTAAGTTTATTTGCCATCTTTTTTAAGAATTCAGAGAAAAGGAGTAAGAATTACTTAATTTTATTTATTATAAGATAGATATAAGATACACTAGATTTTCCTTCAGACTTCCTGCCTTTAGCTAAGGAAGGTATTCCAATCCACTCTGACATTATATACTCACCCGTATTGTCTTATCATATTTTTCAAAAATCTGAATATTTTTATGTTTATAGAATGTTTTAATATCTGTTAAAACAATTTTTTCCTCATTTTTGTTTTCAAAATTCCCTTGTGTTCTGGATTATTTATTCATACATGCATAGAAATGTATGATTCAGGATAATACTAAGTATTGGAATTGGAGACTAATTTTTGCCGTCCTGGAGTCTTCCCATCCAAGAACTCTACATTCTTTCAGTCAAACTGGCCTTTTTATCAAAGCCCTCAGTGGAGTTGTTCTTCTCTGTGAGTCTGGTGCTGCTCTTCTCAACTATAGCCCTAGATGTAGGATTTTAGACTATTTTAATAGTTATTAAAATTGCAAAATAAAGTTATCAAGTTTTTATATTTATTTTCCCACCAGATGATTTCCTTACTATTCCTGATAGCCATAGAGTTGATTCCTCTTTATTTTACAGATCAATAATATCATCTACAAATAATAATCTTATTCACCTTTCTTAACATTTTGATAGCTTATCTAAAGGCATTGGCTGACATTTTCTGAAAAACAAATTAAATTACAAAAGTAACATTACATAAGGTGTGATTCTCTTCTACATTTAGAGAAATACTTTCCCTACTTCATAATAGAAGACAATGCTGCTTTTAAATTGAGATATTCTATGTTCATTTGGTCACAATTTGTTATAACCAAAAGCAGGTGTTAAATTCTATACAATAATTCAGTGACTCCACTTATATTCTATTTTTCCTTTTTCTATAGAAATAATAGATTTGAAGAGCCTTTGCATTTGTGGAATAAATCTTAATTGAGCTGGGTAGACAAACAAACACTACCAAATTCACTTTAATACTACTTTATTTAGAAATTTTTCATTTGTACTCATAAGTGATGGCAGTCTATAGTTGTTGTTGTTTTTTTTTTTTTTTGCTAATTTTTAATGCTATTTTATTTATTTATTTATTTAGAGAAACAGACAGAAAGTTTCAATCTGTGAATTTACTCCCAATATGCCCCAGGTGTTTCTGGCTGGGCATGTAACCGAGAACTAGGAATTCAATATTTTTTATCCCATTTTTTTTTTCTACTTTATTTATTAAATTCCCATCATTTATTTTTGCATACATTTACATTTTTTTCTAGAAAAGTCATTGAAAGTTACCAATTTTATTGAAGTGCAATTTTAACTATCGTGTATATATTGAATAGTAACAGTGCTATCATTCTTTTTCTTTTTCTTTTTTTTTTTTTTTTTTTTTTTTTTTTTTTTTTGACAGGCAGAGTGGACAGTGAGAGAGAGAGACAGAGAGAAAGGTCTTCCTTTGCCATTGGCTCACCCTCCAATGGCCACCACTGATCCGAAGGCAGGAGCCAGGTGCTTACCCTGGTCTCCCATGCGGGTGCAGGGCCCAAGCACTTGGACCATCCTCCACTGCACTCCCTGGCCACAGCAGAGAGCTGGCCTGGAAGAGGGGCAACTGGTATAGAATCTGGAGCCCCAACCACGACTAGAACCCGGGGTGCAAGGAGGAGGATTAGTCTATTGAGCCGCGGCGCCCGCCATCATTATTTTTAAAACACTATGCACTCCATTTGTTTTGATCCATTTGAATGTTTTAGGAAACTAAAGACAATAGATATTAAAGTTTCAGTTTTAATTGTGAATGTTATTGCACTGTTGTCAGACATCATAAGCTGAACTATTATTTTTATAATTTGATTTTTGTTTTCACTTTTTTTCATTTTTGTTTCTTACAACGATTTTATAGGTTCTTTGCATATAAAAGTAGATACATTGAAATTTCTTTCTACTGTTTATTTTTTCCAATTTTTCCTCAACAGTTAATTTTTCTTCACACATTTCAGTGCTTTGTTAGTTGATACACAAAGGCTTATAATAGTTGACATTTCATATTGGATCATATCCAAATGGTCATCCTTACTTTGTCTTTCTTTGTCATATACTGTAAACATTTCTGGCCATCTTTAGAAATTTATTCAGAAACTTTTTAGTGCTTTATTTCAGGTCTACCTCTTATAAGCAATGTTTAGTTGAGTTTTTAAATCTTAAACATTTCATTCTTATTAAAATTTGTCTTTACCATTTCTTTTTTAAATTTGTGCAGCTTTTTTGTCTTTTTTAAAGGATGTATTTTATTTATTTGAAAGGCAGAGTTACACAAAGAGAGAGGGAGAAACAGAGAGGGCTTCCATCCGATGGTTCACTTCCCAGATGACCCCAATGGTCAGAGCTGAGTGGATCTGAAGCCAGGAGTCAGGAGGTTCTTCCGGGTCTCCCACGTAGGTGCAGGAGACAAAGCACTTGGGCCTCCTACTACTTTTGCAGGCCATAGCACAGAGCTGGATGGGAAGTGGAGCAGCTGGGACTCGAACCGGCGCCCATGTGGGATTCCAGCATAGCCGGCGGCAGCTTTACCTGCCATGCTACAGCTTCAGACCGTCTTTAGTATTTCCATGAAAAACATGACAGTTATGTCTATTCCATGAAAATATGACAGATTATTATGTTTTAATTGTTTAATACTTTCTCAATATTTTTCCATGTTTTCTAAATTATTTATTTGTTCAGAATTTACTTTAACTTCTATCTTTTACAATGTGACATTTATGCATCCTGTTATAGTCTTGGACATGTTAAAACATAAAATTTCACCTTTGTTTTGGAGAGCATCCATTACAAAAATAAAATGAATATTATCAACGTCATCAACAGACTGACCAGACCCCTCCACACAAGTTTCTTTCCTCTGAGACCCACATCCTGATTTGTTCTGAATCTGTTTTCTTTTCTCTTCATTATTTATGTACTCTTTTATTCTCTCTCTCTCTTCCTTCAAACCTTATAATACGTGCACTCTTCCAATCATAGCAATCGCAGCATTTGGTACTCTGATTTGTTTAAACGATATTATACTCAGAACAAGTTCTTTTCCACTGTGATTTTTCAGTTCACGAGTTTTGAAATGTATTCATTCTTTGATATCTGAGTTGACTTCACTACGTCTTTACATATTTTTTTTTTTCAGAAATGAAACATTATTGGTGAACTTCCACCTGGGCTACCTCTATATGAGATATTGTTGTGTTGTTTTTTTTTTTTTTCTTTTAGGCAGAGACACCATCTGCTTGGTGAAGAATTTGGGGATCCCATCACTTTGCTGCTAAACACTCAAATAGTACACTCTGGGTTTCTGGTATGTAAGTGGAACCCAATGGCTAGCCTAAGTTTATGAATGTTTTCTTCAAATCTGTTTTTTTAAAGTATTCTCCATGCTTTTTCCCTGCTTAAGGGACTTTTTATCCTGACAATCTGACCTTCGAGCACACTATTTCCAAGTGTTGGTGTTCACATGATACCCAGTGAACCTTTCTAATCAGGGTGGTTAAATGACAAGGAAGACGATGCACAGGTACTCAGGACCATCCAATGTCTTTTCATTCATCACAGAAACACTCTTATCATTCAATTCGTCTTGGAGTTCTATATATTATCTCATTTGGAGGAAATTGTCTGCTGTGAAACTATTTTACATTCATTTTCCAATTATAACTTCGAAGAGTGTTTCTCTTCCAGAAGTCCCATTCCTTTCTCATCACTTGGTCACCCTTTCATGAATGTGTTGGCTCCTCACAGCTCTGCTTTTATCTACATCATAAGTATTGTTTTCTTATGTTTGCTTTTTAATCCATGTATTCTAAAACATTTTCTCACACTCATTGCTTTGAGATCGATCAATTTTCTGCATCGGCTTTCAGTTTTCTTTTTAATGCCTCTACATTTTATTATGATAGAATTCCTTTCTTGAATTTTTTATCTCTATAACATCAATTCTTGTTTTGGTATTTTATTATTGTCTTTTATTTCCTGCTTTATAGGAATTATCATTTTTAAATTGCTATTGCTAATCAAATGTTACCTCTGTTTCTCCTAATAATGTTTCTCTTTTTCCCCAAAACATTCTCTTTAGCTACTGCCTGCATGCTATGATTATCTTTAAAAAGTTTGCAGCATTTTTTAAAATAAAATCTTGTTGCTCAAGTGCAATGTCTTTTTCTCTGACATCACTTTCAACACCAAATGTGTGAGGTTTTGCAGAGGCCAGATATGTCTCATTATTCCACAATTATTCAATTCTCCGAAACCAATTTGGCATCCTAAAATTCAAATCAGTTCTAGCACCATCTATACAGCATCAACCCCACAGATTAAGGGCTCCATCCCAAAGGTTGCAGACACTTCAGATGGTACCCATAAGTTCTAAGGACCACTGATATTTTTTCTAATGACAATTCATTACAACAACTCACAGTTGTAGTGGATTGCCATAAGGAGCACAATTCAGGAAGAGCCCACTGGAAAACGTACCTAGGTCAAGGTAATGGGGAGACAGGTGGGGCTCTCACAGTTTTTTCCAGGTGCACCACCATTCTAGCATCTTTGTGCATCCATCAACAAAGAAGATTACCAAGCCCCATTATCCAGGCATTTTATTGGAGTTTCCATCATATAGTTGTGACTGCTTCCATCATCTCTCTTTGGTGATTGAACTCAGTCTGCAGCCTCTCTCAAAATAGAAGAGTAAGGCTAAAAGTTCCAGCCTTCTAATCACTACCATGACCAGCTCCCCCAGACTGAAATTCATTGTCTTGCTTATGTATGTATCTAGTCTTAACTTTTTTATTGTTTGAGAGGTAGAGAGAGAGAGACAGAGACAGAGAAAGTCCATCTGCTGTTTGGCTTCCCAAAGGCTGGGCCCAGGCAGAAGTCAGGAACTAGGAACTCAATCCAGCGCTTCCGTGTGAGTGGCCAGAATCCACTTAGTTGAGCCATCGCTGCTGCCTTCCAGCGTCTCCATTAGCAGGAAACTGGAGTCAGGGGCAGAACTTCAACTTGAGTCCAGGTGCCACATGTAGGATAGGCATCTTAAGCATTAGGCCACCTAACCACACGCCCACCCCAGTCCTTTTCAGACATGATGTATGTGAACACAAATAAGAGACACAGTGCCTCCCCTTTGCCAGGTGCTGTTGAGCCTCCATGCATCACAGAGTGGCCACCGTGGGTGGGAGAATACAAAAAGAGGTGGCCAACTCCAGCACTGTGCTATTAAATTACAGTCTGTCCAAGGAGAATGATCTCTTGTTTGGGTAGCAAATACTAATCCCAAAAACCACAAATACCCCCAAGCATTCAAAAAGAGTCTGTCACATAGAGCACATAAATTATTGCAGTCAAATAGTCAATCATTCATTCTTTCAGGGATCGTAAGCTGGGAAAAGTGGGCTGCTGAGAGAGGAAAACACAAAACCAATGCCTTGCTTCTGGTACCTTCTGATTCCTGTTCTCCCCTACTTGAAGAAAAACCAGAAGAGAACTTTTTATTTTTTTTTTAACTATATGGTATCTTTTCTTAGTCATATATTTAAAGCTTCATGAAGCTATTCAGGACGGAAAACAGAATGTATTCCAGAAAAAAAAAGTGGTCTTCATTCTTAAAGTCTATAGTTGAGTGTGCCACATTATAAGGGGATTGTATGTAAAACAAAACATAGAAAGACAAATACATTTTCATCATGATTTCCATTATAATTTCTATTTGCATACTCAGGGAAATTGATCCAAGATGTAACACAAATCACTTTAGAATCTTATCTATTCAAAAGGATGTCCTCTGTTTATTGGCATGATTTCTATGTACACGGAAGTTCCCTCAGTCCAACCTTCTAGAAGAGCCATTCAAATAAGCAATCACCCCAGGAGATTTTAACACACTCACCAAATGTAACATATATTGCTGTGGGCCACTCAATGGGTTTCTATCCATCTAGGAGGACTTAAATACTCTATCAGTCTTGTACGTACAAGTATACAGTGGCCACTCCATTGTTCTGAATAAACAGCAGAATTTCAACTCTGAGCCAGTCACAGACAGGCTACTGTGGACTGAAACTGGAGCAGACCACTCAGTTATCAAAAGATCAATGTGGAATGAAAGCATCTCACTATTTAATTACAAGAATTTCCCATCAGTGCCTTCCGTAGCAAGACCCATTAATAGAGATGTTAATTAGAGCAGCCTATCTAAGATGAGGAGAATGAAAAAAATGATACCTGAAAAAATCATTCCTATAGTTTTTGAAGTTTTCATTTATCTTCAAGCAGCATAAAACTCAAGATAAGGACTCTTACTCAGATTTGCCTCCAATGCAGTCATGTACCACACACTGATGTGTTGGTCAATGACAGGCCACACTGATGGTGGTCCCACCAGATAACAAATCTGAGAAGTCCCTGTTGCTTAATGACTTGGTGGCCATTGTAACATCACAACACAGTGCATTCGTGGTGATATTGGTATGAACTGCTCTGTCAGTCATTGAAAAGTAAAGTACACAAGACTATGTACAGTATGTAACACTTGCTACTGTTGGGAAACAACTATGTTGCAGGTTTATATATTACTATACTACATGTATTCCTTTATATATTTATGTATTCATTATGCTATACTTTATATCTTTATATTAGAGTCTACTGCTTCTACTTATAAAAAACAAGTTGCCTGTAAAACCATGCAATGCTGCCATGTAATGCTGGCAAGTAGCCTCATGCATCTTGTATTTGCCATATCTCTTGATTGCATCAGGTGATTGATGTATGCCATACAGGTTTAGGTGAGTTCATTCAATGATGTTCATACAACAACAAAATCATCTAATGATGCATTTTTTGGAATGTTCCCCCATTATTATGTGGCACATGACTTCCATTATTTTTCACTGCACAAAATAGAAATTGTTTTAAATTGATATCCACAGAGCAAAGTTGACTGATTGTCAATGATAAAGGAGATTTTCAGTATGTAAGAGTTATTCCTGGTGAATCTGTCATTCACCCCATGTTGATTTATTTGCCACACATTTATTTGTCAGCAACTTAAGAAGGGATCCAGAAATAAAAGTCTGTGTCTTCACATAGCCCATGATGTAGAAGGAGAGAAACACATACAACTTATAATGAGTAGAGAGTGCAGTAAGAGAGTTGTGGTCATAGCAATGTGAGGGATCTAGGGAGAGGGTACTGGGTTAATGGCAAGGCGTGTAAGACCTTCAGAGAGATGAGGGTGAACCATTAGAGAAGGATCTCACAGTCTGAAAGGGGAGCATGGCCAAGTCCAGGGTTATAAAAGACCTTGAAGCCTTTGCAAAAACTCATTATTTAGGAAGACATGGACAAAGGCGTCAGCGTAGAAGGGTAACAAGACAGAATACTGGAGCGATGCCCAGCACCTGAGCTGGCTCATGGCTATGTGAGAGGGCTTAGAGTTGAGCCAAAGGGCAAGAGGAGCCACTCATAGAGCGAAGTCATCAGATTCCTCCACATACAGTTTTCACATCCACTTGGAAAAATAAGCTTCATTTAAAAAAAAAAAAGACTTTAGAGACCAAAACTTGCAGCGCAGTCCTGGCCAGCAAGCTCTATGAGCCAGAAATCTGACTATCAGTGGCTGAGGTGAAAAAGTAGGAGTGAGTCACCATGGCTGGACACCAGTCCTGGCTCGGAAAGAACAGCAGAATGCTGAAATGGCGTGTGTCACAGATGGGCAGCAACCGTGTAGCTCTGGAGAAAATATAAACTCGTTTTCATCTGTGGAGCATTTTGTCTAGCTTAAGAACAGAAAACACTGGACATCATGAAGTAATATTTTCAAATGTGACACTGGGGTGGACATTTGGCACCATATTGCTAATGCCACTTGGGATACCCGCATCCCAAATAGGACTGCCTGGTTCGAGTCCTGGCTCTGCTTCTGAACCAACCTCCTGCTAATGAATACCCTGGGAGTATCAGGTGGTGGTCCAAGAACTTGGGTCCCTGCCACCCACGTGGGAGACCTGGATGGAGTTCCTGGCTCTGGGCTTTGGCCTAGTCCTGGGCTTCAACTTGGCCCAACCCTGGCAATGGAAGGCAATTAGGTTGTGAATCAGCACAAGAAGATCTCACAGTCTCTCTCTCTCTCTCTCTCTCTCTCTGCCTTTCAAATAAAATGAAGATGAATAAATAATTTATTTCAGATGTGAAGCTGCCTTTGTATTACCAAAGTCCCTTAGATAATAGGACACACAGAGGCTGTTCATGTGTTGCAGTTGGCACCAATTCTCATCAGAAAATTGCACAAAGAGCAATTTTGCCACTAATATGATGTGAAAATCCTGGAGTCTTCAATTATATTAGAGGCGCTAGTCCATTATATTAATCTTTTACACAGTTCCTTTCTACCAAATCAGATTAGCAAATTTGGTTTAAACTAATGTGCTATAAAAATCTTATCATTTTTATTAAGTGTAGGAAAATTGTGATCTTGCTTATATTGAATGGTCGATCTCATTCATTCCCTTTTGTCAGATTAGTGATAAAGGAGATATTTGGTGGCCCATGTAGTGTCTATTTCTTAGTAATGAAGACGTGAATCTTATCACCTCTGTTAGAGCAAGTTTGGATGAATACAAGGGATGATGGCATACCCCTTTCATGAAAACTGCAGATTTAAACCTAGACACTTGAGTTTTTAATTTTGCATTTATCTACTCTCCAGCTTCTAAGCCAACAAAGGTACCACTGCTTCTCACCGTCTGTAGGATTCAGCCCCTTGACACCCCTAACAAGCATCTCCTCTATTGAAGCAACATTCGAAATGTTGCTTACTTACTTTTTAATGTTTGAGTATTGATGCCTTTTTATTTAGTTTAGTGACTTTTCTCACGTGTCAGCTGGGACCTCTGAGAAGAAAGCCTCTGTACCTGACATTCCTTGCTTCCCCTTACCCACTTCCAAGCTATGATCTGACTCCCTACTTCCTTGAGGAAAACTAAAGCAGTCAGGAAGGAATTTCCACACATTCCCAGAAACACAACTATTCTTTACATCATTAAATCCAGCTAGCGGATCGACTGCTGGTTTGCTTGACGAGTGGCTGCGACTCCTCTTTGATACGCATGCCCTCCTGGCTCTGCGTCACCTCCCTGCCGGTTCTTTCTCAGTCGCTGTGGCTTCTTCATCTTGTCCTCCAAACGCCTCCGTGTGGAACTTCTCCAGGTGCATTTTCTGCTTCTTTCTGTCTCTGCGCTTGCTTCCTGGATGATCTTTTGAGTACTTTGACTACCTGCAGCCTTCCCCACCACAGTTGATGATAACTCTGTTCTTCCAATTAGTCACACGTAGTCACACTCAACAGGTCCCTTTCTGCCACAGAATTGTGCTGGCTTTGCCTTCAAAATACGTCCAGAATCCAGAATCCATCACTTCCAGGGTTCCCTCCTTTGTCAGAGCCAACACATTCCTGCCCATTTCATGGCTTTGGCCACCCAACCAGCCACTCTGTTTCTGCCCTACCTCACTCATCTATAAGCCCCACACCTGCCTCTAAAACATGGAAGTCAGGGGGCTGTCATTGTGGTGTAGCAGGTAAAACCACCACCTGCAATGCCAGCATCCCATATGGATACTGGTTCTTGTCCCTCCTATTCAATTCCAATCCAGCTCCTTGATAATGGCTTGGGAAAAGCAGCAGAAGATGGGACCTCTGCTACCCACACGGGAGACCTGAAAGAAGCTCTTGGCTCCCAGTTTCAGCCTGACCCAGCCCTGACCATTGGTGCCACCTGGGGATTGCACTAGTGGATGGAAGATCTGTCTGTAACTCTGACTTTCAAACAAATAAATTAATTTTAAAAACAAGCAAACCCCCCCCCCAAAAAAAAATAAAACCTGGAAGTCCATCATTTGCTCAAAACCCCTGCCTGGCTCTCCTTTTTCTTTCAGACTAAGACAATCAAAGATGCTTCTTGATGTGCATTATAAGTTGAAAATATACTAAGTCAAAACTATATTGAATACACTTAACCTTCTGAATATCACAGCTTAGCCTCAACACTTTAAACATGTCCAGAACACAGAAGTGAGCTTTCTGTTAAGTCTGGTTTGTAATAATGTGTTGACTGCCTACTATATTTATGAATACCACTACTGAAGATGAAAACCAGAACGCCCGTAAGGCATTTCACACCATTGAAATGTTGAAGAACTGTTGTTTGGACCATCGTCAGCCAGGACTGTCTGTGCTGACAGTGGTAGCCAAAGCTCTCCCTGGTCCGTCCTTCCCCACTCACTGCCCTCCTGTGTTCTCCCTGATCTTGTCTACCGACAGTTCCATTGCTCATTCTTTACCAGCCTCCTCCCGCACTCCCTGTTTGTCCTCCAAAGCAACACCGGCATACACTTGGGCTTTGCTCTGGGAGTTGTCTCTCTGTGCAGTGGCACATCTCCTGGCACCCTCGTGGCTAATCTTTGCTCATTTGCCATTTTCCCAATGAGACCCATTGCAACCACCGAATGGAATGCCTCAGCCTGCCTCCTATACCCATGTCCCCAACACTTCTATCTTTTATTATTTCTTAGAAAAAAAATATTGTTCTTTTTTTTTTATTTGAGAGATAGAGATCACACACACACAGAGAGAGAGAGAGAGAACTAGAGAAAGAGAAAGGTTTCCCATCCTAAATTCCTGCAATAGGCAAGCTGGGTAAAGGCCAAAGCCAAGAACTAGAAACTAAATCCAGGTCTCCTCTGTGGATGGCAGCAACCCAACCAGTTGAATCATTAGCACTGCCTCCCAGAGTCTACATTAGCAGGAAGCCAGAGTCAGGAACCAGCCCTGGGTAACAAACCCATACACTCCCATGTGGGACACAGACTTCTTAACTGGAATCTTCAGCCTGTCTCTTTTTTTATTTTTGAGCCCTTTCCTTCTTTGCCTTTCTTTTGCCACAGCACTCTACCCTCTGACATACTTTGTGTATAATAAGTCCCTTATTTGTTTTATTTACTGTTGATTTTCTGTCTGCTACTGCTATAATGTAAACTGCACATGGGAAGGATCTCAGATTCGCTCACTAATACACTGTACACTTTGAACAATGCCTGATAAATAGTAAAGAGGAGTCAATGTTTGAGAAATAAATGATTACACTACACATTTTTATCATCTTTAAAAATTATTTGCAAATACAATATTTCTATTTTTGTTTGATACAAACATGTTGGGTAATTACTGAAAATGCATCACATATTAATGTATAAAGAAATAAATAAAAAATAAGTAATAGATTCACCAACCAGTGAAAAACATTGACATTTTATCATAACTTTTTTTGTTTAGATTTTTTATAGGCACTATTATGTATATTGCTTTTTTAAATTGCTGTTGTTAAATGCTATTTCTTTGTCCACCATTAACTGTTTATATTTCTTCTTTAAGGATTTCCTTTCCACTTCTTTTGTCAATTAGCTACTGAAGTCTTCATTTTTCTTGCTGATTTAAATGTACTAATCATATACTACAAGTATCAAACTTTGACTTTTTATAAGTGTTTACAAATATTTTCTTGTACGTTGTCTTTTCTTAAGATATAATTTTGCCTGCAATGTTTTTTGACCTTTATCTAATTAAATTTATTAATATTTTCCTTAATGATACTTTTCATGTTTGTATCCCATTCATACCATTTAAAGATCAAATAGAGGGGCCAGATTTGTCAGTACAGGGGGTTAAGCTGCTGTTTGCAAAACTGGCATTCCATATCAGAGTGCCAGTTGGAATTCCAGCTTCCTTGCTTCTGATCCAGCTCCCTGTTAATGTGCCTGTGAAAGCAATGGATGATGGCCTAAGTATTTGGGTCCCTGACACTCACTTGGGAGACCTGGATAGAGTTTCTAGTTCCTGGCTTTGACCTGGCCCAGTTTTGACCTTTGTGGGCATTTGGGACACTAAATGGAAGAGTTCTGTCTTTATATAAAACAAATCTTTAAAAAAAATCAAATAGGTCTTCATCAAATTTTTTTTTCCAAATGTTATGTCTTTTATTGATATACTTCACTTTTTATTTCTCTGGAATTTATTTGTTGATATGAGTTGAGATTCCAATGTCATTTTCCCTCAATAGGTATCAAATTGTCCTGGTATTCTTTATCAACCCTTCCTTTGCCCTGACTTGTGATGTTCTCTCTGTCCCTATTAAATTCTTACACCTAAATATCACTTTAATGACTGCATGCTTTGCCATGTTATAGTTGTTAACTTAGATGTTACTTTGGCACACTTATCTGACTTTATCTTAGCTTTTCTTGCTCTATATTATAATCATCCGCTTCTTCTTCTCTGCCCTCTAGTAGGTGATGAGCTTGCTGGTTCTCTTATTTTCTGAATCCAGCGTGGTGCTTGGTTCAGGAGGTATACAGATTTGTGACGAGTTGGTGGTAATTTAGACCCCATGAGAGTCAAAGAGCAAGGTAGGCCGGGTATGGTGGAAGAATCGAAGCCTTCGTTCTTCTGGCCTTGTGGATTGTAGAGCTGGTCTTAGAACCAAAAACATAGCCTCTTAGGATGGGGCAGAAATTAAGAGGGACAGGCAGTCTTTCCACAGAGCAAATCTTAGAAGCAGTTGTGATGTTCCGATTTTTGAAAAGCTGTCTGACTCTGAAACAAAATTTCTAGTATCTGAGTCACAAGTGCCTAAGCTTCCAATATACAAGTGAATTCCTTTGCCTGTAGACTTTGACCTGAACAAAACGCATTTTCCTATTTATGTAGCTCTATCTCTTCTAGAGTACAAGTCTGTTCAAGTTGGCAGAAACCCCGCCCAGCTTATATATGGATGTATTCCCATAGTGACTAGCATAGTGATCAGCACATAATAGACCATAAATAAATATTTTCTGAGTGAATCAGCAGATCAATAGAGATCAAAACAGTAAATCCAAGCAACCATTTTCACTTAATGTGGATATGCCTACAGGAATCCTTTCTCAAAATAGTTCTCAAGGAAATTAAAATAAACATAGCAAATTAATGACCTGGGGGTCAAGGCGGGGGGGAAAAATCAATGGACTTGAAAAAAAAGAGAGCAGAGAGCAGGCAAAGAGGACTGTCCATCACCTGGGTCATTACCATTTTATCCAAATGACCCCAGATACGAAAAATGATGCCTTAACTATTCAAGTCCAATGCTGCTCCTTCTACCCATAGTATCTAAGTAACGGTATTCTACAAGACTTTCCCAAGATAACTTTAGTCCAAGTTTTAAAAGCACCTACAATTCCACTTATCTATCATTGCATAAAAAAATCACCACAAAATTTGGTGGTATAAACCATCAATTAGCTCCTTCCTCTTGCAACTCTGGTGGTGAAACGCTCAGCTAGGTACAGGTGTAGATGGATGCTGCTGAGGCAGGCAAGGCCATCTGAGACTTCTGTCATGGTCGCCCACCTCTCCATGCCACCTCTCTCCATG
This sequence comes from Lepus europaeus, assembly GCF_033115175.1. NCBI lineage: Eukaryota > Metazoa > Chordata > Mammalia > Lagomorpha > Leporidae > Lepus > Lepus europaeus. The sequence goes on from NC_084839.1 coordinate 93,454,514, forward strand.
GCTGGCTTGGGCTTCTTCACAGTGCCGTGGTGTCAGGAGAACCAGAGTGTTAGTAACCCAGCCTCCAAAAATGATTGTTCCCGGAGACCCAGGCAGAAGCCACAAAGCTCCCAAGGACTATTCTAAAATGTCACTTGTGCCTCCTTCTTTTTGTCCAAGAGGCCAGTGCAGATTGATGGGGGCAAGACTTAGAAAAATTCACCTTTCAGGAGAAGAATGTCCAAGAATCTTCACACACCAGTGATCTTTCACATCTTCTCTAAGGGAAAAAAAAAGGGCGTGAAGAAGCTGAACTTAGGCCTAAGGGAAATCTTTGCTGTAATTGAAAGCTTTTTCCCTTGCTTTGCCTTCTTCAAGATAGACAAGAGATGGCTGGAAAGCTTTCATTTGCTGTCAGTAGTTTCTATAATTAAAAATACTTACATCTTATCTGTGATGAGGTTTTCCCTTCCTTAACATGAGCAACTGGAATTGAGCTGGTCCTTTCCAATTCCAACCTTTTTAGGAGTCCAAATGGGACTCTTTCCTCATCCCTTAGTAATATACAGAATCTAAAATGCTTCACAACAAACATTCATTTTCCATGACCAAAACTCAAACACTCAAATAACTACCAAAACGTTCCATTCCCTCAATTGCTAGCTGCTACCGAATTCTTGTCCAGATAGGAATAGTTCTGAATTTACACATAAAAGATAAAGTTATTACAACATTTTGAAGGAAATCTTTGAAGCTAATTATCTAAAGATTAGAGAAAGGATATCTTTTAATTAATTTCAAACCCTGGATTGAGTACTAAGCAGAAACATGAAAGAAAGATTTCCAATAGGAAGTGATGGTTATGAAGACGCCTCCCTCCCCACGAGAGTTACCATTTAATTTTCAACATTGATTTGAAATAAATGCTAGTATGATCTCCAAGGGAACGTTGTTTTAGTTATAAACCTAAAAGAGAAGCACACAGTAAATTACACAAAATATACTTGTGCTCCTATGTTGCAGGGGCTTCCACACACTGTGCTCTGGTTTCAACAAGGCCACTAACTTTTTCATACCCACTGTCTTCTCAGAGAGATTTCAGGGAGCATGCCCCCGGGTCTTTCCTAATTTGTTCATTTTCTTCCTTTCTACCCAGCATTTAACACACTGCTCAACCCTTTAATGGTCGAATTGCCACAAATATTTTGGTTATATTCTGTTAATGAATAAACACAGAACTGTCCAATTTAAGCTATTAGACTGTGCCTGTCTGTTTTCTGTTGCTACAATAAAGCACTTGAGGATGAGGCTTTATAAAGAAAAGAGGCTTATTTAGCTCACAGTTTTACATGCTGCGAGTTCCAGCAGGCAGCCCCATCTATTTGGCCTCTAGTAAGGATCCCCTTGGCTGTGTCACATGTAACAGATAAGTAGGAAAGGAAACAGCCACACACCAAACAGGCTAAGTTCTTGAGACGGTCTTGATTTATAATAATTTACCATCTCTCAAGCTAAGTCACTTCATGGGGCAGCATTAACCCTTTCTCAGAGAAGTACCCCATGTCCTAATCACCTTTCACCAGACCTCACCTATTAAAGCTTTGACCACCTCTTGGGTGGATGCTTGGTTCAGTGGCTAACATGTTGTTGGGATGTTTCCATCCCATAGCACAGTAGCTGGTTTGAGTTTCAGTCCTGCTTCTGATCAGCTTCCTGTTGATGTGCATCCTGGGAGGCAGCAGATGATGGTTCAAGTGCTTGAGTCCCTGGCCCTCTTGTGAGAGATCTGCATTGTGTTTTTGGCTCCTGTTTACTTTGGCCTGGCCCAGCCCTGACTATTTCAGGCATTTGGTCTGTGACCAGTAGATGGAAGGTCTTTCTTTCTCTCTCTTTCTCTCTTTCTCTCTCTCTCTCTCTCTCTCTCTCTCTCTCTCTCTCTTTAGTAAAGTGAAAATAAATAAATACATAAACAAAAATTTTTAAAGGTTTAACCACCTGTCAACATCACTACATTGAGGACCAAGCCACTAGCCCATGACCCTGCAGGAGACACACTCAAGCCATATCCACACCATGGCAGCATAGTTACATACTTTTTGCTGCAATCTGAATACCAAATAAACTAATTCACCATCTTTAAGTGTGGCTTCACACAAAATCTCAGGATATGTACCCAAAAAATCCAAATTCTTTGCCATGGTGTAATAAGGATGGTGTTTGGCCAGAGTCCCAATAGAATCTTTGCTTCTATCTGAAGCCATATCAACACAACATTTACCACCCAATGTGTGCTTCTCAGCCTCACCCTACTCACCCATTTGCTCTGCTTACAGCATTCAGGTTTCCCTCTAGTCTGTTCCTCTAAATCCTTCCAACCATTCCTGGTAGGCCAACTCTAAAATTTCTTCACATGTCCAGTTATAGTTATAGTAACAACCCCTTTTCCCCCAGTATCACAAAAGGCCTGAGCTCTACATTCTGCAGTTCAAGTTCAATGTCAGACAGCCCCCTTCCTGGAACCTCTGTTAAGGGCAGCAATGGTGGAATGTGGAAACAGGATGAAGAAAAGACCACATGGTGAGCAAGGGGGCAGAAACAGGGTCTGGCTCCAACACAGAAAGAAATTTATAACCAACTCTGGCATGAGAAGTACTTTCTGGGGGCAAGGCCCAATGATCTCCTGGCCCCACTTTAGGCCTACTTCCTAAACACCATAACTTGATGAAGGGTTTACACTCTTAGTAACATTAGCTGATGACTTCGAGGGTTAGAGTCCTGTATCAATTTTTTTTCCATTTTTTAAAATTTTTATTTATTTATTTTGACAGGCAGAGTGGACAGTGAGAGAGAGAGACAGAGAGAAAGGTCTTCCTTTTCCGTTGGTTCTCCCTCCAATGGCCACTGTGGCCAGTGCGCTGCGGCCGGCGCACCATGCTGATCTGAAGGCAGGAACCAGCTGCTTCTCCTGGTCTCCCATGCGGGTGCAGGGCCCAAGCACTTGGGCCATCCTCCACTGCACTCCTGGGCCACAGCAGAGAGCTGGACTGGAAGAGGGCAACCGGGACAGAATCTGGCGCCCCATCCGGGACTAGAACCCAGTGTGCTGGCACCGCAGGCAGAGGATTAGCCTATTGAGCCACAGCGGCAGCCCTGTCCTGTATCAGTTTAGGAGCCCACTCATGAAGTAAGCATTTGCAAAACATATATTGTCACAAGTATAAAAAAATCAGGGGCCAGCATTGTAGTGCAATGGATTAAGCTGTCAGCAATGATGTCAACTTCCCACAAGAGTGCCAGTTGGAGCCCCAGCTGCTCCACTTCCAATCTAGCTCCCTGCTAATGCACTTGGGAAAGCAGCAGAAAATGGCCCAAGTGCTTAACCCCCTACTATCCATGTGGGAGATCCACATGGAGTTCCAGTCTCCAGGCTTTGGCCTAGCCCAGCCTTGGCTGTTGCAGCCATTTGGGGAGTGAGGCAGAGAATGGAAAATCAATCTCTCTCTCGCTCTCTCTCTCGCTCTCTCTCTCTGCCTCTCCCTCTCTCTCTGTAACTACCTCTCAAATAAATAAATAAATCTTTGCAGCTGTTGTGGCCACCTGGGGAGTGAACCAACAGAAGAAAGACCTTTCTCTCTGTCTTTCCCTCTAATTGTCTGTAACTCTATCTCTCAAATAAATAAATAAAATCTTTTTTTTTTTTTTTTTGACAGGCAGAGTTAGCGAGAGAGATATAGAGACAGAGAGAAAGGTCTTCCTTTTCCATTGGTTCATCCCCCAAATGGCTGCTACGGCAGCCAGCGTGCTGGGCCCGGTGTGCTGCAGCAGGCGCTGCAGCAATCTGAAGCCAGGAGCCAGGTGCTTCCTCCTGGTCTCCCATGCGCATGCAGGGCCCAAGCACTTGGGCCATCCTCCACTGCCTTCCTGGGCCACAACAGAGAGCTGGGCTGGAAGAGAAGCAACTGGGACAGAATCCGGCACCCCAACTGGGACTAGAACCCGGGGTGCCAGTGCCGCAGGCGGAGGATTAGCCTAGTGAGCCAGGGTGCCAGCCTAAATAAAATCTTAAAGCAAATTTAAAAAGTAACTGATCAGGACCAGTGATGTGGCGTAGCAGGTAAAGCCATAGCCTGCATTGTGGGCATCCCATATGGGCGCCGGTTCACCACTTCTGATCAAGCTTGGACCCCTGCACCTGCATGGGAGATCAGGAATAAGCTCCTGGCCCTGGCTTCAGATCTGCTCAGCTCCAGTCATTGCAGCCAATTGGAGAGTGAACCAGTGGATGGAAGATTCTATCTCCCTCTCTCTCTCTCTCTCTCTCTCTCTCTGCCTCTCCTCTCTCTGTGTAACTCTGACTTTCAAATAAATAAAGAAAAAAAAGTAACTGAGCCAGCCATTCCATAGACTACCTAAGCTTTTCAATATTTTTTTTTAATTTCATTTGAAGAATTTTTTTAAAATATCAAACTCCTCCCAAAGACATAAAATATTTCTCTATTAACTCGGTGAGTTTACTTCAAAAGGTTTCTGAGAAAATTGAATTAAAAGATAAGTTCATTTCAGTGCAAGAAAAATTTTGAAATCCACACATAGTTTTTATTTTCATAATTCACTTCTTTCCTGAACTTTTTGAAGGCATTTTATAAGCGTGGATTCCAAAAAATTTTTCATCAGTATAAATTTATCTTGTATTTCCACGTTCTGCAAACTTCTTGAAGTAGTCTCATATTAGTGGTTCTGGCGAGAGTCTGGCTGGTGTTACAGATAAAGGAAATCAATGATCCAAATAGTTGTGTACCGAAAGACACAAGAGACAGCTGAAGATGCTGCAGCATGTGTTGAAGGAAACAAAAGTTGTATGATATCCAACAGTTCCAGGGCTGACTCCATGAGCTCCTAACTTCTCACCAAACATGGCCAACGCAGAAATACATGAAAACAACACAGTTTGGGCTCATTGTGGCCTAATTAATACTTTAATGAGTTTCCTTAGATAGCCAAATCCTTAATCAGCCCTATCAAAACTATGTCTGCCCAGAAAAAGGCTCGTGTTAATTCTGCTTAATGCCTGACAGTGGTTAAGCACCATTAATACTCCATAATTTCATTGTATGTTATTGTAATCATATCAGCATATATCTCAGCGGCTATGCAAGGCTCAATAGGCTGCCTTGAATTATCAGTCACATGACTCTGCTTCACAGAGAGACTATCTTCCATCACAGCCAGACCCCCTTTGCCCTCCCCACAGTCAGTAGCCTAAGCAGGTATTAATAAAGGTCTCCTTTTTTAAATTGCACAGCTCTAAATGGTCTTTAAGGGACCCAGCAGTAATCTCAAGATCCCTATATTTTAGCAGGAAGGCAGGACAGAGGAATTAATAAGAGCCCTTTCTGTGTAAACTGCTCCCTGCTCTAAGGCTATATCGTGATGTCAGGGCGCTAAGAGAATTTTAAATGCACAGGATGGATTGTTTGTGTTGCAAAAGCGAAACAGGGGGCAAAGGCTAAGAGACTTGAGAAAATTGAAAGACTGCCAGGGATGCTGGGATGCAAATAGCAACAAAACAGGGATAAATGCTCCTGCTCACATATGCAGGAGTCCTGCAGAAGGGGGAAAAAAAGGTTATTAATTTTCACCAGGCTGTATCTTACAGCTGGTGGCTCAGCATCAGTTTTTGGTGTAATGAAAATGGTCTGAGCAGAAGATAAATGGTTCATAAAGTGGACCATTTAGATGCAATCGAGGCTCAATCTGCCCAGTGACTAATCACGTCCCCCCAGTAAAGCTGAATTCCACTAACAGACTTTTTTTTTTTTTTTTCTGGCTGTACCAGTGAATTGTAGCCGGGTCTAAGTTCAAGGCAGGCAGAGAATTATCTTGATTTATTAGCGCACTCCCTGGCCGTGCCACTCGCTCGGCTGTGCCTTTGTGGGCTTCTGCCCTGTTGCTGTCGGACTGTAATTTTTACTGTTCCCCTGTGACTAGTACACAGCATCATTTTCAGCTGCTAGAAAAATGGGCTGCTTTTGCACCTGTAATTTTTCTTCTTTTGCTGCTGAAGGTATATAATATATCTCTAAAGTGCGTAATAAGTTTCTGAAAAACGTGTTTTTAAAAGAAATTGATTCCAGTGGTTTATAAGCCTGAGCAAGGCCACATAAGGAAATGCACCAGATTGCAAAGGTATGCATGCTTGGCAAGGCAGCCATTTTTCCCCCTTCCATTGAGTAAATCCCGACTTCTAGTCCAGAGTGTAATTTCAGACATTTTTCTATACAGTAGTTGCTTCTCATAATGAACTCTGATCAAATAAAAATGTTGTTTATATTGAGACTTTACAAGTCCTGATTACGTATAAAATAGAGGAGAATCCCTCATAATGACATTTAATTGTGAGAAAGAAAAGATTCCAATAGAAGAGCATTCAGCTGCATTTGTTCCACGTTCCTTTGCATAATGCCGTTTATAGATCGTTCAATTATGACATTATTATGAGCCGCATAAGAGTAACTCACTGGCTCTCCATATTTTTAGACCTATAGAAAATAAACTTGGGTGTGATTTTCATTATTTTCACTGTAAGTTATTCACAAAAGGCCCTTCATTTTTAGGAAGACTGACTGCACCCATTTGCCTAATGAATTCTGGTGCTTCACCCAGAATCCTGCAAGCATCTTCCAAAGGAGAAGTCACATTACTGAGGCCACTGGGGAAAGCCATGTCTCCTCCTCTTTGAAATTCCAAAGATTCACTGAACATTATTAATAACTCAACCAATGGCAGGGGGATGGGGCTTGAGCTGGTTTACTCTGAGCCTTTCCAGGTTATTTTCCTGTTTGCCAAAGGACCTGATAGATCTGATAGGCAAGCCATCAAGCCCTAAGACGCTGCTGAAAACCTCAGTGGTCATCCATCTTCCATAAAAGGAGCCCAAGTCCTCAGACACCTGCCTCTGGAGTTCCATGCTTTCAATAACATCAGTTTTCTGAAGGCAGCCACAAGTGTAGATTCATCACTTTCCAAGCAGCCTCTCAAACCTGCATCTGTCTATTTAGCAGGGCGCATTTTCACCTGCCTCCTTCCTTCCCATTTCTACAGAGGTTTGACCAATGTTGCTGTGAATGGGCTTTTGCAACATAACAAATGGGGCAGGAGGAGGCTGACCACGCCTACAGTTTGGCAGCAAAAAAAAAAAAAAAAAAAAAGGAGAGATGCGTCGCAGTCATCATTTGCAGCCAAATATATTAGCAGAGTGCATCTGTAATGATACAAGCGGAACAGCCAATGCTTTCTGCCACTCATGCAACAAACATTCATTGCATACTTAGTATATGTCAAATACTATGATAGGTTTGCCGAACACACAGATGAATGAGTCAGATCCCTTTCCCCAAGAACTTGCAATCTTGAAATGACTAATGACTAAATGAATGAAGGATGGATGTCTCTGGCCTGGCTGATACCCAGTGAATTAGAAACTATCTGACCAAGGGTTAGAAAGCTTCTAGTTCTTGTCTGAGCCACCAAGGACCGGCGTGGTTTTCAAGATGCCACCCAATTTCTCTGTGCTTTGAAACTATACCTATAGAATGAGGATAAAGATCTTTGCTCCATTCATCATTCAAGATTTTTTGGGACATTAATGAAGTGGCATTTGTGCAATTACTTTGATGCACCACAGGAATGTGGGATAATTTTATTATTACTATTGCCTGAAAGGTCGGGGACTGTCATAGAGTTGTGGTTCACCAAGCCCTATGATCAAGTATTGTCCTGGGTCATCTCTAGAGAAAGGAGCATGTTTTCTTAATTTGCACGAAGGCACCAAATGAGCTAGCAATCCTGTGTGCAAATGTGCAAAGTGTGTCAAAACAGTTCTTGGAACCGTTCCATCACTGAGCATTTCCACAGACTGTAAGTGCCTGAGCCTTCACTTGCTTCTATTAGCTTCTATTACCTTCCACATTGGCCTTTGACACCAAGCTAAAATAACTTGAAAAATTATGCGTTGGTTAAATGACAGGATTCTTTTTATTTAGCCCATGTAAACACAGCTTTCAATTTTTAATTCACCAGAATATAAATGTACATGAGGTGAGAAAGTTTTCATAAACTCAAGTGTAGCTCACACAGGGGCTGGATCAAATTCCTTGATTGGATCACCTTGCTGAGAGATAAACTGGTCCAGTGTGACCTCAACACGGATCCGATCAACTTGATGCCCGGATGATCCTTTATGTGCTCCAAGTCTCCCCCAACAATCCAACCTAAAAGGCTCCCTCCCTGTCACTAAGTCTGTCCTGGCTTGCCTTGTTATCTTTGGAGCACTGATAAACACTAAAATTAGATTTTTGGTTTTGTTTACTTTTGTATTTTCTATTTCCCAACCTAGGGGATCTCTGGCAAGTCTCGAACCACAGTTTTCTTCATCTACTATCATCCTTCAGAACCATCAGGACACAATGTAGGTAGAAAATCTGATAAAAGTAGTGCTGAGCCTTTGATAGAACCAAGCCAAGGTCCCCCAAGGGTACCTGAATCCTGCCCAAAACACAGCAACTCTTCCACATATAGTGCATACGGGGCAGACATACTCAAGTGGTAGTGGAAAATAATATGAAAGTAACCCTCCCTGTCCCATACACACAAATCCCCACAAGGCTGGAACACTGGTAAGAACCCAACTTCACCTCCAAATCCAATAGTAAATAAAAGAGATGAGAATCAAGAATTGAGAGGGGGAAAAAAATCAGAGCTTCCTTGCCTAACCTTACACCAGTCACCTGGAGATGGAGGCTGTTTGCACATGTGTGTGTGTGTATGAGTGTGCATGTGGGTAACAGAGGGAAGGTGGAGATGCTGAGAAATGGAGGTTGACTAGTTGTCTGATTATATCTTCCGTAGCCAGGAAGAAAGATCAGAGCACCAGACAGAAGCAAATCCATGGGTCTTTATTTAAACTTTCAGTGCCCTTACCCACTGTAATAACAGCATTCTGCAATAAGACCAACAACAACTCCTTCTTGGAGGTGATGAGGTAATGGCTGGGAGACTGGCTGGTAAAGTGGATCTTCAGCAGTTAATAGAATATTTTCCAAATAAAAAGGATTAAAAGAAGTCATTTCTTTTGAGTGATCTTCAAGACTGCAAAACATACCTGTGTCAGTGAATGTGACCCTCCCTCCAGGGTTATCCAAACTGAAGTGTATTAGGGTTTTTTGTTGTTGTTGTTTTGTCTTTCATTTTTTTTATATATCTTGTGTGACCTGTAAAGATTGCCAATAGTGAAAGATAGAGTTGCATTATCTGAGAGCATCTACCACTTTTTAAAGGATGTGCAAAACACAAAATGGCGCCAGAGCACTTGGTTAGCATTTGTATCGAAAGACAGTACTTTGTTTCTCTTCTAAGTCTTAGAATACTGCATGGCTTCCTAGTTCTGTGTTGCAAATAAAATCAACACTTCTCTCTAGAAGTTATCAGCTTGTCTCTCCAAACACTTGGATTAATCTAGTATCTACTTGTCTCCACGTTAAGATAATCATGACAACTGGGTAAAATATTTATCAATAGAAACTTGAATCCAAATATACTGAAACATTCACAGAGCAAATTTTAGCTGCCAGTCAGAATTAGGCATAAGACCCACACTAAAGGTAGTATCGTCCTACTTTATAAATATTGGAGAGCAGATTGGTCAAGTGGATATGAAGACAAAGATAGAAAGTAAGAATTCATATTGACAGAGGCAGCCTTGTCAGTGCCTGGCACATTCAAACGTGCTGTATGTTTCTGTGAATCTCTTTATATATACTGGTGTGACAATATATTTGCTCTGTCAGTAGGCACATTTGTGTGTGTGTGTGTGAGAGAGAGAGAGAGCGAGAGAGAAAGAGAGAGAGAGGAGAAGAGAAGGGGGTGTTTGTGTTATTTATGCTAGAATACAAGTATGCTAATTGGCTAATTATTTATTGATTAAACAACTAAAGATGATTTTTAAAGCCCAATTGGCCACAAATTATTGACTTTTTTTTCCTGTACTTAGGAAAACCGTTCTCTAAGTGGAAAATTATATTAACAATAATAATAAAAATAATTAGCATCATTCCAAAAGCTGACATCTCAATTTTGTCTCCACATAGTGCCATGTCCCATTGTAGTCAAATATCTGGAAAATGGATTTGTCCATAGTTTTTCTTTTTTTCCAACTCTGCACAACACAGTGTAGCCAAATTCTTACGGGCTCCACTTCCTCTTTACCTAGATTCAACATGGAAAAACAGCGATAATTGAACAAAGCCAAAAATAAGGAAAGCTTCCACTTTTCAAGTTTTATGTTTGTGTGTACTTTCTACCAGAGACTGGCTGGCAGACAATCCTAAAAAACAGCACAGACGTGAAAGACCAGGAGATTAGAATCAGAGGCGGCAGCATTCACAAGAAGCAACCAGAGCTGCTACTGACTGAGTAAGTTACATCATCCAAAACTACTTCTTTAGAAAAAATTATTTATCTACTGAGAGGCAGAGTTACAGAACGAGAGAGAGACAGAGAGAGAAATATTCCAACGGCCGCTTCACTCCTTAAATGGCCAGAGCTGGGCTGATCCAAAACTAGGAGGCAGGAGCTCCCTCTGTGTCTCCCACATGGGTGCAGGGGTCCAAGCACTTGGGCCATTAGCCAGGAGCTGGATCAGAAGTGGAGCACATGGGACTGGAACCAGTGCTCATATGGGATGCTGGTGCCACAGGCCGAGGCTTATCCCGCTATGCCACAGCATCGGTCCCACAAAACTATTTATCATGTTCCACCTTTCCTGCAGGACAGACTCGGTGGGCAAGGACAGCCTAGCAGCCATACTTTCCCTTCTGCTCTCTCTTGAAATCACACTCCCAGCAGGAGAGCTTCAGGAACCAAAGTGGGTCCTCGGTCCCCACTTGACCATGCTTAAAATGGTTAAGCAGCAAAAAAGATGGGCAGAGTATAAAATGATCAGAGTATAAACATGTCACTCCACTTCCACAGTTTCCAAAACACTGGTATGACACACACCTTGCATATGATTATCAACCATGGATACAAGAGCAATTTAGGATGCAAAAAACAGCAACATTATATTCATGATGTGTATTCCTATTTTCAAAATCAAACACCTGGACACTTTAGGCACGGAACCCCCGCAGACATGAGAAGGAAGGGGATGCAGGATCATGTTACAGTTTATGACCATAAAGATCCAGGCCCTAGACTTTTTCTGAGTTTAAGAAGGTGCATTCTTTACTCACTAATTTTCCACCTGAGCGCTTGAAGATCTGCCCTCAGGAAGAATGCTATATCTGAACCATTCAAGAGATGTGGAAGAAGGACATCAGTGAGAGAAGTAAAAACTGTTGGCGCCTCTGAGTGGAAGTCAAAATTTTGGTGGACTTGGTTGCTACAAAGTTATAAGGGAGCTCCCCCATGGAACTCCAAGTTGCCTATCTGAGTAGCTACAAATACCAATTCGCTAAGAGTTAGCAACCAGAAAGGAAAGACATGTTCTGTCTATTATTTGATTTCCAACAAGGAGGTCCATCAAACATTGACCTGATGCCTGAGCAACTGTTGGAGCCTGCTCCTGTTTCCAGAAGGGTCATAGGGTCAAAAGAGAATCTGTATGCCTGGAATCAAGGTTGTTTTCCTGGGCTAGTGTAATGGCTCACCTAGTTACAGGGATTAAACCAGTAGCACTGGTGAACACCTGGGAAGAGCGCTGTACAGTTTGGGATTAAAATAATTGTTATTATTAAATTATTATTATTTAAATCATTATTCAAGCAAGCGACTGGTCCTTTTCTGCCCACACATCTTTATTGAGCATGTACTATGTGCCAGCCAAGTTACACTCGTTAACAAAACAGTCGCAAATACCTTTCTTCTCAGAGCAAAACATATTGGTTAATTGATTTGATAAAAGCAAAACATCCCCACCCCTGCTATGCCCACAAACATTTTTATGAAGATACCTCAATTTCTTTTTCATGTAGTGTTAGCGTGCCCGCTTTGCTTACAAGCAAAAGCCACCTGGATATAGTGATGAAAATGGCAGCAGCAAGAGAGGGCACTAAACCTCCTGTTTCCTGAAGCCTGAAATTGTCATTGACCCGGTGAAAAGCCCAGTGTCAGACTTGGCCACGCCCACCCACCAGGGATCAGTTCCAGGAATGAAGTGGACAGGTGACAGCTCAAAACCCATCACTCAGCCCACACTCAGGTGCCAGTCCTGGTGGAGAAGCCTGTCCCGCAAGAGTCGGACCAGAGACCACCCACTCACTGCCAGGGTGGAAAGTAGCCTTTGGGGTTTGGCTGGTTCTGGTTGGACGTCCGCCAGCCATTCAGAGAGAGCAACTCTGCAGCCGTCCACCTCCTCCCGAGGTAAAAGGGCCTGCCTGTGCCCACCACGGACCTCTCTGCGCCCTTCTTTCTCGTTTGTCTTTATCAGCGGACGTCTGGAATCGCTAATTGCTGTTATTTCCACGCTGAACTGGCTAATACATCCCGGAGAAGGAAAAGCATTTTTCCTTCCTGAATTTACAATAATTAATAATAACGATAATCAACCCAAAGGCTATACGGATAAGGGAAATATACCTGTCTTTTGGCTTCGCGCAATGTGCTCACCTTACAGGATATTCAGCACAGCTCCTTGATTGCCTTGGTGTGGCGCATTCACCAGAGTAAATAAACCCACCGCTTGAGAGCCGGGAAGGCTGCTATTTGCAAGATGAAAAAATTTCAGCTTCTGGATGGCTGCTTTCATTTAACACAGCTTCAAATGAATTTATGAACTGTTCTATAATGTTTTCTGCACACACCAAATGGCAGGCTTTAGGCAGAAACCCAATATATGTTTAGTTAGTATATAATAAACATAATATTTACATGGGCTATGTACTGCGTTAAGAATCAAGAACAGTTGCTCTATAAACTGTTATTGAATTCTCGAACATAGAGCCCTGCACCAAGGGGTCCATCAACATTCCAGAAGATTGCTGAAGAATTCGTGAGACCCTGATCGCTTCCTCCCAGTCCGCGCCTGCGTGTTTGTTGGCACACACATGGGGGCTTGCAAAACCCACGTCTCCTTCATTTAAAACAAATCTCTTTCATCAGAATCGCGACAACAATCTCATTTTCTTCAGCCACTAGGATGACAATGTAGTTTAGGAGATTGTTTTAAACTTTAAAGGTGTCTCTGTAGTTTTGAAGAAAGATGCAGGAGCGAAAATGAATAAATAAATAAGTAATCGAATCCCAATAGATACAGAAGCCAGTTCATGTCTTAAGCAATAAACGGAAAACAGAGGGAGGGTGCTTATACACAGGGTTTTTTTTTTCCTCTGCAAAGCCCACTAGTTAGGCACTATAACCATTTGGCTGATATTTCTACAGTGCAAACACGATAGTGGAAATTAAGTTGTCCCAGCAAATTCAGTTTAGTGGAAATTTGTTATGAATAAAATGCTGCTGTTGGCCTTAGAACATTGAATTTGTCCACCAAATAATATCTCAGAAATACCACTTCAGAAGAAATCAGCTCTAAATAATTGATAAATGTGGTTTGTTTAGAAACCTTTTGACCTTTGTAATAGAAAGTAAAAACACATTTCAGTTATTAAAGCCACATATATTCCCTCTGGTAGGGGGAGCATTTAATTTTAAACTGGACTCTGTCGGGGCCCTTTGATAAAGCTTAGAGAAATTTTTCAACTGCTACTGTAGGATTTGGGTCAACCTCCTTCAGGAAAATGGCAAAAGATAAATTTGTAGCTTTTCATAACCCACAAGGAAACTTTCAAAATTTTAAGCACCAAGACCTATTGGAAGCAAAAAAAAAGTTCCCCTTCTCCTGCCTACCTCCCCTTCCCCCTTAGGTCAATCTCTCTCTCTCTCTCTCTCTGTCTCTCTCTCTACCTCTCTACCTCTCTCTCTACCTCCCACCACTTTCTTTTGAAAGAAGGTTTAAATGTTCATGCTGTTAAAATAAAGGAACAGAGAATCAGCATATCCTATTAATGTAAGACATTTCTTTTTGGATAAGAGCTCTGGCTCTTATCTGCTGTATTTAGCACAATTCTTCTGAAGCTTCATGGAGAAAAAGGCAGGATACTATTTAAAATGTTTTCTTTCTTAAACATTTTTCAGATATACTTATTAAATAATTTTATTGACTACTTCTCTTTTACAATAAAACCATAGCTTAGTGAATGCTACCCAGCATAGCCTTCCATGCTGAACACAAATGTAAAAGCAATACAAAGGATTTATATTTTATCACATTATTATTGAAATCATTAAAGCATGTTTAAAGACACAAACACCTAAAACATATTTGTGATGAAAATTAAAGGAAAAATGTCATCTCTATTATATTTAGCTGTGATATGCGCTCAAATTACATAACTTAAGTAAGAGGATTTTCCATGAGTGCATTGTGCTATTCACATAAGAGGGTACTTCAAAAAGTTTGTGGAAAAATGGAATTAAAAGAGAGGTTTCTTTAGGCTGAAAACATTTTTTAAATCTGTGTGTAATTTTTCCATAATATGCATCTTCATGAACTGTTTGAAGATCTCTTATAGGACTGGGTTTCAAATTTATTTTTGCCCCAAAATAGACTTTCATTTCCATTTTTCCCACCAAAACGTGGACGTGCCTGCATGTTGCTCAGGCAGCATCGTTTGTCTCTGCACATTGCCTGATTGAGTCCCGGCTGCTCCACTTCTGATCCAGCTCTCTGCTGATATACCTGGGAAGGCAGCGGAGGATAACCCAAGTCCATGGGCCCCTGCACCCATGTGGGAGACCTGGAGTAAGCTTCTGGCTCCTGGCTTCAAACTCACCCAACCTTGGCTATTGTAGCCATTTGGGGAGTGAACCAGTGAATGGAAGATCGCTCTCTCTCGCTCTCTTTCTCTCTCTCTCTCTCTCTCTGTGTGTGTGTGTATGTGTGTATCTCCATAACTCTGCCTTTCAAAAAAAGAATTTTTTTTAAATCTGTTCAAATAAGCTTTGAAACTCAATGAAGATGAGACTCCCATGCACTAGAAGTGAATTAATTGTTCTGTCCATAGACTCTTCTCTCCGTATACAAGTACAGTGTGACACCACAATTGTACAACCACATCTTACAAAAGATTCTCGGTGGTCTTCACCCTCTGTGCTTCCTTAACACACACTTGGATTTTATCTTTAGGAACCAACTGACACTAAATGATGCCACCCCAATCCAATGGAAAAGAGAATTCTAAAGGGCCAGGACCCACTCCATTTAGGATGGCTGCTATAAAAACAAAGAAGGGAAATGAATGTTGTGAAGTCTGTGGAAAACTGAGAACCCTTGAGTGTTGCTGGTGTGAGTATAGAATGGTCCAGGCCCTGTGGAAAACAACATGACAGTTCTTCAAAAAATTAAACAGAGTTTCCATACGATCCAACAGTCTTGCTTCTAGATATGCATCTGAAAAAAATCGAAAGCAGAATCTCAGAGTTATCTATACACCCTGATTCATAGTAGTTTTATTCACAATATCCAAAAGGTGGAAGCAACCCAGGTGTCTATCAATGGATGAATGAATAGACAGAATGCAGTGTGTGTATATAAATATATAATATATATTATTATGTATACATATATATTTATACACACACAGTGGAATATTACTCTTTCAGAAAAGGAAGGAAATGCTGACATGGATGAATCTTTAAGACCCTATGCTAAATGCACTAAGCCACACACAAAAGGAAAAGTGCTATGTGATTTCACTGACCTGATACCTAGGGTTTAGTCACCAGAAACAGGAAGTGGAATGGTGGCTGCCAGGGGCCTTAAGAAGAGGGAAAGGACAGTGAGTGCTTAATGGGGACTGAGTTCAGTCTGGGACATTGAAACAGTTCTGGAGACAGATGGCTGTAATAGTCACACAACAATGAAAGTACAATACGAATACCACTGAACTGTACACTTAAAATGCTTAAACTGTAAGTTCTATGAGCATTTTTGCTTCAATTTTTAAAATAAAGACATACCACTATTCTCTGGAACCTCAAGATAAAAAGCAATAAGTCAAGTATGAACAAATTGTTCTGTTCAAGCTAATAAAAAGAACAGTGAAAATTAAGTTTATTTAATATTTTTTTCTGATTTTCTTTCAATTTTATAATCTCTTTCCTGTTGTGTCTGTCCTGCTTTATCTGGACCTAGCAATGTGAAAGCATTAATAATTTTGGTTTTGATTCTTTTTTATCATTACTTATTTACCTGAGAGGTAGAGTTACAGACAGAGAAAGGAAGAGTCAGAAAGAAAGGTCTTCCATCTGCTGGTTCACTCCCCAAATGGCGTCAATGGCCAGAGCTGGGTCCATCCATAGCCAGGAGCCAGGAGCTTCTTCCAGGTCTCCCAAAGGGGTGCAAGCACTTAGACCATCTTCCACTGTTTTCCCAGGCCATAGCAGAGAGCTGGACTGGAAGAGCAGCAGCTAGGACACAAACCGGTGCCCGTATGGGATTCATGCACCCACAATGCGACAGTGCCAGCCTCTAGTTTTGATTCTTAAGTAAGAAAGTATCTAGAAGTTCATAGGGCTTGGTTTCTAGTAAATCCTTCATATACTTGGGATCTTTTTTAAAATTACCAATTTACTAAGAATTCCTATTAAGCATAAATAGTTTATTCAATTCATGAATCAAATTCCTTTGTTTCTCTTGGAAGACATTGATATTAAATTTTCATAATTTTGTTTTTGAATTTCAAAGATTTTCAGAATATTTGTGTGGCCTAGATTTCTCACACTCAAAATAAACTGCAGATTTAATAATATGAAAGTGCTTTCGATTAATCTCAGCAGGTTGAATCTCCTCACCTACTGTGTCATCAAATTTCAATTGAGCGCCGGCCATGGCAGCCATTGGAGGGTGAACCAACGGCAAAAGGAAGACCTTTCTCTCTGTCTCTCTCTCTCTCACTGTCCACTCTGCCTGTCAAAAAAATAAAAAATTAAAAAAACATTTAAAAAAATAAAAAAAAATTCAATTGAGCCCTTAGCATTTTGTCACAAATAGATGTTTCTATCCTTTTTTTTTTTTCTATTCTTGTACCTATGTCTAAAAGGGCACATCTACTAAAATCTTAGTTTTCTTAACATTAACGCACAAATAAGTTGGAATTCTGCCACCCAGTAATTTGGCGTTTGGTCACCCATGATGAGATCAAAACCCCAAGAAAGAAGTAAACTGGCACTTATGTCTTTATATATTTATTTACCTTTTAAAGTGTTCCAAGTAATAGCTTTACAACTCATTTATTATTTCTTAATTTTACTCCACCAATATCAATTATGTATCTTAAGTAGCATCAATTTGAATTGAAATTAAAATATTCTTTACATGATGTATTTTTTCATAATTTAACTAGCAATGCTATTAATAATTAAATTACAGGACCAGCGTTGTGGTGTAGCAGGTTCAGCTACTTCTTGCCACACTGGCATCCTTTATCAAAGTGTTGATTTGGAACCTGACTGCTCTGCTTCCAATCCAACTCCCTGTCAATGTGCCTGGGAACGCAGAAGATGGTCCAAGTACTTGGACCCTTGCCACCCACTTGTGAGATCCAAGTGGCTCAGCTCTGGCAATTGTGGCCATAGGGAAGTAAACCATCTGATGGAAGATATTGCGCTCTCTCTTTCTCTCTCTCTCTCTCCTCTCTCTCTCTCTTTCTTCCTCCCTGATTCCCTCTCTCTTTGTCTTTCAACTAAATAAAATAAATCTTCTTTAAAATAATTAAATCAGTTTCAATTAAGGATGTCAGTCACATAAATAATTTCCACATTTTCTTTGTTTTCTGCCATTAATTCTGGCAAAAATCAAATGAAGGGTACAAGCTGTGAAAACCTCCCTAGCTCTCCTAAACAAGCCATTCCTAGCCCATGGTGCCTGGTTACCTCAACTGTGTTTGGTTGCTCATTTGACCCTGAGTCCTGCTTTTGGTACATCAATCACTCACTCAACAACTCTTTCTTCAAAAGGTGTTTATCTGTATTCACAAACTCCTGGTTGTGAAACACGAGTCTGTCTGGGGAGCTTTCATTACATGGCACTTCAGGAGGAAGGGATGATACATTTTCCACATCTCTTTATCCATATATCTTTATGGTTTAGCAAAAACCTTTGGTTTTTCTCCCTTTAATCTCAAAAATATGAGAGAGCCTGTTTGACTCATAAAAAGATTTCATTTTACTTATTTCAAATTACATACATTATATTTGTACACTATTTCTAGGTCACTGTAATCTGTGTAGACTACTTTTGTAAAGAAAAGCAAAAAGTTGTGTGACTAAATGGAGCCAGTTCTTCCTCAAACCCAGGTTTAATGCATGGAGAAATAGCATACTTGCATGGCTAGTTGGGTTTATTAAGTAATGCAACATATTTATGACAATATGGCATCTACAGTTCTACTTTATCATCCAAGATCTGGTTGATGTCTAACTCCCCACTAAATATTTTAGTTGAAATGATTACAATTTCTTCCTCATACATGCACCAAGCTGTATACTTCTTACCCCCACCAAATCAGAAAGTTCATCCCTATGAGTAGGACCTGACCCTGGTCTCCAAATCTGGAGCCATCTTTGATTGATTCCTCACAGAAGTGTACCATCAACACTGTATTGGCTGCATATTAAATATGCGCCTGGCTCTTTTTGTCTCTACAACTTCTAAAACCTTTCCCTTTCTCATTTCTACTATCGTTCTACCTCAGGTCACCATCATTTGTCACCTGGATAACTTCAACCATTGCTTTTTCTGTACCACTGCCCCCATCCCGCAGTTCCCCACCACACAGCTCAGCAGACACCAAGCCCAGAGTCGCTATGAGATGTCTTGTCATTAAGCCTTTTTTGTTCTACTGTCTCAAACCTAAGCTCATTAGATATTTGTTAAACATCTGGTATCAAGCCTCTCCACAGCCTGCCCTCCAACCTGCTTCCCATACTTCATAATCTGGGCTCCTTCCTGCCTCCAGACCACTCCTGTGCTATTGCTTCATCTCCAATCCCCTCCATTCTCCTTTCCTGCAGACCTAGTTAATTCCATCTCTGAAAACTTGCCTTATAACTCCAAACTCTATTGATAATCACACTCCCCTGAAAAATACCTACTCATTCAATTCAGCCACACACTTACCCTTTACTATTGAACACAATTTCTCACCAGCCAACTTACAAGCTTTTTTCAGGTGAAAGCGTCTGTCTTTGTCCTACATTCTTCTGAAACTCCTTTGCAAGTGATCAGAATGACTGTTCCCAAAAGAAAGAAGTTGGTTCATCAATTACTTACCTCCGTCCCATCTGCCCTACTGGATGCACTGTAAAACTACTTAGAGAGCTTAATCATAATTATATCTACTTTGGCTGTTTTACAGAAAGCAGGTCAAACAAAGCATGACGAAGAGTTTTGAATAAGAACTGATCATCTTCGGGAGAGGGAATGCTGCTGGATAGCTCCTATCAAAAAGTTGAAAAGTCTTTTTGGCAAGAGACAGGCCATGTTTACAGGTAATTTGACACCCTTTCAAGATCCAGCTCACTCTGCTAGACAATTATGTCTGCTATGAAAATATATTTTTGGAGATTTTGAACTAGAGTGTTTCTGATTATTTATCCACTCAGGATCAGAAGTAGCCATAAACGTTTGAGTTAGTGGAGTGAGTGGGATTGTCGAAAATGTTTCCATTAGTGGGCTCCTGGCCTGGGCTCACTGGATGATTTGCATGTACAGACCCTGTCAATATGTTTCTGGAGAGTCTGCTGAAAAATACAGGAATCAAACCCAGAAATTCCGTTTCCTGCTTGGCTTAAATGAGGAGAGACTTGCAGGGTGGGAGTTGCCCGTCGCCCTTGGCCATGAGACAATTGTATCAGAGTGTTCTGTTTTGTTCTGGCTGGATAGCGCCTACTTATCAAAAACAGGAAATTGCATTTTAACTTGGATCTGTAGGATGCCGGGGAGGGGCCGGACTGATCTGGTCAGGGGGGTGGAGGTGGAAGGAGGAGGATGAGGCAGGGAACAGTCAGTACAGACCCTCAGGGGGCCTGAGGCCATCAGGAGATTGGCAGGGATGGAAACCGCATTTCTGAAAAAGAAGACAGGAGTTGAAGATGTGAGCCCGTTAGTGTTCTCCAGATGTGAAGAAACTGAGGAGGGATTTTTCTGATCTGGAGGAAACATTGCTCCCGCTACAGAACTGGAGCATCCTCCCAGCCACGGAATAGGAGGGCTGCTGATTCAGTTAGAGCGCTGAAGAGGAAATAAGCCGCAAAGTTGTCTGATGCCAGATTACAGGCATCACTGATATTGAGATAGGAATATCTGCATGCCATGAAAGAGCTGGGGGGGGGGGGCGGGAAATGAAGGGAAGGCATAGTTTGTGAGCGGTCTTTTGTTTGTGTTCAGTTTATAATGAATGTAGTATGAGATTTGAGGACTAATTTTATCTAATGAAAAGACAATGAGCGCCATTAAGAGACTGTAATATACAGGAATATGAAAGCAAAATCACATTTATTCACTCTTCTGTAAACAAAAGCAAATAAATACTAATTGGCCATTTCGCAATTAAAATTTGATCTAATAGCGAGAACAGAACTGGTTGGTTCTTACCTTTTAAGTAGGTGTTCAAAAAGCATGGGATTTATCCACTTTCCAAGGAAAAGATGTATTTGTGTATGCGTTCCAAAGAAATGAAAAAGGCAAAGACAGACTTCAAATATAAAATACCTGGCACATGGATAACATGGATACACACAGGCACACACAAACAAAGAGACATACCCACACACAGAGTTGCACACACACACACACCATAAGGAAATAATGAGATCTGCTAGAAAGCAAAACAACATGAGGGAATATTAGTAAAATTAGTAAAAATATTAGTAAAATTACAGCCAAAGGTCTGAGCTGGAAGTTCAGCTTCTTTAATTCCTTTATTTTCCTGTAACTCTGGCCACATTGTAATTATTGTGCTGACATTGTATGCTAGTGTGAATAATAAATTAAGTACATAAAAACACAAATATTCCTAAGTCATGGTTGCTTTTTCTCTGCCTGCCTTAGCATAATAGTCTTACAATAAGGAAGCCACCACAGTGGGTTTTTAAAAATGACACTATTAATAGCATTCCATTTTCTGTAATAGCGTTAAAGAATCGCAAATCGGAAAATAAACCAATTCTACTAACAGTGTATCTTCATTTGAAAAAGTTCTGTATTGGAGAACGAACATAAAAACAGCTATTCGTGGTATATTTAATATTGAAATATAGAGAAGACATTTTAAAGGTGGGATCAAAGAGAGAGAGAGAGATCTTTCTAGAATTTAAAGAGTAGTTGTAGTAACATTTTTTTAAAATGCTAATACATATAAATCTATTTAATAATAGTTTTAAAGGTCTAGGACCCTGTTTTGCATTGTAAAATTTGGGGGGAGGGGGTTTGAAATGTTTTCCATTGGAAATGCCTGGGCGTTTATTTATTTATTTATTTATTTATGTACTTACATCCCACACGGCTCTGGTTAAAACATAGTTAATGTACCAACTGCAATTAGCCAACTGTCAAAAGCTCAATTCCCAACCGTCGATAAGCTTCATTTAACTAATTTGAGAAGTGGAAGTTTGAATTTTTTTTTTTTCCCAGGAAGGTAGCTAGTTTCCTTATTTCCTGTCAAGAGAGCCAAGTTCTGTGACCTATGGTTAAAAGGGCTCTTTGTAATTAAGACGGAGAGTCTCCAAGTGAACAATTCTCACAGTAGGGGGCACAAAATGAGAAAGAGAGAGAGAGTGAGTGAGTGAGAGAGGAGAGAGGAGGAGGAAGCCAGACACCACTTAAGGAAGCCATGGGGTGGGAGGGGCAGCCAATGCAGGCCTGTGCCCGTGGGCCATCTCCACTGTCATTGGCTCGGTATCATTTTTATGGGGCGCCGAGTCTATTAAGACCTTGGGTAGTGGGTCTATGGCCGGGCGCTGCCGCAGTGCCTGCACATGGACAACCAGAAACCGATCAACCATGTTATATCAATAACATTCTCACACCAGGTTGTGTAAATTGATCTTTTACAATTTCTCTCGGTGACAGTCTCTGTAACCAACAAGATAAATCATTCCTCCTGTGGCTCTTTTATTGATTGCTGAGACCTGTATAAAAATTACACTGTTCAAGCTGTGAAGTGAACATCCTCATAAAAGAAGACTTTTTATTTACAATCAAAATATGTTCGGGCCCAGATCAAGTGCAGGTTTACTAGCTCAGGTGTACAAGAACAGGGAGATTTAACAGACTCAGTGAAAACTAAAAACCACCCCCGCCTAAAAAATATGGTCATCACAAACTTCAAGAATATGCACAAAAGACCTCAAATGAAAATCACTCAAAGAAAAAGGTTTACAGATTTGATTTTTTTAAGACTGTCAATAAAAAGCCATCTGATAAAAAAGGAAACAAACAAACAAACAAAAATCCCACCACCAAATGAATCCTTGCAGTGGGTTTTATAAACTAATGCCGATTACTCAATCATGAGACCCCTGGTGCTTGTTCCAACATTAAACCCAAGAACCTAAAGCCCATTTAGGCAGTCCAGAAAGCTCTCGTGGTTCCTAAGATCACATACACCCTCAAAAATCTCACTTCCTCCTTTCACAGAAGCTGAATTTGCAGTATTTTGTGATCGTGGAAATATCCTTAGTTCTGCTTTAAAAATAATCCAAAATCCTGGAGCATTTAGAATTTTTAAACTACAGTCGAAACATCAACAATGGAAATCTTTGAACATAAATTTTATGCAAGCGGTATGTTCAAATATAAACTTTCTTTTCAGTTCTAACTGTGTGTCCCACTAAAGGAATAAACACATTTTCAATTCAGAAACACTGCCTTGGGTTTTAAAGTGAAAAGTCTGTGTCTGGGACCCCTAGACTTCTGGAAGTTTCTCTTTGGGCAAACTTGGAGTCACCTGTTGGTAAAAACGCTCCTTCCCGATGCAAAGACAAGGCCTTCCCTCTGGAATGCACTTTTTTGAAAATTGCAAAAGGGAACTGTCAAATACGCCTGCATCTCCCCACTACGAGGAGCTAATGACATTTATAAAATAAAGAGAATTACCCTAAGTTTTCGCAGCCTAAAATCGCTTTCTGGGCAGGCCTGGTAGACGGGTATTGTGTCTCCCCTCAAACAGCGTTTCACAGACCTAAGAAATCGCAGCCTTTTGTATACATCTGAGAGGTGAGGACAGAGATAGTCCTCTTTTGTGCCTTCCCCTTGAGCCCTGGCCCGGTTTCTCTGAAGCTCTGCTCTTTATTTGTCGGTTCAGAGAAGGCCCTTTGAATGGGGCAGGCCTGAGGAGGAGGGGGAGAGAGGCAGGGCGGGTGTCTGGGCGCAGTGGCCTCACTTTCCCGGGCCCCGCAGACAGGGTGTTAAGGCTCCCTCATCTCCTGGGGAGGCATTTTCACTGGGAAAGGACAACAACAACTCGCACATGGGGCGAACTAAGAGAAAAGCAGAGGCTCCCGGGGTCACGGAAGGCAGGCTGCCACCCCCGGGAGGGCCTCCTTGCATAGCCAGTATCTGCAGGCGCTGGTCGCTAGCACCGGCTCACGGCGTGGCCACAGTCCCCGCTCCAGGCCGGGCAGGGTCCCCAGCCCCTGTGTGTGCATCTGGGCCATTCTTGCTCCTGCGCGCAAGAACCCTGATGTGCCCGGGCTCGCCCACTGGCTCTGGGTCTTGGCAACTCTTGATCGACGTCTTTGGGAGGCTTTGTGGACCACCCCCGCCCGCCAGGGGTACAGACAGAGCCAAGCAGAAAGTTATCCCGGCCGTGCAAGGCGGTGGGGTGCGGGGAGCAAGGTGCGGATGCTCGGCTCTGCGCCCCCGCCGCGCGCGCAAGAATGCGCAGTCCCAGGCGCCCGCTCGGAGGCACATCCTCTCCATTTCTCCTCGCCGGCGAGTGTGACACGTCTGCGGCCGCACATTGTGAGCGATTGTGGGAAAGGGCCGCGAGCCTTTCCGCCGCTCCGGGCCGCCCTAATGAGGGAACAATCGGGCTACACGGAGCTGGCGGCGGGGTCAGCGCGGCGTCCCGCACAATGCGCGCGGCGCCCGAGCCCCTGACAGCGCCATAAATTGGCCGTGCAAAGCCGAGCGCTTGGTGGTCTCCCCTGCAGAAAGGAACCGCCGCCGAGAGCGCGAAAAGGCGAGTCGGGGAACCCGCCAGGGAGCCAGTGGCGTTTTCTTCCACATTACCTTGTTGGAACTCAGCGTAGCAGAGGTCAGCCCACAGGGACAATAGCAGGGTCCAAGGGTGAATTCCAGGAGGGAAGCTGAGCCTGGCTCCCAAGTCGAGCGGAATGAATGGGGTGGGAGCCGGAGTCGGGGAGCCCCGAGGGGCCCCGTGTCAGAGGGTCGCCGGGCCGGCAGGAAGCCCCGGCTGCGGGCCCCAGCCCCAGCCCCAGCCCCAGGGAGAGAGCACAGATGCCCAGGAGAGAGTTCAGTGGCAGAGCCTTCTTTTTTCTTGTTTTCCTCTCTTGATTTTTGTTTTCTTCTTAAAATATGTTTTAGTTACAGATCTTATCAGACAGGGACAAGTGGAGAAAAATCCCTGGAGGTGGGTGTTTTGTTGTTTTTTGTTTGTTTGTTTGTTTCCTGCCACTGAGACATACATATAAATGCAGAATTTTTTAGAAGTGCTTTTATTTTAAACCCAAACGGTTTTCTAAGAGAAGCCCTAGTTATTTATTTATTTTTTTTTTATTTCGGAGAAATACTCCTAGAGGACATAAGGTTGTGCTTTCTGGTTTTTATTTAGCATCGGTGGGCTTTGTTTTGTGTTTTGGTCTCTCCGGGGAGCAGATAGAGAACAAGAGGGGGACCAGGGTGGAGAGCTCCTATGAGATGGTTTTAAGTGAGCTTTTAAAGTTGAAAAGTTGCATTTGGAAGAAAAGTGTGCCAGGATCACATCAATGAAAGCCGCCAGATATCTGGTTTTAATAGGATGATTCAGGAGTTTCAGTCTGTTGCAGGCTTGGGGTTGCCAAACTCCTCAACCAATCATGTCCTCCCCAAATTTACAAATTTCAGTTAAATGAACCCAACGAGTTGATTGCTAGACATAGTAACTACCTCTGACATTATGTTTGCTCTTGCTGAGATTGGAGCAGGTTCTTCATTCTTCTGGAGATGGCAATAAGACCATTTGGACGACAAGGGGTCAGTTGAGGACAGGTGGTGAGGCTGGGGGTCATTGATTGCGGTCCTATGCAAGACCATGCTTAGCCTGGTACCCAGCCCTTGAAGTCCCCTCACACTTGGAATTGCAAAGAGAAATTGCACCAGAACCAAGCTCTGCTGCTGGACGGTAACTGCTTTTTGCAAAGATTGACCTCTCTGGTCTTCCCTGTGGCTGAAACAAAGGATTTTCCACCACTCCCAGTTCCAGGGTGCACAGGTTCTGGGATTGTGAAGGTCAACTCCTGCCCCTCCAGCACCTGCCAGCACCAGCCCCAGCTACAAGAAAGGGGCAGAGAGCAGACAGGCCCCCACCTCCATGCTCTTCCCTCTTAAGAATGAGACAGGGAAACCTTGTGCTGTCAGCACTTCTCAGGTCCCTCCTTTATTGGGTGTGTGGTCACAAAACATTGAGGATGATGGAGGGGAGGCTATTAATATCCCAATGCAATGATTAGAAAGGGAGGGACGAGGGGCAGGCATTGTGGCTTAACGGGTTAAACCACCATCTGCAACACCGGCATCCCATGTGGGTACCAGTTGGAGTCCTGGTCTCCATTTCCCGTCCAGCTCCCTGCTCATGCACAAGCGGCAGACAATAGCCCAAATGCTTGGCCCCTGCACTCATGTGGGAGACCCAAATGAAGCTCAACCCTGGCTCTTGAGGCCATTTGGATACTTAACCAGCAGATGAAAGTTCTCTGTATTTTTTCCTCTCTCTCTAAATCTGCCTTTCAAATACATAAAATAAATCTTGTTAAAAAAAAAAAAAAAAAAAAAACAAGGCAGGGAGGAAAGGAGTGAGGATAAACTCTTCATAAGCAAGATAGGATCCAATTGACTTAGGGGCCAACTGAAGGGCCTTCAGTTTGTTTGACCATTTTTCCTTTTTCATTATTCTCTGAAATCTAAAGCTTCTAAAGTTAGCTTAGAAAGGTGAGTTTTTCTTCTTCTCTCCTGTTTTTCCCTGATGTAGCAGGAGCAGTGAAGAATAAGGAGAAAGGAAAGTAGGGGTATAAACCATGTCCAGGAAGCAATACAACTTGCTGCTCTCCATGCAAAACTCTCAAATTAGATAAATGCATATTTAAATATTAGTCCTGAAAGCTTGAAAAAGAAAACCTACTTCTAAGGTAAGTTGGATTAAGTTCCCCCTCTTAATCTTATTACCTTCAAATACATAACTTGTTTCCTGAGGGTGGATAATAATTGATAACTTCTTGGGACGGAGAGTTACTGAAAACTACGCAGAGACCAAAATAAAGTGGTGTATGTTCTAAATTAGATTCCTAAATTAAGTTGCACAACATGTTTGGTCGTGTCCTTCAGGTTCTTTCCAAAGATCCCTATTAAAATCACATTTTCTCATAATTTATATAGAAAAGTACATTTGAAAATGTGCCTTGAAACTATGGGGAAACCATTCACAAACAGTATCCCAAATAGAACAGATGCAAAATTTCTTTAAAGTGAAAATAAAGGAAGGGGGAAAGTAGAAGATAGTAATTTCTAAGTTGTAGCCTGTTTTTTTTTTTTTTTATAAGAATGATACTGATTTTCGGAAACAGTCACAAATACAAAATTATCTAATGACTCCCAAAATCTTCTATTGAAAATAATACCAGTCTACTCTTCAAGAGGCTATTGCAAAGAGTAATTCCATTCTATTCTCTGACTACTAGAGGCTAAAAACTCCTTTTCCACTAATAACCTGTTATTTCAGCCATTTAATAATATTGCTACTACCTGGAGTGGTTAAGAAAAAAGAGACTGCAGCACCAAAGCAAACCTGATGGATAAGTTGGAATTGGTAGCCCTTTGTATACTGTTTAATCACAATCACTCTAAGCAATTAAAAATAATTCGACATCACAGCACTTGTTTGTGGTACTGTTAATATCAGTTCTTCACTTCCTCTTGTTTAAACATATGTGAGTATAGGAAAGTGCATGGTTTTCCTTTTCTGTTTTCTATCCTCTAAGGAAAAAGACTGGACACTGCATCCTCCAAGGAAGAAAACCAGATAGACTTCCAGACTCTTCCATGATTCCATTCAGTTATTCCGTGTAAAAAGCTTGAATGGTTTCTCTGTGTCCTCTCTTTCTCCAAGTTGCTAAAATAATACATTTAAAATGAGGAGGGAAAAAATAAAACAGAATAAAAGGTATTCTAGCCCTGTATTATAAGCATGTCACATGGTCTTGAAGAATCATTCGTGCAGCGAAGGAATCATAAAATGTGATGTGTGGAGGAAAGAAACCACAGCCAGGAGGCTCTGTGCTGAATGACGGACAACCTCTAAGGAGTCTTCCCGGCAGTCCCGGCTCTGCCATCAGTTCACTGTAAGCCTTTGGGTGGGCCCCTTAGCATTTGGGGATTTCAGTTTCCCCATGGGCAAAGTGGCAGTCATTAGAATCACCCTTTTACCAGTATTTCCTGAAGAATGATGATTACAAAAAATGCAAAGCATCTGTGTGTGTTAAGAACAACGTACAAGTGCTAAGAAATAGCATAAGCTTGTAGTTCACAATACATTTTTCCAGAAACAGGCAGATGTCACAAGCATGGAATGATAACAGGAATTAGGGACCACCAAGCAAAATAGAACCCAAGGATCCTTTTGAATTCTTCGTGATGGGTACATCCCTGGGCCGAAATGACGGAGTGGGAAAGGAGAATGAACTCTCACATAGATTGTTGTCAGAGTGGTGCTGGCATAACAAACCGTAGGATATACTGACTATGAATTGATCTCAATTTATAGAAATATTGGATGAAAGTATATAATTTCTGCATGAGAGGCAGGTACTCAACTTAGAGAAGGTATTTTCTATAGAAAAAATGTAGGATGTCTTAGTTAGAACTTTTAATGTGTATCTTATCCTGTGGTCAAGGAAGGTTTTACACTAAGCTTTTTAAGAGGATGGGAGAGGGGCTGGCACTGTGGCACAGCATGTTAAACTGCTGTCTGCAGTGCCGGCTTCCCATATGGGTGCCAATTCAAATCTCATCTGCTTCACTTCTAACCCAGCTCCCTGCTAATATGCTTGGGAAAGCAGTGAAAGATGGCCCAAGTGGTTGGACCCCAGCACCCACATGGGAGACTGGAAGAAGCTCCTGGTTCCTGGCTTTGGTCTGGCCCAGCCCTCCCTGGCCACTGTGACCATTTGGGGAGTGAACCAACAGAAAGTCTCTCTCTCTCTCTCTCTCTCTCTCTCTCTCTCCCCCCTCTCTCTGTAACTCTGATTTTCAAAAAATAAATAAATCTTTAAGGAAAAAAAAGAAGACAGGAGAACATATAATGATTACATGAGAGAGTTCTGTAATGCTTTACTTTAGTTTTGAGCTAAGCAGACCACAGTTTTTATTTTTATTGTACTTTTTAAAATTAAATTGTTAAAATAATTTAAAGATTTATTTGTATTATTTGAAAGGCAGAGTTACACAAGGAGAGAAAGAAATACAGGGAGAGAAAGAGAGAGATCTTCCATCCACTGGTTCACTCTCCAAATGGCTGCTACAGCCAGGGCTGGCCCAAGCCAAAGTCAGGAGCCAGGAACTTCATTCAGGTCTCTCATGTGGATGGCAGAGATCCAAGCACTTGGGCCATCCTCCACTGCTTTTCCAGGTGCAGTATCAGGGAGCTGGGTCTGGAGTGCAGCAGCTGACATGAACTGGCGCCCACATGGGATGCCAGCACTTTAGGTGGCAGCTCAACCAGCTGTACTACAACACCGTCCACAAAACTGTAAAAACCTGATGTTCAACAACCTATATTTTTTACATCTGAGTTTGCTTGTGAAGAACCAAAATTTTCAAATTTAAAAAATTCCATCTGAAAGTACATTTAAAGTAATATATTCGTTTGTAAAAAATTATAAAAATGAAAGAAATGGCAAATGGAGAGTCCATGATAGTTAAAACAGCAAAAGTTGAATAGCCCACATATAGGCAGAATGATTACAAATTACTAAAAGATGAAAAACAGAATAAGAAAAAAGGCAGTTGACATGAACAAGCAACTCACATATGAAAATGTATTTAATCTCAATAATAAACTAGTATTAAAATGCCCTGTGCTATACAGTGGGTGGCCGATAAATACACTGATGCTTCCTGAATAAAGAATCAGAAGTAACTATTACACTATCAAAAGGCTTGTGACTTTACCTGAGTCACTTCATCATCAGGAGGTTGTACTTTAAAAATAATCATCACCATCCTTTTATTCTAAGCTTTAACTGTAAAGATGATTATTATAGCATTACTTGTTACATAAGGGGGTTGCCAAAAAAGTTCATAAAAATGCATATTATGGAAAAATGAGCCAATGCTGTGGCAGGTAAAAGCCACCGCCTGCAGTGCTGGCATCCCATATGGGTCCTGGCTGCTCCACTTCTGATCCAGCTCTCTGCTATGGCCTGGGAAAACAGTAGAAGATGGCCCAAGTCCTTGGGCCCCTGCATCCACGTGGGATACCCAGAAGAAGCTCCTAGCTCCTGGCTTAAGATTGGTACAGCTCCGGCTGTTGCAGCCATCTGGGGAGTGAACCAGCAGATGGAAGATCTCTCTCTCTCCCTCGCCTTCTCTCTGTGTGTAACTCCGACTTCCAAATAAATGAATAAATCTTTTTTAAAAAAGAAAAAAACTACACATGACTTGCAAACATTTTTATTCAGATTAAAGGTATCTTTTATTTCCATTTCCAGTGAACTTATCTTTTTTATTATTTACTTTAAAAGCAGAGAGAGAGAGAGAAAGGTCTTTCAGGTCTTTCATCTGCTGGTCCACTCCCCAAATGGCTGCAGGAGCCAGGCTTGAGCCAGGAAGAAACCAGGCACAGGAACTCCATTTCAGTCTCTCATGTGGGTGGATTCAAGTGGCCACCATCCACTGCTTTCCTGGGAGCTGTATTGGAAGTGGAGTAGCCAAGACTTGAACCAGTGCTCCCATATGGAATACCAACATTCCAGGCAGCAGCTTAACTTGCCATGCACAACCCTCCCACCTCCACCATGCGGTTTTTGAAGTACCCTCATCTTGAATAAAATGAAACAATTCTGAATGTGCAACAGTGGGGCAACTGGTTAAACAATGGCATATGCATAAAATGTAATGTTATATAGTTTATTAAAAAGATGCTACAGAATAGAGGAATGCATAATGAATAAGAGTGATAGTTGAAATGTGTTAGAAGCAAAGAAACAGAGGCAAGAAACAATATCCAGGATTTAGGTCCTATTTTGAAGAAAGGTGGGAAAAGGTTCAGGCAGGATAGGCTAGCCTGGGCTGCAATACAACAAAAACTCAAAAATGTTAGTGGCCTATATTCAGAGCCTGTCTCAGGGCAACAGGGATCTCTCTTCTCATCTTCTTACTTTCTGCCCAAAAGTAAAACTGTCACCATATCAAATAGTCCCAGTCGCTATAGCAGAGGCAAAGAAAGCAATCAAGTAGTTTGTTCTAACATAATAGATATTTTCCATATGAGGTTATTGAGCACTTGAAATGGGGCTGGGGTGAACTGAGATGGCTATATATTTGTTTACAAAGACTTCATCTAAATGATGATAGCACCAATAAAAGAAAATAAAATATCTCAGTATATTGGTTTCATATTGAAATAATATTTTGAGTGTCCTCTGTTAAAGAAAATATATAATGAAAATTAATTTTACCTGTGTGTTTTTTAAAAAATTATTATTTATTTGTTTATTCCAAAGGCAGAATGAAAGAGAGGAAGAGCATCCTTTGATTTGCTATTGAGCTACTTCTTTAAAAAAATTCCTTATTTATTAAAATACAAAATTAAGAGAGAAGGAAAGGCCGGCACCATGGCTCACTAGGCTAATCCTCCACCTACGGCACCGGCACCCTGGGTTCTAGTCCCCGTTGGGGTGCCAGGTTCTGTCCGGGTTGCTCCTCTTCCAGTCCAGCTCTCTGCTGTGGCCCGGGAAGGCAGTGGAGGATGGCCCAAGTGCTTGGGCCCTGCACCCGCATGAAAGACCAAGAGGAAGCACCTGACTCCTGGCTTCGGATCAGCACAGCGCACCAGCCGTAGTGGCCATTTGGGGGATGAACCAACGGAAGGAAGACCTTTCTCTCTGTCCCTCTCTCACACAGTCTAACTCTGCCTGTCAAAAAAGAGAGAGAGAGAAGGAGAGAGAGAGAGAGAAGGAGAGGAGAGAGAGATCTTCCATCTACTGGTTCATTCCCTAAATAGCTGCAGTGGCCAGGACTGGTCCAATTAGAAGCCAAGAGCCTGGAACACTATTCAAGTGTCTCATGTAGGTGGCAAGGGTCCAAGTACTTGTGCCATCCTCTGCTGCCTTCTCAGGTGCATTAGCAAGGAGCTGGATCAGAAGGAGAGCAGCCAGGACTTGACTTGAACTTGTGCTCCCATAAGGGATGCCAGCATCGCAAGCAGCAAGTTAACTCCCTGTGCCACAATGCGGGCCCTCCCCTTGAGCTGTTTCTTAGCTGGGAGTCTCCATGTAGTGCGGCCCAGGTTAAGAAGTAACAGGGACTTATTAACTGAGTGGTTGATGAACACTGTTCTCCTGAGGAAAGTAGAGGGATCATCAAGTCTATGTGTCTGTACATATTCTAAAACTTGGAGTCACACACTCCAGAAGCTTCAAAATCATTATCACTGGGCGATGGGATCCTAGATAATTCTAAGTAATTTGTTTTTGCTTCTCTTTATATTCAAATCATCTACAAGAATCAAATAATGTTCATGCCCATATGCGCGCGCGCACACACACACACACAAATGCATGTATTCCTCATTGATTTACTTATGTTAAATGCAGAGTGACACAAAAAGAGAGAGTTCTTCATCCACTGATTGACTCTCCAAATGCCTACAACCAGGACAGCTGGGCCAGGTCAAAGCCTGGAGCCAGGAGCTCCATCCAGGTCTCCCATGTAGGTGGCAGGAGCCCAAGTACTTGAAGCACTATCTGCTTTCCAGGAGCATAGGCAGGAAGCTGGAAATCAGAACAGGGTGAGGGCAGGCAGGAGTCAAGCTAGGCACTCCAAGAGGGGATGTGGGTACCCCAAGTGGTGGGCTTAACCCATTGCCTCACAACTCACACCCCCACCACGCCCTATATTCAGGGCTGAAAACAATTTGTAGTCACACTGATTCCATCAATAGGCAGACAACATAATGGAAGATGTGTTCCAGAGACAGACTGTCTGGGTTCCAAATGCTGGCAGGGGTTTGCATTGTTGCCCAGAGTGTTAAGCTGCCCCTTGAGACACCTGCCTTTCCTATTGGAGTGCTGATCTGATTCCTGGCTCCTCCTTTTCCTATCCAGTTTCCTGCTAATGCATCCTGGAAGGCAGCAGGTGATGGCTCAAATGCTTGGGTGCCTACCACCTGTGTGGGAGGTCCAGATGGAGTTCCTGGCTCCTGGTTTGTGCCTGGCCCAGCCCTAGCTTGTTTTCGGCACTTGGGTAATAAACCATAGGATGGAAGAGTTCTCTTGTACTCACTCTCTGTCTGCCTTTCAAGTAGATGAAAATAAATTAAAAATAAAATTGTTGTACATACTGGTGGGATGACATTGGCATGTTACTTAAGATTTCTCTTCCTGGGTCCGTCTACCTGTGAAATAGGGACAAAAATCCATTTCTGTTTCACAAGGTTGTGGGTACAAATCTAATGTAATTATAAGTGAGATGAACCCAAAGAAATGTTCCATAAATTTTATTTATCACTATTTGATTCTAGCTCGCTTTCAGGTTTCAAATTTAAAATGATGACCAAAAGTCACTAAGGTCCCCTGCAGTCTCCAGCTGAAGCATTTATAGCCTGCCCTTCCTCCTGGCTCCTCCAGCCCTTTAAACAATTACTAGAAAGACAGCCACTTCCCTCCTGGCTGCACCAGCCGTGGTTTCTCCTGATTTGTCAGGAGGAAAATACAAAAGACTTCCACACTTCTGCTGCTCTGTCTCCTGAATTAACATGCCACTTTTGAACTTAAGGGAGCAAAGCACTGTTCAGTTTTTAAGAGTGAATAAGATATATAAAAATGAGGATGGCTTTGACAAGGTACCATCAATGCGAATGAGACTAGAGGAATGAAATTCTGCATAGAAATGCTTTCATCTAAGTGGTTTGACCAACTTTCAAATGAATAGGCAATTTTGCCTCATTCTCTTCAAATTTATAAATTAATATTTTTAAAGAGATGGAATTAATAAGCAATTCAGTTAAAAGATATTAAAAACTATAAATATTTCCTCAATTGAAGTTCAAAGTTTTGCCATTTATAACTGATGTAGTTACACTAAAAATAGCAATAGCATGCAATATTATATTTGTTTTTCTTGATCCTATTGTTTTTTGTTTTCATACTATAGGCAATAAGATGTATCTGAGTGAAGTTTCCTAGGAGCCTAATAATTAATCCAACGTTTATCCAAAATGCTGACTTAATTCTTCAATTAAATAGCCTACCTTTGATGGGGATTTACAAATTGTTTCTACCTCAGGTAGAAACATACCTCAGGTATGTCACAAACTATCCTGAGTAATTAAGAATGCCTTGCAGTTTGCTGTATTTGGATTGTAGCTGCCTAACCCCCAATGTTTTGGCAAGATACTTGTAAATTTGAACAACCAAACCATACCTCTACTGAGGAAAGTGAGGAAGATGGTGTCAACACCAACAGAAGGTAAGAGGAAAAATCTCAAAGGGTTCTAGCTGTTCTCAGCATCTTCAAAGTGAAATCAAGGAAGAGATTCTATGTTTAAAATGTCAATTAGAATAAACTCTTTCAGCTCAGTTATTTTACTATTTGTTGTAAAAACATGGAATTTTCTAGATAATTGTTTTAGTTCTTCTCGTCTTTAAAAAAATAAATTTGGAGGAGAGGGGGAGGTGGAGAAGCAGCACTGCGAAGTAGCTGGTAAAGCCTCTGCCTGCAACACTAACATCCCATATGGGTTCCAGTTTGAGTCCTGGGTGCTCCACTTCTGATACAGCTCCATGCTAATGTGCCTGGGAAAGCAGCAAAAGATGGTCCAAGTCCTTGTGCCCCATGAACTGGAGGAAGCTCCAGGTCCTGGCTCCTGGATCAGATGCCCAACTCTGGCCATTGTGGTCATTTGGGGAGTGAACCAGTGGATAGAAAGACCTCTCTCTCTCTCTCTCTCTCCCTCTCTGTCTCTCTCTCTGTAACTCTACCTTTCAAATAACTACATAAATCTTTTAAAAAGTTTTGTATGTGTGTGTCCTTGTTTTAAAGTTCTGTTTAGGCAAAATATATTTACCAGCCAGAAAATGCAGATATTACGGGATTTTATTCATAACAGGTTAGATTTTTTTTCTCCTGAAAGTTTAAAACAAACACTTTAAAGTGGATGAGTCTATAATTTTGAGTAAAATTTTCGGTCAAATGTGACTGCTTTATAGGTTTGACTCTGGCCAGAGTAATTTGTGTTCTATGTATTACTCCAACTGTAATAAAGCTGTTTATGCAAATGTGGACTTGTTATTTTTGCAGAATCTTTCCAGCTATGTAGGGTTGTAACGTTAAACTCTCATTCAAGATCAAAATTCCA
Organism: Lepus europaeus; assembly: GCF_033115175.1. Classification (NCBI taxonomy): domain Eukaryota; kingdom Metazoa; phylum Chordata; class Mammalia; order Lagomorpha; family Leporidae; genus Lepus; species Lepus europaeus. The sequence continues at coordinate 93,489,397 of NC_084839.1, forward strand.
CATATTTGCAACCTGCAAACATCCAAAATTCACACTTCAACATCTGTGTGGCTGCCAACATCTACTGCCATCTATATCATGTTTTTCAAGAGTGGAAGGAAAAAAAAATGAGGTAAGTACAATTCAATAATTATATTAAATATTTACAAACTGTTTGCTATGTATGCATTTTATTCATTGATAACACTTAGCAACTGCGTGAGGGATGCAAAAGCCTTAAAAGTTTGCAACATTTTTATGGTAAACTGTGTCTTATATGTCTAAAGCTTGCCAAAAACACCACAACATGCACAACTCTCCAATACAAGCCTTAAAGATTTTTCCATCACATGATATAGTTTCTCTAAATTATTTTTATTATAATAATTTTGAAAATATTCCGATAGTGTTTTTTTTTGTACTCAGTGAAACCTTTGTCTTGTATTCCTTCTCATTGAAAAAGTTCAGTTTCTATCATACCTAGTATGCTAAATACCTTCAAAGTAAATACCTCAAAATGATTGTATTTATATACTATTTTCTTAGGTCTTTTAAAAATAGGTTAACTCACATTTTAGACCTCTGCAGCAGAGAAAGTGAGTGTGGTAGCCAAACTATAAACTATTAAAACTGAAGTCATGATGTCCACAGACAACCCAATTTCTTGAGGACTGCTTTCATCACTTCCGTTGTTCTTCCAGCTGTATTCTGGTTCCCTTGAATTTGGTGAACAAGAAGGTGATGGGTATTGCAAGGGGAGTGGGTTAAATCATAGATTACTGAGAATCATATGCTAATTACTGATTTCTGCAGTGGGGGAGCAATGCACTTACTCGTTAAACTTGGAAACCCATCACGCTTGAAGATTTTACTGTCTTGCAGTGCTTGTATCACATCAGCCTCAGGCACTACAGTTCTCTCCCTTAGAATTCTCTCTATTTTCTAATCGATCTACTATAAGATTCAGAGCAAGACACTTCCTGTATCAGAGCCTCCTTGGCTCAGAGCAGCCCATGTCTTCCACTGTATTTCAGGGAATGCACTCATTTCTACTGTGTAACATGTTAAACTTTTTCCAGTCAGTCTCTCTGTGTTCCCTAATCATGTAGCTTTTCTGAGGTCATGCGTAAAATATGAGCACATTGTAGGTAATATCTTCATTGTTATTGAACCATTATTTGTTATTTTTGTAAATTTTGAAAATTCCAATGCATCTCACTCACTGACATGAGTAATTTTTGTAGAAATGCATGCAGAATATAAAACAAGGAAGTTGTACCAGTGCATTCTACTGATGTACATTTCTGATCATTTTTTAAAGATTTATTTATTTATTTGAAAGGTAGAGTTACAAAGAGGCAGAGGCAGAGAGAAAGAGAGAGTAAGTCTTTCATCAGCTGGTGCACTCCCCAAATGGTCACAATGGCCATAGCTGGGTCAATCCCAAGCCAGGAACCAGGAGATTCATCTGGTTCCCCCACATGGGTGCAGGAGTCCAAGTACTTAGGCCATCTTCTACTGTTTTCCCAGGCCATAGCAGAGAGCTGATTGGAAGTGGAGCAGCCAGAACTCAAACCAATGCCCATATGGGATCCTGGCACTGCATCGGGCCCTGATTTTTTTTAATGTATCTTCCAACACAGTATAATGAACACCACTGGGAAGTTGAAGCCCAAGATGTAAAATTTATTGGGAGTAAATGAGAGTCTATACTTTCTAGTTTGAAAACCAATCCCTGAAGTAGAGAATTTATGCACTTGATAGGCATTGCATTAGGCACCTATTAGTTCCAGGTTGATGACCCATAGATTAAAATAGAAAATGTTCCCATATTTAATAAGGACCCCAGATTCATAGTATTAGCAAAGGGCAGGGAGAGGTGAAAGACATTTAAACAAATAGAGTACACATGGAAATAAATACAATGATATACTTAGGTACGTGTTCTGTGGGAACAAACAAACAAACAAAATAAAGGAGAAATAAATTCTTCTGGGAAGGACACAGATTTGGGAGGTCTGGGAACATTCTGGAAAGAGCAAAGGCTGCCAGATAGTTGGGTGGCAGCAGCCACTATCTTTGACTCACCCAACTTCTTGCTGAGATAATTATGAAGACACGGAAGATAAGAAGTGATAGAATCACCAGCTAATAAGTTACAGACAATATGTTGCAAAGCTTAGCCACAAAGCCAGGGGCATTCTTTTAAGCACTAAACTACGCTGCCTCTCGGGCTGATCAACGATAGTGCACCATTCCAGCAAAGCTTATTACACAATGGAGACACCAGAGCCATTAAATTAAAAGGCATTTTTTTCTCCCATGAAATCTTTAAATAAAATAATACAATGGCATTTTATTGCCAAAATACCAAATAATGATTTACTGCATCTTTTGAGGAATAACTTAAAAATATGCCCTTATTTTTTTTTTAATTGGGAAAGACTGTTGAGGTACCCAGAGGGTAGCTGTTATCTGTTATGAACCTGCCCCTTGACATTCTCCTCCATGGAAGAACCTGTGCATATTCCTAATTTCCTAATGTCCCCTAAAATTAGTACAAACAGTATGCCCCTTAGGTATACATGGAAAAAAGGATCTATGAATGTATACTGAAAAGCAAAGTAACATTTTAGGAAACCTTTCTTCTTTGGACTTTTCTACATTTTCCACATATTCTGCAAACAATTGGCATGGTTTTTAATCAATCAAAAGGACAGCATATAAGGTTGAGTGTTCTGGTTCTGTAGTATAATGGTTTTGCATTTTAAATACCTGAGGGAGGGGAGGCTGCAAAAGTGGTATATAGACTATGGTGACTGTTTCTTTATTACTTTTTTCCCTCATAATTGCTGAAGTGAGCTTTAACTACTCCTAAAATGAACTGGATATAATTTCATTAACATATTAAGAGCAAATATTGATGAGGAATCATAGACAAGCAGAAGTGGAGGAATCCCTTGAAGAGTCACTTGGGCAGGGGAAGGAACGTGGCACTTGGGTACCGCTGGCCCAGTGATGGAGACAGTCCTTACCCTTGCAGACTGCAGGAGGATAGAACCAAGACATCCGGCTGAGGGTATCTCTGCTCAAAAAACCTAGGGGTGGCCCTCCCAGAAAAATGAAGGACAGATGGGTAGAGATATTCTACCTAGAGGAACAAAGTGAGGAAGCTGTAGAAACATGCACCCTGAGTTAATAAATGTAAGAGATGTAGGGTAGAAACTTCAGTGAGTCCATAGTTAGAAATGAAAAGGTGGTCAGTGAGCAAGGATAGGTTTAAATGTCAGGGCCAACGTGAGATGAACAAGATGCGATAGAGCTACTTGCACCGTGGGTTAGTGTATTTCAGTGAGCAGATTCACAAATCTGGAACCAGAGTTTAGATTGCCATCCTGCTTGAACCACTAGCCAGCTGTGCAAATGTGGAGCAGGACTTCCCTAGCCCATCAGCTACTTCACTCCCCCATTTGAATTTATTTAGTCCTCCACTGAGCCACAGTCCAGTGGGCTTTTAGTTTAGTGGTATTAAAATGCCTCCATTCTACATTAGAGTGCCTGGATTCCGTTCCTGGCTCTGGCCCCTAACTCTAGATTCCTGCTAAGAAAAAGAGACTTGGATTGAGTTGAGGCATATGAGCTTTGGCCCTGAGCCAGACTGCAAGTATTTAGGGAGTGTGAACCACCAGATGGGAGTTCTCTCTCTCTCTCTCTCTCTCTCTCTCTCACACACACACACACACACTCTCTCTCTCTCTCACACACACACACACACACTCTCTCTCTCTCTCTCTCTCTCAAATAAATAAAATTGTAATGTATTTAAATGAATTATAATCCCATTTCCTCTTCCCTACTCTTGAAGAGCTCTCCTAAGGGCTGCCCCCTTGAAGGTGATATGGATTGAATGAGAAATGTGACATTCTGGACGTCCTCAGACAAGCAGTAATCTGTGTGTGTTCCTGAGCTCTGTACAAATCAAAGTTGACCAGTTCAGTGTCTCCTCTATACCAAGAGGAAGAATCCTGTAATTCTAGGTCACTCTCATAAAAGAGTCATCTCTCTTTTTTCAGGAAACTGGTTTCTGAATTTTATCTGCAAATTTGGTATTCTAAGTCAAAGAAATAGCTTACTCCATTTCTCTCAGTAAATTTTACCTGCATTTTCAAAATAACGTATAACTGAAAACTCCACTGTAACCTGGTAGGAACGGGACTTCCTGAGAGTTTTGCCAGAAGTGACTGGCCTCAGACAGACCGGGAATTCCACAGTGCCCTTTATTACTCGGTTTCAGTATTTCCATTTCAAGCCCTGGTAAATACAGGGCTATGAGAGAAAAAAATTAATGGGAATATTTTCAAACCTTCGGAAAACTCAGGATTTGATATTTGGCAGGAGGGCTAAGAGGGTGGTTAAAGAAAAAAGTGCAAATGCTCAAAATGTTCCTTAAGGTTGAGTTTGAGTCCAATTGACTCTGTTCTTTTTTTCACACTGGAGCTAGCAAGGTTGCATTTTTTTTCGGCTAACAACTCTTCCCTTATTCTATGGAATGTTTAATTTGCCCTTTGAAAGAAAGTATGATTTGTTCCATTTTTCCATGTGCAATTTCTATGCTATTTACAGACTAAGATAAGAATCAAGAAGGATTCATGTGCCAAAAGCACAAATTCGAGCCTGAGAAGGAAATCAGAGCCCTAAGCCCCAGCTTGGAATGACTTAGAGATGATTGTAGTCGCAGAGACTTCTGCACAGTGTGCTCTCATCAGACTCAGTGATACACTGTGTGCTAGCAGAGACGATTACCCCGAGCAGCCACAGAATCAACGCGCAGCCTAGACCAAAATCACAGAGCGTGTTTGGCAAAGTGCCACAGCCTCCAGAGGGTGTGCGGAACAAAGCCACCAAAGCAGCTCTGTAAAAATCACAGTGTTAATGCAGTCAACTCCCACACCTAAACGATGGCGGTGTGATATGAAAGCACCAGTGATTATGCTGTGCAAGTGCAGCACACCCATCAGCAAAGACTCTGTAGTAGTTAGTGTTTCATTACATTAAAAAATACCTGGGGGAAGTTACTAAGGAAGGAAGGAGGTTTATTTCAGTTCACAGTTTTGGAGGTTCACAGCCCAACATCTTCAGTCCCACTGTTCCAGTGTCTGGTGAAGGCAATGGATGGTGGAATGACCATGGAGGGAAGACCTCATGGTGAACCAGGAAGCAATTACAGCAGCTAGGCTGAATTTGACTTATAAAACCAACCTTCTTACAAGAACTGCCTTCCAAAGCCATGCCCCCAAAGACCTGAAGATCTCCCACTGGGCCCATCTTCTAGAACCCCTAGTTATATAATCTCCCCCCTTAGCCCATCACAAATTCACATTATTCTAGTAAATGTAGCATAAGACTCTGGGGACCGAGCCTTAAAAGATGAGTTTTTGAGAGGAAACCTAAACTATTACCCAAACCATAATAGGATCTGAGTTAAAATTAAACTCTGCTGATGTAACAGACAATATGAAGGTATTTCAAAAAGCCTGTGGAAAATGAAATTAATACATAAGTTTAGAGGCTGGCACTGTGCCTCAGCGGGTTAAAGCCCAGGCCTGAAGCGCCGGCATCCCATATGGGTGCCGGTTCTAGTCCTAGCTACTCCTCTTCCAATCCAGCTCTCTGCTATGGCCTGGGAAAGCAAGGGAAGATGGCCCAAGTGCTTGGACCCCTGTACCCACATGGGAGACATGGAAGAAGCTCCTGGCTCCTGGCTTCGGATCCGTACAGCTCCGGCCGTTGACCATTTGGGGAGTGAACCAGCAGAAGGAAGATCTTTCTCTCTGTCTCTCCCTTCAACTGTCTGTAACTCCACCTCTCAAATAAATAAATAAAATCTTTAAAAAAAAAAAAAACGTTAAGTTTACTTTGATGCAAAGAAATTCTGGAAGCCATAGAGGTCTTCAAAAAGGTCATGGAAAATGCATATTATGAAAAAACTATGCACAGATTATAAAATTTTTTGCACCAAAACAAGCTTATCTTTTAAAATATTTCTTTGAGAGAGATAGAGCACGCAAGCTTCCATTCTCTGGTTCACTCCCAAATGTCTACATCAGCCTAGGCTAGGCCAGGCTGAAGCCAGGAGCCAGGAACTCCATCCTTCTGGGCCTCCTACATAGGGCTCAAGTACTTATACCATCACTCTGCCATCACAGTTGCATTAGCAAGAACCAGAATTAGAAGTGGAGTAGCCAGGACTAGAACCAGCACTCTGATATGAGCTGCCAGTGAAGTTAACTAAACCCACCATACCAAAATGTCAGCCCCACGAAGACCTATCTCTTAATTCCATTTTCCATGAACTTTTTAAATTACCCCCTTATTTAAATGGTTCTTTTTTTAAAGATAAAAATAGACTGAACACTCTCAAACTTCTGACCAAAAGCAGTGATATATTAAGCAAGTGATGCAGAAAACCAGTTAAATCTGATTTAACACCACCCCTTTGTTAAACCAAACTCTCTCTAAGCTCCATTTACATAAGCTCTGCCTTTTTTTCTCTTTCTCAATATCTCAGCTATGGGTGTTTCAGGGATTTTCACCATCCTGAATGATTTGCTTTCTATTCCAGTCTGTTCTCAGCTGCCGGGCCCAGCACAAAGTGCTGGCAGAACTCACTCCTGCCGACCATCCCGCTTCCCCCATCCACTTCTTACTCTGGGCATGCATTGCTCTAATCAGTTCTTCTAGCACAGAGAAACTGCTTCTCATTTTTTCAGACAAACACGTTAATTGCCATCACCCTCGCAGGCAGAATGAAGGACATTCTTTGTACCCTATGCAGAGCACCCGCCTAGCTGTAACACAAGCTACAGCCTCCATCTCACAGAAACAAGCACAAGTCCCCTCCTCCCTACCTCTCTGCACACAAAAGCCCCCCATGGCTTAAACAGACACAATCCACATACAAATAAATGCATGTAAAGTGCACCATGCCAATAATGCATATAACTTATTGTATTAACCTTACTGGTTATAGAACAAATGGTAAAAGGGACTCAAAAATACCAGTTGGAACATTTAGCACACATCTTTTGATGCAGGCTAGCACTCCTGAGCTTGGCTATCCTGTCTAATCCTGCTCCCAACTGCTTTCTCCACCCTTGGCTCTTGAGAAGTGGTGCCTTATATACCAAAAAAAAAATCTCCCTCTGATCCCTCTTCAACTGTCAAGAGTACCTTGTAGCAAGTACCCAAGGTTGATGTCCAATCATGGAAAAAGTGGTGTTGGTCAGTGTGGAAGAGGCTGCCTTAGTCTGTTTGCTGCTGCTATAGCTAAATACCAGAGGTTAGGTAGTTTATAAAGAATAGACACTTATTTGGCTCAGCCTTCTGGAGGCTGGGAAATCGAGAGCACGATGTTGGCATCTGCTTGGCATCTGATGAGGGCCTTTCTACTGCATCGTAACAGGGGCACAGGATAACACATGGTAAGACAGAGCAAGTGTGCTAAACTGAAGTCTCTCTTCCCCTTCCTCTTCGAATAAAGCTCCAGTGGCCCTGTGGGGACTCCAACCTCCCCCACCCCGTGACCTTATGTAATCCCAAAGGCCCCACCTCCAAACACCACTAATATAAGAACTTGAGAGTTAGGTTTCCAACCTGTGAACATTTGGAGTCATGCTCAAACCATAGAAGAAGCCATGGCCCACTTTTAGCTTCTGGAAATAACACTGTCATCCCTCCAGTTACAGAGAGGCAAAAATTATGGCTCTCTATTGAGTGGACCTCTATTATTCTGGGTTAATAATTGTATATTTTATAAATATTTTCAAGTAAATGTATTTGTCTATAAAATAATTATGGAACACTGCATTTAACTTTCTGTTTTTATATATTGAACACATTCAAGTTTCTCTTAATACTCAGAGTAATCAACCCAAATCTTTATTCTCCTGATGCCACCCAAAACTCACATATATCATGAAAATCAACCAATGAAAGATGCTGAAAGTTTCCAAAGTGAGTTTTTGTATATTCTGTACCAGTGGCCAAGGTGTGATGAGATTAAAAACTCTGCCTATATTACTGCAGAGAATATAAATTAGGGCAAACTTCCTGGAAAGCAGATTGGCCACATGGAGCAAGATTCTTACAAATGTTCTTATCCTTTGACCTAAAATTATACTTCTTGGAATTTATCCCAAGGAAATTATCAGAGAAACAAACAAAGAATTATGTACAAGGATATTCACTGCAATGCTATTTATAATAGCAAAAAAATTGCCACTGCCTAATTAACCAACAATAGAAATTTAGTTAAGTAAATTATAGTAAATCCATAGACTAGAATGCGATTCAGCCATTAAAAATCATGTGCTCAAAGAATGCAAAATGGCTTGGGGAAATGCTGACAAGATAATGTTAAGTTAAAAAGCAGGTCACAGCACATTGAATGCAACATGACCCCAGTTTTGTAAATACATGTGCATATGACAAGTAATATATGTATATATAAAAATTGGAAGAAAGAAAAACTACATTGATTGAGTTTACCAAGGGCCAGGAAATGAGATAAAACCTTTACATGAATTATTTTGTCCAGTCATCAAAATAATGCCAGGATTGATACTATTTTGATCTGTTTTAACAATGCAGAAAACAGAGCAAAGAATGATTAAGTTGCCTAGCATCACTAAGCTATTAAGTAGAGTGGCCAGTATTTGATCCTTAGACAATCTAGTTCCCACATAATACTACCCACTGAGTTGTTCTGTGGGTTATTTTTGCCTCATATCATTTTTGTATTTTTCCAAATTTTTTTCTATAAACATTTTACTTTTATGACCAGATTTTAAAAGGTTTTTAATGGTGTGCAAAATGAGAGTAATTGGCATAATTATTGAAATTAAACTATTATATTCTTACTGAAGTGAATGGGATCTTTTTGATTTGTTAAAAGCAGAATACAATTTTGTATTTTTTTAGCTGTTCATTATTTAGAATCTGAAAATGTGCTATTGCTTTGCCTTTCCTATGTTTTGGCACTTTTTATATTTTTCAGATGGCATTTTTCAAAGCAGTAGAGAAGCACTGATGCAGGGATACACTGAAACAACCATAGAAATAGAGAGAGAGGTCTGTCTAGATGTCTTCAACCTCCCCAACAGATAAGGTAAGCCACTGAGAATGAGTTAAGCAGGAACAGAAATCCAAAGAAAGGAAAGTGAAAGATCTGCCGTAGAATAATCCAATTAGAAATAACTAAAGGGTAGGATATTATCATTATTAATAATGATGACAAAGAACAACTGAACAGGGAAATGCTTACAGCACTGGACACACTCATGCTGGGTGGACACTAGGGAACCTGGCTGAAGACTGCACAGTGCATCTGAGGTGCAGCAAGATCATGACCATGCGGACCATGGCAGGTGCGATGACTGGTGCTCATTCAAAGCCACCAGGGGTGTGTGCTTGGAAGGGAACACAGGTGGTCCAGGGCATGACTGTAAGACTAGCCTTGAAGTTGTAGAAGAAGAAAAACCGGCCGGCGCCGTGGCTCAATAGGCTAATCCTCCGCCTGTGGCGCCAGCACACCAGGTTCTAGTCCCAGTAGGGGCACCGGATTCTGTCCCGGTTGCCCCTCTTCCAGTCCAGCTCTCTGCTGTGGCCAGGGAGTTCAGTGGAGGATGGCCCAACTCCTTGAGCCCTGCACCCGCATGGGAGACCAGGAGAAGCACCTGGCTCCTGCCTTCGGATCAGCGCGGTGTGCCAGCCGCAGCATGCCGGCCGCAGCTGCCATTGGAGGGTGAACCAATGGCAAAAGGAAGACCTTTCTCTCTGTCTCTCTCACTATCCACTCTGCCTGTCAAAAAATAAATAAATAAAATATTTAAATAAATAAAATAAAAAGAAGAAGAAAAACCAACAAATTCATGCTGGAATGCCAGGAAGGGGACAGGGCAGGTTTTCATGTCCTCTAGGAGGCTGTAGCCATGAGCTGCTAAGAGTTCTAGCCAGGCTGCCTGAATTTCCAGTAGTGAAAAAGAGTGAGTGAGGGTTTACTTGTGATACCTTAGGAAAACTAGGACTGGACAATGTGCAATCCCCTTCCTCTTTTTTTTAAGATTTATTTTTATTTATTTGAAAGACAGAGTTACAGAGAGAGGTAGAGACAGAGAGAGAGGTTTTCCATCCACTGGTTCACTCCAGATGGAGCGCCGAAGCTGTGCCGATCCAAAACCAGGAGGCAGGAGCCTCCTCGGGGTCTCCCACACAGGTTCAGGGGTCCAAGGACTTGGGCCATCTTTCATTGCTTTCCCAGGCCATAGCAGAGAGCTGGATTGGAAGAGGAGCAGCCAGGACTAGAACCGGCACCCATATGGGATGCCGGCGCTTCAGGCCAGGGCGTTAACCCACTGCACCACAGCACCGGCCCCACAACCCCCTTTCAATGTTTAATGTGCATTGGCAGTTCTACTTCAACCAGCCACCCTACAAGAGGAGAAGGCATACATAAAGTTGGGGGTTTTATATATCTGTTCTGATGATACTTATTGAATTTTCAGACCAAATAGAGGGAAATACACACAAAGTTGAGCAAAAGATCATTGAGAACATCTGATGATATCAAATTAATTAACTGAATAATACTGTTTTTTTTTCAATTCATAGAAAAGAAATGATCCAGAAACCACATGAATATCAGTAGCAGTTCTCCTCAGACTGGGGGGTGTCCTTGTTTGAGCTGCTATAACAAATGCTCTAGACAAGTGGCTTATAGGCAAAAGAAATCTGTTTCTCTTGGAAGGCTAAGATCAAGGTGCTATTCAATCAAGGGCCCACCTCCTGGCTCATAGAGAATCAACTCATTGTGTCCTCAATGTGGGGCAGGAGCAAGAGATCTCTCTCATCCAGGCACTAATCCCATTCATGAGGGGTCCACCCTCAGGACCTCATCACTTCCCAATGGCCCCATCTCCCAATATCTTCACCTTGGGAGTTAGCATTTCAACATAGGAATTTTACAAGACCATAAACACCCAGAACATAAAAGAGGGCTGTCAGGAATATTCTTCATTTGTAAGCTTCTATGTCATTTCCAAAGTTTCTCAGAAAATGACAGATTTGGAAAACCCTTGAATGGCCCCAGTGAAGATCAGTCACCCCATCTCTGTGCACCACAATTGTCCTCCCCACCCCACCCGTCACATCTCTCAGCAGTCTTCATTACTCCCTGTAGGTACACATGTCCCTGTGTACATGGATGGATGTGCAGTCAGTGATGTAGTCAACATTCCATGATCAGCACTTCACGTCTCTTGAAAGTCTACATTCTACCCATAGAGTGATTTGTGTGGCTGTAGCTTTCCTCCACTGAGACCTAACTTCCCCAAAGGCTGGAACTCTCTTCTTTGTGTTCAAAGTTTCTTCTTCTCCTCAGTATCAGGTGCAAAGTGGAAAGAAGGTGAGCAAGTGGCAGAAGGAGGGCAATGCCTGTAGTATTTCAGGAGATAAAGCATTGTCACTGAGAAGAAAGAGGGTGACGACTGGGGACACTGGTATCTAAGTGACAGGCAAATGACAACAGCCTGTTGACAGCAGACAGCAGGATGCAGAATGGAGCATATCATGGGACCCAGGGTCCTCCTTTCACAACCAATTTGACTTAAAGCAGAATTCCTGGCCAAGTGTGAGGATGTTAATCCAGATACTTAGTTTTGTTGTCCTACCACGATTTCCCAATCTGATTTCTTCACAATCATATCCTAAGTAACCTGTACTCAATGCTCAGTGCATTCACTAAGATTTCAAATGAGAAAATTGTATGGAGTAATTTTCTTTACCTGCTATTTAAGGCTTACAAGGACTAAATCCGAATAGTAATATCTTATTTTTGCTGCAGCTGGTGTTGGGGAGTCTATTTAACCACATTGACATTTTCCTAGAAAGCTACAATTTTAATACGGAATAATTCAACTTATTCATCATTGCCTATTTACACTCACGTAAACCGATGCTCCCAGAGTAACCAAAGTTTAAAATGTTAATATAAACATTATGCCTCTTTTAATTGCAATAGACACATTCCTAAGTAATTTAATTCCAACAAGACCCCTTACCAGTAAACAAAAAACACATTTTTGGCAGCTTCTCTAAACAGAACAAAGTAAAAAAAAAAATGGAAACGGCTTCCACAGCAAGAACCAGCAAGTTGTCTGACACCCTCTGCATTTTGAAGATGGAGATGTAGATACTAACTCTGATGCAGAACCAATCACTTGTGAGTTCTCAGAACATCTAGAAAACAAGGGCGTTGTTTGAACTTGGCTAACTCTGGGCTTGAGAGTCTTATGTGGGAAGGTCTAAAGATGCGCAAACCACCAGGGTCTGGGGGTTGGGGGATGTTTTTAAATGCTGGCCTCAGCAGAAATGATTTTTCCTCATGTTGGGGAAGGAAGGTTCCAGATCATTTCTATGAAGTTATGAAGGCAAATGTCTTGGTTTTGAATATGTCCACCAAAGTTCATGTGTTGGGATTTTAAACCTCAATGCAACGATGTTGAGAGGTGAAGCTTAGAAGAAATGATGAGGCTCTGGGGTTTCTGCCCTAATGAATAGATGAAGGTCATCACAGAGGTGATTGGTTATCAAGGCAGTAGATTTGCTATAGAAGTGAGCAGGGGCCCCTCCTGCACTCTGACTCCACCCTCTCTTGCCCTTCTGCCTTCTGCCATGGGATAACACAACAAGCAGGTCCACACCAGATGCTGGCACCATGTGCTGAGACTTGCCAGCTTGCAGGACCAAACACCAAGCAAAGTCTACGCTTCATACATTACCTAGTCTCAGAAAATAGACCAAGACAGCAAGCTACGGAAGCAACCAGCTCTCCTCGGCCCAGCTGGAACCCAGACAGCTGCAGCAGAGCAGGCCTCGTTGGCGGCTCAGCTGTCACTGGAAATCACCAAGTTCAGACTGAAGTGACTGGCATTAACTTGGATCATTTAAATACTGTGTAATTTCATAGGAATTTGTTTTTATTAAGTAGTTGGATAATTTGATGTGACGTGATTATGTTCCCATACAGAAAACTGAGAGGAATTCTTGGTGTAAACTGAAGGCTGTGACTTTTTTATTACAATGGATCTCCTAGCTGCAAAGCTAGCCATCTTTTAAAGGAATTTCTGTGTCTACACGTTCCAAGTCAGGCTTTAGCTCACTAATTATCAGACACTTAACATAAAATGTGTTTCTTCCTTTCTGACCTTGAAAGCTCATCTTTACTTTCATGCCCATTCACACTGCCGAGCCCCCAGAGAACAGATGCCTTGAAAGATACTGCACTGTCAGTATCTTCTCAATCAGCATTTCTTATGTTCTCACTCCAACACTGCCCTACCAGTGTAGTCAAAGAGATTAGTCTCTGGTTGGGGTTTTGGATTTTGTGATTTAAGTACCAAAACTCCCACAATACCTTCTTCTTTTCTTTGTTTTCAGAAAGTGCATATGAAAAGCACCAGAAATGTGTTCACCACATGGAGATTTGTGTACATCAACGTGCATTTGATTTTCAGGTGCAGATCAACTTGGGATCATCAGGTACAAGCTTCAGTAAGTTTGTATGGCTCAGCCCTCTTTCCAAATTTTTCTTAGAAAGGTGTCCTCTGTGGTAGGAAGAAACTGAATCGTCAGTCATGTCATGTCATTGCTTTGAGTAACACAGGCAGAAATGGGGTTTTGAACAAGTGTTTTTAAACTTTGGGGAAAGAACAACATGAACTGTAGAACTTTACTCTAAAGATGTTCTGGCATTCTACATAGTCATTAATACTCTATTACATGATGTCTCTTTAGTAGGCAGAGTCCATTAAAATATAATTTTTAAGATTGGGCTGTGGCCAGCACTGTGGCATAGTGGGCTAAGCCTCCTCCTGAGGTGCCAGCACTACATATGGGCACCAGGTTACATCCCAGCTGCTCCTCTTCTGATCCAGCTCTTGGCTATGATCTGGGAAAGCAGTGGAGGACGGCCCAAGTGCTTGGGCCTCTGCACCCACATGGGAGACCCAGAAGAAGCTCCTGGCTTCAGATCAGCACAATTCCAGCCATTACAGCCATTTAGGGAGTGAACCAGCAGATAAAAGACCTTTCTCTCTGTCTCTCCCTTTCTCTGTAACTCTACCTCTCAGATAAATAAATAAATAAATAAAAGATTCTTTCTTTAAAAAAAAGATTGGACTAACTACAAAGTTGAATTTTTTAATGTTCATGAAGTGGCTTATGCATAGAAGATAAACATTGTTAAGAGATAAAATCCAATCTTTTTTCAAATTCATCAAATAGGGAATAAAATAGTATTGGTTCCTTACAGCATATACTATCTTTATAAAGGCAAATAAAGTCATATCTAGTGTTAGGGCTGAGATTAAACTAACTGATTCTAGGGAGGCACATAAGGCTTCATTTAGGATTTGCAGCAGTTCAATATCAATGCCTTTGTTTTTCTGCGATACCTTAATATACTTGGTGTTTGCTAATAAGTAATCTTGTGACAAGGAGAAAAACAAAATGCTAGTCAGAAGTCTATGACTTAAACTTCACAAAGCTCTGAGCCTATTCAGTTCCAGTATTTTGTGTAGCTAATCTGAGTCCCTTCTTGCCACCATTTGATATATATTTGGTGGAAAGAATTAGTACTTCAAACTGGACATATTTATAAGGAAGCAGATCCCCTGGCACATTTCCTTAGCTGGGCACCCACAGCTCCACAGCATCCGAAGTCCAATCCAAAAGGACACCTTTGCTAAGATCCAGCTCCGCCAGTACAGTGTGTTTCCCATATTACAGTCTTAGAAGGTTTTTAATAGAGAGCGAATGACCCTAAGGGAATTAGAAGGCCTGAGGAGGAGACCATCCTGGCCTTCAGACAAGATGCAAACTTGATGGAAGTTTAAACCTGCTGAGAATAAGGAGAGAAAAGATTCTTTCAAAGTATAGAACTTCAGAGTGTCATGAAATGAGTAGCACAATGAGAAAAATAATCAATGGCATAGCAGAAGAAGTCATGACAGAACTGTTGTCCTCCATCTGTCTTGTCTGCTAAGTGTGTGGTTTATGTACCATTTGTTGGTGATGCTGATTCATTCCTTCAGTGTTATTTTCTTTATGAGTAATATACTCTTCTTTATCCAAGAATGCGGTGTATCCTTGTGAAAGAGTTAAACTTATCTCAGTCTTTCCTCATAATGCTAATAGCAGAAGAATCTGTTGAGCACTTGCTATGTCCAGGAATGGCTTTAAAGATTTCCCATAAGATCCCAGTGGGTAAGCTCTATTACCAACCACATCGTGCAGTGGCACAGAGAAGGTCAGTAACTCATCAAGCTCTGCCCGTCTGGCGAGCAGTGGAGCCAGGATGCAAACACAGGCAGGTGGATTGCCAGCTTGGGCTTCTTCACAAGTACACTCTTATCACCTTTATCTGCTTGTGTTTTTTTCTAACTGAATTCTGGGCATAAGGAAAATTTTGGCAATGCCGATACTTTCAAAGATTTCAAAAATTAAAAACTAAAACTTCACCTGTGAATAAATTAAGAAAGAAGACTTGAGGAAGACATGGTTTTTTTATATGCATTATCTGCTAAATTTGAAACTCCAATATAAAATTTTCAAGAATCCTTGCCCTGGGCATAACTCAGAGAGTGTTGTTAACCAAAAGAAGATGAGCGGTTTCTGAACCAGAGGCACATTTATTCTGGATCCCTGAATTTTATTCAGTAATAAATGGACTATATGTCTGGACAGCAGAATGTGTGCTACTGTTAGGCCTAAAGAGCAAAGACAAAGAGGTTAAACCACCACATTTTGACCCATTGCATTGCCTTACTGCCCTCATTCACAAGCTTGCTGAGTTCCAGGTTACCCACAAGAACGTTCTCTATAAAAAGCATCCTAGTGGATGGAAAGACAAGACACTGTGGCAAAAAAACATGTCCTGCATGAAGGATCTCTGTGAGACCCCTGCAGAAAGAAGTGGCCATCAAAGAAGGATGTACTTTTCTCTGAAGGGAGGAGGGAACCACTTTGCTTATGGCCTTGTTTAAATACTGACAGATTATGGATTCAGAAGGCTTCCAGAGACTAGGCAGCTCATGTCAAGAGCCTCCAGTGGTCACTGATGTCATACATAAGAGTGTTAATTGTTAAATTAACAACAGGAATCACTGTGAACTTACTTCCCATGCAGGACCTCTGTCCTTAATGAGTTGTCTTATGAGAATTAACTGTAAAACTTGTTCTCAAACAGTTTTGTGTGAGTGTGTGTATGTGTGTAAATTGTCAAAATCTTAGTATAGTGTTGGTCTTCTGTGTACAAAGTTAATTGAAAATGGATCTTGGCCGGTGCCGTGGCTCAATAGGCTAATCCTCCACCTGCGGCACCAGCACCCTGGGTTCTAGTCCCAGTCAGGGTGCCAGATTCTGTCCCGGTCGCTCCTCTTCCAGTCCAGCTCTCTGCTGTGGCCCAGGAGTGCAGTGGAGGATGGCCCAAGTGCTTGGGCCCTGCACCCGCATGGGAGACCAGGAGAAGCATCTGGCTCCTGGCTTCGGATCGGCATGGTATGCCCGCCACAGTGCGCCAGCCACAGCGGCCATTGTGGGGTGAACCAACAGCAAAGGAAGACCTTTCTCTCTCTCTCTCTCTCTCTCTCTCTCTCTCTCTCTCATTATCCACTCTGCCTGTAAAAAGAAAAAAAAAAGAAAATGAATCTTAATGGAGAATGGGACTGGGAAGGGGTGAGGGAGGAGGAGGGGGGTTGGGAGTGTGGGTGGGAGGGCAAGTATGGTGGGAAGAATAACTATATTCCTAAAGCTATACTTATGAAATTGTATTCATTAAAAAAAAGGTTTCTTTGGGGAGAAAACATCATAGCACTCTCGGAAGAACCATTTCTGTAAGTGCAGTGTTTAATATTTTAAGTGACAGCAAGTTAGTGTCAGTAGTAAGGCATGCATTGTTTCTGGAAATGGTGTTTTTCTTTTCATTATGTATCACATAGTAGGCCCTCAGTGAGTGTTGGAAAAATTAAATAGATTTGATTTTTCAAAATCCCAAATCCAATAAAAGATGGAAGCATTTCTTAAGGAATTATTCATAGACTTCAAGGGAAAACATTTTGAGTGTCTTTCTACTAGATTAGTTTACTTTCTTCTCTGTTCTAAAATTGACATGTATTATTGATCATCCTTTGGTATAATTATGGATATATCAAAGTATTGAAATTCGGGGGGTTACACTGGTAAAACAAGCCTAGGTTTTTATCCTGTGGGAGAATTTCCAGAAAGTCATGATGTGGTTTTTGAAAAAAGATCAATTCATTTAACAAAAAGTCAAACTTCTGATTTATTTCAGAAAGAAGAGGCATAGTGAAAATTCTCTTATGGTATACAACACTTTTACAAACGGCAAGATTCCCTATTAATATCTGTATAAAAGGGAAAGGAAAGGAGAGGAGGGAGATAAAGGAGAAAGGAACAGAGAGTAGCATGCAGAGGAATTTTGTTTTCCGGCAGCAAGTGGGAAGGAAGGAAAGAAGAGAGGAGGGAGGGAGGGAGTCCTAAGAATGCTGACTGTGCAAGTGTGTGCTACCTGCTAGTCTTATCTTTCACATGTCCTCTGTGATATAATGCAAAATTTTATTCTGTGTTAATTCGGATCCACCAGAAGAATTAGAGAACCTCTTTAGGTATGTAAAATGACGCTTTCAAATTGATCTTTCTAGTCATCTCTCAAGAGTTTTTCAAAGAAGCAGAAGAAGAAGGCAGAGAAGGGCTATCATTATCAGTAGAGTGCTATTTTCATTAAAGAATATTAAAGAAAAAGTTACTAAAACTGAAATGAGACCTTAAAAAATTCACATTTGCAACCAGCATTGCAACATAGCAAGTTAAGCCGCTACCTGCAACACCAGCATCGCATATGGGTGCCGCTTCAAAACCTGGCTGCTATACATCCAATCCAGCTCCCTGCCAATGCTCCTGGGAAAGCAGCAGAAGACAACCCAAGTGCTTGGGCCACTGCACCTGTGTGGGAGACCAGGAAGAATTTCAGCCTCCTGGCTTTGGCCTGGCACAGCCCTGGCAGTTGTAGCCATTTGGAAAGTGAAACAGCAGATAGAAGATTCTGTCTCTCTCTTTCTCTCTCTCTCTCTCTCTTTCTGTAATTCTGCCTTTCAAATAAATAATAAATCTTTTAAAAAATTCACACTTAAGACTGGGAACTAGCAAAGAGAAAGAAGCAGTTTAAGACCCCAATACAAATCTTTAATTCTAAGAAGAAACATACACCATTTCTTTCCCATCAACTGATTTCAGATACAATATTTTTTCTAAGTTCACCTTTGTTTTCTAATGCAATATAGTGTTCGAAATTCCTAATTCCCAAAAGGGATGGCTAAGCTAGAATCTGCCTTTTTATCCAGTTTTTGTAGCTTTTTCATCACCTTCTCCATTTTCAGAACAACAACAAAAAAAAAAACAAGGGTGCCTATTTCTTGAATAGGTGAATGTCTAAAATAGGAGCATTTGATTTGTTTCAGAAAAAGACTTGACCAAAATGTGAGGTATCGAACAATGGTTCCCCAAAGCCAAGCAGATCAAACTGAGAAGCAGAAGGAGGGGCAGCCCCCCGCCCCGCCAGGAATTTCCATGGGTTCCAGTGCTCCTCAGCTTATCGTTTATCATGTACGGGCTCCACAGTTAATGTACCATATTTTCCATGGTTTGATGAAGACTCTCGAGCCCTTAAGATATGAATTGCTATAATTCCTAAATCAAACAGCATTCAATTCAGTTCCAGACCATTGCGGGTAATAAGACCGGTATTTCTTATTTTAATTAGTCATTTTATACTTCTAACAACTTCTTTGACTATCTTGGATTACTTGTTTGTTTATATGTGATAAAAGCCATATTTTGCTAAAAATATGAATGCTACATTTGAATGTCCATTTACATTCTAGTAGTTATAGAAATAAACTTTCTAGGCCTTTAGATTATAGCTTTTTATAGGCACTGAATACAATCACCTAATCTATTTTAATATTATCCCTTTCAGCTGTCTCATGAGTGTCTCCTAACACAGCAGAGCTATCAAGTTGATAATATGAATTCAAGACTAAATGGCTGAACACTCATCAGAAACTGTCTGTTCGTTTGCAGAGAAATTTGTGGCTGACATTTGAAATTGTGAAGATAAATTAAAAAAAAATCATGTGGCCACATAAAAGTAGCTTATACCATTACTGCATTTTAAACTTCCTAAGTATGAAGACTATACTTGTATCCTAAAGACAATTTCATTATATAGAATGCTTGCTCAATAAATATATGACATTAATAACTACATAACTGAAATAATTCATACTATAATTAATAACTATTTTTCTCAAAATGTATATGCTAACTAGTAAGATTATCTCTCAAGCATACAAAACAGTTAAAACAACGTTAAAAAATTACATAGTGGTGGATACTCAACCTATTGTTTAAGATGCTGGTGAAGACAACTGCGTCCCATATCAGGGTACCTGGGTTCCGATACTCAGCTCTGGCTCCTGACTCAGTGTCCTACTAATGTGGATCCTAAGAGGCAGTGGTGATGGTTCAAGTAGTTAGGTTCCTGTCACCTACCAAGAGTTGAGTTCCCAGCTCCAGGCTTTGGCCCGGCCCTGCACAAACTCTCGTAGGCATTTGAGGAGTGGGCCAACAATTGACCACTCTCTCTCCCCTTGTCTCTCTCCCTCCCTCTCTGCCTCTCTTCTCTGCCTCTCAAATAAACAAATGTATATTATTAATTTATATAAACAAATAGAGTGATATGATGATACATTCATTCTTTGGTCACCAACAGTTAGAGACTCAATTTATGTACTTCCCATTTATTGCATATCTACTGTACTTTATATTCCACATAAGATGTTTAATAAGTTAATTCTTGGCATAAGCATTCAAAGCACATTACAGTTTCTACATTAAAAAGTGAGATGGAGGAATAACACAGCTTTAGCCCCAGACTCAGGATTCTTATCTGGTCCAACTTCAAAAGCTTCCCATTGAACTGCACTGCCTCATCTTTATTCATTGTAGAATTACAAGAAGCAGTTTTTCTTCAATGCATGGCAAACTCAGGGAATTCATTTCTTGGGAATATAGCCCTGACAGTAAACAAACAAGAATTTCTCAGGAGAGCTGGGAAATGTAAGAAGAATTGCCATGTGTCTTTTAAAGCCCCTAAGCTTTATTTGCCCATCTTCTGTTAGGACAATCCTTTTGCTCCTTGCATCAACCACTGAGACAAAAATTCAGAAACGGCTCTGACCCTGTGAACAAATTCAAGGACCCTAGCTGTCAGGCCAGGTGGGAGAAGCTATGTATGATGCTGACCCACTCTGTCCAAGTCTCTCAGTGGTTGTTCAAAGGCCATTAGCAAACTTAAGAATCAAAACAACTACACTGACAAGAGAAATGGAGTCTAAATATCCAAGGCTCAAAATGAGTCTCAGCCTTAGAGTTATATATACATAGGGACCATCCAGAAGCCCCACATAAGCAGCTTGGAATTGGATCACAACTCCAGTCCCCATTCCTCCAGCCACCAGTTGTGTAGGTTTAGCAGTCACTTACGCTCCCTTGATTGCAATGTTCTTTCCTCTAATACAATCATGTATGAAGTCACAATGCTGGAAGCAAATGCAAGCAGAAGTGTTGGCTCCCACCTTGTGAGCCTCTCTCCGGTTTCTTTTTTTTTTTTTTTTTTTGACAGGCAGAGTGGACAGTGAGAGAGAGAGACAGAGAGAAAGGTGCCGTTGGTTCACCCTCTAATGGCCGCCGCGGTAGGCGCGCTGCAGCCGGCGCACCGCGCTGATCCGATGGCAGGAGCCAGGTGCTTCTCCTGGTCTCCCATGGGGTGCAGAGCCCAAACACTTGGGCCATCCTCCACTGCACTCCCTGGCCACAGCAGAGAGCTGGCCTGGAAGAGGGGCAACCGGGACAGGATCGGTGCCCCGACCGGGACTAGAACCCGGTGTGCCGGCGCCGCAAGGCGGAGGATTAGCCTGTTGAGCCACGGCGCCGGCTCTCTCCGGTTTCTAAGTCACAGCCTCTGGACCCCTCGTGAAACTCTGGGTTTCTGAGAAACCCCTGGGCACCTTCCAACCCTAAGTCCTATGATCATGAAACTCCTAACAATATCCTCAACTAATATAATTTTCTAGAATTCCTACAGGAGTCAGCTTATATGCTGGTCCCCAAGAAACAGAGTTTCTAGAATACCTAAGGGAAGTTAGGGTGGAGAGGCTGTGACACTAACTGTCTTCTCCCAGGGTGGTTGAGTCTTTGTAGCAAACAGATAGTGCCTTTCCTGCTAGGAGGTATTAAAGACCAGTCCAAAAAGGAAGGTATTTGCCACAATTAAATTGAGGCTTCCCCCCAAAATCATATCCTGGTATTGCATGGAGGGAACGAGTGTTTAATGAGCAGGGGCCCAAGTGCAGTCCCATGGGTAAAGATTAATGGGTGGGGCTCAGGAATGGTGAGGCAGAGATACACCAGAGTAACGTCAGCAATGACCAAACAATGCTGAGCCACCTGCACAACCCCACTGTGGGGAGTCGAAAGCCCTGCCTCTGATGGCCTTAATGCAAAGACGTTCTGCTGTAGCATCAACATTTTACAACCAACATTTCTAGGAAAACCCAACTAGAGTCCCTGTTCTGCATAAGAATATGCAACACACGAGGATGAGCTCAGCCTTGATGCAGAACCATGAGGAGCATTTACTGGCTAGACAGTCCTGTCCACCTGACCCTCATCTGAGGTATGCTGAAATCCAGTGTCATTTTTTTCCCAATTTTTACCTATAAAGAAACTGATGTGGGCCGGCACAGTGGCTCACTTGGCTAATCCTCCGCCTACAGTGCCAGCACCCTGGGTTCTAGTCCCGGTTGGGGCTCTGGGTACTAGTCCCGGTTGCTCCTCTTCCAGTCCATCTCTCTGCTATGCCCCTGGAGGGCAGTGGAGGATGGCCCAGGTGCTTGGGTCCCTGCACTAGCATGGGAGACCGGGAAGAAGTACCCGGCTCCTGGCTTCGGATTGGCACAGCGCCAGCCATAGCAGCCATTAGGGGAGTGAACCAATGGAAGGAAGACCTTTCTCTCTGTCTCTCTCTCGCTGTCTATAACTCTACCTGTCAAATTAAAAAAAAAAAAAAAAAGAAAGAAAAGAAACTGAGACATACTGTAGGAAATGATTCAAAGATACTTTGACGTAGAAAAGTTTCTAAATTTACAAAACACAGTCATATACATTATTTTGTTTGATTTTAGAAGCAGTTATAGAAGGTGACTTAATCAGATGAGTTTATTCCCATTGTATAGACACCAGACAGGCTAATGGTATAAAGTTGATGCATACTAGATTTAGGATGGGAACCCAAGTTATTGGCTGTCCATATTAGTGCCTTTCTGAACCCACTACCCTCCTTCACATCCATCGGCACAGTTTTGCTCCAAACCCTTAAGGGAATTAACCATTGGTGCCCTTGAAACTGAGGATCCCTTTACTGTGCTCTTAGAAACTAGGGTCTACTTCCCACTGAAGTCCAAACAGTAGGGTGACAAAAGAGGATCCTGACTTCAAAGTGAAAGAAACTCTGAAAAGTTCATAATAAATGAATCTCAAAGAGAAATGGTCAAAATGCTGATCTTTCTTGTTCCATACACATCCTTTTTATGGAATCAGTGGCTGCAAAAGATAGACGCCCATGAGAGACTACCCTACTCCCAAGGGTTGATTCTAAGACCCAGATGTCAGTAGTGGCCCTAGGGAGGGATGACTTATAAGCAGATGCCAACAACTTCCAACAGAGCCTCAGATGGCTTTCACAGGTCCCAAATACATTTGCTTTTCTGAGTCTCTTCCTCCATAAAAATTAGGCTACACCTAACATTTTCCAACTGCATTGATATAAAACAAACTTATTAAATTTATATGTAAAAACTTTTCTTTGACCTAAAAATTCCTTTTTTTTCCTTTGGAATTTTAAACAAATGACACCATTTTTTGTGAGTTCCCAGGCACTGGGCCCCTGTGCCGCATGGGTGAGCCAGCCCTGGCCTCAACATTTCCCACGTTTGCCAAGTCACATGTTCTGCCCACTCTCCCTTTTGTTCTTTGCTGTTGTGGTTCAGTTTTGAAAAACAATGACTAATCACAGCCATGTCATATATAAGATCAAAGAAAAAAAACTTCTCTTTCTTCTCTGATGTCAGAGAACTCTCAAATATCTAGCTACAGTTTTAATCTCTCTGCTTTTATTAAGCTTCCAAGAGTTGAGTTGTCACCAAATATGTTAGTGCTACAAAATATTGTTAAGTCAGCTGGGCTCACCCTTCCAGCTGTTATAATAAATGGACAAAGTAACGGAAAACCAAAACCCCAAGTGGTTTTAACAACGCGATGATTGATGATTGATTTCTATTTCTCTTTTCTCCTCCCCTGTATTTGGCTGCAAATTACTTAAACCCTCTCCCCAGTGTTTTGGCCCTTGAGTAGGCATGTACCCTTGCCAATATGGAGAATTTGAGCTGGGCTTTCATGCCTTGGAATCCACTATGTACTCAATCCCTGAGCCTTTTGAGCTTCAGCCATAATTAGTTGTAATGTGTTTATGGGGCCAAGAGAATTTAAAACATGCAAGACATGAGTCAGGACAGGATGATATCAAAATCCTTATTTATTCTGGGGTTTAGTCTAATCTCACTGGGTTCCACACACATCATTGTTTTTCTTAAATATTAGCAGTGTAGGGAGAGATGGGAAAATCCCTTCAGGATTTAGACATTCAGGCCCTTACCCAACTGATTCAGATTTCCTTGTGGAAGGAAATTCCACATCCCTGAAACTCACATCCTAGACAATGGCTCAGCCCTGGAAGGTCATGTTTTGTTTTCCTTTCATTTGGCTAATAAACTAGTACATATTTGCTCTCACGACCAGAAATCATCTTAAACTGTGTGTGAGCTTATTGAATGCCAAGAAAACGCAGGCATAAAATGAAAAGCTGGAAAGTGGGAACCAGGTGTTGCCTTTGGGAGGCTCTCCATAGCCATTGGGGCAGTCTTGAAGGAACTCTTCACAGCGGTTAAAAAAATCTAGGCTATTTTCAAAGACCCCTTGTGAATTTGTCCCACTTGTATGGCCCATAAACCTGGTTTCTGAACACAAAGCCCAGCCTGGCTTCAGGGAGCAGCAAAATAAGCAAACTGATTCCACAGTGCAATTTTAAAACAGAAGAAGGTACCCTTCCCCAAAAAGACCCCAAACTACACCCAACTCTGACACCACCTCCTCAGAGCTGGCATCAGATCAAGATTCCACTATTCTAGATATCATTCAGCCTTCAAAAAGGATGAAATTCTGACATATTACAACATGAATGAACCTTAAAGGCATTATTTTAAGTGAAATAAGCTAGACACAAAAGGCCATTTATTGCATGATTCCACTGCTGTGATGGTATGTAATGAAAGGCTGTGTCCTCGAACCACCAAATGCTTCGGTTGAGGTCCTCAGCCTAATGTGATGGGGTCCTTGCGAGGGGATGTGGTTGTGATGTTGGAGAACCACAATGAGATTAATACCAGTATCAGCAGAGACTGCAGAACTTGCTTCCTCACTCTAATCTCTGCCACGGGAGAACAAGACAAGAGGATGACCAAGTGCAAACCAGGAACAGAGCCCTCACCAGCACTCAACCAGGCTGGCACCCTAATCTCAGACTTCCCAGCCTCCAGAGCTATAAGAAATAAATTTCCGTTGTTTAACTCTCCCGATCCATGGTGATGTTATAGCAGCCTGAAATGATGACCATGGATGGGGTTCCCCGAATAATCAAATTCATAGAGAGGGAAAGTAGGGTAGTAGTTGCCAGAGGCTGTGGGTTAGTGTTCAATGGGTTTTTCAGTTTGGGAAGATAAAGAAGCTTTGGAGACAGACAGTGGTGGTGGTTCCCCCAAAAATATGAATGTGCTTAATGCCACTGGGACTTTACACTAAAGCATAGTTAAGATGATTAACTTGATGTTATGTATATTTTATCACAATTTTTAAAAATGGCTCCATCATTCATATCAATTCTTTGTGTAATGGCTTGTGTACACAAAGCCTCCATTAAAACAGAAACGATTTTCCCACGGCAGCTTGTATGTCAACTATAGTAGGTGAAAATTAAAAAAGGAGAGATTCTTGACCAGGCTCCATGGCTTCTGATTCCAGTGAAGAGAGCCAGACAAACTGTGCAAAAGGCACGTGAAATTATTGTATGGGGCAAGAGTGACAAAGAGACAATGAGGTAGAGATATGGGGGGAGAGAGAATGACAGAGATAAACACACACACACACACACACACACAGAGAGAGAGAGAGAGAGAGAGAGAGAGAGGACACACCAAAATTGTTCCTAGGACAAGGGTCATAATTTTCATAATTATTTCTCATGAGTCTGGGCCCCAGCCCATGAAAAAAGCCCTAGTGATAGACTGCGTCGGTTTGTTTCATCAACGCCATATCTTTGGAAAGGAAGTGACAGTACTGGACATCAATCACAATGGTAGTAGCTATCCTTTGTGGAACACTTTTCATGTATAACACACTTATCTGCACATCTCTACATGGTAACTTCAAATGATTCCTAAAACAACACTGTACAACAGCTCTTATGGTTGATTTTCTTCCAGATTTTAATTACTCTTTTTAAAATAGTTGTAAAATATACTTATTGTAAAAAAAATCTTCCACTTAGCTGATTGAAAGTATCAAGTGACATTATATGCCTTCACAGAGCTGTGCAACCATCACCACCCTCCAAATCCAGACCTCTTTCACCTTACCTGAGAGTCTACACCCCAACCATTCTATTTTCAGTCTCCATGAATTTAACAAATTTATGGTCTTCCCATGAATGAAATCATACATGATTTGCTTTTTTGTGACTGGCTTATTCCACTCAGTATGATGTCTTCAAGGGTCATTCATGATGTAGCATGTGTCAGAACCTCCTTCCTTTTTAAGACTGAATTATATTCTGTTGTGTGACTATAACACACTTCTTTTATCCTTTCATGCATCAGTGGACACTTGGGTTGCTTTCACTTTTTGGCTATCGTAAGTAACACAGTTATGAATGTAGATTACAAATAGGAGATACTAATTTTATCTTCACCTTATAAATGAAGATACAGAGAAGGAAGTCACAACCAAATGGTATATGGGATTGAACCGGGGGTGAAAAATCTATCTCTCTGCATGTCATATAACATGAAAATAAAGAAATAAATAAATAGTTAAAGAATATTATTTTAAAACATAAAAAACTTTATTTACACAGCTAACATGAAATTATTAAATCCTTAATAATTTCTTTGTGGCATGACACTCATTCCATATTCAAATTTCCCTGAGAGGGTCAGTTTATCCCTTCCAGTTGGCCTGTATGAATCAGGATCCAAACTGGAATCACATAGTACATGGTTGGTGACCTAAATTTCACTGAATCCAGAGCTGCCCTTTTTACCTTTTTTATGTCATTGGCTTTTTGAGCATCAGCCAGGTTTGGTTGTCCTGGAGAAGTAGCTCCTTGAATTAATCTGGTCACTTCTTCCCAATGTCCTTTAAGTTGTATTTCTTTTTTAAAAGATGTTTATTTATTTATCTATTTGAGAAGCAGACTGAGAGAGAGAGAGAGAGAGAGAGAGAGAGAGAGAGAGAGAGAGATTATCCAACCACTGTTCACTCCCCCAAATGGTTGCAAGAGCCAGGGATGGGTCAGGCTGAACCCAGGAGCCTAGAACTCCATGCAGGTCTCCCACATGGGTGGCAGGGGCCCAAGCATGTGGGCCATCTTCTGCTGCTTTCCCAGGAGCATTAGCCAGGAGCTGGATCAGAAATGGAGTAGCTAGGACATGAACCTGTGCCCATTTGGGAAGCATGCATTTCAGGAGGTAGCTTAACCTGCTGTACCACAACAGTGGCCCCAGAGCAATCCCTCCTTAATACCAGTTACCTGTGGCAGAGACCTTCACACTGTGAGGCCATGTGGATGAGCACTGAGGAGCCAGACAGGTGAGCAAATCCCTGTGCACTTGCAGGCCCCGCCTGCAAGTCATTCTCCTTCTCTCTGTAACTCTGCCTTTCAAATAAATAATCTTAGAAACAAAAAAAAAAAAGAAGGAATGTTCAAAGTGACAGAAGTGGAAGTTGTAGCTCTTAAGACCCAGCCTGCAGATAGAAAGCATCACTTTCACATCATGCTATTGGCCAGAACAAGTCACAAAATACACTCTGTCTCTTGCTGTCCTGGCCACAAGAAAGATGTGCAGAGTTAAAGTGGCCCTTGCTGGGGCTGGCACTGTGGCATAGCTGGTAGAAGCCGCCGCCTGCAGTGCTGGCAAACCATATGGGCACTGGTTCAAGACCCAGCTGTGCTACTGCCAATCCAGCTGTCTGCTATGGTCTGAGAAAGCAGTGGAAGACGGCCCAAGTCCTTGGGCTCCTGCACCCTTGTGGGAGGCCCAGAAGAAGCTCCTGGCTCCTGGCTTCAGATTGGCCCAGCTCTGGTGGTTGTGGCCATTTGGGGAGTGAATCAGCAGATGGAAGACTTCTCGTTCTCTCTGCCTCTGCCTCTGCCTCTGCCTCTCTGTAACTCTGCCTTTCAAATAAATAAACAAATCTCTTAAAAAATAATAAAGTGACCCTTGCTGGAAGTGACAAGCTAATCCTTCCACTGTGAAGTTCCCATCATAAAGATTTCCTCCATTCAGGAGTTTCATCATCTATCGTATGTTATGAGATGGAGACTTTTAAGTCAGTCGACTTTCCTACCTTTTTTGTTCATATTTTTCCTTCATCAACTGGGGCTACTACATCTGTAGGCAAAGGCAAGACAGATGCTTGATTTCTTTCCTTCAATTGTCAATATTCATACAAATGTTTTTTTGTGTGTTGGGAGGCATACATACAGAGAAACAGAGATAGACAGACATAGAGTTAGTTCCCATTCTCGATTCATTCCCCAAATACCCACAATTGCCAGGTGGTTGGGATGGGTGGCGTGCCAGGAACAGGGTAAAGCCAGGAGCCAGGAACTCAGTCCAGGTGTTCCATTTAAGGAGTGGGATCCAGGCATTCAGATGCAGGACATGGGCCTCCTAGCTAACTTCTTAAGCACCAGGCCGAAAGCCTCCCCCCAGTCAAAGAAGTTGAAGTCTTACTTATCTCCGATGGTTGTGAATGAATTGGCTTGTTTTTTGTGCACTTGTGTTCTTCGGTTTTGTTATTGTGTTTAAACTCACCCTCTTAGCATCACTGAGCATTCCAATTTAGTGAATTTCAATTGATTAGCCATTTTTTGATGCTCAGCGTGCTGCCTCTTCGGCCAGTGGCGCCCCTTCACATGTTTAGTGTGTCATTATGATATTAGCCCACCAGTCACTCTTCGCAGCCTGGCTTTCTCACACACCAAAATGTCCAGCTCATGTGTGTATTTCCTGTCACAGAACTGGATTATTTCAACAGGAACATAACATTTATAGACTACTATTCATCAACACAATGTTGCAACTCTATTTGTCCTTACAAAATATTCCTCCCAGATGCACAAGTTAAACGATGGCATCGAAAGTCGCTTGAAACAATTATTTTCTCTCTGTGATAATGTCACCAAACTGATAGAGAGTAGGCTCATTCATCTCAGCATATTTTGAAATGTAAATGGCATATTTTTTGAATGTGCAACACGTTGATATGACTCCGAGCAGTCTCATTTCCATCTGTCCCTCCTGCACTTTCCTATAGGTAATGATTTGTACTTCTTTTTTATTTCTCTCTCCAGTGCTGCTTTTTGAAAAATAAGCAAATAGGCACATTTATTTATGCCACCTCACTTTCTTACATAAAAGGCCTGTGTTCTACATTGTCTTGCTTTCAAACCATAATATATACTGAAGAACGCTCCCTATCCATGTGTGGAGATCTTCCTCATGATGTCTTATTTCTCTTAGGGGTACAGAATTCCCTTATTTGGTTGCTCTATTGCTTGGTACTCCAGCTCACAATTGATGCTATTGATGGGGACACCTTGGTTGTTTACAATCTTTTTTTTTTTTTTTTTTTGACGGGCAGAGTTAGACAATGAGAGAAAGAGACAGAGAGAAAGGTTTTCCTTCCTTTGGTTCACCCCCCAAAATGGCCGCTACAGCTGGCGCTGCGCCGATCCAAAACCAGGAGCCCAGTGCTTCCTCCTGGTCTCCCATGCGGATAAAGGGCTGAAGCACTTGGGCCATCCTCCACGGCCTTCCCAGGCCACAGCAGAGAGCTGGACTGGAATAGGAGTAACCAGGACAGGCTCTGGCACCCCAACCAGGACTAGAACCAGGGGTACCAGCGCCGCAGGTGGAGGATTAGCCTAGTGAGCCATGGCACTGGCTCCAATCTTTTACTGATACAAATATGCTGCAATTTGGTACATATATGCCTTACTAAATTTTTGGCAGTGTATGTAGGGGAGAGAACCCTAGAAATGAGTCGCTGGATCCACATGTACAATTGTATACAGTTTTTCTAGATATTTCCTAATTGCCTGCCACAGGGGTTGTATTATTTTACATCTCCCCAAGCAGTGCACCCTAAGGCCTGTTTCCTCACAGCCTCACCCAAGAAATCTGCTGACAAGCATGAGTTTTTGCCAGTCAAGTGTCTAAGTGCTCTTTTTATTTTCCTATGACTAAGGCTGAGTACCTCTTGGCTTATTTCAGTCCATTTACTTTCTTCTATGAATTCCTCACTGATACTCTTTGCTCATTTTGCTATTAAATTGTCCACTTTTTTCTTCTTTGATTTTAATGGTTCTTTATTACTTATGGCATAGCAGCTTATGATAGCAGCTTTCCTAGGTATGTTTATTTAATATGCTTATAGGGCTGTCTGTTCATAGGGGTTTTCAAGACACTTCACATTGGGAAGCTACCGCAGGGTTGGTTCCAGGGCCAGGTCTACACACTGGAAGGTTCTGGGGAAAGGTCTGAGAAGTTCCTACTTGGACAGAATTAAGCTAATGAACTGTTCTCAGCTGGGAGCTCCCTGCATCCCACGTGTATGCACCAGTCCAATCACAGGTGTCTCAGCAGGCAGGTCCTTTACAGTAGAAGCAATGGAAGATCCATCCTCAAGGAGACTTAGGGAGGATGGCTGCTTTGGAGGCCTGCAGAAAGGGCCTCCAACTGTCCCTGGAGCTTCGCATCTCTACTGGGAGCCTGTTGTACTAGCCAAACTTTTTCTTTGTCTGGATTTAATGGAGCCATGTTCTTCTGACTTCATCAGGGTTTGGCTGGAAGCCAGCATGCTTATCCTGTTAGGGCTCAGAAAGGTGGCTCACAGGGAGTTCATTATGGCATATGCGCAGGCACAACACCAATTCAGTGCGATAAACTTCGGGCAACTGACTCTCTCTTGGATCCCCATGATGAGTGGGGCAGAAGCCTAGAAAAATGCACAGGAGGTGGTGGCTATTGGCATGACACAGGAAAAAAGGGTGCATTCATGTCTCCCAAGCCCAGAGGCCAAGAGAAGTATCAAGTTATTTCACAGTAAAGTCAGAAAAATAAAAGTGAACACCATGTCAGTTATGTCATCATTTTCTCCACTCCCACTCCTAATCCAATTCCTATATTTCAAATTAGCCAGTACAGAGGATTTTGAATGTCTCCAACACAAAGAAATGATCAATATTTGAGGCTGTGGATATGCCATTCACCCTGATTTGATCATTACTCTCTCTCTATATATATATATATATATGTGTGTGTGTGTGTGTGTGTATGGAAATGCCCCCACTTTACCCCATCAATATGCATAATATTATATGTTAATTAAAAATAAAAATATTGGCCAGCGCCATGGCTTAACAGGCTAATCCTCCGCCTGCGGCGCCGGCACACTGGGTTCTAGTCCCGGTTGGGGCTCCGGATTCTATCCCGGTTGCCCCTCTTCCAGGCCAGCTCTCTGCTATGGCCCGGGAAGGCAGTGGAGGATGGCCCAAGTCCTTGGGCCCTGCACCCGCTTGGGAGACCAGGAGAAGTACCTGGCTCCTGGCTTCGGATCAGCGAGATGCGCTAGCCGCAGCGGCCATTGGAGGGTGAACCAGCGGCAAAAAGGAAGACCTTCCTCTCTGTCTCTCTCTCTCTCACTATCCACTCAGCCTGTCCAAAAAGTAAGTAAATAAATAAATAAATAAATAAAAATAAAAATATTTTAAAATGATACAATAAGGATATTCCAACACATTACATCATGCTTTAAAATTTACAAAGCCCTTTCACACAACCATCTTACAAGGGTGAGGTGAAGAAATTTAGAGACCACACTCTAGACCTGAAACCAGAAGCTTAGTCAGATGAAGTTGCTCAGCATCATACAATCCGTGAAGGAGAAAGCCAAGACTTGAAACCAGACCGATGTCTGCCACAAAGGAGTACAATGCCCATGCGTAGAAAGGCCCGTGCTTCGTTAAATGCTCTGCTACTGTCATAAAAATATTCTTAATACCATTTCTACAGGGTGTCCTGTGTTTCTGTTTTGCACAGAACTTCCCCAGTTGTGTAGCCCATTCTGTGCAGAATACATGTCTCCTAAGAATCAGAGCAGTACATCTAAACTCACGGAAACGAGATTTCACGAACATCCTTTGCTCCCAGTGGCGCTGGTATTGAGGTTTTGTGTCAAGAAGATAGTTGAACTGTTGAAGACCTTACACCCACTAGACCAGGCTCTGGCTGCTTCACCCTGTGAGCCCTTCAACCAGGGCCACATGCAAAGGGGTCCCTCCAGGCAGCTTTTAACAATATTTTTGGTGCCTAAAACAGGTAGGACAAATAGTATAGCTGTTTTATTATTTAAATCAGGACAAATTTCTCTGCAAAATAAACAAAGGTAGTAGAAGGGCATGTTTAAAAAAGAGAAAAGAAAAATGTTTGTTGTCCTGCGATATTATTATACTGAATATTGATCCAAGCAAGCCTTAACGCAGGGCTCTAAAATCCATTTTTTGTAAAGAGATGTACATTAAAACATGTTTGTGCTAGGAATATTCCATCAAGAATTCCCAAGGGAGCTGGGAGAATTCTTGTCACTTTCAAAGACACCTGATTTAGCCATGGACCTACCTATGGAAGCGCATATGTGGTATCATTTGAGCATCACAAAAGTCTTACATAGGTTTTCTACAAAAATGTATAAGAGTTGCTAGCTATCTATTGAGAATTTCACTAATTAATTTAAAGGATGTCAGAGGGGATGAAAAAAGAGAAAATGAGTAGAGATAGCTAAAAAAATAAAGGAAATCCAATCAATATATATTTGCTTACTCAAACGACATTTTAAAGGGAAGCCTTTGTGCCCCTGGTCCCTTCCTAAGCACGAGGTTCCAAGAGAAATAAAGTAAATATAAAACACTTTAGTAAATGTGATGGTATGAGTCCTTATTACTAACAGAGTGTGTGATTTTTTTTCTTTGCCATCATGGGTCATATGCTAAAATGCAGTGTAAATTTTAAAGGAAAGAGAAATGTCTCCAAACATCTATTAGTTGGAATAGCATTGTGGCCAGTTTAACCAATTTCTTAAGCAAGTCGATTAGAGAAGAAGATCTTTCAGGTATCCAATTTGATTTATTATTCACGTGGGAATCAACAGAGAATAGATCTTGATATAAATTCCTCTGTTGGTTTTATTATATTGACATTTTGGCGGATAGATAATATATAGAACCCCTGGGTATATCACTATCAAGGATGTTATTGATTCTATCAGCAGCATTATCCTGCAATTTTCCCTCATAACTATTTATGCAACTCTCTCTGATTTGTAATTCAGTCGTAATCTTTTTCGGTGGCGGCTGCAATTTTCTTTCCACGAGGTACCTGGGCTGGGTCCTGAAACAAGGCTCGGTTTTAAGCTCAAACATTTGGAGTTTCGTTTTAGAATAATGGAGAAGAGATCAAAGAAGTTTTAGAATTGGAATGAATCATTCGGGATGGGGAGGAAACATTAGTCTTTTATTTTATTAGTTTCATGAGGTGGATCAGAGATAAGCAGCAGCAAAGTGGGAGAACACAGATAAAATCAGAGGCGATTTCACAAGGGTAGTGTGAGAGGAAATTAGCAGGAACCTGATGCTTCAACAAAGTTGCCTCTGCTTTTCCCTGCTGGCCCCTCTGGGAGCTGCTTCTGGAATGTTTCACAGGCAGGGACCCCGGCAAGGGGCCAGAGCTGGGGAGGGAGATGGGTAGCTTTTCCTTACTTAATTGAAGGATAGCCATATAAAGGTGATCATGTAAAATCTACTCATGAACTTTTGTCCTTCCGTGGTCAGCAGGAAACCAATAGAAAAATAACATAAGAAACAGAAAAGTATTCACACCCTGAAGCCAAAGCCAGGGTCTCCGTAGGGAAGTTCTACAAACTCTAGGGGACAGAAAAATAACACAGTCATCATCACTGAACCATGGGAGTATCTGTTCTTTCTTTCCTTATTTAGTTACTTATTTCTGAGTCTGAGAAAGAAACCATTCCCATCCACTGGTACACTTCCCAAATACCCTCAAATGACCTGAAGCTGAGAGCCAGGAATTCAATCCAGGTCTTGCACATGGGAGGGAGAAACCCAATTACCTGGTCCATCACTTGCTGCCTCCCCAGGTCTACGTTGGCAGGAAACTGGAATCAACAGCTAGAAAAGCAATCAAACCCAGGCACTCCAGTGTGGAACGTGGGCTTCTTAACTGCTAAGCTAAACATCCTGTCCCAATACTTCTGATAAATAAATCATTAGGTGATTGCATCCTTGTTCAAACATCGTAGAGTATACTTAAACTAAGACCACTATGATGTTCCCAGGCAATATAATCTTGTGGGACTACCATTGTATATGCGTGCTGTGGTTTACTGAAATGTCGTTATGGAACATGTGATGCTTTTTGATCTGCTCTGCACTATGAGTGGAACTGAAATTCCAGAACTTTAGCTTTTAATTTTGCTCAAACTTAGTGCCCAGGATCATAGCGTTCTCCATCACAGATCCATGGATCCTCACATTTACTGCAAAGGGAACAGGCAATCCAGCCACTGCCTAGCAGCAACCACACCTACAGCCAGGCTATATTTTCCTATAGATTAAAACTATAGGACAGCAAGAGCCCCTCTCCACCACCTTGGAAGAACGCTATTTCCACAGTAGAATCTGCCTTGTCCGGGTTTTTGAAGCGCCTGGCTTTTGAAGCTCCCACCTCCTCTTTGTATTGTGATTCCACAGAGGGGCTTAGCAGCGAGGTTGATTTCCTCTCTCCTCCACATCACTACGAAAGCTGGGAGGTGGACGCCCTTCCCATTTGCTTTCTTAATCTAGGAAATGCACAGGAGCCTCTTGCCTTGTAATACACAGTCCGCCTCATTCATAAAGTCTTGTCCTGGAAAATGCCTCATTCATTCCTGCAGAAGACCCACCGTTGGGAGGGCAAGGGCATTGAAAACCTTGGGAGATAGAAGACAATAGTGGAGTGCTTGGCAGCCGTTTGCAGGCTGCTTTAGCAACATGCCCCAGTGCCAGGGAGAGGAGAAAACGCTGCAGTTGTTTCCTTGTCTCTCTGAAGCAAAGGGAGTCTCTCCGCCTACATTAGAGATGCCAAATCCTCAGGACCCAGGCGACAAAACGATGAGCTGCACCGGGCATTGGCATCCAGTCCTGTGCTCTGAGAAAGCAAGGCATTTTGCTTGAAAGCGTTCGTTGTTGAACAAGAAAACAAGAATTGTGGGATTTGTTGTCAATCAGGGGCTAGGTGGCTTCCTCTCTCACGGATGCCCACTAAGCCCGCCTGTGTCCAGCCAGGGAGACACACTGGCATGCCTCCTTGGCCGCCCGAAAGGCAGATGTATCCCACTGCTCTGGATCCCATGTCAGGGAACTTAGATTTTTTTTTTTCCAACACGCCCCATGTTGGTGTTTGCCAAATAATAAACACGACAAGATCCAGATTCATAGGGCATCCACTGTAACTCCTTTGGCAGGGAGAGAGCCCTCTGGAATCCTAAGAATAATCGCTCTGTGTTTACTTCTCCACCAGCGGCATAATGTGACTGATTTACAAGAGTTTAACTCAAGTGGTAATCTGACAGTGACGAAGAGCTCCTCACTTACACTATCATATTCGTTGCCTCCTCTATTAAGGCAGTGTGGTCGATAATTGGAAGGCTTTCATGTCTAGTGGTTCTGACAAGCCTCTTCCTCAGGTCACATATGGGCGGTCTAGCTCTCTGCTCAGCCCAACAGTGGCAAATAATTTGAACTGAGAAAGTATTGTTCTGCTCGTATTGTGGAGCCGGGGCAGTTCAAGAGAAGTGAGACTGGGCTCGGGCTACCCGCTGGTGGGTAGTAAAATAAGATGGACATGATACTGGGTCGGAGTACAATTAAATCCATTTTGCACCAACGTGTTGCTGGACAGATGAGTTTCCACACGGCAGAGCGTTATGGTCTTTAAGGTAGACTGAACTAATAGATTGGTGTGGAGCCCACTGAAGTTACTAAGGATGAGAAAGCAGGCAGTAGTACATTTGATCTACAGGTTTCTCATATGCTCCACGTCATGCTGAGTTTTTATAGCTCCTGGCTTTCAAAAAGCCTGTTTCAAAGAGGTTTGCGCTAGACTGGGCATGCAGTTTTGCTCCGCAGATATTGTCGCTACCGATTTAGTGGAATGCAATTAGGAAGCCTAAATTAAGTGGTAATGGAGAACCAGCTCTTGAAACTGGGGTTTCCACGGCAACCACTGCTTACAATACAGGCTTCAGTTAGTTTTCCCACTTTATCTGCAAAATGCACAATTGAGCTTTAAAACAGCTCCGCGCTGAAAAACGCACTGTAAACAACTGTTTGCAACGAGAGTTTTACACTGTCTTTAAATACAACAAACTATCACATAAAATTCACTTGTCCACACTAATAAAGCAAAATCTGAGTTGCCAATGGGTGAAGGATGTTACAATGTATCCTTTCCTGCCCATTTTCGGGTTTATTTTTAAGGGGAGATGTCACGACTCATTAGGTCTCTCAACTTTGGTCATTCTTGCTCCATTTCCAGTTCCCCTGACAGTCTGTGTTTCCCATCAGCCCCTTGCTAAAATGCATTTTCATTTCAGCAAACCCAGTGTTGTCTTAAATAAACAAACCTTTCAAAAGCCTCTTTTCAAATGCTCATAACCTTTCATAGATTTCCCTCATATTTCCTCCTCGTAACATGACATACACATGCAAGACTTGTGTGTACTGATTTCTATTTATCTTCTTTCCAGATTACTGCTCCTTCAAGTCTTCCAAACCCATGTTCCAGTTCTCGGTATACCGGATGGCTAACCAACTAAGATCCACTTGTGCCAACCCAGGCAGGCAAGGCAAGACAGTTAATTGACAACAGCTGAAGTTGGTGAGCTTTTAAACACATGGTTGTTTATAATAACTATGGAGAACTTGTATGTCTGTACAATTCATTTTGTTTCATGGTTGGGAACCCATGCTTTATGATTATAAGATTGTCATTATTGTTTGGTACATCATCAGCACGCACGCACACATAAACAACCAGCTCTATGTACGCAAGCATTTTTTTTTTAAAGTGGGAGAAAAATCAATTGAGCTCTGAAAACAGGAGAGAAAGATGGAATGAAATTTGGGGTCTCCTAGCTGTAACACTGTGTTTAATTGCCAGTCTTAACGGGATGAGCGCTCGAACATGTCCGGACAGATACAGGCAGCTGGTGAAAACTCACGAATCCGCTGCAGCACAGAAGGTAATGTTTCCCAGCAGTTTGTGCTCTCTCAAGGTTGGCGTATTATACGTGTGTTATTTTCACTGTGAGAACATGCAGAGAGAAAGGCAGAGAGCTTGTGTGTGTCATTATAGTACCTCCCATCTATGTGGCTTTGGTGAGAAAACTTGAATTCTGGTGTCAGCGGTCATGTCTGGCTCTCCCTTTGATGTGTTCTCTGCAGACTTGGAACACACAGGTGGGGAGCACGCCCCGCACAGTGAGTGTGTACCTTCAGCGGCCTGGCTTGGCTGTTTGAATTTGGATTTGTTGCAAGCTTCATTTTTGACCTAAAACTGACTTAGGTGACCCCAGAGCTTTATAGAAAACCCATTTTTCTCACGATTATAGTGCTCTGACAATTTTCGCACTTAGAGAATATAAATACCAAAAAGAACTTAACAACCACGTATATAAATGAGTTTTCTGTTTTAATAAAGCTCATAGTATTTTCAAAAGCATCTTTGTTTCCTCTCTTGATGTTGTTATAAACTTGACCAATGTTTTATTGCCAAAATGCGAGCATATGTCAACTTACATCTTTAAGAATTTAAACTTGGAGAAATTGTATGAATCCGTTTGCTCATTAATTGATCAACTTGAGAGATAGTATTCGGAGGCCCATTTTTTATCCACGCCTTCAAATAGAACGTAAATTTAGTGAGCTCTAAATTTAAACCTTCTATGAGAAGAAACCTGGAGTAATAATGTGCTCACAAATTTTGTGGGGCATCTTGTTTCAACATTACTGGCATTTTCTCCAAAACATACAAGGACACACTGAAATTATCCTCTTTTGGCAACAGTGTGCAGAGAGTTATGTGTGCATTCAATTCCACTTAACAAAGCTTTGGGGCAAGGAGTAGGTTCCACTGTAAGGAAATACCGTAGCATATTCCCAAACTACATTTTTTTGAAAGCTGCATTTGTAAACTAAACATGTGTCCAACGATTTGCCCTCCCCAGGGAGGAAGCAGGTTTGAACTCAGGCCATGGACAGGACCGAATCTACAGCACAGAAAAGGCTGTCCCTGCCAAGAGCATGCCCTCTCCTCCTAACTGTACAAAGAAGTCCTCAACCCATGTGCTGCCAATGCCAAGCACCACAGAGATCACTGCTATCACTCCAGGTGGAGCCGACGGACTGCTCCCTAAGTGCCCGTTGCATGCACACCCCTCTGTCTTATGCACTGCTGGAGATGTACAAAGTAATCACCATGCCCGCTGAGCTCTAGTGGCGTGCCATGCCCTAAAGAGAAACAAATTCATTGCCGTAGAATTCTTATAGATACAATTACCCCTTTAACTCTTTTACATTTCTTTTCCTTCTACCTACATTTTTTTAAAGATTTATTATTTATTTATATTTTGAAAAGCAGAGTTACAGAAAGGAGAGACAGAGAGAGGTCTTCCGTCTGCTGGTTCACTTTCCAAATGGCCTCAATGGCTGGAGCTGGGCCAATCCAAAGCCAGGAGCCAGAAGCTAGGAGATTCTTCCAGGTCTCCCACATGGGTGCAGGGGCCCAAGGACTTGGACCATCTTCTACTGCTCTCTCAGGCCATAGCAAGAGAGCTGGATTGGAAGTGAAGCAGCCAAGTCTAGAACCAATGTCCATATGGGATGCTGACACTGCAGGTGGCGGCTCTACCTGCCACGCCACAGCACTGGCCCTCAAACTTAGAATATTTTTTTAAAAAGATTTATTTATTTATTTGAAAGGTAGAGATATAGAGAGAAGGAGAGAGAGAGATAGACCTTTCATTTGCTGGTTCATGCCCCAAGTGGCCTCAACAGCTGGGGCTGGGCCAGGCCAAAGCCAGAAGCAAGGAGCTTCTTCCAAGTTTCCCACAAGGGTGCAGGGGCCCAAGGACTTGGACCATTTTCTGTTGCTTTTCCCAGGCTCCTTAACAGGGAGCTGATCAGAAGAAGAGCAGCCAGGACTTGAACTGGCACCCACCAAGGATGCCAGCACTGCAGGTGGCAGCTTACCCTTCTGTGCCACAGCATTGGCCCCAAACTTAGAATTTATTTTTTATAATTTTTATTTATTTATTTTTTATTTGACAGGTAGAGTTATACACAGTGAGAGAGAGGGAGAGAGACAGAGAGAAAGGTCTTTCTTCCGTTGGTTCACTCCCTAAATGACCGCCACGGCCGGCGCTGTGCCGATCCAAAGCCAGGAGCCAGGTGCTTCCTCCTGGTCTCTCATGCAGGTGCAGGGGCCCAAGCACTTGGGCCATCCTCCACTGCCTTCCCAGGCCATAGCAGAGAGCTGGACTGGCAGAGGAGCAGCTGGGACTAGAAGCAGCAGCCATATGGGATGCAGGCACTGTAGGCGGAGGATTAACCAAGTGAGCCATGGGGCCGGCCCCCAAACTTAGAATTTAAAGGACTTTCAATAGCTTCACACCTGTAACATTCATAATATACCTTATTGACAATCTTTTGTGTGAGGTGTGTATACTTTTTTATATAGTTCTCCCATCCAGGGCAGAGACATTCCCAGTGAATGCCTGAAACTGCAAATAGTACTGAGCCCTACATATGTTATGTTTCTTTCCATGCAGACATACCTCTAATATGCTTTTTGTCTTTATTTATTTATTTGAGAGGCAGAGGCATAAAGAGAGAGAGAAATGTGTTCCATCCGCTGGTTCACTCCCCAAATGTCCACAATGGCTGGAGCTGGGTTGATCTGAAGCCAAGAGCCTGGAGCTTCTTCTGGGTCTCCCATGTAGGGGCAGGGGTCCAAGGACTTCAGCTATCTTCCACTGCTTTTCCAGGCCATAGCAGAGAGCTTGATCAGAAGTGGAGCAGCCCCTATGGGATATCAGCACTGCCAGTGGCGGCTTTACCTGCTACGCCACTGCATTGGCCCTTCTATATACATTTTAATTTCAGGTATCTTCTCTATGACGTAAAAATCCTGCTCTGGGTAGATTGGGGTTCAGGATAGAAGGGTTATTCTGTGTGTGTGTGTTTGGTTTTGTTTGGTTTTGTTCTGCTTTACAATGCACAATAGTAACTCAAAGATAAACTTGAATAACTGGAATAGTGTTAATCCACCTTCATCTTTCTCCTTTAAGTCACCAGTAGATCTTGGTTCCAGCTGGTGTTATTCTGATGACTGCAATGACAGTGCCACAGGAAGCAGCCCTTACAAAAGTGGACTGGTGAAGTTCTGCTGGACCTTTGCTGTTTGTTTCAGTTTTGAGGATTAAATACTTGCTTAATCTTTTAGTGAATATAGACTTCCATGGGTGCCCTTTCTCAAGGAAACTATGCTTAATTTATGCTGCCAAAATGATTGCACTTCATCCTGTCTTGCATGTGTGAGTGTGTGTATGTAGGGGGCATGGTAGGGCTGGATATGTGTTTTGTCTTCAGCAATGCTACTTTTAAACACGTAGGAATTCCAGAGTCTAATGTGGATTAAAATATTTCTACCTTGAACTTCAGAAATTGAAATAAATGGAGTGGGTAGAAGAAGATGATCTCTGTTTTGATTACATGGAAATGCTTTTGTCGTCCTTTTCTTCAGGTGAAGCAAACATCTTAAAAATACACACAATAAATATGTTTCAAGCGCGGTGTATTGTAATTGTAATTAGCTCTTCCTGCTTTATGAGGTTGCGTGCATCAGATTACGTCTAATTACTCCTGAGCGCTTTGCCGGTCTCCTATTTTTTTGCGAAGTCTCACAATACATCTTTACAGCCATAAAGATACTCGTTTGCTTATCATCAGGTCTTTATGGGCAGCTTGCCTTCCTTTTATTTAAGGGGGAAAAATAAAGGTGAGCGTGGTTTGAGCTCTTTTAAAACGCTGCACAGGGCAAAGAAGCAATGTGTGATAGGCTGCCTGGTAATTCTACATTCCTGCACTGCAGCATTTTCCTTGACCGGGTAGCTGATAATACCATAGACACTGACTATCGATGTTGTTATTATCCTTGCTTAGACTATCTAATTGCTTTTCTTCCACAGGTTTGGATTGGGTTTGCTGGGTGAGGGTGACCAAAGAAGGAAGTTCCCTACTCGGTCAGACATATCCCCAAAAGCAGGGTGATACAGATGGCAAATCAGACGTGGGTTCTGTCCAATTCAATTTCCATAGAATTTCAAGTATCATTTTTTTAAATTTTTTTAAGATTTATTTATTTATTTGAAAGGCGGAGTTACAGAGAGCAGAGGCAAAGAGAGACACATAGAGAGACAGAGACAGAGACAGAGAGAAAAGTCTTCCATTCTCTGGTTCACTCCCCAGATGGCCACAGTGGCTGGAGCTGTGACAATCCAAAGCCATGCTGATCCAAAGCCAGGAGCCAGGGAGCTTTTTCTGGGTCTCCCACGTGAGTGCAGGGGCCCAAAGACTTGAGCCATCTTCTACTGCTTTCCCAGGCCAAAAGAGCTAGATCGGAAGTGGAGCAGCCGAGATTTGAACCAGTGCCCATATGGGATGTTGGCACTGCAGGTGGCAGCTTTACCCATTACACCACAGTGCCAGCCCCTTAATTCTCATTTTAATAGAAATAAAAATGCATCTGACTTTTCTGTGCTTCAAAAGTTTATTTAAATGAACTATTTAAACCCTGTAGAAAATATTCATGATTTATAGTTTTATTTAGAACACTTGCACATTTATAAATCTGTTTTCCTTAGATATAACATATCAGAATTTTTATTTTGCTTAGAGTATAGGGATATATGACTTGGAATTCTATAGATGATCTTAAATGCCTAATATACAAGTTAGCAAGATGTAAAACTAAGTTAAAATCAAAAGTAGAATGGTAGATATACCTGGGCCTCCACGTATGATGCTGACATCCCAAATCAGAGTGTCAGTTCCAATCTTAGCTACTCTGCTTGTCATCCAACTCCCTGCTAATGCACTTGGAAAGGCAGAGGAAGATGGCTCAAGTACTTGGGCCCCTGACACCCAATGGAAGACTTGGAGGTAGTGCCTGGATCCTAGGGAGTAAGCTAGAGGCTGTAAAATACCTCTTTTGGGGGCAGGTGCTGTGGGTTGTGGGTAGGGCTGCTGCTTGTAGTGCTGGTATCCCATATGCTCCCAGCTCCTGGCTTTGGATCAGCTCAGCTCCAGCTGTTGCAGTCATCTGGGGAATGAACCAGTACATGGAAGATCTCTCCCACCCCCCCTTCCTCTCTCTCCCTCTGCATCTGTGTCTTTCAAATAATTAAATAAATCTTAAGAAAAAAAAAACCTTTTTCTGCTCCTCCCATTTCTCCTCTCTCTGATGTTCTGCCTTTCAAATAAATAAATAAATATTTTTTTGAAAAAGACACAAAATGAAAAATTTTTAGGGAAAAAGTCATAATCTTAGAGCAATAATCTAATGATAGCTATGCTTAACCACATGCATGCACTTATCTAAGTTAACATCTCTGAATGTTACTTGGCCTCCTAATTAAATATAGATGAATCAACTCATGACTAAATATTATCTCAATATCCTTTATTACCCTTAACCAAGCCTGTGATTAGAGTAGCATATACCAAAAAATAAAAAACAAAAAACCTCATCATGCTACAATGCCAACTTGGGGACCTGATAACATTTGCTTGGCCTTTGATTTCACTTTCTTAAAACACACTTAAAAATTTTGGTTCTGTCCAAATGTTACTTCTGTCCCAGCTGAAAACAACTCTCCAGATCTGCCAGTTGGTGCACACCAAGGGGTGGAATCTTGAGCCCTTGTTTAGTTCAGCTGAAAATTTTGTTCGCACTGCAAACTACAGAGACAAATGCCTAGGTAAGTTTCCCCACAACTTATGTTAACTCATTTCAGTCTAAGTCTATTTTGTCCTTATGAAAATGCCCAGTCTGCAGGAATTGATATGTTCTGCCATGTTGGTCCATATCCTTAATATACACACTGCTTTTCCCCAGCATCATTTTTTTCTACTACTACACTGCCTTTGCACAGGGTTGGCACTTTATTAGTATTCTCTGCATTTAATTGAAATAAACTAAACAAAGATGTTTAGTAATAACCAGAGAATGAATAGCATTTGTTAAAAACATGTTTAGGCTCTGAAACCAGATAGGGCAAGTTCACACCCTCTCTCCCACGGCCCAAGGAAAGATGCTCACTCTCTTAGTCCTGTGAAGATGAAGTAAGACTGAATGTAGACAGTGCTTAGATTATCAGCACCACATAA
Organism: Lepus europaeus; assembly: GCF_033115175.1. NCBI lineage: Eukaryota > Metazoa > Chordata > Mammalia > Lagomorpha > Leporidae > Lepus > Lepus europaeus. The sequence goes on from NC_084839.1 coordinate 93,532,529, forward strand.
CGTTCAGTTGTTTACTTCTCATGATTTTCGTTGAATTGTACCCAGGAACACTGGACGTCAGCACAATGATTAATTCTTACGTGCAATCAATGTTAAATCTTAGGTATTTGCTACAATTTGACTTAATTACTGCATTAAGTCATCTTTTGGGGTTGTTTTTGCTCTTATTGTTTTGATCCTCCTCTTTTTTGGTGTTTCCCTTTCCCCAGTATATCCTGAATCTGTGTGCAGTGAGAATGTCTACATTTAGGGGAAATTTATGATGCAAAATGCAACAGAAAGATTTAGTTTTGTTCACTGCATATCTTCACATAATTTTGGAAGTGGGGAATTTCGACACTTGCATCTTATCTATCTTTTCAGTTAGTTGGGGTTTTTGTTTGTTGTTTTTGTTTGTTGTTTTTTGGTTTTCAGACTCCTTCTATGCAGTGTGAGACCCAACCGTAGCTGGTAAAGCCACCACCTCAATGCCAGCATACCATATGGACTCCAGTTTAAGCTCCACTTCCTATCCAGCTCCCCGCTAATGTGCCTGGGAAAGCAGCAGAAAATGGCACAAGTCCTAGGTCCCCTGAAACCATGTGACAGACCCACAAGAGGCTGCTGGCTCCTGGCTCTGGCCTGGCCCAGCCTTGATCATTGAAGCAATTTAGAGAGTGAACCAGTAGGTGGAAGATCTCTCTCTCTCTCTCTCTTTCTGTCTCTCTTTCCCTATAACTCTGCTTTTCAAATAAATAAAATACATCATTTTTAAGAAATAGGATATATTGTTTATAAAAGTATAAGGTACCAGATTTTGCTTTGGGTTTTAGAAATCTTTCAGGAGGGTGGGAATCTTGGTGGCTCACAAATCTGGCACAGAGCAGCTACTCTGTAAATGCTTATTGAATGAATATAAAAAGGACATCAAGAAACATTAAAATAGATAGTAAATGAAAAAAAATCATCTGCCCTTTCATAGCGAAATCCATGCTCCCAACATTTAGACACCAGCAAAACTTAGACTCTAAGATATTAAATTTCACAGAAAATATAAGTAAAGGTCCAGTGTCTGCTCTGCTAAATGTGTAGACTCCCTATGTAAACAGAACTCTACACTGGGCTAGAGCACAAAATTAATGGTAAATATGATGCATCATCTATTTAGCTCTACATTACATGATAATAATAATAATATTAATAGCAGTAATATGAGCTCAGTACTTTACAAATGTTAACTCATTTAATGCTTGTTATGGCCTTGATTTTACAGTCCCACAGCAGCCACAGGGAAACAGAGCGATGGAAAAGATCCAGTCATTTGTCCAAGGAGGCAGTGGGGCTAGAATTTGGAACCTGACAGTTTCAAATAGTTCTGCATTCTGTATCATGCACCACGGCATCTCATAGCCAGATAGCAATAACAATAGATACTGCTTGTTGTCCTGTATTTGTTGTGTGCACATAATGGGCCTCTTCCTCTGGTCTCCACAGTGGAAATTGAAAATGACTTGTCTGCCTCTCCCAGAGCCCACCATCCTTCTACCTCGTGACCTGGACTTTGTGCCGATCCCAAGCCCTCTCAGGTCCCTCTGAGCAATATTCTCTTCTAATACTGCCTTCAGGCTTCCACTCCAAGTACCTACCCATGAACATTTCCATCTTTCTCCATTACCCCACTGTCCACAGCTCCCAGTAGAAAGAATATAGATAGACTCTTTGATTCTCAAATAACCTAATATTTCCAATGGAATCCTCTTTCTATTGCCCTCCCTGAACCATTTGTTCACCCTGATCATGGAAAACAAAGCTTTTATAATTAATAAAATTATATGATATATTGCCTTGCTTTCTAAAGCCTGTCTTGAAACCTGAAGTTACATTTAATGAGTTATATAACCTGCACAGATGTACTTCAGGAAATGAAATGAAATCCCCATTTTCATAACTTTATTGGAAAGGAGACCCTATAAGGTGCATTAAGATGCTTATCCAGGGGCCGGTGCTGTGGTGTACTGGGTAAAGCTTCTGCCTACATTGCCAGCACTCCATATGGTCACTGGTTTGAGTCCCGGCTCCTCCACTTCCGATCCAGCTCTCAGCTATGACCTGAGAAAGCAGTAGAAAATGCTCCAAGTGCTTGGGCCCCTGCACCCACTTGGGAGACCTGGAAGAAGCTCCAGGTTCCTGGCTTCGGATCGGCGCAGCTCCAGCTGCTGCAGCTATTTGGGAAGTGGACCAACGGATGGAAGACCTCTCTCTGTCTTTCTCTGTCTCTGTCTCTCTCTCTCTCTCTCTACCTCTGCCACTTTATAACTTTGCCTTACAAGTAAAATAAATAAACCTTTTTTAAAAAGATGCTTATCCACTGCTTCCATTATTTCAAAGTGACAAAGCAGACAAACAAATAAGCTCTTGTATGTGGCACATGCTTCTTTGTTCCTTCTTCCACACTTATTTTGAAAAAAAAGTTTTGCCTTTTGTTTCGTTGCTCTGCCTTTTTCCAATATGGAATGACTGCCTTCAAATTTAAGCCATGCTTAAAAACCTTCTGTTTGCAATGGAGACTTTACCACAAGACAGTGCAATCATGAGAAACCAGGAGGCTTCGTCCCTTTCCATCGTGACTTAGTAAGAGCAATCTTTGAGAAGCTTTAGCTGTGCACAGAACGTTCTGTTCTGACGGTTTAGGTGCTAGGGACATAGTGTTATGGGACCACTTGTTGTTTTCCGAACCAGGAAGAAGTGCAGGCACTGCTCTCCCTCAGCCAAGGGGCAAAACTGAACTGAGCCTCATGTATGCTGCGCATGTGTGCCAGGAACTGTGCTGGACAGAGTGTGCAGGGGCAGGCAGATGTGTACACACAGTAAAGAGGTTCCAAGCACTAGGGAGAGAAAATGCAAAATGTTAGCAGCAATAGTGAGGGAGTGATTCACGCTGCCAGGGAGCTCTCTGAAAAGCTTCCTTGTGGGAAGTATCGTAAGTAACAATATTCTAGCGGACAGAGAAGTGGAAAGACGTGACACCCAGAAAAAAATAGCATGTGAAAGGCACAGAGGAACAAATATCCCGGTGCATTCAGGAAGAGCAAGAAGTTTGAAGTTGCTGGTAGTTTTTGAAGAGTGAGAAGAGGCAAACTGTGTGCTTTTGAAGAGGTAGCTAGGAACTGGTCATTCATTCGTTCATGCAACAAATATGTATTGAGCACAGATGAGAGCCAGGCACGTAGAGGAGCCGCAGTGGTGAGCAAGCCGACTTGGCACATGCCCCAGGGAACTTGTAGCCTGGTGGAGAAGTCGTGCACTAAAGGAACAATTATGCATTCATCAGAGTGTTGAGGTCTTGCCCTGGTACTTTGCAGCTTCATTTTGTAAGAAAAATGGAGTCTAGAATCTTCCAAACCAAAAAGCAAAAGGCGTTATCTAATTTGTCAAACAAATTATACATCCAGTTGTTTAAATTCCATCGTTCAATATTATGCATCCATTCCTTTAAAAAGAAAAATGCTAAATTGAGACTTTGTTGCAGAAACAGAAAGAGCAGAACTGTGCTGTTGTTCTGCTGCTTGACACAGTTGCAACAATAAAAAAAAAAAAAACAAAGAAAAAAAAATATAATGAAGAATTTCTCATCTTCCAAACGAAGAAAGTACAGAAGTCTCCTGTGTGCCTTTAAACAGAGGTCTCGTCAGCATCATTTATCCTCCGAGGACTTGCTGGTCCTGCATCTTCAGACTAAGGTTTGTGCCAGTAAACTCTGCTGGGAGTTTCACTCGTGGCCTTTCATTAATCCTCACCACAAACCTGCAGTAGCTGTAATATTTCTCTCCTTGTCACAGAGGAAGAAACCGAAAATTAGAGAGATGCAATAGTTGATGGAGGTTTACGGTATTAAGTCTAGCAGAGCTGGGGTCTGAATGGACAAGTTTCTCACCCCAACACACACACCATGTCCAGGCAATGCCATCTCCCATATTTCTGGATGAAAACTCATTGAATATGTACAGTTTGGATGAATCCATAGCTCGGATTTTTTGAATTGGAATACCAATAGAAATTTTGAAATCCTAACAAAAATTCTCTAAATTTTGTTGGCATTTCTACATATCATTTTAACCAGAACACACTTTGAAAATACGAATGCCCGGGTGGACATTTGGCCTAGTGGTTAAACCATTGATTAGGATGCTCATGTCCTACATCAAAGTACTTGGGTTCAATTTACGGTTCTTGCAGCTGAATCCAGCTCCTTGCCAGTGCAAACGCTGAGAGGCAATGGTGATGGCTTAAGCACTTGGATCCTTGTCAGCTACCTGGGGGAACTGGATTGAGTCTCTGGCTCCCAACATTTGCCTGGCCCAGTACAGCCATTCTGAGCATCTGGGAACTGATCCAGGAGATGGGAGTGTTCTCTCTTTGCCTCTCAAGTTAAAAAAAAAAAAAAAAATGGGGTGGCACAACATGTTAGACTGCCACCTGTGACACAGGATCCTGTATGAGCACCAGTTCAAGTCTCAGCTGCTCCACTTCTGATCCAGCTTCCTGTTAATGCACATGGGAAAGCAGCAGAAGATGGTCCAAGTGCTTGAGCCCTTGTAGCCATTTGGGAGACCTGGATAAGTTCCTGGCTCCTGGCTTCTGCCTGACCTAGCCCCAGCTGTTGAGGTCATTTTGGGGAGCGAACCAGCAGATGAGAGATTGAGTTCTCTCTCTCCCCCGCCTTTATAACCCAACTTTAAAAAAAAATAAATGAATAAATTAATTAATTAATACATATATATGTAAAATTGATACAACCATTATGAAAATAGCATGGAGATTCCTCAGGAAAACTAAAAATAGATCTACCATATGACCCAGCTATTCTAGTTCCCGGGAATATATCCAAAGGAAATGAAATCAGCATATGAAAGAGATATTTCCACTACCGTGTTTATAGCAACTCAATTCACAATAGCTATGATACAGAGTCAATCTAGTTAAAGTGATGATTGGATAAGAAAATATGGTATATAGACATGATAGAATATTACTCAGTCATAAAAAGAATGAAATCCTGACATTTGAAACAAATGGACGCAACTTGAGATCATTATGCTAACTGAAATAAGCCAGACCCAGAAAAACAAATATCAGATGTCTTATCTTATTTGTGGAAGCTAATATATAGAGTATAAAAATGGTGTGACCATAATGTCATTTGGTATTTAGTTATAAATATTGTTTCACTGAATCATACCATGTAAGTGAAAATATACTCTTCTTTCCCACATTAAAAACAAGAGAAAAAAGGGAGGAGGGGGAACTAGTGAGGATTCTCGATGTATGAGTAATGTTTTGTTCTTAATTCGGGTGTTGGTTATGACTGCTCAAAGGACAAAAATCTGATTTACCTGTACGCTTATGTACACATTTCTTGGTAGGTATACTGTATTTCAATAAAATGCTTTTAAAAATAATTTTTTTTTGACAGGCAGAGTGGACAGTAGAGGGAGACAGAGAGAAAGGTCTTCCTTTTTGCCATTGGTTCACCCTCCAATGGCCGCCACGGTAGGCGCACTGCAGCCGGCGCACCGTGCTGTTCCGATGGCAGGAGCCAGGTGCTTCTCCTGGTCTCCCATGGGGTGCAGGGCCCAAGAACTTGAGCCATCCTCCACTGCACTCCCTGGCCACAGCAGAGAGCTGGACTGGAAGAGGAGAAACCAGGACAGAATCCGGCGCCCCAACCGGGACTAGAACCCGGTGTGCCGGTGCCGCAAGGCAGAGGATTAGCCTGTTGAGCCACAGCGCCGGCTCTTAAAAATAAATTTTTTTAAAAAAAGAAAAATAAAAATGTAAGATGGTGGGCTATTACAGAAACAGAAAAATCAGTGGAAGAGAATAAGTAATTCAGATTCAGGTACATGTAATAATGTGACATATGATGTGGTAGCATCTTAAGCCAATGATCAGGGAACAGACAATCCAAATACCTCCTATAGCCACAGGTTCTGCAACCACACAGCAAAGAAAAGAAACTGCATTTGTGCTGAACAGGTATAGGATTTGTCATTATTCCCTCAACAACACAGCACAACTATCTACACAGAATTTGCTGTGAGTATTATAAGTAATCATAGATTATTTAAAATACAAAAGAGGAGATGTATAAATATGCAAATGCTACACCCTTTATATAAGAGTCTTGATCATCTGTAGGTTTTGATATCCCCAGGGGGCCCTGGAACCCACCCCCTACAGATACCGAGCGATGACTATACTGTGAACTCAATGGAGCATCATGTGGAAAACATAAACTCTAACTCCTAATCCATAGTAGATACCAAAACATGTTTCAGATGGATTAGAGACATACATAAAAATAAAACCAAAACCTATACCCCCAAAATTTGTTGAATATTTATAAAGCTGTAAAGCAGGGGGAAAATTTAAATTAAAGCCCAAAAGCAGTAGCTATATCTGGAAAAAAAAAATACAAGGAATTCTTTCAAAGGTTTATTTATTTATTTGAAAAGCATAAAGATGGAGAGAGAGAGAGAGAGAGAGAGAGAGAGAGAGAGAGAGAGAGAGAGATCATTCACCCACTAGTTTACCTGGCCAGCCAGACACCAGAGAAGTAAAGAACTCCACCCTGGTCTCCAATGTTAATTGTTAGTGGTAAGGATTCAAGTACTTGGGCTATCTTCTGCTGGTTAGCAGAGAGCTGGATCAGAACAAGAGTAGCCAGGGCTCCAATGGGCGCTCTGATATGGGATACCAGCACCGCAGGTAGCAGCTTAACCCTGTGTGCCACAATTCTGATCCCTACATAAGTAAGTTAAACATGCATGGTTAGTGTTCAAACAGATCAAATAATTTTTAGAAAAACTTTTCAAATTAATAAAGCAAAAATAGACACATCTATATTAAACACAAAAAATGAACAGACATTAAAAAATAAAAACTAGAGGGCCGGCGACGTGGCTCACTTGGTTAATCCTCCGCCTGCGGCACTGGCATCCCATATGGGCTCCGGGTTCTATCCTGGTTGCTCCTCTTCCAGTCCAGCTCTCTGCTGTGGCCCGGGAGGGCAGTGGAGGATGGGCCAAGTACTTGAGTCCTGCACCCGCATGGGAGACCAGGAGGAAGCAGCTGGCTCCTGGCTTCGGATCAGCACAGCATGCTGGCCATAGCAGCCATTTGGGGGATGAACCAATGGAAGGAAGACCTTTCTCTCTGTCTCTCTGTCTCTCTCACTGTCTATAACTCTACCTGTCAAATAAATTTTAAAAATAAATAAAAAATAAAAACTAGACACTAGAATTAAGTAAAATGTTGTGATGAAGTACCAGTTAAAATAACCAGACAATAGATGTATTCACTTAGCTGACCAAGATCAAGGGAATGCTGATAGTAACAAAGTGCAAGTTTGGGAAACCTGCATGGCCATCCTCTCAGGGCATACTGAGGGTCTCCCACAGCATCCATCTCAACTTCCTGTAAGGTGCCTTCCTGAGCTGCAGAGACTAGAAGCGCAGGGTGATCTTGCCTCGGCTGCTTAGACCTAAGCTTGTTTTTCTAACATTTAATTTCAGAATAGTTTTAAATTTACAAAACAAAAAATGTGTGGCAGTAAAAGAGTTCCCATATATACCCTTCTCTCTAGTTCCATTATTAACATCTCCTATTAGTATCTTTGTCATAATTAATGAAGCTCACCCAGCCCCCCTATTGTTTTTTAAATCCAAAAAACCTTTTTCCCTGCCATCTCTCCAAGCTTCTAGTAATCAACATTCTGTGTTGAGATTAAAGTTTCTTTTTTAATGTTCACTCCCATGTACAAGAGAGAACGCATGGTATTTGTCTTTCTGTGTTTCACTTATTTCACGCAACATGATATCCTCCAATTCAAACCATTTTGCAAATGACAGGATTCCATTATTTTTATAGCTGAATAATATTCCATTGTATGTATATATCACATTTTCTTTAGCCATTCATCTGTGACTGGGCAACTTGGTTGATTTCCCATATTTTGGCTATTGTAAATAGTGCTGTTAAAAACATAGTGGAACAGGTATAGCTTTGATACAATGAGTTCATGTCTTTTGAGTAATGCCCATTAGTGGGATTGTTGGATCATCTGGCAGTTTCATTTCTAATTTTTTAAGAAATCTCTATACTGTTTTCCACAATGGCTGCACTGATTTACATTCCCACCAACACTGTGTAACTGTTTCCCTTTCTTGGTGCTAGGGTCTGAGAGTGATTTAGGATCCACCAGCCATGTACACTCACTAAGCAAAGCAGAAAGACAATCTGGGCAACATTCTTCAGGTTGCTGAAACCTTGATAGAGCCCCTGCCTCCATCATTACAATGACTTTGAAAGCCAGTTAATATTTAAACATAAATGCTCTTCTGGTTAATCTAAAATGAGTTCCATCAACTGCAACTAAATGCCAGTCTTTTGAGTAACTTGTCCCAGTCAAGTGCTGAAAGTAACACACTTTTGAAAATGGGAATCTGAGTGGGGATCCTCTTAACATGCAGGGACAAGACACTGTAGTCCCAGCATGTGAAGATGAAATATTCACATAAATTGTCACCTGTAGTCACCCAGATTACCTATTGCACACCAGACTCTGGCTCACTGAGTGGCTGCTGGCACAAACCATTCTGGTGAGAAATTCAAGGGGACTTTTAGAAATTCAGGGAAAATGTATATTATGAGAAAACTATGTGTGGGTCTGAAAAATGTTTTGTACCAAGATAACCTTATCTCTTAATTCTGTTTCCATTAGCTTTTTGAACTACCCTTAGAATTCAGAGGCTATGGGGTGATAGAGTAGAGACTTCCACTTGTACTGGAAAGGTTAAGGGAAGATGTGGTGAGTTCCCGGCATGGTCAGAGGACAAGAAGCCTGTTGCCTTCCGTGAATGAATCACCTCTCTTGTAGTAGTTCCAGAGTAACCCAAAATTGGAGTCTGTGGGTTGTTAAACCATAGTAATTGACAGCCTCATAATGTCTCTTCTAGAAATGTTAAGAATGACTGCACATGGAGTAATTCTAAAAGCAGGAATAGAAAACTTTGAGTGCATTGGAATAACATTAAGTTGCCTCCATTCTCAGATCTCACTGAGTCATCCTTATCAAGAGATACTGCCGCCCCTCACTGATAGTTGACTCTGCCTTGATTGAAGAATCCTTGCAATAATCTCATCAGGGGCCACTACTTTTCAAGGATATTTCAATACTCCTCATATCCCTGTTCCTATCTGTATTCCAGCCAGGTACATTCCAACTGGACTCTGGGCATGGGAGGGTTAAGAGGGCAGAAGGGACAGGGGGAGGCATCATCCTGCCAAGGATATAAGGGCTTATGTGCCAAAAGAGTTGAACACAGATTTGCAAAGATTTCTAATTGAGATCATCAGAAACTTAGGTAAATGTGTGAGGAAGGACTATGAGAGGATTAGACCACAAGGGGAGAGACATACTTTTGGGTTGGGTCTGATTTACCAATTCCAACACAAATACACTTGCCGAAGTTTCATTGTGCTGCTCCAAGCAATTGGGCTGGTTGATTCAATGGCAGACAATGTCAAAGAAAAAAAATGTTCTTGGTATAAGGTGGGAAAAGAAACTCAGAGACATAAAATGATAATCACCTTGTGAGAGTCACTCAATCACCTTCTCTCTTCGTCCTCCATGGAGGCTCAGCAGAGACCTCATTCCCCAAGGCATCAGATACATACGGCTGAGGGACATATTCAAAGCCTTAAAAAATGCTATAGTGACTGTACATACTCTGTATGTCAGAAAGAAAAAAATGAGAGGTGCTGCCAGTGAAATGGGCTAGCTGATTTCACTGGGCATAATGAGATCTCAGATTTATAGAGGCCAAGTGGCAGCCCTTCACCCACCAGGAAGGAGTACGGTTACCATAATAATCAACAGAGCCAAGATGGCAATCAAACTGGCATCACACAAAGGGCTCTTTGGCAGGGGATAATGGAGAATGGGACCCCTTGAACTGAAATGGGTTGGCAGCCCACCAAGACCCTACTTGAACTGTATATCATCCCTAAGAAAACCCTCTAAATTTGGTTAACAGATGTCCAACTGGAACAGCAAGATGAAGAGTCATGTCAGTTTATTCCATTTCCAGATATAAATCAGTTCACAGATCAAGAATGTGTGTGTGAAAGGGAATCTGGGTACACTTGAGGAAGGATCTTGTCATAATATACAAACATATGCAATATATATTCTTATTGCATCCTACTCTTATTGCATCCTTCCAACGACCCTCTAGCTCTTGAGTGAGTTATCTGTGCCACGAGGAAAGGAAAATATCCACATTTCTCAGGGATTATTGGATACTAGTATCAATTCATAGGAACTCAGAATGGCCCTCCTGTCCACCAATCAAGTGAAGAGTTATGAAGATAAGTTAACTAGTAGATCTCTTGATCCAGCCTCTGATTAGTGCTTCCATTCCTAAGTGGATAGCTAGACTAGACATGCTTAGAGCCATAGCATGGAGAAGGGTCAGGTGGAAACTCTTGGGCCTGTTTCCTTGCCATGTCTTTGTACACAATAACAAATCAAAAGCAATGCCATACATCACAGCTGGGATCATGCAGACATGTCCCACCACCACTGACCCAAAGGATGCACAAAGCTTGATTCTTATGCTGCCCTTTCTGAGCTCATTCATTTTGTCTATGCGAAAGAAAGATGTACTTTGAAAAATGATCTTTAATTATCTTAAAACTTAATCAGATGATAATATCAGCTGCCCCTGAAGATCCTAAAGAAATCTCTTTATGAAAGCTAATCAACAGATCTTGATACCTGGTATACATCTATCAATCTGACCACATTTTTCCTTTCCCAATAACCACCATCACCATCTGATTTCAGGGTTGTCAGTCCTCTGACACTTTCATAATTAATTCTACACAGGACATCGTCACCTCACCATCACACAAAACACACTGATGATGACATATCTTAAATCTCTTGGTGAGACACAGGAGCATCAGGGAGTAGAGATGAAAATTCAAAGACTTTGAATGTTTGGCATTTCCAGCTGTTTAGGACATATGAGGAGAGCCTTTCCAAACAGAAAAAAAAAAGTTCTCTATCATGAACCCACCACACTAAGAGAGTGGCCTCTTTGAACTTGGAAGGCGATAGATACTACCTTTGTTTGTGCAAAAAAAAAAATCCATAAAGGTATCCCTTTTAAAGAGGCCCAGGATGGTTCAGTAACAGCAAGCATTGGGAACTTCAGCTAGAGCAGCTCCAAAGAAACTCACAGCGTCTGGTGCAGAATAGAATCCTATGCAGAACTCCAGGTAGACCCTAAAAGGAAACTAACAGTCCATGCTCAGAGGGCTTTGAAGGAAACTTATGTTGTCAAGACCATTCTCCTCTTGAGATATAATGCTTGACTTACCTCTGGATCCTTGTAGATGAAATATCTGACTATGGAACAAAATGCCACCTGAACAAACTATCCAGAAGCAGATGTAATCTAAATCACCAAGCCATAAAGTTGGATGTGCTCAACACATGAGCACATCAGGCTTAAGTCTCCTGGGGAGCTCTCTAAAAAAAAAAATGAAGAAGAAATCTGGTTTACAAGTTGGTCTTCATGATAACGATACTGATAACAATCCTAAGTCAACTCTTCTACTTTTCTAAAAGTGGAAAGGGGGATCCATGTCTTTGGTAGAACTTCAAGAAACACACCTCTTTTGTTTGTTTGTATGCTTGCTTATTTTTACTTTGTCTAGAAAAAGAGATAACCAGTAATACAATTCTACACTGATTCATGAGCAATAGTTAATGGTTTAGCCCTGTGATCAAAAGTTTCCAAAAGACCAAGAGTGAAAGATTAGTAAAAAACGTTAGTGAAGACAACCACACTTCTACATATCAGAGAAAACATATGATATTTGTCTTTTTCAAACTGGCTTATTTCACTAAGCATAATGGTTTCCAGTTGTATCCATTTTGTTGTGAAAGACAGGATTTCAATCTGTTTTATGGCTGAGTAGTATTCCATAGTGTATAAATATCACATTATCTTCAGCTAATCATCGGTTGATGGAGCTCAGAGTTGATTCCATATCTTAGCTATTATGAATTTGAGCTGCAAGTATAAGGGGGTTCAAATAACTCTTTCACAAGCAAATTTTATTTTGTTCAAATAAATCCCAGGAGTAGGATGGCTGGATCCTATGGTAGATCTATTTTCAGATCTCTGAGGAATCTCCAAACTGTCTTCCACAATGGCTGTCCTAGTTTACATTCCCACCATCAGTGAATTAGGGTACTTTTTCTCCACATCCTTGCCAGCATTTACTGTTTTCTGATTTCTGGACAATAGCCATCCTAACTGGGGTGAGGTGAAACCTCATTGTGTTTTTCATTTGCATTTCCCTAATGGCTGGTGATTCTGGGCATTTTTTCATGAGTCTGTTGGTTATTTGTATTTCATCCTTTGAAAATTGCCTATGCAGATCCTTTGATCATTTCTTTTTTTTAACTTTTATTTAATGAATATAAATTTCCAAAATACAGCTTATGGATTACAATGGCTTTCCCCCCCATAACTTCCCCCCCACCCGCAACCCTCCCCTCTCCCGCTCCCTCTCCCCTTCCATTCACATCAAGATTCATTTTCAATTATCTTTATATACAGGAGATCAATTTAGCATATATTAAGTAAAGTTTTCAACAGTTTGCACCCACACAGAAACACAAAGTGTAAAATACTGTTTGAGTACTAGTTATAGCATTGAATCACAATGTACAACACATTAAAGACAGAGATCCTACATGAGGAGTGTCAATTTGTTGACCGTTTCTTAACTGGGTTGTTTGTTTTGTTGTTGCTTGGTTTCTTGAGCTCTTTGTAGATCCTGGATATTAATCCTATAACAATTGCACAGTTTGCAAATATTTTCTCCCATTTTGTCAGTTGCCCCTTCACTTTGTTGAGTGTTTCTTTTGCAGGGTAAAAGCTTCTTAGCTTGATGTAATACTCTGTCTATTTTTGCTTTAGTTGCCTGTGCTTCTGAGGTCTTTTCCAGGAAGTCTTTGCCTATACCAGTGTCTTGAAGAGTTTCCCTGGTGTTTTCCTCTAGTAATTTGATGATATCAGGTTGTAGATTCAGATCCTTGATCCATTTTGAATTTTTGAATTGATTTTTGTATAAGGTGTAAGGTAGGGATCTTATTTCATGGTTCTGCACATGTAGATCCAATTTTCCTAGCACCATCTGTTAAAGAGATTGTCCTTTCTCCAGGGATTGATTTGAGCTCATTTGTCAAAGATTTGTTGGTTGTAGATGTATGGATTGATTTCTGGAGTTTCTATTCTGTTCCACTGGACTACATGTCTATTTTTGTGTGCCAGTACAAGGATGTTTTGACTATAACTGCCCTGTAGTATGTCTTAAAGTCTGATATTGTGATGCCTCTAGCTTTGTTTTTGTTGAGATTGTTTTAGCTATTCAAAGTCTCTTGTGTTTTCATATGAATTTTACCATCATTTTTTTCATGATCTGATAAGAATGTTGTTGGTATTTTGATTGAGATTGCATTGAATCTATAAATTGCTTTGGGTAGTGTGGACATTTTCATGATATTAATTCTTCCAATATATGAATATGGAAGATTTATCATTTTCATGTCTTCTATTTCTTTAATGTTTTGTAATTTTCATTGTAGAGATCTTTCACCTCATTGGTTAAATTTATTCTAAGATACTTAAATTGTCGCTATTGTGAATGGGACTGATCTTACATGTTCTTTCTCAGCCATGGCATTGTGTTTATAACTGTGTATACAAAAGCTATCAATTTTTCTATGTTGATTTGATATCCTGCAACTTTACCAAACTCTCTTATGAGTTCCAATCATCTCTTAGTGGGGTCTTTTTGTTCCCCTATATATAGAATCATGTCATTTACAAACAGGGATAATTTGACTTCCCCTTTTTCAATTTGTATCACTTTGATTTCTTTCTCTTGCCTAAGAGGTCTGGCTGAACTTTCCAGAACCCTATTGAATAGCATGGTGAAAGTGGGCATCCCTGTCTGGTTCTAGATCTTAGTGGAAATGCTTCCAACTTTTCCCCTATTCAATATGATGCTGGCTGTAGGTTTATCAAATATTGCTTTGATTATGTTGAAGAATGGTCCTTCTATACCCAATTTTCTCAGATTTCCTTTTTCACCTTGAAAGGATGTTGTGTTTTATTAAATGTTTCTCAGCATCTTGAGATAATCATGATTTGTTCTTCTTGGAATTGTACCTATGGAATCCATAAAATCTGTTTTCTTTATATTAATAAAAAGTTTTAATGATCTGCAAAACTTGATGAAAAAGAAGTTAGTGAAAGTGTCCTCAGGTTTGGAGGACAGGCATATGAACATGTGTATTCAAATGGCTTGACAGAGTGGGAAGTGAATCCCTCTCAGGAAGGTCTTCTTCAGAAGAGGTTCTCAATAACAAGGGATATAAGACAAGTGACCTGTGGATATCCGTCAAGCTTTTCTCCTGCTAACCTAATGCTTTTGCAATGGGCTCAGGAATTAAGTAGCCATAGTGGCATAAATGGAGACAAGGCATGGCTTGTCTTTCCCAACGTAGTCCAGCTGGCCTCATTACTCAAAGGATCCAGTCAGCTATCAGAGATCAGATCAGTTATAATTGGAGCCCTTACAAAATGGCAGAGGCAGTAATGCCTTCCCTGGCTTAGAGACATAATGGATATGAATATTTTCTTTGTTGCCTGCCTTGTTTCTGCCAACATCTCTCCAGGACCTAATGAATGCAATATTCACAAACACAATGTCCAACACATGGCTTCTGATTAAGGAACTGGTTTTACAACAAAAAAAAGTGAGACAATGACATACTACCCAAAGGATTCACCAAGTTTACTATGTACTATATCCCCATTAGCAGCTGTTCTCCAAAATGCCAGAATGGCCTGAGTTGTGTCAACAACTGGTTAACATAACCTTGCAAAGTTAAGAAATTATCCTACAGAGGGTGTCTATGCCCTGAACCAGCAACTAATATGTGGCACTGTTCCCTTCATACTGGGAAACTGGTTCAGCATCCAAGAAAAGAAAGTGAGGTTGACATTTTCCCTTTTCCACATAATCATGCACCCACAAAATCTACATGTTTCTTCTGGCTGCATCTTTGGGTTTACTTGTCCATAGACCCTAGAGCCCTGGGAAGAATTCATCCATAGGGAATATAGCAATGGAAGGATGAAATTTCATTTGAAACTTATCTCTATCCACAACTCCAGGGTTACCTTTTGACTGGCTTTGGTGACCCTGACAACATATTCCTTTGACAGTGTAGATTCCAGTGGAGGTAGTTAGGGTTTCCCACCAGGAAGCTTCCAATGGCAACACTGGATGCACAGTACTGAATGCACAGGTACTGCAGTCTCCAGGGACTAGTTGTTTCCCTCTGAGCTTAGCCCCAAGATAGATCCTCAAGCCCTCCAATAGTTGTAAGCACCCAATTATAGGCAATTAATTCCTTCCTATTTAAATTGTATTGGCTTAGTATTCACAACTGCTCAATGAATGTCCAAAGAGTAGAAGCCCATTTTTTGTAACATTTTTTGGCCCATCACAAACATCAAGGCCATTTGACTAGTGAACCAGCAGATGGAAGAGTTTCCTCTCACTCACTCTCTTAGTCTCTCTCTCTCTCTCTCTCTCTCTCTCTCTCTTTGTGCGTGTGTGTGCCTCCCTTCAAATAAAGAAAATAAATATTTTTTTTAAAAAATGAATGCATTTAACAGATAATTCTCAATTAATCCAAAGAAAATACATAGACAAGTGCCCCAAATGCATTTACACAAATATATATTTTTCTAGTCTAGTTCAGAAACATTGATATTAACCTCAGTCAGTAACTAATGGTGATTGATAGGTGAACAAGAGCAAACAATATGATAAAAAAAAAAAACCACGAATTTCAAACTCATAATTTGCTTTTCAAAAAACATTTCATGGAATGTAGTGAATATGTGTTTCTCAAAGAAAAGGCAACCCATGAAGACAGGTAGCTTAGGATTTAACTTTCCATAAGTGGTAATTCTTTTGTCTTATATTTGAAGGAAATGAGAAGGAATGATGAATATCCACAAAATGCTAAAACTATTTGGCCTTAATTTGCAAGATTTCCCATCAAAAAGTGAGATATGCACTTTTACTATTTAGCAACTAAAGTCATAGTGTACATTTGGGTCACTACCTATTTCACAACCATTTATTAAGTGCCCATAAATGCTGGAAAAATCAAGACAAAGATATAGGTCTTCCCTAAAGAAACTTTGGTAGAGGAGAAGCAACTGAACTTAATGGTTAAATTTCAAAATCAGTCCTAATCACACTGGAGTTGTCTCTTTGCTCCACTTTTTCTGCCCACTAAACATTTTAGGTGAATAAAGCCACAGTTGATTCCAGGATAAAGCCACAGTTCAACTGCAATGTGGAACAAGTGTCTTAAATTATTGTCTTGCAACATTTCAGATCCAGAGATGCTGTGACATAAGAACTTTAAGTATTTTCCTGGTCTTTATTCTTTGCTTTTACAACTCTGGATTTTATTGCCATGTTTCCACCCCTATACTCCATTTCATCAAACTTCAAAAGTTGGATGTTGGGGCTGGCGCTGTGGTGTAACATGTAAAGCCGCTGCCAGCAGTGCCAGCATCCCATATGGGCACCAGTTAGAATCTCGGCTTTTCTACTTCCAATCTAGCTCTCTGCTGTGGCCTGGGAAAGCAGTAGAAGATGGCCCAAGTTCTTGGGCCCCTGTACCCTCGTGTGAGACCCAGAAGAAGCTCCTGGCTCCTGGCT
This sequence comes from Lepus europaeus, assembly GCF_033115175.1. Taxonomy (NCBI): domain Eukaryota; kingdom Metazoa; phylum Chordata; class Mammalia; order Lagomorpha; family Leporidae; genus Lepus; species Lepus europaeus. Next base: position 93,549,404 of record NC_084839.1, read on the forward strand.
TTGGATCAGCTCATCTCCAGCCATTGCAGCCAATTGGAGAGTGAAGCAGCAGATGGAAGATTGATCTCTCTCTCTCTCTCTCTCTCTCTTTCGCTCTCATTCTCGCTCTGCCTCTCCTTTCTCTGTGTAACTCCGACTTTCAAATAAGTAAATAAATCTTTTTTAAAAAGAAAAAAATTGGATGCACTGGCACAGAGTAAATGCTAGGGCAATCTGTGGCACATCCCTAGTCATGTGTCCTTAGCCTGAATGCTTTCATCCCAGTTGATTGAAGTCTCCAACATTATATCACATGTACATGTTATCAGTCTCCTGATAGGCCTGAAGCTAACTGGTGAGACACTGAAGTCTACCTGTGTGTTTGATAGAGAAGATTGCTAAAATGTCTTTTCATCCAATAATTACATTCAGGTATTTAAAAACTTCCTGGTCATCGATTCACCACTAAATTTTTTGAGATGAAGAAAAAAACAAAGTCATAAACTGAGTATTTGGATTTTAAGAACATCAACACTCAACTATTGGGATGTGTCAAGCAAGACACTATAGCAACCCTGCACATTCTCCCCATATGAATTTGAGTGCTACAGTCATAGCTCCAGTTTTTAAAAAGACAACCAACCAGTATTTATTTTTCTCCTTGCTTGAGCCCTGCCTCCTACAAGTTGTGATTCCTACATGCAAGACCTTCTAGCAGGGTAATGAAAGGAAGACACAGATTTGAACACTGTGTGTAATGGTTAAATTCCCAAAGGCAGAGATAGGAAAAAGATTGAACGTTCAAAAGGAACTGGGGTAAAGGGACTGGAGAACATAAAAAATGCAAATAGGGCAAAAGAGGATGAAAGACACCCTGGTTATAGAGAAGCAACTACCTCCCAAAGAACTCTATGCTGAGAGGGATTTGGGAAACAGGGAAACCAGGTGAGACAAGCTTCTCCCTCCAAGTTCATTATACAAAAACAGCCACTGTGCTATAATGCCACTCCCTGTGCCCTTTATTTTATGTTTGTCCTATTTGCCCTAATTAACCAACATAACAGCACTAGGAAGCTGGTATTATGATAAGAGAAATAAACAGAGGCTCTGCGGTGTTCAGTAATTTGACCGAGGTCAACAATTAATAAGTATTAAAGTCAGAACTGAAATCCAGATTGGTCCCTCTTCAAATCCTCAATTCTTCTCTTGTCCGTTTGCAGAGAACCTTCTATTCCATAAAATTCAAGTGTGGGAAGAATCTTTCTCAGCTGCCATAGCTGAATTCAGAGACATGGTAATATCACACAAAGGCCCAGGTCTGCCCACATGGTGGGAGCCTTCCATAGCCAAGGTTATTGAAAGGCAGATCTAGGATGGCGCCACGGCTCAATAGGCTAATCCTCCACCTGCGGAGCCGGCACACCGGGTTCTAGTCCCAGTTGGGGTGCCGGCTTCTGTCCCGGTTGCTCCTCTTCCAGGCCAGCTCTCTGCTGTGGCCCAGGAGTGCAGTGGAAGATGGCCCAAGTGCTTGGGCTCTGCATCCGCATGGGAGACCTGGAGAAGCTCCTGGCAGTGCGCCGGCCGCGGCAGCCATTGGAGGGTGAACCAACGGAAAAGGAAGACCTTCCTCTCTGTCTCTCTCTCACTGTCCACTCTGCCTGTCAAAAAATAAAATAAAAAATAATAAAATTTAAAAAAAAATAAAAACAAAGGCAGATCTTGGAAAGACCTCTGCTGACAAGGTGGCTGATTGGTATTTTGGGGCTGGGCCAGCACCTGGAAGTGTTTTGGGTAAGCTGGAGTGAGAAGGCCTCCTTCTAAGCCACAACCTACAAGGAAAGAAGATTCACTCTCACTGCATCTCCCTGGACACTTAAGGATGCAAAAGAGCTCACTGAAGATCACCATTGGGGTTGATGGCATTAAGGTAGGGCCACACCCACATTGCCTCACTGTGGGCTCCAATGCTGAGGAGCCCAGGGAGAGTTGAAGTAGTCTTGTCTCCCTCCATATGGACATCAACAGTGCTGCTTAGAGAAGGTGTTGGCAAGTTTGCTCTTCCGATCAGTCACCCTCAACAGCTCTAGCCCCCATCAACACAAAAGCAAAAAAAGAAAGAAATGCCTGTGTGTCCATCTTGCTGCAAACATATTGCCAAACTTGGTCTTAAATCTTTGTCAAATGGATAGGAATTATATGTCACTATCGTTTTAATAATTTTGTGATTATTTTAAAATTTATATGGGTGAAGGTGAACACCTTTTCACTTGATTGTTGTCTGTAGTCCTTGCCTCTTTTCCTGCTGAACTGTGGTCTTCATATTTTTTCTTGTTGAATTCTTTATTTAGCGGGGCATTAAGCCTTTGATGATACTGCAAATTTAAAATTTGCCATTTCAAAAAATCATATTAAGGCTGATCTCTCATGCATAAGGAGGCAGCCTGTCAGGTTTCCCCCACCTGACAATAAACCTTTTCCCTTACAAAAATTGAATTAAATAAAACTTTTAAAATCTGCAAAATGAGTGAATTTAAGATAAATTGATGGGATTTTCTTCATTTTCACTGGAATGGCCATACAACTTAACCAAATCCGGACATCTACTAGAATTGAAAGAGAATGACATTAATATATATAAGCAGGCCGGCGCCGTGGCTCACTAGGCTAATCCTCCGCCTTGCGGCGCCAGCACACCGGGTTCTAGTCCCAGTCGGGGCACCAGATTCTGTCCCGGTTGCCCCTCTTCCAGGCCAGCTCTCTGCTGTGGCCAGGGAGTGCAGTGGAGGATGGCCCAAGTGCTTGGGCCCTGTACCCCATGGGAGACCAGGAGAAGCACCTGGCTCCTGCCATCGGAACAGCGCGGTGCGCCGGCCGCAGCGCGCCTACCGCGGCGGCCATTGGAGGGTGAACCAACGGCAAAAGGAAGACCTTTCTCTCTGTCTCTCTCTCACTGTCCACTCTGCCTGTCAAAAATTAAAATATATATATATATATATATATATATATATATATAAGCAATACTTCAGAAAGTTCTTGGGAGGATGGAATCAAAAGTTAACTTTATTTTGGTGCAAAAACTTTTTTAAATACATGCATTTTTTCATAATAAGCATTTTCATGAACACTTTGAAGACTTCTGCTGTATATGATTTCAAGGGGCACAACCACCCTGAAGTTGCAGTTCATGCACAAGCGCACGTGCTGTTTTAAAAAGTTGTACTTGGCAAGAGCAAGCTATGGAAAGCAAGAACGATCCACAGGATCATGTGAAGAAGTATGAGTCTGCCCTCAGATTTGGTGGCAAAAAGAGAATCTATGTTCCCATGGAATGGTGGTTGCTACACTTTTGAGTTCTCAATACTGGAAAATAATGAAGCAGTAGTATTGCCTACTATATCACCCCTTGGCTGGCTTCCCGTCAAGGTCAACAGTTGCTCTTATTTCTTGTTCCTGTCTGGTCTTCCAAGCACCAAAGGACAGAAAGACTCAGTCTAGGGCAGCCATGGGCTCCACAAATTATCCAGCTTCCCCTTGGTCCTATCCCCCAAGGGAAATCCAAGAACGCTCTTCCCACCAGGGTCTTCCTGAGGAGCCTGCCTCACTGTCTCCAAGCAGCGCGAGGAACCAGCACAAACATGAGCTCAGCCTCATTACTGACTGTCCTTCCTCCCAGGAGGAAGCTTAGCAAATATGAGTTATAATGGCACCTCAACATCTGCTTAACAAAGCAGAAAACCCTTCAGCTTTTCTTCATCCTGACACACCTTGTTTTATGCAACAGGTGTGTTGCTTTAAAAAAAAAAAAAAAGAGGGGGGACTAATTTTACAAACACACACCAGTAATTTAAATTCACTAGAGAGTTAGCTATTTAGAGGAACCCTGTTGTAAATCCTTTCACAAACTGAAGAACATTTAAGTAATTACCCTCTAATTTATGTGCTTGGTAAGGTCAACTATTTAAATGTCTGGCTTTCTTAATTCGAGGCACACCCGCATTTATAGAATGTCTTTAAAACTCATTATGTATTTCTCAAATACATAAAACTCCAATGTGGGTTTTTTTTCTTTAACAGGAAAAAAAAGTATTTTGGTGAAACAGGCAGAAGAGACCTGCACTTCTGCACTTGTTTAGCCCGTGCTTTCTGTGGAAAGGGTTTCTGTTGAACAGATCAAGGTTTGATATGATTTAGAATCAAGCTGCCATACTTTAAGAACAAATTGTGAGCAGGTACATTTTAAGCCCCTGTACTTCGTATGCAATCTTTAAATCCTCGTAATTTATATTCACTTCACTCCTAATTTATTCGGTAGTTAACCATGTGTCTTTATTCCTCAGTAAACTTAACAAAAACTATCAATTAGTATAAACAAATAATAGGAATATTAGAAAATATTTGAAATATTGAAATGTATTTGAGATATTGTACAATGTTCTTGAAAAATGCTTTGTTTATAAGTTGTCATTTGGAGGGTACTGTGGCTTAATAGATTAAGCCTCTGCCTGCAGTGCTGGAATCCCATACTTGTGTCCCAGCTGCTCCTCTTCTGCTCCAGCTCTGTGCTATGGCCTGGGAAAGCAGTGGAAGATGATCCAGGTCCTCAGGCCCCTGCACGCAGGTGGGAGACCTGGAGGAAGCTCCTGGCTCCTGGCTTCAGATCAGCCCAGCTTCGGCTGTAGTGTCCATTTTGGGGAGTGAAGCAGCAAATGGAAGATATCTCTGTGTGTGTGTGTCTCTCTCTGTCTGTAACTCTGCCTCTCAAATAAATGAATCTTTAAAAAAAAAAAGTTGTCTTTTATATGTCTTTAAGCCAAGATGTATGGATGCAATGAAAATTTTTATCCTTATTTGTGACTCTCTAAGGTGGTCTTCATGTGGTGGAAGCGAGCTGGCTGCAAACACTAGAATTTACATCCTTAACTCATAGAAATGAAATACTGTCCCTAATGAGAGGGCGGAAGAAGCTGCTTGCCAATTACATAGAGTTTGACAGGCGACATGGACCACCTATGGAAATAAGATCACGGGGCCTGGGAAAACTCGAATTTCCCTGAGGCCCCAGCTGAAGGACAGAGCCCTTGGCCAGTGGACCGGGGCCACCATTACATACCTACAGGAGCCCCCAGCCCCTGGAGTCCAGTGTGAATGGCGCCCCCTAGAACACAGTACAGGAACCGCTTCTCACACATGTGACTGTCCCTGCAACTCTCTCCTCTGATCTCAGTCTCTGATCTAAAAATAGCCCAGGAGGAGGACTGCTTTGATCCCTCCCATACTCAGAGCATAAAGTGGCAGCTACCCCCAGACAGTGGAAACAATTTTTCTACATGCACCTGCCCCACACCAGGTGACAGGGCTGCCTCATGGATGCTCCTTTGCAGGGTGGAGCCAGGAAGTCATTGGGAAGATTCACAAGCATGATGGGCGCTGTAGTTGAATCATGCAGTGCAGCACCCAACTCAAAGCCTTCAGTCACACATCTCAAAAGTCTGAACTACCTTGGCACCAGATTCAGACAAGGGACAGCCCGAGAGCTGGCTGACATCAGCGGACAACACCAAGGACTTGTCCGCAGCATATGGCAACTTCCTAAAAGAGAGAGAAGTACACTTGATGTCTACGTGACTGCTTGCTTTTTTCCTCTGTATATCACCACCGTCCTCATCACCGTCCTCGCTGTATATCACCACCGTCCTCATCACCGTCCTCTCTGTAAATCGCCACCATCCTCATTGCTGTCCTAGTGTTGTGGATGCTTCGCTCACATTTGTTTTGACCGCATGCCGGCTCTGGGTGCCTTTCCACCTCAAATCTCACACCCTCTCACCTCGTCTCAACCACTGCCATGGTAATCAGCTCCTCGAAGACTGTAAGCGTTTCTGCACGGGTGCCATGGCCAAGGACTTCACAATCGCTCCTCGAAACTCTGACCTCCTGCCCCCAGGCCCCCCTGGCATTGCAGAATCCTGCTCAGCACTCCTGCATGTGCAAATGAGCAGTTGCAAGCACATCACCCTCCTGGAATAAAAGGCAAGCAGTTCTGAAGCCAGCCTTATAAGGTCTGGAGACTGAGCAGCCCAGTCATGCGCTGTGAGCACCTCAGTAGGTCTCCTAGATGGCTCTCCCACCCTCCAGACTTCTCCCTGCCAGTGCCCCCTCTTGCATCCTGAGATCTCACTCCTGAAAACTATTCACTGGGGGCTGGCGCCGTGGTGTAGTATGTCAATCCTCCGCCTGCAGCGCCGGCATCCCATGTGGGCGCCGGTTCTAGTTCCGGCTGCTCCTCTTCCAGGACCGGGAGGAGGCTCCTGGCTCCTGGCTTCGCATCGGCGCAGCTCCAGCTGTTGCGGCCATCTGGAGGGTGAACCAGCTGAGGGAGGACCTTTCTCTCTCTCTCCCTCTCACTATCTGTAACTAACCTGTCAAATGAATAGATAAAATCTTAAAAAAGAAAAAAGAAAGAAAGAAACTACTCACACCTTTGTTAGCCCTTGTCTTGGCCTCAGCTCTCAGGGAATCCCAGCTAGGTGAGTTGGTGTTACAGACTATTTGCATCGCCCCAAATTCCTATGGTGAGGCCTTAATTCCCATTGTGATTGAATTTGCAGGTAAGGTCTTAATAGAATTACAGTAGCACCTCCCCCCAACCCATCCAGTTTCACTCCCTGTGGTTTCACTTACCTGTGATCAACCACAGTATGAAAATATTACATAGGAAATTACAGAAATAAATAATTCATAAGTTTTAAATTGCTTACTGCGCTGAGACACATCAAGAAATCTGACTCCATCCTGCTCCAACCTGCTCAGGACAGGAATCACCGAGCATATCTGTGCTGGAAACACCACCCACCCATTAGTCACTCGGCAGCTGTCACAATTGTCAGACATGTGTATCATGGTACCACAGTGCTTGTGTTAAATAACCCTTATTTTACTTAATAATGGCCCCAAATCCCAAGCATAGTGATGCCAAAGAGGTATCAGGATGTAACGCACGGAAAGACTGAACAGCTCTGGTGCTATGTGGTCATCCCGCCGGGCATACAGGAAAAATTAGAGTATATATAGTATTTGGTACCATTTATTATTCCAGAAGTCTGGGGAACTTGGAATGCACCCCTCACATTGGAGGGGACTGTTGTAATTCAATTTAAATGCAGTCCTAGGGTATGGGATTAGTGTCCTTATAAAAAAAGAGCCAGAGAGTGAGCTCATAGTGTTTCTGCCTTTCTCTCTCCCTCCCTCTGTGAATCCCTCCCTCTGGCCCTCCACCCACCTGTGCACAAAGAAGAAGTCATGTAAGGACATAGTGAGAAGGCAGCTGTCCACAAGCCAAGAAGAGAGCCCTCACCAGAAACCAGCACTGACAGCATCTTGGTCTTCGATTTCCAGCCTCCCGACTGTAAGAAATAAACTGATGTTGTTTGAGTCACCCAATCACTTGTACTTTGTATGGTTGCCCTAGGGAACTAATATAGTTGGCAAAAGGGCATCCCTGGAAATGAAATGCTCAGAATAAAATACTGGAGCTGGGTCACTGACCATTCAGATGGCAATAAAGCTGCCATTACTAGAGATAAGTGGGTGTTATGCAATTGGTCCCTGGGAGTCCTGTCTGTGATTGATTGGGAGGAAAGACAGGTGGAAGGTGAAGCATCAGGTGAGTGATAGTGATGGTCCGTAAATGCTACAGGGACAACAGTAACTATAAATATTGTGGAGGGGCATGGGTTTTGCTCATTGCTTTGGAAATCTTGAAAAAAGGTAACCACCCATGTTATCACGATTTATCAAAACCTAGGGCATGGACAGCTGAAAGGGTTTAACCCAATGGAAATCAGGGACTTCAGTGAATAATATTGAGCCAGCATCCACACATCAGTGGTAACAAGGGCATCCCACCAAGGCAAATGAAAGAAAAAGACAGCTCTACCTGGGGGACGGGAAGGGCAGGGGCAGATGAGAACTCTGTCCTTTCCTTTTAGTTTTCCTGTAAATGTAAAATTGCCCTAAATGAATATGAATATGAGGAAGTTAAAAGTCCAGGTTTAGGGGGCAGATGTGTGAGAGATCAGCCAAGCCACACCTCAAGGCAGACTCCTGAAAATCACAGTCAAGTTCCAAGGAGGCATTGTGCAGCCTGAGCAGGCCTCCCATGTTGAAGCACAGGTATGCATGGACTCCCTGTGGGGAGGGGGATAGGTGCAGTGGGTGAGCCTGAGAATCCCGGAGCCTAGGTGCTCTGCAGCACCCTGCTCCTCAGTGTCCAAGCGCAGCCTGCGCACCTGCAGACCTCCAGAGCTCCCTAAGGGAGTGCCTCTCAGACTAGGAAGCAGCTCCTTCCTCAGGTCTGCCCCCATCCTACCTCTCCTTGCTTCAGCAGGCCCTGTGTGGGGACACAAACATCTTGATGTGGCTGGAAACAACTCACTCCTTAGAAGAATCTTGGTAACTGAGTAATCCAGGGTTCCTAATCCACAGACTCAGCCAACTATGTATGCAAAATAATTTCTAAAAAAAAATATGATCTGGTGGCCGGTGCTGTGGCTAAGCCTCTGCCATGGCATCAGCATCCCATATGGGCTCGGGTTTGTGTCCCAAGTGCTCTCCTCCAATCCAGCTCTCTGCTATGGCCTGGGAAAGCAGTGCCTGGGCCCCTGCACCTACATGGGTGAACCGGAAGAAGCTCTTGACTCCTGGTTTCAAATAGGCCCAGCTCTGGCTGTTGCAGCCATTTGGGGAGTGAACCAGCAGATGGAAGATCTCTCTCTGCTTCTCTCCCTCTCTCTATCTGTAACTCTACCTCTCAGATAAATAAATAAATATTTAAAAGTATATGAATACCATCTGAACTGAACATGTGCAGACTACTTTTGTTCTTAACATTATTCTCTTAATGATTCAGTAAAATAGGTATTTACATTGCATGATGCATTATAAGTCATCTCAAGATGAGTTAATGTACTGAGAGGATATTTGTAAGCCACGTGCAAATTCCACACCATTCTATATAAGGTACTTGAGCATTCCATCCCAGATATTGGTATCCATGGGAGGCCCTGAAACCAATACTTCAAGGATTCCTGTGGACAACTAGGTGGTCCAGGAGAGACCGTAATGCCACAACACAGTAAGTAGAATATCAGGCAAGATTGGGGACGGGTTATGGATATGGGCAGGCATTTGTGTATTCTCGGGCCTGCTTTGGATAGCCCCTTGCACTCAGGCAATACTGTAGCCTCCAGCAAAAGAAAGGAACATGTCATGGAGATGAAGCGAAGTTGGAAGACTCAAGGAGCTGAGAATATCCTAAATGACTTGGTACAGTCAAGAGTCTGGTGCCACATGTGGTGTCTTCACCAGAAAGATCAAGCCCCAGATGCTACAGCGATCTGCCACCCAGAGCAGTGACTATCCTCAGAAGCACATCCTTGGACTGGTCTTACCTGTCCTGCTTCACTTCCCCACCCTCTCACTCCTGCTGTCTGGAATCTCTTTCCCATGCAGGTGACTCAAACAGGACCCTTCCTGCACATACAGCCTTGAGAGCATCAAGGCTACCACAGATTCTATCATCATCTTGCAGACGAAGACACTGTGACACAGGGAAGGTGACTCCTTTGACCAAAGTAACACAGCTAGTGAGTGGAATTAAGCAGGCCTTGAACTCAGACAACCTGATTCTCAAGTCTACACTTTCCACCATCATGCTTAGTCAGTCAAACAAGATAGGACAAGTTGGAGAAGTATAGACTTTGTTTCGGGAAACCCTAACCCAGTCTTGAAACAGCTTTCTCAATCACTCCACTTTAAATGAACTGTGCCAGAAATTGAAAATCTTTAGGTAAGTACGATCAATTAGGGCTTGCATTAAATCATCCCAACAATCCCTTCAAGTCCTCTTTTCTCTGTCACTCTTGATGCTGTTTCTCCCACCTCTCTGATAGTTTACCTTATAATTGAAGGTTGGAACTTGGAATCGGCTTGGAGAAAGTGCCACTCACAGAAGTAGGGCCAGTATCTTGGAGAAAGCGGACCTCTTTGGATGGAACCAAGTATCTATGAGGTTATTTGTTGATCAAAACCAAGCCCTAGGACCAAAGAATAATTAGCTGATTTTTTTTCATTTATTTCCTTTTGAAATTTTTCCCTTTTTATATGCTTTTAAATATTTGTTTATTTGTTTGAAAGGCAGTTACCCCTCATGGATTAAGATGGCAGAGTAGGGAGGGAGCTTACTGCTCTAGTCCAGGAGAAGATAGCTTTTAAAAAGTGGAGAGAGTGAAGTCTCAAGGAAGAGTTAGGGAGAAAATAGCAGAGGAAACTCCATGCAAATTAGAGGGACACATGAAACACATTTCACCAACAAAGATGCACACAGACTGAAAGGGAAAGGACAGAAAAAGATATTTCATGCTAACAGAAACCAAAATAAATCTGGAGTAGCCACCCTACTATCAGACAACATAGACTTTAACACAAAAGCTCTTTAAAAACATAAAGAAGCTCACTGTGTAATGATTAAGGGATCAATTCAACAGGAAGATTAACTATTATAAATGTATATTCACCTAATTACAGGGCATCTTACTATTTAAAAGAAATGTTAAGGGATCCAAAGGGATACATAGATTCCAATACAATAGTAGTGAGGGACTTCAATACCCCACTTTCAGCAATGGACAGATCAACAAGACAGAAAATCAGCAAGGAAACAACAGTTATTTGGCACTATAGGCCAAATGGACCTAACAAATATCTACAGAACATTACATCCTACAGTTGCAGAATACACATTCTTCTCAGCAGTGCATGGAACTTTATCTAGGATTGACCACATACTAGGCCATAAAGAAAGTCTCAGCAAATTCAAAACAATCGAAATCATATCATGCATTTTCTCAGACCATAATGCAATGGAGCTGTCTATCAGCAACTCAGAAATCTCTAGAACATATGAAAACACATGGATACTGAACAACATGCTCCCGAATGAATAGTGGGTCATTGAAGAAATCAAAAGAGAAATAAAAAAATGTCTAGAAACAAATGAAGATTACAATACAACATATCAAAACCTATGGAATACAACAAAAGCAGTGTTAGGAAAGTTTATAGTAATTGGTGCCTACACTAAGAATAGGATGCTGCTTGTGGGTTTGTCATAAATTGCCTAATTGTGTTAAAGAATGTTCCTTCTATACCCAATTTGTTTAGACTTTTCATCATGAAAGGGTGTTGTATTTTATCAAATGCTTTCTCTGCATCTATTGAGATAACCACATGATTTTTCTTCTGCAGTTTGTTAATGTGATGTATCTCATCGATTGATTTGCAAATGTTGAAAGATCCATGCATACCAGGAATAAATCCAACTTGGTTCAGGTGAATGATCTTTCTGATGTGTTGTTGGATTTAATTAGCTAATATTTTGTTAGGATTTTTGCATCTATGTTCATCAGAGAAATTGGTCTGTAGTTCTCTTTCTCTGCTGCATCTTTTTCAGGTTTAGGAATTAAGGTGATGCTGGCTTCATAGAAAGAATATGGGAGGATTCACTCCTTTCAATTGTTTTGGATAGCTTGAGAAAAATTGGAGTTAGTTCTTCTTTAAATGTCTAGTAGAATTCAACAGTGAAGCCATCTAGTCCTGGGCTTTCTTTGTTAGATGGTCCTTATTACTGATTCAATTTCCATCTTGGTTATGGGTCTATTTAGGTTTTCTGTGTCTTCATGGCTCAAGTTAGGTGAGTTGTATGTGTCCAGGAATCTATCCATTTCTTTTAAGTTTCTCATTTTGTTGGCATACAGCTCTTTGAAGTAATTTCTGATGATTCTTTTTATATCTTAGATGTCTGTTGTTAAATTTCCTTTTTCATCTCTGAATTTATTAATTGAGATCTTTTTTCTCATTTTTTTGGTTAGTTGGGCCAATAGTGTGTGAATTTTGTTTGTTTTTCAAAAAGCCAGCTCTTCATTTTACTGATATTTTTTGTTATCTTTTTGGTTACAATTTTGTTTATTTCTTCTATAATTTTAATTGTTTCTTTTCTCCTACTAGTTTTGGGTTTGGTTTGCTGTTGTTTTTCTAGAGGTGCATTGATAGCTCATTTATCTGGTGCCTTTCCAATTTCTTGATGTAGGCACCAATTGCTATAAACTTGAATGGTGAAAAGTTGGAAGAGCTGGCACCGCAGCTCAATAGGCTAATCCTCCGCCTGTGGCGCTGGCACACCGGGTTCTAGTCCTGGTCAGGGCGCCGGATTCTGTCCCGGTTGCTCCTCTTCCTGTCCAGCTCTCTGCTATGGCCCGGGAGTGTGTGGAGGATGGCCCAACTCCTTGGGCCCTGCACCTACATGGGAGACCAGGAAAAGCACCTGGCTCCTGCCTTCAGATCAGCGCGGTGCACCGGCTGCAGCACACCGGCCGCAGCAGTCATTGGGGGGTGAACCAATGGAAAAGGAAGATCTTTCTCTCTGTCTCTATCTTTCACTGTCCACTCTGCCTGTAAAAAAAAAAAAAAAGAAAAGAAAGGAAAAAAAAGTTGGAAGCATTCCCACTGAGATCCGGAACTATTCGATATAGTCCTGGAAGTTTTAGCCAGAGCTATTAGGCAAGAAAAAAGAAATCAAAGGGATACAAATTGACAAGGAGGAAGCCAAGCTATCCCTATTTCCAGATGACAGGATTCTATATATAGGGGGTTCAAAAGATCCCTCTAAGAGACTACTGGAAATCATAGAAGAGTTGGTATAAAAACAATACACAAAATTCAACAGCCATATTATACACAGACAATGTCAGAGCTGAGAAAGAACTTCTAATATCAATCCTTTTTACAACAGCTACTAAAAAAATCAAATACCTTGGAATAAATTTAACCAAGGATGTCAAAGATCTCTATGATGAGAATTACAAAACATTAAAGAAAGAAATAGAAGATAGAAAAAATGGAGAAATCTTTCATATTCATGGATTGGAAGAATCAATACCATCAAAATGTCCATACTTCCAAAAGCAATTTACAGATTAAATGCAATACCAATCAAAATACCAAGGAAATTCTTTTCAGATACAGAAAAAATGATGTTGAAATTCATATGGAGGGGTCAGGACTGTGGCTCAGCAGGTTAACGCCCAGGCCTGAAGCACCAGCATCTCATATGGGCACTGGTTCTAGTCCCAGCTGATCCTCTTCTAATCCAGCTCTCTGCTATGGCCTTGGAGGGTAGTAGAGGATGGCTCAAGTCCTTGGGCCCCTACACCCTCATGGCTCTTGGCTTCAGATTGGCACAGCTCTGGCCATTGTAGCCATCAGATGGAAGACCTCTGTCTCTGCCTCTCCTCTCTCTGTGTAACTCTGACTTTCAAATAAATAAATAAATCTTTAAAAAAAAGAAATTAATATGGAAAGACAGGAGACCTTGAATAGCTAAAGCAATCTTATACAGCAAAAACAAAGCTGGAAGCATCACAATACCAGATTTCAAGACTTACTATAGGGCAGTTATAATCAAAACAGCCTGGTACTTGTACAAACACAGATGGATAGACCAATGGAACAGAATAGAAACTTCAGAAACCAATCCAAGCATCTACAACCAACTTATATTTGACCAAGGAGCTAAAATCAACCCCTGGAGCAAGGACAGTCTCGTCAACAAATAGTACTGGGAAAACTGGATTTCCACATGCAGAAATATGAATCGGGACCCCTACCTTACACCTTACACAAAAATCCACTCAAAATGGGTTAAAGACCTAAATCTACAACCTGACACCATCAAATTATTAGAGAACATTGGGGAAACCCTGCAAGACATCGGCATATGCAAAGACTTCTTGGAAAAGACCCCAGAGGCACAAGCCATCAGAGCCAAAATTCACAAATGGGATTATATCAAATTGAGAAGCTTCTGTACTGCAAAAGCAACACTCAGGAAAGTGAAGGGGCAACCGAGAGAATGAGAGAAATTATTTGCAAACAATTCAATTGATAAAGGATTAATAACCAGAATATATAAAGAGATCAAGAAACTTAACAATAACAAAACAAACAACCCAGTGAAGAAATGGGCAAAGGATTTAAACAGATATTTTTCAAAAGAAGAAATCCAAATGGCCAAAAGACACATGAAAAAATGTTCAGAACCACCAGCCATCAGGGGAATGCAAATCAAAACCTCAATGAGGTTTGCACACCCAGTTCTCTAGTTAACTCATATTCATATTTCAAGACAAAGTTTTATCATTAATTACAATCAAAGACTTGGACAGGCATCATGGCACAGCAGGTTAATCCTCTTCTTGGGATGCCCTCATCCCAGATTGGAGTGCCAGTTCAAGGTATAGCTCCTCTGTTTCCAATCCAACTTCCTGCTAACGTGACGGGGAAGGCAGCAAATGATGACCCAAGTACTTGGGTCTGTGCCAGCCACAAGGAAGACCAAGAAGGAGTTCCTGGCTCCTGGCTCCTGGATTCAGCTTGGCCCCACCCCTACTGTTGTAGTCCATTGGGGAGTGAAACAACTTATGGATGATTCTTTTTCTCTGTCTCTGCCTCTCTCTTGTCACTCTAACTTTCAAGTAAATAAAATAAATCTTTAACAGAAAATGGTGGGGCAGAAGAGAAGATGGAAAACTCAAGGAACAGGTTCTCCAGAGAGCCTCCAGAATGAATGTAGCCTCCCAACACTTGGCTGTCAATCCTCTGAGACTCCTTGCAGACTGTGATCATCTGAACTGTAAGGTAGTAGATTTTTGTTGTTTTCTCTTTTACTTTTAAGATTTTATTTATTTGAGAGGCAGATTTACAGAGAGAGGGCGAGAGAGAGAGATCTTCCATCCACTGGTTCACTCCACCAATGGCTGCACCTGCTGGAACTGGACCAATCTGAAGCCAGGAGACAAGAGATTCTTCCAGGTCTCCCATGTGGGTGCAGGAGCCCAAGCACTTGGACCATCCTCCACTGCTTTTCCAGGCTGTAGCAGAGAGCAGGATCGGAAATGGAGCAGCTGGAACACAAACCAGAACCCAAATGGGATGCTAGCTCCGCAGGCAGAGGCTTAACCTACCATGCCACAATGTCAGCCCCCAATTCTTAGTGTTTTCAGTTGTAAATGTTCTAAGAAATTCACATACATTTCTTTTCCACAAGAGATTGAGTTTCTCCACAGCCAAGACTGCTATGGCCATTTTATCCCTTGCAATTTGGCAAACAGTAGGAGTTTCAGAAACGTTGCTGAATTGAACTAAATCAACATAATTGTGCAGCTAATTGTTACTAGTTTCACTGCATACCTCACTGTTAAATGTCAACAGAGCCTTACTTGGAGTAATGATGCATCTGCAGTATTCAGAGAATCATAATTGAAGTTTACTCAGCATTTACTAAGTTGTAAATTGACAATCCTTGTATCTTTTTTTTTTAATTTATTCTATTTATTTGAAAGAGTTACAGAGAGAGGTCTTCCATCTGCTGGTTCAATTCCCCAGATGACCGCAACAGCCAGAGCTCCTCCAATCCGAAACCAGGAGCCAGGAGCTTCTTCCGGGTCCCCACGTGGATGCAAGGACCCAAGCACTTGGGCCATCTTCTACTGTTTTCCCAGGCCATAGCAGAGAGCTGGATCAGAAGAGGAGCAGCCAGGACTAGAACCGGCGCCCTTAGGGGATGCCGGCACTTCAGGCCAGGGCTTTAACCGCTGCACCACAGCGCCAGCCCAAATCCTTGCCTAATTTAAAGTCTATTATCTTTATATACACATATTTCTGGGCCTTTAATTGTTGGTCTTTAGGAATTTTGGTCGGCTACTTGTTTATTTGAGAGGTAGAGAGGTGAAAGGGGAGTTCCCAACTACTTATTCGCTCCTCAAACACCCACAACATCCAAGCCAAACCCAGGAGCCAGCAACCCAAGTCTGTGGTCTCCCACATGGTGGCAAGGACCCAGATACTTCAGCCATCACCCACTGCTTGCCATGATCAGCATTGTTAGGGAGCTGGAATTGGGAGTAAGAGCTGGAGATCAAACCAGGTACACCAATATAGGATGCAAGAATAGTAACAAGTGCCTTCACCACGAGACCAAATATTTGCCCTGGATTGGGCTGTTTTGGATTCACTATTCATTAGAAAAATCCCAACACATTGCTTGTTAACTACAAATACTATCCATTTCTAACTTAATCTAAAAAATCTCTTAAATAAGCTAACTGGCTAAATTCCTTTAAAAATGTTTTAGTGTAGGGTATGATTCAACCTTGAAGTTTCAGTGAAGTGGCACAATCTTCTCAGAGTTACAAATAAGTGAGAACAGTTTTATTGGTTATCACCAGATTTTCAAACAGGAACTAAGCTTCAGCTTCTCTAGAAATTAACCTGAGAGCCTAAAAGCCAGGGTTTTTCACCAAAAAAACCTTAAACTTCAGTTAAGCCGTGTGAGAAAATTAAAGGAAAGGACAGCAGACAATTTGGGATTTGCCAGAAAAGGAATTAAGAATCACAATCGTAATAAAATGATTTCCAAAGGAAGTTTTCCATTTCCTCATTAATAATCACATCCCAAGAAAGCCAGGGAACTCAGCACACAGTCACATTGTCACTATGCAATCATTTAGCTCACAGATCACTTAGACAATAAGCAATGATAGCACTGCTACTTCTTGGCCAATGTCTTCTGTACTGTGGGTGTTTATCTTTTGTCTAGTCCCTACCTCTTTCCTCCTTCGTCATTGTGTTTATTACCTTTCTCCTCACTCCTCACCCCACTCTCCTATTCACTGTTAAGGGGGCAAGAGGGGTTAAAAGGATCAAGAGATGCACTTTCATTAAAAGGAAACTTCACCAGGACTGAATAAGCTAAGAAGACCACAAGTCCTCACTAATTCCCGCTCACCATCATAATCTGACACAGGGTCTGGGGCCACAGCATCATGGATCCTGTTGCTGTGAGCTGAGTGATGTGTTATCATTGCCCCTTTTCTCTCTTAAGAAGCTACTCTACAATAAGAGAAAAGTGCATGACAAATCAATGATATCATTCAAGGCACAGTGCAGGGTCAGCAAGCCTCTTGCAGAGTCAAGAAAAGATTCCAAGAAGATGACATTCAAGTTGAGATCTAAAAGACGAGGAGGAGTTGGCAAAGCTGGGAGGGCATGGCAATAGAAAGAAGATGGGGACAGGAAACAAAAGAAAGGCAAGTAGCTAAATTAAAAGTGAGGCTGGACACATCAGTGAGGGCCAAATCCTCCCAGAGCTCTGTGGAGAGATTAAGACTTTATCCTTCAGGAAGGATGTTGTACAGGGACACAACAGGTCTAGATGTGTTTTCAAATATTCACTCCAGGGGCAGGTGTTCAGCCTGGCAGTTAAGACACCAATTAAGATGCCCCCATCCCGTATCAGTGTACCTGGGTACCAGAGTACTCCTTGAGAGCTTGTTTGGAGATTCTAGCAGGGGAGCACAGTGACTTCACTGAAGACCGGTCCTCTTCAACCAAGAGCATAGCTTCTAGAGTGGTGGACGTGGAGCAGAGAGGAAGGATCAGCCAGATCAGCTGAATCAACCCCGGTGATCAGTGGGGTGACAGATGTTGCAGCCAGATCTCCTTCACAACCTAGATCTAGCTCTTGTCTACAGCTTCTTGCTAATGCAGACCCTAGGAGGTAGCAGGTGATGGCTGAAAAAATGGGATTCCTGTTACCCACATGAGCAACCTGGATAGAGTTCCAAGCTCCTAGATCCTACTTGATCAAGATTCAGGCCTTTCAGTCTGTTGGGGAGTAAACCAGTGGATGAGAGCTCTCTCTTTCTCTCTTTCGCGCGTACTCTTGCTGTCGCTCTATTTCTCTCTCTCTCTCTCTCTCTCTCTCTATCTCTGTCTCTCTGACGCTTCAATTTTAAAAAAATTTAAAGATAGCAAGCAGAGAAAAGAGTAAATTGAGAGAGAGAGAGAGAGAGAGAGAGAGAGATGGGTAATTAGCCCATAGCAAGAAGCCAGACGGATTAAATTATTCATTCAACAAATATCAAGTGAACGTCTACATATGCTAGATAATGAAGCAATAATGCACCGATGAAGCTCTTATGCAGTGCACATTTATAGAAAGAGATGAGCAGACATAGTCACATGAATATATCATCACAATTTAAGGTCAATGTTATGGAAGGAAAGGCATAGACAGGAGAACTGTGTGAATCTTCTGTGGGAGGAAACGAGCAATTTGAAGGGTAGACGAATTTGGAAACCACAATGCCTTAAAAATAAAGGGTGTCAAGGGATATGGAAGTTTGACTAAAATGTGATTGATTCATTGATTGTGGGGACTGACTATACTGATTGTACTGATTGATTGACAGGAATCAATCAGTGTAGTGTAGGGCAACTGGGAAAAGAGGAAACTCTAGTGGAGGTATAGTGCAGAGTGAAGTGATCAAGGTAGATTTAGACATCTTGAACTTGAGATGCTACAGGCTATTCAAGGAGACAGGTTAATAAATAAGTGAATCTGAAGTTAAGTATTAAGTCTAGAAGCAAGGTCCACACTGAAGGTTGCAGATGTAAATGCAACAGGTACTGTGAGGATGCATGAGAGTTCCCAGGAAAGGAGTATAAAGTGAATAATGTGATGGTCCGTGAGGGATCAGGAGGAAATCTAACGTTGAAGAGATGAGGAGGAGGAAAATTGAAACATTTGTCCCTCAAACAGGATCCTGACACTCTGAGCTTACAGCAGAAGGGCATGTAACCTGAATGGTCTTACCTGGAATTATGATACCTATGCATGAATCAATCTCTCTCAGACATTCCTGTTCTTCCTTATAGCTAAATGATAAACATACCAGATGGTTGACCAGATTTGGGATAAAATTGGTGGTCTCCAAGCCAAAGAAACCAATTGTCCATGGAGTGATAAACCTGCAAAATTTGCTTTGTTCACAAAATGAATGAAAAATCACTGGCTACATCATGAGCGTTCATGGGTACACAAATCCATATAGAACTTCCTTATGTTCTCAAATAATTCAACATTCATATTTTTATTTAATATTCTGAGCGTTTAGTATGAAGTACTCCAATTATTAGTGAAGAGTAGGATTTGGAAACTATGAATAACCACTTCAACTACCTCATCTTTTTCTATAAAAACAACTGTTTCATGTATGACTTGATGAAAACAGTAAGCCACAGAAGTAAAAATTTCTCCATACAACCAACGAAAGGGGTCCTGGCATCAGGGTGCCCTAGTCAGCTTGAACAGCTTTTTCATTGATACTGAGCACTGTAGGAAATCAATCACACACTCCTTTACTTTGCTGATTTAACTGCCATGTCAATTATCGTGCCCACT
Organism: Lepus europaeus; assembly: GCF_033115175.1. Taxonomy (NCBI): domain Eukaryota; kingdom Metazoa; phylum Chordata; class Mammalia; order Lagomorpha; family Leporidae; genus Lepus; species Lepus europaeus. The sequence goes on from NC_084839.1 coordinate 93,568,740, forward strand.
ATGTTCTGAAGATGTTTATTTCAACTATTGCCAAAGCTTCCCCACCAATTGACTTCTTAAAACCACACCTGACATCATTCCAAGCCAAACGTGTGATTCTGGAATTCTTAAATGGTCTAGAGACTGTCATTGAAAACCACTCCTAAAGCAGGGTTTAAAGAAGGCTTAAGCCTGGCTTTGATGAATTTGTCTTGAAAACCAGAAGTACTGGAGAGAACTAGGTTGAAATTCTTTCATAACCAACACTGTCTTTATCATTATAGCTGATTATTGTTTCTTATTACTTTTAGTCTTTGAAAACCCTTCACTCCCCTCCCCCTTATTAACCAATACAGTGTGAGTGAAGATGACACGTAGACTGTAATAGCTTTTTCTTCACATTCAATACCATTAAATATCATAGAAACCTTTCTGACACAGCCCACTGAATCGCAGGTTTGCATATCCAAAGTGTTCTTGGGCTACACTGTTGCAGAGGGGAGGGTGGTTGCTGGAGCGAGTTTTGTGGGTTCTTTCCCTCAGCTCAGTCTAGAAATAAAAAGCTGGGAAACAATTTGCAAAGAAGCGGAAACTTATTTGATTGACAAGTGACAGAAAAGCATCCGGTCTGAGAGGAGAGCAGGTGGAGTACCCAAAAACGACACAGACTTTCAGGAAGTGTCCAAGGTTTTTAAGGCATTGTTGTCTGTTTATGGGGTCATTCTATGGGGGTGCCCATTGGACAGGGGCAGGTGGAGGTTTCACATGCCGTATGTTGATTGGCTTGAAGCTCATGGAGATAGCAGGGGCTTCTTGGAGACAGCTAGATTCTCCTTAGGAGCTCAACCCCTTTCTCTGCTAGCTCTGGGTGGAAGATTGGAACTAACTTGAAGAGGTGATTTAAGACTGCAAGGTCACACAATGCAGCACAAGAAGCTATAGTGGGGGAGATGCTGGCAGATCTGGAAACAGCTGACAGCATGCTTGTGAAGGACATTCTACCTACCTCTGAGAGGCTCACAGACCCCAGCCCCATGGGCAGCCTCATACACTATGTCAATCAACATGATACATGGTGTCAAATGCAAATCCTGAAATAATAAGAAAATGCAAATTACATTGATTTTTTTTTTCTTTTCTGTTTAAAGACACCTTAACTTTTGGGGATCTTGAAAATACCTTGGTGCATTTTACTGGTTCTTTCAAATCTTGAATAGGTCAGAGAGAAACATCTGAAAGGCTTGTGGTGCCCCCTTAAAGAGGCACCACAGATCTTCATCTTTGTCTCCATGGACCACACCAGGTAACCCCAACCAGCAGCAGGAACCTGTGGCAAGCTGCCCTCAACCTCAAAACATAGACACAGTCTATGGAATAGATGCCATGTGTTAATAACAAAGATATCACCTGATATCATTTACCAAATAAAAAAGTGAATGAGTTATGTACATCATAGCCACTCTGTAGTTGAAAGAATTTAGGTTAAAGCAGGTTAAGTCACAGACCGAGGATCCACGGAGTTTCACCTGCCGAAACGCAGAACTGCCCACCTGAATCAGCTGCCTTGGAGAGGTGAGCTCATGAAAGGACCTCCACTGACTGTCTTCGTCAAAGTTAATCACAGTGCAGTTCACTCCTCATTTTTATATATCCATATTTTTACAAAAAAAAAACTTTTAAACATTAATTACCTCTATCCTTAATCTGATTTTTTTAATTTCATGAGTACAGGTTAAATGACATGCCCAATAAAGAAAATGGGTAGAGTTTCTATGTCAACTTAATGTCAGTCTTCCTTCTGACTCTAATATCCTGATGCCTAGCAACTGGACTGACCAGTCTTTCCAAATATATGACAGAAAGCTGAATTCTTGTTGAATCCTTGTTAGCATAGCTTAGGAATCTCTCTTGGTTCTCCACAAAACAAGATTTCTTTTCCATCAATTCTTGTGCCTGAGTCCTGATGTCTAGACATGATTTTAGGAGAAAAAGCTATCTTTAAGAATAAAAACTAATTTCCCCTTTCATGCAGTAATCCAGGTTGGGTGGGCATGCAGCTCTGCTTCTTGAAGCCATTAGTGGATTGCCATCGTTTGAATGCATCCCCAAAAGTTCATGGGTTGGAAGCTTAATCTCCAAAGTCACAGGTTGGTGGTATTTGGAGGTCGGGGCCTCTGGAAGGTGGTTAGGATTAGATGATTCATGAAGGGGAGCCCCCGTGATAGCATTAGTGGCTTTATTCAACCTGAGCCGGTGTACCTGTTCTATCTCACCATGGGAGGCCCTCCCCCGTGCTATGATGCAGCAAGGAGGTTCTCACCAGATGCCCAGCAGATGCTGGTACAATGCTCTTGATTTCTCAGCCTCCAGAACCGTGAGCCAAATAAACTCCAATCCTTTCTAAATTACACGTTCCCTGGTATTTTGTTACAGCAACAGAAAGCAGACTAAGACAAGGACCTTTGTTCTTTCCATCCAACTTCTCCACCAACTTTAAGGTGTTGCCCTCATCTGCATACCCAAAACTGGCTGGAGGTGATTCTGTATTTCAGCACTGACTAAGGGGAAAGGCTGTGCGGGTTAGGATCTAGGCTATAAATGTCTCCCATCACTTCTACTCGCATTCCATTGTCATACACACACAAGGGGCTCACATCATGGGTCCAAGCTGACAGGTCACATGCCAGGCTCAGCTACAGTAATACTTTGAAAGAATGGGACATAGATTTGGTACACAGCCAGTCTTGTTCACACTAGGATATGGTCATGATTCTTGGGTGCATGAGACAGGCACAAGTCTGAGTCCACACCACACAAAAGAAACATTGAGTCAAGGGGAAAGGAAGACCTGATGTATTCAAAAAGAAACCAGCAAGCAAAATGCAATTCTACCTATGTTGTGAGATTAAATTTTCCATATATTGCCTTCAGATCTCTGCTCTACTGAGAACAATGTTTGAGGATTAAAAGCCACAACACCTTTCTAAGCATGTGAAAATGAGATTCTTCAAAGAAGAGTAATAATAGGTAATAAAAATATGGCCATGTAACACTGAAGGTCAAGGACATTCCCAAGATGCTTCCAGATCTGAAAATGATGCCGAGTTGGAAATAAAAACAAAATCTAAGACTCTCCAAGGCAAAACATAAGGGCCTTAGACACACATATGGTTTCCATCTCTAGCTGAAAGAGCTGGATCTAAACGGAGTTTCAAAGCACATATGCAGTTTCATAAATAGAATTAGGTATATCAGGATACCTTCCAACCCAGAAGTTTAGCAATGTCCTTTGCACAACTGAAGATCTGCTGTTCTGAAATCTAGTCTTTGCTAAAGTTTCCTGGCTGGCCTTGGATCCTCATAAAATTTGGTTTTCACACGTGTTTGGGAAGTTTTTAAAGACTTGCTCTGTGAGAAGGCTAGCGAGAATGCCAGAATTCTTATTTTGGGGTAAAGGGGATAAACTAAGCCATCCATAATTTGAACATTTGAAAAGAAACTCAACAATAGCAATTTGAGAACTGGCCTTTCCCCAAAACATGTGCATTCTGTCAAAAGAGCTTGACCAATGACACAATAATCATAGTGAAATATAAGACATTTCCATGGGCAAGAAGGCTTGAAGAATCTAGAATTGTAGCTCTTTCAAGTTCCACTGTCAAAACTCAGGGCCCCAGCTACTCTAAGGACCATCAACTTGAAAATATCAAAGAAAATTCCAAAATTAGGAATTTGAAGTGAGAGATTCATCATCCCTGTTTGCTCCAAATTTACTGATCCATGGATCAAAATTCAGTTTTATTAAGGCAATGACACTCACATAGGGAAAGTTCTAGTTGAAAGATTTTGTATATGGAAATTTTCTATCCTATCTATTTCATTTTATAAGATGTATTATATTCATACATCATTTTTCAATGAGCCTCTATTTGACGTGGGAATGTCTTAATGGTTTGCTTTTCCATTACTTTGGGGTTGGGATTAGCTGACTAATTTGTCCAAACCCATGATTTAATTATTCTAGTTGCTATAGCTCTGGATGGGATTGGAGGAAGAAAAAGGAAAGCTAAAATGGTGCCTATTCTTCAGACTGGTGCATGGACCCAAACTTTCTAATTTTAATAGATTTCTATCCAATGTGCAATAAATAGATCATTTATGAAAACATTCGATTTAAGTTTCTCAAATTAACCATATCAGTTATACAAAACTCTGATTTCTTCAAGAATTTCCAACCTGCTCCTTTCTTTGCAGTAATTGTGTGGCTGAGTTGATCTACTTGGTTCAGAGAGGGCTAGAACTGAGTCAATGCACAAGCCTAGTCATTAAGTTCTTGGAATTGTGTCTCCAACATGAGATTAAGTTAGCTAGATGAACTCAGAACTCTCTCAGATAAAGGTTTGAATAAGGGTATGTAAATATGCATTTGCCAATATGCACCTTCCCTGGAGCATAGGTTCTCAAGCCTTATGGAATCTGGTAGTTACACACATCCCTAATCCACCCTCCAAAATGTAATTGATAAGAGTAAGGTTCGGAGGCAAAGTAACCTATCCCCATTTTATACCACCTTTTGACTCCCACTCTAATCCTCCTTCCTGATCCTATAGCTTGCGGCCAAAATCTGCCCAGTATTCTTGTTAAGAAGAGCTTGCTATGGGAATCCTGAGGCCACACATCAATGCTAGAATAAACTTTCATTTCTAGTAAAGCATTTGCAAAGCTGAGAGGAGATCACAGACATGGAAAATGTGGCCATCACAAGATATACTGGAGGAAAAGGGAAAGTTTCGAGAGGAACAGATTCATGAGTTGTTGTTGCTCCCCTGAGTCAAGCTAACAGGAATATTGATCCTAGAAAGAAAAAGAAAGATTTCATTTGCTCAATCTCTCCTTTATCAATAAGACAGGTAAATGTTGGGAGCCCATCAACCTGGAGAGCTTACATAGAATGCCAGAAACATTCACCTACCAGAGACAAGCAACAGAGTACATCTGATAGCACCTGAGGCTCCTTGTTGAGAAGGCAAGTCAAAACACACCTTTCTTCCTTGAGAGATACCAGATTAAAGAGAGCTTTTTCTTTCTCTGGAGATGAAACTAATTTTTTAAAGTTTATTTATTTGTATTTATTTGGCAAACAGATCAACGGAGGCCAGGGGATTGATCTTCCTTCAATCTGTTGATTCATTACTTAGAAGAGTGTGAGAGAGGGAATCTTCCATCTGTTGGTCCACTCTCCAAATACCTGCAGTAGCTGAGGCTGCACCAGACTAAAGTGAGAAGCCAAGAACTCCCACCTGTGTCTCCCACAGGGGTAGCAGGGACCCAATAACTTGAACCATCAACTGCTGACTCCCATTGGTGTGCGTTAATAGGAAACTGGATTGGAAACAGAAGCAAAATTCAATCCCAGTCACTCCCATGTGGGTTGCAAAGTGTCCTAAATGTTTAACTCACTGCACCCCAACCTTGGCCCTGAGAGATGAAACGGTGAGAGTCATATTGGATTGGTGCGTTGAGTTACACAAAACCTCTGGCTCTTTGGCTTGGAGTATTAGAGGGTTTTTTTGTTTGCTTGTTTTGTTTTCTTTAACGAACTACAATACAACCTCTTATACCCCAGTGTTAGTTTTGTGCCTTCCTTCGACAACGGTACCTCAAGAAGTTCATAGGGAATTCGCAGTATCTTTAATTCCATTCTCCATGAACTTTTTGAAGTGCTCTCTTACATCAAGGAGTTGTTTCTAGGAGCAGCACAGACAATACACAGGAGCAGGATTTTTCATTTGCATTCAGCTTCATCAAGAACCTTCTGGTTGTGCAGCTGCTAGTCTGTGGCTGGAATCTCCATATCCACAGGAATTGGGTCAGGAAATGCAGGAACTAAACTCGGATCACCATGGGGGCAGTGCACACAATGCATGCAAGCTTAGCCATTCCAGACCTGGCTATTGTCTGTGTAAGACTATGGGAGGTACTAGAGAAGTACCTTATGATACTGACCAGGATCCACCTACTCTTTTTCCACAGACAGGATGACTTCTGAAACAACCACCTCTACTACTACTTGACACATCCACTCTCAACTCCTCAACTCACCACTGCCATTGGCACAATAAATATTCACTGAATGCTTTATTGATTATGGCATTAGCAGTCTTCAAGCTCCCAATAGCAAAATGTGGGATTCTTCGCTCTCCAAGTCATCTTTGGGGTGGCCTCCCCCTCTCGTTCTGCAATCAGTAGTCTCATCTTGCAATATTCAGAACAGATTTCAGACTTGCACAGTATGGACACAGAGCCTCCTCCAGGGATTTTCTAGCCTGGTGTGATGTGTGTTTATTGGTTATGTTTGGTGCTTACTAATGGAGACAGAGGCTCCGCTTCTGGGCTGCTTTGAAAGGCAGAATGGCAGCATATGGATTCCACATCGCACTCTCCTTTTAACTAACCTGCGGGAGCACAGTGTCAGGCTGAATTGTTCTAGGACAGCATATCAATTAGGCAAGCAGAGGCTTGAGGGTTTCTTTTAGGAAACTGTCTTACCAAATGCTTCTCTACAATTCTGTCTGTTGGAATTCTATTCAATATCTGTCACCCTATTACCTAGTCTCTTTGAAATAATGGTCACTTAAGAAAAAAAAAGAAGGGGCCAATACTGTGGCGTAGCAGGCAAAGCTGCTGCCTAAAGTGCTGGCATCCTATAAGGGCTCTGGTTCAAGTCCTAGCTGTTCCACTTCTGATCCAGCTCTCTGCTATGGCCTGGGAAAGCAGTAGAAGATGGCCCTAGTGCTTGGGACCCTGCACACATGTGGCAGATCTGGAAGAAGATCCTGGCTCCTGGCTTCAGATCGGTCCAGCTCCAGCTGTTGTGGCTATTTGGAGAGTGAACTAGCAGGTGGAAGACCTCTCTCTCTCTCTCTCTCTCTCTCTCTCTCTGCCTCTGCATCCTTATAACTCTGTCTTTCAAATAAATAAATAAATCTTTAAAAAGAAAAAAAGAGAATATCCTTGTGGCAAAACTGAGTAAAATCTATGTAAATTCTGTATGATCTGTTTTTGTTAGGACAAGCTATTTGTTAATATAGCAACAAATAAAAAGCAAAGTAGCAGGGATTCAACTTGATAGAAGTTTGTATCTTTTTCATGTAAAATCTAGTGTAGGTCAGCAAGGCTCTGCTCCATCTGCTGTCTCAGAGATCTATGCTCTTTCTGTTTTCTGAGGCTATAATTTCAACACATGGCTCCTTGGAGAAAAGAAAGCATGGTAAACTCTAAAAGGCCTTGGACCAAAAGTAAGACTCCTCATTCACGCAAAGACCATTGGGCAACACTAATTGCTACTTTCAGTATTCCCTTCCCATGTGCTCAGGAATGAAGGGAAACTCGGACGTGGTAGGCACTTAGCATCTCTACTGCTTCCACCAGTGGCCAAACTCATACACTTTGGAGCAATTGTTTACATTAAAACCCATCTTCAAAACTGCAAGCCACTACCACATCTTAAGAATGGCAAGTCCCCTTGCTTCAGGGACAATGAACTTATTGTGATTTAAGGTCCTGCCTCTAGAAAGAGGACTCAACTCCTAGGGTCTGCTGGTGACTAAATCAGTATAATAACATAAAAAATAAATTTAATTTAATCTAAAAATGCAGTTAAGAGCTGAGTATGTAGTAAGCTTCAGTGAATATTGGCTGCTACAATACCTATTGCACTCTATGAACATGGACAACAATAAAAACAGTATCTTGGAGATGAATCTCCATGACACCATCTCAGTGAGGCTGGGAGAACATTGGAGAAAAAAGGAACAGCACCAATTACCCTCCATGTGACCTCAAGAAGATCACAGATGAGAAAGTTTGCTTTGTCTTGATGGAAAAATCAAACCCTTTGGAGATTTTAGGCACCAGAAAAATGGATTGGGGAATATGGAAAGGCAGAAGAAGACCTCCTAGGAACTTGGACTTTACACAAATGGCCAATGTCATCAGTGGTAGCCAGCACATCCTCTATTTTTTCAGTTTTCTACTTCTACGTGGTCTTTGCAGGTGCTGGGCAACAGAATAGAATCTCAAGCCTATCCAAGGAAATATGAATATATTGACTTCCAGCTTCTGGGAACCTTCCTAAGAAACAGCAGGCATCTTCCCTGTGGTTTCTTTTCCATTCCTCTTTCTTGCTCTCAAGAATGCAAGTGTGAGGGGCAGTGCTAGATCAATCATCTTAGACCCTGAGGCATCTTTGGGAATGGAAACCTGTGTGGTATCACAAGAAAAAAAGAAGATGGAAAACATCTGTGTCCTGTGAGAAGTCACCATCACTCCAGAGGAGAAAGAGAAAAGAGTGGACGGTAGAACAGAGCTCTTGACCATCTGTGTCCAGAACTCCATGCAGAAGAGAAATAAACCTCTATCTTGCTGAAGCTACCATTATTCTGGATCTCTGTTTACACACAGTTGAACTTAATTCTCAAAGGTCTCAGTTAACTCTTCTTATGTGGCCATTGATGACACATAACCACCTTGTCTGCTCTTAACGTTTCTATTCAATAGTTCTGTGGTGTTAGCATTTATCACTATAACAATTATCTTATTTTAATCATGTCATAACCTCACTCCCATTCAAATATTCTTGAAGACTGAATGTTGGTCCTACTATTGTCCATCTTGTCTAGAAGACACAATCACTTTCACAGATGTATTTATGAAAGAGGGACTTAGGTCCAGTGCCGCGGCTCACTAGGCTAATCCTCCGCCTTGCGGCACCGGCACACCGGGTTCTAGTCCCGGTCGGGGCACCGGTCCTGTCCCGGATGCCCCTCTTCCAGGCCAGCTCTCTGCTGTGGCCAGGGAGTGCAGTGGAGGATGGCCCAAGTCCTTGGGCCCTGCACCCCATGGGAGACCAGGAGAAGCACCTGGCTCCTGCCATCGGATCAGCGCGGTGCGCCGGCCGCATCACGCCAACCGCGGCGGCCATTGGAGGGTGAACCAACGGCAAAAGGAAGACCTTTCTGTCTGTCTCTCTATCTCTCACTGTCCACTCTGCCTGTCAAAAAAAAAAAAAAAGAGGGACTTAGGAGAACCAAGAGGAAGCTTCTCAATTTTGCCAAGAGCTACTCTCTGGAGTATCCTATTTGGCCATGGGATTACACCCAAAAAAGTTACATTATTTGAGAAACACTGGTTTCTTTTTATCCAGAAGAGTCACCTCCAATCATGAGCTCCGCAGTGTCTCACCCAGGGCTAATCAGTCTTCCTTCTGGGTGAGAGTCGATTTGCAAAGATCACCAAATGCAAGGCAGCTCCTCTCAAAGAGCCAGATTGGCAGCAGCCACACCACAGATTCAGACAGCTCGTCAACCCCAGAGGCCAGGCCTTGGAGATACCAATGGCTAGCATAGTGAATTGTGCTGCTGACCTAGGCTGGAGGAGAAGAAGGGGAAGTGCAGGCTGCTAACAGTCCAGCCAGGTGTCTCCCAGCACTGCCATGTGCCACATGTGATGGATGGAAGTCGCTGGACAAGAGCCAGGCTCCCACCCCTCTGCTGTGACTACTGCAGTGAAGTGTGCAGACGTCAATCCTAAAAGTCAAACTCATCTCTTTTTCAGCTGGCAGGGATGTTTTGGACACCTTTGGTGTTGAGGCTGTCACATTCCTTCCCACCTTTAACAGGCATTATTCCACGGAACCTTCCTACAGCATTCAGACAGAAGCCATGGAAGATGTTCTCGGGATTTTAAATTGAAGACATAGAGGCACTAGGAGTTTTCCCAGTTGCCTTCTGCAGCTTTGACAGTGGAAGCAGCTGCCGTCTCCTAGGGAGATATGGGCTGCTCTGAGACCTGGCCTGAGAGGCAGCCAGAAGGGTGGACTTGGGAAAATGCAAGAGTCCATGAAAATCAGTTCAGAGAGGAGGCTGGTGGAAGGATTCCCGGATTTTGTGCTCCTCCCTGCCTTCCCCAGTCTCAAACCCTGATCATGCTTGGAATTCCACCCAAAAAAGGCAGGAGGCTGTGTCTCAGCAAGCACCAGTCAACCCTACCCAGGACAGAAACCTGGGTACCTGTGACTCAGCACAAGATCACTGGGCAATGCACTTGGAAGCCAAGAATATGGCACTGGTTTTGGAGGAAAACTAGATTTTATTATGAGGTTTGCATTGGCCAGGAGCCAGGAGGTAAGGCTCAAATCTCTCTCTCCCATCCAAAGCCTGGGACAGGTTTTATGGGTTAGGGAGGACAAGCTGGGAAGCAGAAGTGCTGGTGAGGAAAGTTCTGATCTGGAGGCCACCAGCACTGGAACTTGCTGGTCAACAGACCTCCTTACTTCTGGAAGGGCACTAACATCTGGATTCTGGCCATGAGCTGGTCTCCTTGGTTCTCAGGGAAAGAAATGTTGCTTCCCGATGTTACTGAATGTTAAAGGCTTCTTCCTCTGCACTGCCTAGGGTCTATGACTTGCAGTTTGGGCTCCCTTGTGTCTGTGTTAGGATACCTGCCAACAGATACCTATGTCTCAGGTACTACCCAACCCCAGTATTTCCAGTCCATGGTGATTGAAGCTTAATCAGTAAGGCGCTCTAGATCCATTTAGAACTGATATGGTGTAACTAGGTAGTTAAAGTTTAGGCGAGCTGAAATCCTTGTACTCCTGTACTATCAGGTTGATAGAACCACCTTCCCAGAAGGCAATTGTCCCATCTGGAGCCAGGATGCATTCGAAGACCTCACTTCACCTGTATGTCCAATTACAGTAACACCCTCTTCCTTACTTGCCCTTTTTTAAAGATTTATTTATTTATTTGATAGAATTATGGGGAGAGAGAGAGAGAGAGAGAGATGAAGAGAGAGAGAGAGAGAGAGATGGAGAGAGAGAGAGATCTCCCAATCACAGATTCACTCTCCAAATGGCTGCCAAGGCTGGGGCTAGGCTGGATCAGGCCAAAACCAGGAGCCCGGAACTCCACCCAGGCCTCCCACATGCATAGTAGGGGCCCAAACACTGGGTCATCTTCCACTGCTTTCCCAGGTGCACCAGCAGGGAGCTGGATCAGAAGTGGAGCAGCTGGGACTTGAACTAGCACTCATATAGGATGCTGGCTTTGCAGGTAGCAGTTTAACCTGTGGTACCAAACACCAGCCTTGTTATTCTGTGTGGGATAGCTCACACTGGTTTGTAAATCTGTTTACTTCCTCACTGTTAAATAAATTCTGTTCCTATGTGCACATGATAGTAGTCTTTGCTTAGTATTAATATCTCTGAGGAGACAAGGACCTAGATGGGCAGTTAACATATCCATTGCCCTTGGGGCCAGCATTGTAGTGTAGCAGGTAAAGCTGCTGCCTGCAATGCTGGCATCCCATATACACACTGATTCAAGTTGCAGCTGCTCCACTTCTGATCTAGCTCCCAGCTGATGCATCTGGGAAAGCAGCTGAGAATGGTCCAAGTGCTTGGGTCCCTACACTCATGTGAGAGACCCAGAAGAAGCTCCAGGCTCCTAGCTTTGATCTGGCCCAGCTCTGTCCATTGCAACCATTTAGGGAGTGAAACAGCAGATGGAAGACCTCTCTTTCTGCCTCTCCCTATCTCTCTGTAACTCTGCATTTCAGATGAATAATTTTTTTTGACAGGCAGAGTTAGATAGTGAGAGAGAGACAGAGAGAGAGTTATAGACAGTGAGAGAGAGATAGAAAGGTCTTCCTTCCATTGGTTCACTCCCCAAATGGCTACTACAGCCGGCGCTGCGCCAATCCAAAGCCAGGAACCAGGTGCTTCCTCCCAGTCTTCCATGCAGGTGCAGGGACCCAAGCACTTGGGCCATCCTTCACTGCCCTCCTGGGCCACAGCAGAGAGCTGGACTGGAAGAAGAGCAACTGGGACTAGTATCCGGCACCCCAACTGGGACTAGAACCCAGGGTGCCAGTGCCGCAGGCAGAGGATTAGCCAAGTGAGCCACGGTGCTGGCTCAGATGAACAAATAAATTTTTAAAAAAATATTCATTGCCCACATCAGAATTAGACAGAAATTGTTTGCCCTAAAAGGTGTGACTTCCAGGATCTTGTGGCAAATCCCCACCTGGGAATCCGACAACCACTTAGTGTACACTCCACTCTCAATTTGCAGGTCTGTCCCACTATCTCAGTGCCATCTTGTCCCACGCACACACCCCTGAATCCAGGGCACCCTGAGGGCCAAGCCAAACTTGTCGTCACTGGCCCAGATAGCCCTACTCCACCTGTTATTGAGGGAGCAAGACCAGCTTGAGCTGGCTCTGCCAATACAGTGTCATACCTTCCCTACTCCTCCAGGGACCCAGCAAATTAAATTGAGAATCTTACTTTGATGATTTGGTTGCTTTTTCATTAAAGATGGAAAATAGCCCCCAATTTTTTCCTTTGATGTTTTACGACAGTGCAAGTAGTTGAAAAGGACAGGAGTCACTCCCTATGTCTTACGCTGAGCTGAAGCAGGAAGTATCATTTAGAACTGATCGGCCAAGGGAAGCCAGAGAAGCCTGGAGCAGAGGGAGGAGTGAGTCCAGACTTGATTGTTCTCAAGCACAGGCCTCTCCACAGAGCCGTTCATCTGCTGTGCAGCCAGTGGACTTCCGGGGAGGGGAGCGCTGGGCCTGAGCCCCATGCTGCATGCTGCGTGCAGAGTGAGCTTCTGTCCCTTGGCTGTTCTTTCCACATGGGCACAAATGAGCAATGTGCAGCAAGGCGCACCCTCATCTCTGTTGAGATGTCACCGCTGAAGACCTTCAGATGCAACTGACAGCGTAGGATGGCCTGTGATGGGCTTGACCTGCCAGGGCAGAGGCAGCCGTAAATCAGCATCCTGGCTTCACACATGTGCCGGCGAAAGGACGTCTTCCAAGGCGGCTCAAGGCCAGGCAGATTCAGCACCCCTACCAGATCTAGACAGTGTTTTCTTTTCTAGAACCTAGAATAGGTCTTCAGAAACAGATGGACTTTGGATTTCCAAAAAACGTACAACAGGAAGCCACCATGCAATATGCACAGAGAACGAGTGCCAGTTGTGCTTACGCTTATTTTTTCCTCACCAAAAAAAAGAGTGGATTCTTTATTATTCTCAAGTGCTAAAGGATGTGCTGTGCTTTCTTTAAAATCTAATAATACTTTGGCTAACAACATTTTTAAAAATCTGAACCTCCCTTCTGTTTTTTTTTTAACATTGCTCCAATCTGAGCAAATATTAATTTATTGCAATGTTAAGAAATTCAACTCAGTTGTTGAATGCCTACTATATGCAGGTATCTATCTACATCTTTAAGATTTTTCCTATCTCCCCGGGGTAAGTTTTGCTGACTGTTTTACAGATGATGAAACAGGTCTAGGAAGATAAACTACTCTCTCCAGAATCACATATGCTAGAATTGGAACTCCAAAGTCCAAAGGATATCAACTCGAAGGAAGTCTCCCACAACTTCAAATCACTATTGTTAAGATTTGTACACAAAGGACCACCACAATAAACTCCTTAATTGTTCTTGATGATTGCTTCTGTGCCAACTGGTTGACTTAACACTGTTTGAGTCACTGAATCCTTAGAACTTCCACCAGCCCCATCTGGACGCAATATGTATATGGTTCTTGTGACTGCTTCACACAATCATCTTAACATCCCTACCATCTATATATTTCCATGCCCATGGTAGAGGTGAAGAAGTGAGGACCAGGGGCCAGTTAACGCCCTGGCCTGAAGTGCCGGCATCCCATATGGGCGCCAGTTTCAGACCCAGCTGCTCTACTTCCGATCCAGCACTCTGCTATGGCTTGAGAAAGCAGTAGAGGATGGCCCAGGTCCTTGGGCCCCTGCACCTGTGTGGGAGACCTGGAAGAAGCTCCTGACTCGTGGCTTACGATTGGCACAGCTCCAGCTGTTGTGGCCAATTGGGGAATGAACCAGTGGATGCCAGACCTCTCTCTCTCTCTTTCTCTCTCTCTTTCTCTGCCTCTCCTCTTTCTGTGTAACTCTGACTTTCAAAGAAATAAATAAATCTTCAAAAGATGAAGAAGATGAAGAGGAAGAAGAGGAAGAAGAGGAAGAAGAGGAAGAAGAGGGAGAAGAGGAAGAAGAAGAAGAAGAAGAAGAAGAAGAAGAAGAAGAAGAAGAAGAAGAAGAAGAAGAAGAAGAAGAAGAAGTAAGGCTCAGGGACCGACTCTGTGGCGTAGCAGGCAAAGCCACCACCTGCAGTGCTGGCATCCCATATGGGTACCAGTTCAAGTCCCAGTGCTCCACTTCCGATTCAGCTCTGGGAAAGCACTAGAAAATGGCCCAAGTGCTTGGGCCCCTGCACCCATGTGGGAGACCCAGAAGAAGCTCCTGGCTCCTGTCTTTGGATCGGCCCAGCTCTAGCCATTGCAGCCATTTGGGAGTGAACCAGAGGATCAAAGACCTCTCTCTCTCTCTCTCTCTGCATCAGCCTCTCTGTAACTTACACTTTCAAATAAATAAATAAACCTTAAAAAAATAAAAATCAGTGAGGTCCATGAGAATGTGATATACCTAGCAGCTACTGCAGTGAGCTGGGGAGACGCCCAAAATTCTCTTGCACTCTAAAGCTTCACACAGATTCCATCAGTAACAGAAGACTGAGGAGACCTTGAGGCTGTGCTTTCCAAACGCCATCACTATTAAACAACCGAGGCAGCCAAGGTCAGAGGTAGGAAGGGGAGGAGCCAGATGGGTGGATTCCCATCCTGGGAGTATCTGGCAGCTGACAGTTCAGCTACCGGGCTGCAAAGAAGAGAGTCCAGTACCTCGGGGGCCTGGGGCTGCAAAGAAGTAAACCATGAGTATCACTTAGAAAACTACACATGGACTCAGGGAAAAAGAGGTTGTGGCTGGGAAAGGAAGGGACCTCTTACGTGAAATATGAGCTCAGAAACGCTCGCAAGTGGCCAGGTTACTCAATAATTAATCAAGAGCAGGAGGCTGGCGGTTTGAAATGTAAATGGCATGGAGGAAGGTGTGACGCTGTCCTCCAGGAGGGGACCGATGTGACTAGAATGGGGAACTGCCACTACCCTGCTTCCCAGAAAAGCAGACGCACAAAGGCTACAGGAGGCTAGCGGCAAAGGACCCTGGAACGCCTAATGCCTGCCTTTGACCCGTGGTTCACTTTCATGTCCCTGTCCCCAAAGAGATGTTAAAAAAATGATGAAGAGCTGGCTAGGCATGAGGGAGGGGAAGCAGAACCATCTAAAGAAATGACAAGGCTGCCACAGCACACTTCAGAACCCCTTTCTTTCCCTTCTGTTTTCCTGCTTCTTGAAAAAAGGGCACCTTTTGTCTCTCCTCCCTCCCCTTTCTTCCCAAATTCTCTAGAGCTCTTCCTGCAAGAGCTTCTGTGTGACTCAAAGGCAGACAACAGCTGCAAGCCAAGGAACAAAAAAGAAGATTGACAACGGGAGAGGGCCAGGTGAGAGCGCTCCTTTATTTTATCAAACTGGAAAACGCCGTGGCTTAGAAAACAAATAAATAAAGTCTGCGGAAGACAAACTGTCTCTCCTGTAGCTAAACATTGATCAGAATACTATATTCTAGACAAATGTGACAGCTTGGCATTCAAATCATAGCTTCTGAGATCTAGAAGGTATATTTGTGCCGAACGAAGCCTGGTACCTATAGGTGCTTAATGTATATGAATGCACTGTTTTATTTTTTTATCTAATACAATCACTCCCTGTGGCAGGCTCAGTTTCCCTCCTTGGACCATAGAGGCCAAGCCTGGTGCCCACCTAAAGGGCCATGTTGGGCAACCCCTGAGCCCATGCTGGTACTCAAGGGAGCTGGTACAGCCATGGTTACTTCTGTTATTCCAGACTTAGGAAGGAACTTGTGCACTGCAGTGGCGGAGTGTGGCTTAGGGACACAGCCTGTCCCTCTGGGTAGTTAAAGCACAGGGTTCCAGGCAATCGCCACAGGAGAGGCCATGGAGTAGTGGCCACTGGCCAGAAACCCAGCATGAATGCCCAGGAGCCCGCTACATGCAAGGGAAAGTGAGATTCATTGAGACAAAGGGAGAGCTATGAAGGAGGACTGGGCCATTACTTGTGTTCCCCTAACACCACACTTTGGGGCCCAGGTCCAGCATGAGGTGGGTGGATGGGTTGCAAGGGTGACAAGCTGCCCGTCTGGGGGCTAAATCAACTGAGGGGGCTTCTGGAGTTCTAGAGAGGTTCTGCTATGAGCTGGCTCAGTCACCTGTGCCTTTCGCCCCTACCTCCCAACGCTGGTTCCTCTGCCTCTCTCCTCCTCCCTGCCTCATGCCGTTTCCTGTCCTCCCAATGCCTCGTGCCCTCTCTCCCTTGCTTCTCCTCCTCTCCACATGCTGACTTCTTCTCCCTTGGAACACACTGAGAAGTGATTCCCTCCCCCGGAAGTCTGCCCTCACCTTGAGGGCCTCTGCATACGCGTGCCTTTCACTTTCCTTACATTTCTGGTTTTTGCTGATGGTTGTGATGGTGAAGGCTTGGCCAGGCAGAAAGCGTGAGGGCAGCTGACAGGAAGCCAGGACAGCTCCATCTGGTTCCGAGGGATGCCCACTCCCTTCCCTACCCACTCCCGATCCTCACCCCCACCCCACCCTCTTCCATGACTTCAGCTACTTCCAACTGAAGATCGACTATTCACTGGAAAGCTGGGGTTGTTTTCTGAATAGAACCGCGTAAAGATTCACAAAAGTCATCCATAAATAGAAAACACTTGGGGCCGCCATTGTGATACAGTGAGTGAAGCCACTGCCTGTTGTGCCAGCATCCCACAGGGGCAGCAGTTCGAGTCCTGGCTGTTCCACTTCTGGTCCAGCTCCCTACTAATAGCCTGGGAAAGGAGCAGAGGATGGGAAGTGCTTGCTAGGGCCCCATCACACAAGTGGGAGACCCCAAAGAAGCTCCTGGCTCCTGGCTTCAGCCTGGCCCAGTGCTGGCTGTTGCAATTATCTGTGAGGTGAACTAGCAGATAGAAGATCTCTCTCTCTCTCTCTCTCTCACTCTGGGTGTCTCTCACTCTCTCTGTGTAACTGTTTCAAATAAATAGATAAAATTTTTAAAAAACAGAAAAGACAAGCATGGCAGTTTCGCCTTGGGGGCAGTACAAATTGCTATGGTGTTTACACTGCTCCGAAATTGAACACTTAAATTTTTTTGCCTTAAGATTTAGGGAGCCTGTATTACATAGCTGTTCAGGTCATGGACACTTTCTTTCCAATTGTTGGCTATATATGCTATGTGTTTCTATACAAAGAGGAAGTAGTTCATGCCTTAAAAAGTTGATTGACCAAGATTTCTAAAGCTCCATAGTTTAAGGAATCCACGAGTTCACTATAAAATATACGTATGGAAACTGTACCATCTAGAAATACAGTTAATCTATATTTAATCTAGGAAATATTTTCCAATGGGAAAAACACAGAAGGCAAAGTTCTAAGCTTTGTATTGTTAACATAAATGAGTATAGAGGAATTGTGTTATTTGAGGGTGTGTGTGTATGTGTGTGTGAGTGTGTGTGTTTTCATTTCTCAAAAACTCCTGGATTTCTACTCAGAATATTGTCACAAGTTGTCTGTCATCCCCATCCAGTAGGCTGTGATAAGCTCTTGGCTTAAAGTTGAGTGAGAAGGATTTAAAAAAAAATTATTTATTTGAAAGGCACAGTTACAGAGAGGCAGAGGCAAAGAGAGAGAGGTCTTCCATCAACTGGTTAACTGCTCAAATGGCTGCAATGGCTGGATCTGGGCTGATCAGAAGCCAGGAGCCTCCTCCAGGTATCCCACCATGGGAGCAGGAGCCCAAGGACTTGGGCCATCTTCCACTTCTTTCCCAGCCCACAGCAGAGACTAGGATCAGAAGCCGAGCAGCTGGGACTCAAACCTGTGCCTGTATGGGATTTCAGCACTGCAGGCGGCAGCTTTACTTGCTACTCCACAGTGCAAGTCCTTGAGTAGGCTTTAATTTCAAATAGGAATAAATGAGTCCCTGACATGAGAAGAGTTAAAACAGTAGTAGAGGCCGGCACCGCGGCTCACTAGGCTAATCCTCCGCCTTGCGACGCCGGCACACCGGGTTCTAGTCCCGGTTGGGGCACCCTCTTCCAGGCCAGCTCTCTGCTATGGCCCGGGAAGGCAGTGGAGGATGGCCCAAGTCCTTGGGCCCTGCACCCGCATGGGAGACTAGGAGAAGCACCTGGCTCCTGGCTTCGGATCAGCACGATGTGCCAGCCACAGCGGCCATTGGAGGGTGAACCAATGGCAAAAAGGAAGACCTTTCTCTCTATCTCTCTCTCTCACTGTCCACTCTGCCTGTCAAAAAAAAAAAATGGGGGTAGAAGTACTAATTAGGGTGAAATGTCCAACCACTGCTGTTGCCTATTAGATGTTGCATGAAATACATAAATTCCAGGTTATGATCCCTGTCTACAGGGGAATTAAAAACTCACAGGGGTGTTAATAACCTAGGTTTGAGGATCTAAACTGCAGATTTTCTCCCACATAGAAGAAATTTGTCACCTTGTCCAAATCAGCAAAGTCAAATCAGCACACAGCAAGCCCGTCTTGGTGACCAGTGAATTCACACTGAATCCCTTTAGCCTATGCCTTTACCAAGACAGTCCAAAGTTTCACATTTTTGCAGAGAGAAAGCTCCTGCACCCACTAGGTCTTCATATCTGCGAAGCGGGAGCCCTGTGAGCTCCCGGCTCCCCCGGACAGCTCTGGTGCACCAACACCATCTAACTGGATTGAAGTCTAGCCATGTGGACTCAAGGTCAAGTGTCACCTCCAGTTGGACCCTTGAATGCATTTCATATTTCTCTTAACAGCCTTGGAGTTAACTGAGAAAAAGCCACACTCATAATAGGAACAATACCTGAGTGTCTCTCTCTGGGCACTGCTTCGCTTTCTTTGAATTTGACGTATCAGTCTCAGAAAATGACCTTCAAGCTGCCTGAAATGGTAGAAGATGGAAGGAGTTTGGGCAACAAGAATATGTGCAAGGATGTATCCTTAGAGCTGAGTTTGTATCTGAGAGTGAACTTAGCACAGGCAGGGAGGGAAAAGCTCTTCATTGCTGCCCATCCGTCTTGAGAACAGAACCAAGGTGGTCTCCTTTGACCCTAACTGTCCCCATCATGAGGTGTTCCCATCACATGAAGCCCAGGCCCCTGAGCTGGCAAGAAGCCTTCTTCCATTGTTAAGAGCCACAAGACACAGCTACAGTGCAGGGTGGAGTGAGCATTCCATTCCATCTCACACTCCGTGGACAGAGGCAGGCCTTGGTTCCTGGAATCCAAGTACATTCAGCCCTCCATACTCACAGTTCCATATCCCTGGATTCAACCAAAGTAGGATCACAAACATTTGAAAAAGCATTCCATCTATACTAAACATATAGACTTTTTCTCATCATTTTTCCCTAAAAATATGGAGTGTAACAACTATTTACAAGGCATTTACATTGTATTAGACATTATAAGTAATCTAAAAATGACTAAAAATGTATAAGACATACATAGGTTATACAAAAATACTACGCTATTTTACATAAGGGACTTACAAAAGATTTTGGTGCCTGGAACTATGGAAGAACCATGGGTTATGATATAACAGATTCTACACTCGGAATCCTAAGAGAAGGGTTTAGAACTCATGTTCACCAATGACTAGCTATGTGACCAGGAACCAGCCATTTAATCTCTCTGATTTTTTTTTTAATTTTTGTACAGTGTAAAAACAATATTCATTCAGCTGCAGCTCAGCTTGGAATATTGAATGTGCATCTTTTCCAGGCTAGTGATGCTAGACAGCAAGCTCAGCCCCTAGTCACCCCGTGGTTGTGAGAGGAAACCACCCAAACTCTACAGTGCACCTGCTGCTGAACTGGAAGGGGCTATCACTCTCTCTCTCTCTCTCTCTCTCTCTCTCTCTCTCTCTCTCAGTGGATCACTGACTTTATTCTACCTTTACTGTGAATTTTGAATAAAATGTGGAACACAATCTAAGTTATCATGTAGAAAAGTAAGTTTTTTAGAAAACAGAAACAGTATGGAAGTTAAATGCATACTAGTATTTTCTGTGTGCACCTCGAAGTAAATTATTTACAGGTAATATATTTTTAAGAAGTCAGCTCCATGGTTATAAAAAAATGTTTAAGTTAAAGAAATTTACAGTGCATATTGAAAGCATGACACAAATGGAAATTGAAATGTTTGTATTAACTAGGAAGCCCAGTTTGCTAAAAGTAGCATTAATATCATTTACGTCAGATTTTAATTTGTTGTACATATTTGTAGTTCAGCATATGCCCTTATAATGAAAGACAAGTATAATTTACTCAGAACAAAAATCATTGTGAAAGGGGGGAAAGAGGACCCAGAAGATTTTTATTTGTTATCTAATTCATATACATACAATTTTCATGAATTTGAGAGGAATCTAATAATAAAAATAATAATAAAAAATCCTTAGTCTTCTATTTGTGTGTGTTTTCAAATGCTTCTATAACTTTTCCATCCATCTGGTTTTATAACACTGGAATTTCGAACCCAAACAAAAGTAGCAAAGTTCACATTACCTTTCATTGTCCCTGCATATCAAACTACATCACTTTATTATGAATAAAATTTGAAGAATGTCAGATTTAAAAAGAAAAGTACAAAAGTGTTTGATTCTTTTCACTTAGGATAGTTATGGTGGGATTATCAGGTCGTGACCCCATCATAAGCTAAGGAGCATCTGTACTACTCTCTGCCCTCATAGAATCTGCCGGTGAGAAAAAGCACCCGAAAGTCCCCAGGCCACGCCCTGTCTCTGCACAGAGTGCTCAGCCAGCACTGATCTTTGGTAACATCTGCTAAAATTGCACCACTCATTACAGAATCAGAGTTTACACTATAGAAATCTCTGCACCAGGGGCCTGTGACATGGCGTAGCGGGTAAAGCCATCGCTTGCCATGCCAGCATCCCATATGGTTGCCAGTTCACTTCCTGGCTGCTTCATTTCTGATCCAGCTCTCTGCTATGGCCTGGGAAAAAAAGTAGAAAATGGCCCAAGTCCTTGGGCCCCTGCACCCATGTGGGAGACCCAGAAAAAGCTCCTGGCTCCTGGCTTCAGACCAGCTCCAACTACTCCAGCCATTGTGGCCATTTGGGGAGTGAACCAGCAGATGGAAAACATCTCTTTCTTGCTCTCTCACTCTCTTGCTCTCTAACACTGCCTTTCAAATAAATAAATAAATGTTTAAGAAAGAAAGGAAGGGAGGGAGGGAGAGAGGGAGGGAATGAGGGGGGAGGGAGGAAGAAATGTGTGCACCAACCTGTGAAAGAGATAAACTGCCCTTGAATCTTCTTGGAGGCCACACCCTCTGCATGTCTCTGGGGCAGCATTTCTATGACAAACCTGGAGCTGAGCTCATGAAAGCAGCACCACTGACATTTTAAGCCAAGGCCCAGGGGTGCCCATTTGGCCTAGCAGTTAAGACACAACTTAAAACGCCCATGTCCCACATCCAAGTGCCTGAATTCAAAACCCAGCTCTGGCTCCTGACTCAGTCTCCTGCTAATGCAGACCCGGGGAGGCAGCAATGATGGCCCGAGTGATTGGGTTCCTGCCATTCACATGAGAGACCTGGACTGAGTTTCTTGCTCCCAGCTTCAGACCACGGCAGCCATGGACATTGCAGACATTTGGGAAGTAGACTGGTGGTATGGGAGCACTCTCTCTCAAGCTTACTTTCTCTTTCTCTCTCCTATCTCTCACCCCCACCCCCAAATCTGAAATTTCAAAAATAAATAAATAAGCCAGGCCCAGGGAAGTGCTACCAGAGGCAAGACAGGGAGAAGCCCCTTTTTCTTAAATCCCAACCTGCTGCCTGCCTGGGGAGGTCTCTTTCAGCAGGCAAAAGCCCTGGGTACCCAGTTGGGGCAGAGTTAAACAGTGAACTCTTTCCTGACCCAGGTGCGGTGAGGACAGGGACCCCACCTGTTTGGATCGTTTCTGTTTTCCTGGGCCTGGGGCAGAGATACAGTGAGGAGGTGTTCACTAAGTACCGATGAATGTACAAATGCACCAAGCAAGACATGAGGACACACAACCCTTGGCTGATGGGAAGAGCCACAGATAGCCCCACAATGCCACACTCCAGGAGGGACAGGGCTGGAGGTGGAGGAAGGAGGGCCCCTGGAGAAGGAAAGCCACCAGAGAGGGGCCAGAGCGTGGCAGGTGCTTTCTGTCTGCCTAGTATCTTTGTCCACAGAGTACACTACAATGTGTCTGTTGTTTCACCTGCTCAGCCACGTTAGGGAACAGATAAGCCAAGCTGAAACTCAGGTGCACCTCTGATTACTAAATTCTCTCTTTGCCCCCACTCAGGGCAGCTTCCAGGATGCATCCTTACCCTCCCGTCCCAGGAATAGGTTTGACAGTCCTTTTGCGTTGTGCTGAGCCTGGCTCCCATCTGAGCATGTGATGCAGGAACAAGTGGCACTGAGGGAGTGCCAGGGAGCTCCCGTCCCGTGTGGAGATCTGGGAAGCTGGAATCTCTCTGCGGTGGCTTTCTGGGCTGTGTGCTCACTGCCACAGACCTGGTTCCTCTTCTGAATGACATCACTCCTTTCCTTCATTCTCTTCTTTGCTTTATTGTGAATTTAGTTCATGTTGTCACGTCAACTTCATCATCAAAATCTCTACCTGCTTGCCCTCTCTCTCTCTCTCTCTCTCTATCTCTATCTCTATCTCTATCTCCCTCTCTCTGCTAGCATTTGAATATGATTTGTCCCCAAAAATTCATGTAAGGCTTTAATGTTCCAAACCAAGTGTCCATGGAGTCTAGGGGTGGAGCCTTTGGAAAGTGACGACATTGGATTAACTCGTTGGGGTCGTCTCTCCATGACTGTGTCCTGGTGGCTGTAACAGGGGGGCAGAGGAAACCACACAGAAACAGCTGGATGCCAGCACCCCGTGTCTCCCACTGTGTGCTGCTCTGACCCCCTTCAGGTTTCCGTCAGCACAAAGACCATTGCCAGATGAGACCACTAGACCTAGCACTTCCAGAACCGTGAGCCAAACTACACCTCTTTTCTTTATGAAGTAGCAGTCACGGGTATTTTGGTATAGTAACAAAAGGCTGACTGATTCTCTCTCTCTCTTTCTCTCTCAATCCTCAGTCCTGCCTATTTTACTTTCCAAATACGTCTCCAATCCTTTTCCTCTCTCTCCTTCTCCTCCCTTCTAGAGAGACCGCCTAACTGGACTGCTTCAGTACCCTCCTTATTGATCTTGCACTGACAGCCCACTACCTTCCATGCTTTCTCTTTTTTTTTTTTTTTTTTTTTTTTTTTGACAGGCAGAGTGGACAGTGAGAGAGAGAGACAGAGAGAAAGGTCTTCCTTTTTGCCGTTGGGTCACCCTCCAATGGCCGCTGCGGCCGGCAAATCTTGCTGATCCGAAGCCAGTAGCCAGGTGCTTCTCCTGGTCTCCCATGTGGGTGCAGGGCCCAAGGACTTGGGCCATCCTCCACTGCCTTCCCGGGCCATAGCAGAGAGCTGGCCTGGAAGAGGGGCAACCGGGATAGAATCCGGTGCCCCGACCGGGACTAGAACCCGGTGTGCCGGCGCCACAAGGCGGAGAATTAGCCTGTTAAGCCACGGCACCGGCTCATGCTTTCTCTTTCTAACCCTTTTATCAGAAAGTCTACAAAGATCACTTCAGGAAACACAAATCCATGGGCATACGGCCCCTCCTGGAGACCACTGGTGACTCCCCACGGCCCCGCCCCCAGGGTTGTCGCTGTCAACCCAAGCCCCTGTACCCTCAGCAGTACCAAACTACGTACCTCCTGAGCACTCACTACTACCAGGGACCCTGCTAAGCTCTTTCATAAAATTCCCCAGTGAATTCTCACAGCACCACTGGGAGGAGGCATTGCCATCTCCACTTGTGAGTAACATGGTGGTCTCCCTCATTTCTAGACAGGTAGGCAGTGGCTGAACCAGGAGAATGAGCCTGAGGGTCTGGGCCCCATTGGCCCTGCTCTCTCCCAACTCTAGGCAGTTCTTAGGGTCATTTAGAAGTTTTAAATCCACCCAAACTCCCCAAGATCAGCTGCAAAGAAGTTCTCTCACTCCCATACATGTCCCATGCCACTAAAACTTGTGTCACTCTGTGCTTGAGCTGGAAGTCTTCTCTCTTCCTTACCAGGCTGGATTCTTGGAAAATAAGAATCATGTTGTGAGCCAAGTGCTAGGCACCAGGCTGTCCCTGGGAGGGGCAATGCAGCTACTGATGGCCAGCCGAATGAGGGAACGGATGAAGGACCACCATGTTCTCGGATGATCGCATTCCCCTGTCACTTCCCCACTAAAGCTCAATTTGTTTGCTTGTCTCTTTTAGGAACACTGGAAATGAGTTTACTGGTTGTAGCCTAGTAGCAGAATGAGGTTAAATTTCCATCATTTAAGGGTGGAATTGCCCTTACAATAAAAGGGCTTTTGTCATCATGGTTACTGATGTTTACGATGAAATGTCACTCTACTGGATGTAGAGGCAGATGGGTTTGGGCTTCATTCATAATTTCCTCAGTTTAGCAAAAGTCGTGATCACAGAAGGGGACCCTGACACTCGCCAACTGCCAGGGCCCAACAGCAGCTTTGGTCTTGGCACGGGTGGCTGCCATGTCTACAGTGATCTGTCCGTGAGCTTCCTGTGATATTTGTCCTGCTGATGAGTGGGTGAAGTCGGGGCTCACCCTTCTAAGGGGACATTGAGATTTCTGGGCATTATACCAATCCTACCATATGTCACCCCAGAAAGTAACTGCTTTTTCCATATATGATCATAAGTAACGTTGCAAAGCCTGTTTTGCCTGGATCCTTTTACAGAACCTATGCAAAATATGCTGTGTGCTTTCACTCCAGATTTCTTTCCTAGGATGAATGGCTCTGTGCACACACGAGAACACACGCTTATTCTGTTCATCAGCAATGATCATTATTCTGTAGGCTAATTCCCTGCATGTTAGTTACACGGGGTGAAGTTCTGGCTCATGAATGGGAGCCTAGGGAAACAGAGATCCTAATGGCCAAATACATTGCAAAGTTCTCCTTTTAATTCTTTCATTTTTCCTGTCTTTACCTTTTAGAAAATGTTAATGTATTCCTGATGAATTCAGCGTGAAAAAAATATGTTTATCAGCTTGGGTTTAAATTTTTTATTCATAATAAGAAGATGGTAGCACTGCCAAGACTCTCCAAAGTCAACTCTCAGATTCTTGCCATTGGAACCAAAATGACCACACAGAAAGTTAGCATTGGGTATTCCAGTGCCAAGATGATAGGCAGGTGTATTTCCATTAGGTATTGGCACTTTGTTCTGGCCAGACATGGGGTTCAGGGAGGCGGGCTCTGATAGCAGATAACCCTGCAAGTTGTCATTTGGTAACTACATAAGTTGTGCCTTTAGTCAGGGCCAAATGGATGATAAGTTTGTCACTGTTAACAGGCGCGAGTTATTTGGAGCAAGCCCATACTTTCTCTTACAAAATCAAGCCACCCAATTCCTTGACTACATTTCCTCCTCTATAAAACCCAGTTAAAGGGAAAGAGTACGTTCTCATGTTCCACAGCACAGAAGGGTGATTAGTTCACAGCTATTTCTTATACGTTTTATAAAGAGCTGGAAGAGACGAGGGCAAAGGTTCCCAACACAAAGAAGTGGTAAGTGTTGAAGGAGTTGGCAATGCTGACTTCCCTGAACTTATCATTATACATTGTATATACGTGTCAAATTATCATATTATACCTGATAAATTATTATATGTCAATAAAAAGTTTCTTGGGGGAAAAAAATGGGATCTAAGGAACACACACTTGAGACCTTAGGCTTTGTATTTCCGTAGAGCACCTCCCAGTCCAGCTCAGTGTCAATATCCATGGCCCCCCAGCCGAGGCTAGCTGACATTGCATTCACAAAAGTAAGCCAACCTCAGCAGCTTCGCAGCTCTCCCAGCAAAGGACTGCGTGCAAAACGCCTGCAGGTTCAGTGGCTGCAACCAGCGCCACCGCTGGGTTCTTTAGTTTGCTGTGAAAAGAGATCCAGCATGACACAGCTCCTCTCAGCACAAAGACGAGCTGAATCACTAGGGGAAAAAGGAAGAAAAAAAAAAAAAGAAAAGAAAAAATGCCTCTCAAAGCAAGGCAGCCAGGAAAGAGCTGGAGGTTTGGGCCGGGACCTGTTGCCTGGTCTCCGCTCCTCCCAGTTGTGCACAGAGCCCGGCAGGCATCACCAAGTCCCGGCGTTGGTCCTGGTCACAAGGGCACCTCGAATGCCTCCCGGGTGTCTACAGCAAACAGTGCTGCCTGGTCTGTGGTCAGAGCAGGGACAGCCAGTCCTCCCGCTGTTTGATTTCTAAACCTGCCTCCACCTCCCTGAGGCCACGGAGAGCTCAGGGCCTGCAAATCAACACAACGTTTAATTAACTGCACATTAAAGTTTCCATCTTTCAAAGAAGGGAATTAGGGACAGTGCACTTTGTGAAGCATTCATTAATGAAAAAATACGTTCTAAAGCCTCCTGAGTTCGGGGTGGTCTTTACCATTCTAGGGGATTGCCTGCCCTAATTCTCCGGGTCGGGCCAGTGCTGTTAAGCGAACTTCAGTCCCCAGCGTTTCCTCCCAAGCGAACACCTTGAACTTGCTGAGGGCCAGTCTTAGTTTTGCAGCAGCCCACAGCACCCTGGATAGTCCTTAGGTGTTTCAACAAATACCCAGAAGTGTTACCAATGATACCGAATTACAAATTCCTTTTTATTAAAATGAAAGGTATATATAAAAGGCCTTCAACACGTTTGTGGGAAACAGAATTTGGAAACAAATTTATATAGACACGAAAAGCATTTGATATCCATGCATCCTGTTTTCATAATACAGATTTTCAGTGACCCCTTTTAAGGTTCCTCATAGGCAGTACTTCTAAGAGAGACAAGAATAACATTGCTCAACCACTATGCTACCTGTGGGAGGTGGTGAACTTGTGTCACTCTGGATAATGCCCAATGCCACAGCTGCCATGGCTGAGCGGCAGGGCAGTCAGCATGACATTGAGGAGCAGCTGAGACAGGAGCAGGAACAACAGAGAGACTAGGGAGGGTGATTTGGGGTGCCAACTCCGCAGGATTAGGAATACCCAGAAACATGGAAAAGCATTCTTCTGGGTGTGTCTGTGAAGGTGTTTCCAAGTGAGATGAGCATCTGAAACTGAGTGGACTTGTGGGAAGACCCAGCCTCAATGCACCAGCCCCTCAGTCAGGCCTGGGGATGACAAATCCAGAAGACGAAACACTCTCTCTGCCACTCTGCCTCCCCTCCACACCCACAGCTAGAATGCACGTCTCTTCCTGCCCTTGCACATGGAAGTCCAGGCTCTCTGCCCTTAAGAATTACGATTTTTTTCAGATTTATACCCTTGCCCCCTAACCAGGGTCCTCAGGCTTTTGGCCTTGAACTAAAAGCTTCCCCTGGTTCTGAGGCCCTCAGACATGGGGTGAGTCTTGCTACTCAGCGTCTCCAGGCTGCAGATCAGCCACTTCTCAGCTGCCAGAATTGTCAGCCCATTCCCTGACTGATCCCCTGCCATGTATGGGTGCACATCTCCTATTTGTTCTGTCCCTCAGGAGAATCCTACTATACACACAGACCCGAAGACAGATAGTATAGCTCCCCTCCAACATGGTGGCTTCTCTGTGATGCCTGGGATAGCTCCCATTTGGGCTATGACTACACACACACACACATACACACATGTGATCACTTGCCAATTTCCTACATGGAGTCCAAAAGCCCAAGAAATGGGAAGAACATTTGTTCAGGAGTCAGTGGGTGCTGGTCTTATTTCTACCACAAACCCACTCTGTTTCTCTACTTCTTATCTGAAAAACCATGGAAGCTTCCTACACTTACATTCATGTCACCTGCTGCCCTTTCTCTTAGGTGTTGTTGCATTATTCTGAAAAGAAATTGTCTTATAATTCCTTGCTTTGTTACTTATCTATGTACCTGTTTCTCCCCTATATTGTCCAGTTTTGAGAAAAAATGCATCTCTATTTTATGTTTTGTGTGTATTTATTTAGTGATGCTACATGTTGTGTTTTATGTCTACCGTGTGTCAGGCAGTGCACTGAGCATCAAGGATCTAGACGATGCCCCTGCCTGGCCCTGTTAAGGACACAAACCAATAACAGATAAAGCAACTATTTGTCAAGTACAGTTATTGCTAGATGGAGACAGAGACCAGTGATGGAGAAGAGGAGACTGACTTCCAATGGGATGCTCAGGCCAGGCTCTGAGGAGGGGAGGGCGATCAAGGTGAGTCACAAAGGAAGAGAGCAGGCGAGCTCTACAGCGGATGAGAAGAGTGGGGTCTTGCACCATACAGGTCCGCAACCAAGGACACTTGGTTTGTAGAGAAAACTTCAAAGAGTGGGTCAAAAAAGTCAAATTACAAGTTGTGCATCCCTAATCCAAAATCCCGAATGTTCCAAACTCCAAAATTTTTTGAGTTGATACGGTGCCACAAGTGAAAAATTCCACACCTTATCTCCTGACAGTCACAGTCAAAACGTAGGACTCCAGTTTGTGTCCTGGCTGCTCCTCTTCTGAACCAGTTCTCTGATAGACCTGGGATAGCAGTAGAAGATGGCCCAAGTGCTTGGGCACCCATATCCATGTAGAAGACTAGAAGAAGCTCCTGGCTCCTGGCTTTGGATCGGCCTAGCTCTGGCCATTGTGGTCATTTGGAGAGTGAACCAACAGATGGAAGACCTCTCTCTTAAAAAAAAACAACAACAACAAAAAAAAACTATTGTATAAACCCTCAGATGGTGTGTAGAAGGCATACATTAAGTATCAATGAGTTTCTTTTTTACCTTTCTTTAATTTATTTGAAAGCAGAGAAACAGACAGAGAGAGGTCTTCCTTCTGCTGGCTCACTCCCCAAAGTACCTGCAACAGCCAGATTGGGATAGGCCAAAGCCAGAAGCCAGACACTCAATGGAAATCTCCTATGTGTGTGACAGGAGACCCAGCTACTTAATTCATAACATACTGCCTCCCAGGGAAACTCAGTTGGTAGCAGAAAAGACAGGACTTAAACCCAGTCACTCCCATATAGATGCATGTGTTCCAAGCACCATCTTAACTGCTATAGCAAATGCCTACCCTCATCAATGAATTTTGTGTTTACAATAAATTCCATCCCCAAGAGGTCTCATTAAATATATACAAAGACTCCTTAATCTGAAATAACCCAAAATCTGAAGTGTCTTTTTGCCCGAGTGATATTCAAACTGTAGTAAGAACAGCTTGCCAATAAATGCCAGAGCACAGACAAAGCAACCAGGAAGTGAATTCTTTGTTTTTCAGAGATGGCAGAGCCTAGTGTATGGACTATGGACTCCCCCTTCCTGATGGGCTCACGTAGAGCCCTGAGACACAGCAAGCTCAGCGCTCTCTTACCTGCACCCTTTTCCTTTCAGTCTCATCTTAGATCTGCAGTCAACACCCAGCTCACATTTACACAGTAACAGGAACTCATCCACAATTCCTTTATATTCTCTGCTTTTTTCCTCCAGTTTTTGTGTATTTTCCTCTCATCTGTGTGGCATCATGGTAGAAGCAGCATCTCAATGTCTTACATGTTGTCCCACAGTAGTCTGCAATATTATCCCACATCACGGGAATGCAGAGTGAGGGGTGTGACCCCCAGGCCCCACAGCTTGTGAGGCTGGCTTTGGAGTATTGAAACGTGGGTCTCTCTTTGTGAGGCCCAAACAACTCCAGCCTTCTTGTCCTCTGGCTCTTTTGGTGTCTGGGCCACTTTCTTCTGGTTCCTTGTTAGGCTCTATCTAAAGAGGAACTTCGGCAGTCATTTAGCAAAGTGGTTAAGACACAACTTGGAACACCTGCATCCCATATAGGAGTGCCTGGGTTCCAGTCCTGGCTCCTACTGATATGCACCCTGGGAGGCTGCAGGTGATGGCTTAAATAGTGGGTCCTTGCCACCCCTATGGGAGACCTGGGCTGAGTCTTGGGCCCCTGGATTTAGCATAGCCCAGTACAGCTGGTGCAAGCATTTGGAGAGTGAAACACTAGATGAAAGAATTCTCCCTCTCTATATCTATCCCTCTGTTTCTCCCTCCCTCTCTGCCTTTCAAATAAAATGAAAATAAATAAATTTGGTTTCAAAAAGTTCAGAGAGGAGAACTCGGGTGGAGACTGCTAGGGGAAAAATGTCAAAATAGCTAGTGAGGAGGGTTTTTTCTAACCTACCTATTTAGGGGGCGAATGCTCCTCACTCGACTTAATAATTGCTGCCCATGTTCCCACAAACCCATAATACACACCTCGGGGTGGAAGAGGGGAGAGGTAAAGACTCAAACACCTGGACCCGTGTTATCTGACATGCACATGCTGCATCTGGCTGAAGATGTGCCCACCTGCTGCTTGAAACTGTCTGATGCAGTTGATCTCCTGCCTCCTCTCCTTCCTCCCTTCTGTCCTTCTCTAGCCGTTCTGTGAGCTTTTCCCATGAAGTTCTTGGCTTACACTGTCAGGGCTACATACATGTTGAGAAATAAGCCCTTGCTCTCAAAATCCCAGAGTAGCTTGTACATGTGAACAAGTGATCCCCAGACAGGGAGAGGGTGGTAACTGCTATGACAGGAGGTAGGCAAAAAGGCCGTAGGGAACATAGACAATGGTCCCATCACCTAGCCCAGGGGAAAATGATGGCAACCTTCTTAGAGAAGCAGAAGCCAAGGTCAACTTTTGAGCTGGTTACGAAATAAGACAGACACAGGGTGAACAATGGGAACATGTAAGGGTTGCTACATGAGCAGGCACATTACTGAAATGTCTAGTCCTTTTGCTGCCCCCCATGCATCTCCATAGATGAGTGGAACAGATTCTAATGGTATTACAAAAGCACCCCGCCCTGTTCCTACCCAGAGTCCAATTGGGTGGGTCTGTGTTGTGATGGCAGAATTTGCTTGCTTTAATTCTGTAATAGGGTACATGGTTGGTGTCCAGTTATTATTCTTGTAACACTCCTTTGGGACTCGGAGAACTACTCCCCAGCACTCAAACCATTAGCAAGGATCAGCCAGAGCCATGAGGATGAGTCATTCAGAGGTAGACCTAGCACAACTGAAGCCCACCTGGTTGGCCAAGTGCTTTCTGCTGCAAAGTTTTGACGGATGATGCTCCTTTAGCCTGAGCTATATTTAATTTATACTACAAGGCAATACTTTGGATTGTCACTGACAAAAGGCGATATTTCCAATACTCCTTGAGAATAGACTTCAAAGGCTTCAGTTCTTTTTTTTATATAGTGTTTCAGCTTTATTTTGACATGGTAGAAAAGTTTTGCATGCATCCTCGCACCCACTGTTGTGACAGCTGCATTTAATGAGTGCAAAATGATCAGAAAAACATCCTTTGCCGTGAGTTGCCAGTTGGTGACAGGGGAGAGGTGATACTGTAATCGGAGCAGTAAAGTCATGCTCACATCTGTGGAGGCGGAATTCTGCTTGTCTGGTCTGCACCAGGCAGCTCAAGGCAAAGCCTTGAGACCAAATAAGACCTGCAAACCCACATCTCACCGACCCCCTGCTCAAACAGCAGCAGGAAGGCTCAACCAGACTGCCCCAGGCTGTGACTGCTGAAGGTTCATCCAAAGTCAAGTTTTTCTAAATCTTCCACATGTTCCTCTTACTGAGAGATCTTTCCGGCTAGTATCACATACTTGTAATTAACAAAAAAGACAAATTTTGAATAATTCACGGGTAAAGGCCTGAATTAGAAAATAAAGGACTTTCTTTAAACATGGGTAGTGTGGTAGATTAGTTATTGTTCCTTTAAAAAAATGCATTACTCCCTGAACATTCACTGCCTGTCTGGTCCCGTACATAGATGCACTGTCATCCATGGGAAGTGGTCATGTTGCGCTCTCCTGATGTTGAATTTGACAATGGAACTTCCTTTGACCAAAAAAAGGTGGGAAGACACAGCCATATGCCAATGTGCAGCCTAGGCCTTAAGTTATGTCACATTTATTCTGATCTCTCTATGAGCTTCTACTTCAAAAAGATCAAGAGCCAGATGGTCCTATATCTCAGCTTATTTTTGCAGAATGAGAGACAGGTAAACCCAACTGCAGCTCATAGCAGAGTTGTCCCCCATTGGCCCATACACCTGCAGAGCATACCTGGAGTAGAGCCCAGCTAGATCAACAAGGCCATGGTTGACCTGCAGTCCAGGAGCACAAGCACAGAGGGTGATCCACTTACGTCCCTGATTTGGGGTGCTTTGTTACTCAGGATCATTGTGTTGTCTTAGAAGCTTTCGAAAGAGATGGTTGCCAACAGTGTTTGACTAATGATGTGCCAAAGAAATTATTCCAGCTTGTGCTAAATGCCTATAGCTGCTGACATAATTTGAGAGTGCTGTTGACTGAATGTTTGTGTCCTTGTAAAATTCAGGTGCTGAAACCCTCCTCTGCAATGTGAAGGTATCTATAGGTGGGGCCTATAGGAAGTGATTACTGTTAGATTAGATAGTGAAGGTGGGCCCTTATGTTGAAATGAATGGCCTTAGAGAAAAGGAACACACAGGAGATTCTCATTTTCTCCCTTATCTCCAACCCCCTTCCGCCATCTGAGGGCAGAGCAAAAGCATCCCATTTGCAAACCAGGAAGAAGGTCCTCATCCAGGAATTCTTATGGCCTGGCACCTTGATCTTGAACTTGATCTTCCTAGCCTGTAGAACCATGAGAAATAAATTGTGTTTAAGCCACCAGGACTATGATATTTGTTATTGCAGCCCAAGCTAAGACAGAGGAAAAGCAGATGGAGTAGACAGTCAAGTCATCTATCCTATTTACACAACACAAGACAAGTATCAATGCCACGCTGAACTACATTTTTCACCTTTCAGTTCCATTTCAGAGTCATAAAAATTAATGGAAGTGCAGCTTCAGTACAGTTTCAAGAAGCCCCTTGGTCCTCATATGCCTTATTGGCTATCACCTTCTCATGACTTACAGATGAAAACTGAAAGTACTTAAAGTACCTACCTTCTTCCACCCCTTTCTCTTGAATGTCTGTCTTATTTGCATATGGCCCCATTTCCAATCCCACTTTCCTCAATCATGGAAAGACAGCATAAACAAATTGTCACACTGAACCATTTTGACAATCTACTCTAGAGGGAAGAATCCTGTGGGTGTCTGAAAGCTTACCCTAAGTTATATTTGTTTAATTTATGCTTCTACTGATGAATAATTAGGGCAGCAATTAATTTTAAAATGCAAATGTGCAATGGGTCTCACTGTTTTATTTTGTCTTGCTTTGTTTTAAATATCCTTTGTCCTCCATTAGACTTGTCTTAGAGTCTTAATGGATTTAGTTTAGCAAAGGGATGAAATTATTTTTTCTAATGCTTTATTTACTTGATTGAATCGGACTTTTTATCAAATATTGACTACAAATGTTTGTTCAAGATCATATGCCATGGAATTTAATAGAAATAAAAACCTGTAGTACAAAACCATCATTTTTATGCATCTTGTGGCTGATCTAGCCAAATGATGATTCAACGACAGCTAGAAGAGGCTTATAACCACGTCCCTGTCTGTATGAACTCATTATTGTTTGCTAGTCAGAGGGAAAATTCCTTACTCTGAAAATGTCACATTGATACTCTTTGAAAAGAGAAAATTTTCCAACTGTAAAGAAGAGTAAAATTAGATTTCTTTCTTGTACATTCTCCAGTGCTAGGGACACTGGGAGCCCAGTTTAAAGCCCACTAAATATGACTCATTTGCGCTTTCATTCAACATTTACTGACACCTAGTCACTCCCTGTAACACTCCCCCTCTCTGATACATTTACTGGTCCCTGCTCCCTAAAGGGTTTATAGTCAACTGAGAAAATCAAAAGAGATGAACTTCTGTTAGATTTTTCTCATAGCACTACCTGGCATCATTCCACCTGCATCTGCACAAAATGTGAGTGCCATGAGGGCACACTCTGTGTCCGTAGTCTGACAATCTGATCCGGACCTCCTTGAAGAGAGGCACTTGTTAAGTATCTGTGACTGCTGAAAGAAAAAAAAAAGTGTCATTTTTGAGGTGTGAATAGGATAAAATGGCAGCTCCGTGGAGAGATGCCTTCCTCAGCATGGGAGTGGTCATTGATAGTCTTGGCAAGGAGGAGGTGAGGAGGGGACCATGAGAAGACAGGCGAGGGGTCAACCAAAGAGCAAAGTTAGGAAGCACGTAGCAAGTGTGAAGCTATGGAGGAGGGAGCAACCCAGAGCTCGGGATCCCCTGGGGAATGACAGATGCTGGGACTACTAGACAGGGGGTGAGACCCAAAGCAGGAGCCTTTTTATTGCCAGAAAA
This sequence comes from Lepus europaeus, assembly GCF_033115175.1. NCBI lineage: Eukaryota > Metazoa > Chordata > Mammalia > Lagomorpha > Leporidae > Lepus > Lepus europaeus. Next base: position 93,603,203 of record NC_084839.1, read on the forward strand.
AGAATCTTCATCTTTCTCTCTAATTAGTGTTGATTCCTCACTAGCGAAACATTTAAACTCCAAACTACCAAAGAGAGAGCATTTAAGAAAAACAGTGTCCACTTTGGACAGAAAGCTGAAGATCTCTTTTATAAAAACTGGCTGTGTTTTGGCCGGTGCCGCGGCTCACTAGGCTAATCCTCCACCTTGCGGCGCCGGCACACCAGGTTCTAGTCCCGGTCGGGGCACCGATCCTGTCCCGGTTGCCCCTCTTCCAGGCCAGCTCTCTGCTGTGGCCAGGGAGTGCAGTGGAGGATGGCCCAGGTGCTTGGGCCCTGCACCCCATGGGAGACCAGGAGAAGCACCTGGCTCCTGCCATCGGATCAGCGCGGTGCGCCAGCCACAGCGCGCCAGCCGCGGCGGCCATTGGAGGGTGAACCAACGGCAAAAAGGAAGACCTTTCTCTCTGTCTCTCTCTCTCTCACTGTCCACTCTGCCTGTCAAAAAAAAAGAAAAAAAAAACTGGCTGTGTTTTTCCACTAATCTATGCTTTGGCTTGAGATTATAGCCACGACCCCAACAACCAACCAAAAGAGGACATCTGGTCACCAAGCACCCAAGTCAGCTGTGGCTACATTTTTGTTACATTACCTAATTATGTAAAAGGAAACCAGAATTTTGAGGGGGAATTATCTGGATAAGCTTACACTTCTATACTTGCTTTTTTTTTTTTTAAAGATTTCTTTATTCATTTGAAAGTCAGAATTACACAGAGGCAGAGAGAAAGAGAGAGAATCTTCCATCCCTGGTTCACTTCCCAAATGGCCACAATGGCCAGAGCTGGGCTGATCCAAGCCAGGAGCTTCTTCTGAGTCTCCCATGTGGATTCAGGGGCCCAAGTACTTGGATCATCTTCCACTGCTTTCCCAGGTGCATTAGCAGGGACCTGGATCAGAAGTGGAGTAGCTGGGACACCAACCCATATGGGATGCCGGCATTGGAGGCAGCAGCTTTACCTGCTACACCACACGGCCAGCCCCTCTAATTTGCTTTTAATAGAGGCTTAAGCTAAAGAAAAAGTATATATCCTCAAGAATAAATATTATCCATAGAAAAGTCTATTTTAAGCAACATCCAAGTTCTCTGTTTTTAAACTAGGTAAGACAATATTTCAAGAACACACAGGTTTGTATGTATGTGTGTATTGCTGTCCTTTCTTCATGGGCCATTCTGTTTTATTAGAAATAAAAATAATAAAAGTGGAGCACATATGCAGATCTAATCACTGCCTTCCGCCTGCTGTGGAGGTCATCAGCAAGAGGTAGCAGGGGCTACTTCTGATCTCATTGCAAATTCTTCTCATGTGCACACAGACTTCAACACAGGATGACAAGGAGTTTTGAACTTCAAAAAAAAAGAAGAGGAATCACAATAAATATTTCATTGTCTAGTCAACCCACTCTATAAAGCCTGATTATCTCATTCAGTCTCCGGAGATTGCTACCGGAAGCCTCCCCAGATGTTCCCCTTCCAGCCAAAAGTACCACTCTATGGCAGGGAGGCAGCCCCACGCCTGCATTCTGGGAGCCCAGCTGCCAGGAAAGAGAGGAAGAGAGAGATGCATGCTCTGTGGAAGAGGCCTGGATGTCACCTGACACCCCTTCCTGACCACATAACCAGTCCCTGCTTTGAGTTCATTGACCAAGATTTACTCTGCTCAAGTTTCTACTCTGTTCCAAAACTGTGATGGTTAGGAAGTATGTGGAGTGAGAGTTCCTGACGCAGCAGGGAGCTAATGTCTTGTGCATCAACAAATATCCTGAAGGGATGATGCTAATTGAACAAATACTGGGAAAGGACAGGACAGGCATTTCTGGGGTTTTGTTTCTCTTTCTGAGCTGCACAGCCCTGTGGTGCTCCATAATGATGGGACACTGTGTGATTGTGTTATGCAAATGCATTGTGTACCATCATTCCATGGAACCTGCAGAGGATATATTCCAGGATCTCCCTAAGGGTACCAAAATCTGCAGATGTAAAAGTCCTTTTCATCAGATTGTAGAATATTCACACAGAGCCCATGCATATTCTCTAGAATCATCTCTAGATTACTTAAAATACCTGGTATAATATAAATGCTGTGCTAATGGTTGTTTTACTGTATCTTGGGGGGAACAATGGCAAGTGTATATGTGTCCAGTTTGGAGATAACCATCATGGACTTATTATACTTTTCTGCTGATGGTTGGTTCTGTGCATGCAGGACATTGGATCTGGAGGGCCAACTATATATAATATACATTATAATATGAATTCAACATACATTATATCATAATTCATATCATAATGTGAATTATAATCATATGGCATATGATATATAATATATGATGTGACATGCATTGTATGACATAAAATTCATATGTAATTAGTATATGAGGTATGATTCAAATTATAAATTTGAATTATACCATTATATATGCATATTTTATATTCTAATTTTTCTGATGTGAGCACTTGTTCTTCTCCTTTGGAATCACACCTATCTATTTTGGCTTGTTCTTCCACCAGCCTTAAACCTGTCTACTCCTTGGATGTGATCCTAGTGGCTCTACAGGAGCATTCAGTGTCAGCACTAAAGACATTGGCCCTTATGTGAAGCAAGGCAGAACCTGACCCCTCGTAAGAGAGCATCTTGCCATAAACAATCTTTGGGAGCCAGATCAGCCAAGCAGATTCTTGAAAGTTGTTCCAGGAGAAGTCTTGCTTTGGTTTTTTTTGAAACCACAAAGCCAAATGTTTGAAGGTAAACTTGATACTCTTGCTTCCCGGTTGTGTGAATTAACACACCTACCAAGCTTGGGATGGAGCGTGTCAGGCTTGCATCTCCTCTGCCTCTCTAAAGCTTCTAACCATGTCTGAAGGGCAGGAAATTGAGTTCATACTGAGATTGGACCTGGCCAAATGCAGTGCCTCAAGCAGGTTCAAATGATGTGCATTTGCTTACAATCTCACAATTTTTAAGAGACTTCAAGTTTCTGGTGCTGTAGGTCATGATTAATCATTTATTATACACTGACCAAGCCTTCCCGGTCAGTATGCAACGATCAAGTTTGTGCCTGCTAATGATCAAGTTTTACTAAAAATAGGATTGATACATGAATGAAATATAAATCATTCTGTAAGATACTAGAATTCTATGTGTGTTTCTCATAAGAAATTCTCTGTGGGCCTCGTAACTTTGAATTATTAAAACCAGAATTTCAGAATACTGGTGCAAAAACTGAACTATTTTACCCATAAAATAAGAGTTTTAGGCAGGCACTTATTTATATACTATGACAGTAATGAGAAGAAAAAGGCTTTTGATCAAAAAAGAAAACTTCTCAAAAGAAAAGGTAAACTAAGATCCAATTGCCAATTTATCTAATTAGACAATGTCTACACTAGGGTTTTGAATTTTTTTTTTTCAACTAGCTTTCATGACCCTCCTGGAGAAAGCTTTATGAAATGTCCCCTTTTACAAATGTTATTTTCATTAATACCACTGTGATATGTAACTAACAAGAGCAGAGTGTAATTATACAGTATTTAGAAAATAATTGTGGAGAGGCAGCATTTCAAGGTTGCCCGTGTGCTGCCCTCCCCCTGGTGTGGCGCTCTTCATCTCTGCCTGCTCATGGTTTCTCCAGAAAGCAAGACTTAGGGATCACAACTATCAGAAAGAATAAGACACTCCTGAGACGTCTGGTTCTTGCAGTTTTGTTACATGTCATTTTTCCCTCATTTATGAACATTTTCTTGAGACATTTCTTTCTGAATGAAACTGATTGTGTCTATAAATAAAGCATTGATAAAATGGTCTTTAAGTTTAAAAGTTCAACTTTAAAAAATAAAACCGCCACTCTTCCAAATGTCTCCTGGGTCCTATTATCATTTTGTTTTGTGTAGTTGTTTGTTTGTTGGGCCAGGAACCAAGGATATGCTTAAGGCTGAAATTGAAGTTGCAGCCGGCGCCGTGGCTCAATAGGCTAATCCTCCACCTTGCGGCGCCGGCACACCGGGTTCTAGTTCCGGTCGGGGCACCGGATTCTGTCCCAGTTGCCCCTCTTCCAGTCCAGCTCTCTGCTGTGGCCCGGAAGTGCAGTGGAGGATGGCCCAAGTCCTTGGGTCCTGCACCCACAAGGGAGACCAGGAGAAGCACCTGGCTCCTGCCATCGGATCAGCGCAGTGCACCGGCCGCAGCATTCTGGCCGCAGCGGCCATTGGAGGGTGAACCAATGGCAAAAGGAAGACCTTTCTCTCTGTCTCTCTCTCTCTCACTGTCCACTCTGCCTGTCAAAAAAAAAAAAAAAGTTGCATAGCTTCAGAAAACACTGATGATGAGAAGGTGGTGTTGGCATGCATGGGAATGTTGAGTTCTGTTACTACATTTTAAATGTTCTCTCACGATTGAGTCATATTGAACAGTTTCACAGAAAAGAAACACGTTCAGAATGACTTTTCAACAGGACACTTAGGAATTGGAGAAGAAATTGAAGAATTTGGAAGACATCTCAGAGAAAAGTTTTGTAAAAGAATAGCAGTGGGGTCAGCACTGTGGCGTAGTTGGATGCAGTGCCAGCATCCCATATGGGTGCCAGTTCGAGTCCCACCTGCTCCTTTTCCAATCCAGCTCTCTGCTATGGCCTGGGAAAGCAGCAGAGGATGGCCCAAGTGCTTGCACTCCTGCACCCGTGTGGGAGACCTGGAGGAGGCTCCTGGCTCCTGGCTTCGAATTGGCCCAGCTCCCACGTTGCGGCCATTTGGAGAGTGAACCAGCAGATGGAAGACCATTCTCTCTGTATCTCCTTCTCACTGTCTGTAACTCTACCTGTCAAATAAATAAATAATCTTTTAAAAAAATAAAAGAACAGTGATCATACAAAATAATGTTTTCTTTTTAAAAAAGGCAAGAATGATGGTTGCTGGAAGAATCATGCAAGTTTTAAAAAATGAAGACATCATTACATATGACATATTGATAAAAATCCTGGAGCCGGTGTTGTGGTGTAGCTGGTAAAGCCACTGCTTATATTGCAGGTGTCCCATATGGGCACTGATTTCAGTACCAGCTGCTCCACTTCCAATCCAGCTCTCTGCTATGGCCTGGGAAAGCAGTGGAAGATGGCTCAAGTCCTTGGGCTCCTGCACCCACATGGGAGACTTCCCATGAAGAAGCTCCTGGCTCCTAGCTTTGGATTGGCCCAGCTCTGACTGTTGTATCCATTTGGGGAATGAACCAATGGATGAAAGACCTCTCCCTCTGCCTCTGCCTCTCTATAACTTCGCCTTTCAAATAAATAAATAAATTTTTTTTATAAAAAGGTCCTTACCCACAGTTTTACTGGATAACTAGGGTATTATTAGGGAGCTGAGAGTTGGGAAGAAAGATTTAACAGAATCTGGGAACTAAACAAAGAATGACAGAAATCCACTACACTAAGAGAATGAGGAACAAAAAAAAGATTTTCAATTGATGCAGATAAAGCATTTTACAGGATTCTGCACATTTTCATGATAGAAAATATTAAACTCACTAGGAAGAGAAGGAAAATACCTGACCAAAATAATGCCCACAGGTAACATCATGCACAATGGTAAAAACAGAAAACTTTTCCTCTAGGCTTAGCAATCAGACAAGATTCCCAGTGTTGCCACTTCTATTCAGTACAGTACTAAAGTTCATAGCCAGAGCAATTAGCCCAGAAAAATAAACTAAAAGCATCCAATTTGGAAAGAAAGAATTTGAATTATCTGTTTACTGATGACATTATCATATATAGAAAACACTAAAGCTTATACAATTCCATGGGTTGGAAAACTTAATATTGTTAAGATGTCAATAATACCCAAAGTGATCCATAGATTCAAAGCAATTCCTACCATTGTCCTAAAATTCCTTTGTAGGAGGAAGAAAAAATCATCCTAAAATTCATGTGGAATCTCAAAGAACCCCAAATAGGAAAAAAAAATTGAAAAAGAAGAAAAAAAGAGGGCTCATACTTCCTAATTTTGAAACATTGCAAAGTCATAGAAATCAAAGCAGTGTGCCATAAAGACAAATAGCAATGAAACAGAATAGTGAGTCCACGAATAAGCCCTGAGCTAGATGGCTGGCAATCTTCCACAAGAATGCCAGGAACCACTCAGTGGGGAACACACAGTATTGGGGAAACTGGGTATCTACATATAAAACAATGTAATTGGGGCTTTGCCTATTTCACATCCGGTTGTGCATACACTGTTCTGAGAAATTGGATGGGTAGATGATATAATTGTGGTGTGAACATCACAGAGTGTAGTTACATAAACTTAGATGCTAGATCTTACTATATACATAAGCTATGTGGTACAGCCTATGACTCCTAGGCTACAAACCTGGGCAGCACATTCCTGTACCAAAACTGGCGTGAAAGAAACTGCAAGAGAAAGAAAACTTTCATGTCATTTGCCGCAGCATCTTGTGTCCTGTGAGTCACAGAAACCCAGAGAGCAGCTGGACCCTGGCAGATCACTAGGGAAGGAAACCCCACCTGAGGAGGGGCAAGGGTCTGTAGCATTCTCAACACTTCCAAAGTGAGACCTGGGAAGCCCTTTCCGCCTCAAAAAGACCTGCAGACATGCGAGAAGAAAACATCAGAACTTTGGTATATATTTTTAACCTCATCTTTTGAGTGTTTCCCTTTTGGTATATTTTGCCATATACCTACTCTATTAGTACAATAGTACGAGGGCACAACTTGTAGATACGTAAATGTGTTTTAGTGATGATGGTGAATGATCAAGAACACGGCAAGTGAGGAGGGTACTGCTCCAGGATACTACCCTTCGATAAACTTCTGCGTCTCAGGAGGAGCGCATGGAACACGTAGGGATTCCCAGTGCCTTTCGTACTAAATGAGCAGGATGGAAGAAGGGTGGAGAGGCAGGGGCAGAGTGAAAACGGATTCCAGAGGAGCAGAAGAGCTGGATGAAACCCAAGAAAGGATAAGAAAAGGAACACAAGACTTTCAAAAGGATTGAGTAGTAATTGTGGGGCTTATTACCAAATAGAACATCTTATCAGACACATCTGTGGTTTCCCTGGGCATCCACATCCCATTCTGCTCTATTCAGAAGATAAAGAGGGCCTACAGGCAGAGGGTTGTACTCTTAGAGGCACACTGATTACATTCAGACCTGCCTTATATAATCCCCTGAATCTACCTCTAAAGGGAACAGCAACGGCTCCAAGTATATTGTATCTTCAAAGTAGGGAGGTGGGGAACCGGTACTGTGGCGCAGTAGGTTAAGCCTCCATCTGCAGCGCCAGCATCCCATATGTGCGCTGGTTTGGTTTGTGTCCTGGCTGCTCCACTTTTGATCCATCTCCCTGCTAATGGCTTGGAAAAGCAGTGAAAGATGGCCCAAGTGCTTGGGCCCCAACACCTACGTGGGAGACCCAGAAAAAGTTCCTGGCTCCTGGCTTCAGATCTGGGGAGTGAAACAGCAGAGGGAAGACCTCTCTCTGTATCTCTTCCTCCCTCTGTCTGTAACTGCCTCTCAAATAAATAAACAAATCTTAAAAAATGTAGGGATGTGATGCATACTCAGCTGGTATTAGGCTCCCCTTAAACATACACATAGACGTGCACACACATGTGTGCACACATAGTCATGTACACATGGACACACATGCTTAAGTTCATGGCAGTTAAATACAGGTGTGTTTCCAGTCTTTATTTCCATGGCATTAAAATGCAGAATCTATAACTGGTAAAAATATATAAGTAAACTTTTAAAAGGTCAATCATTTTCATCCATTTGGAAATGAAGTGTATTATTTTGCACCATAATAGGTCCAGGAAAATGATTCTTAATAAAACAGGAAAATGAATATAAACATGAGCTTAATAAAGAACAAAGAGGGTACTTCTGATCCACATCAATACTGAAAATTTCTCCTAATTTCCAATAGCCTCTCACAGATCCATTATATGGATATACCACAACATATTTTATCAAACCTACTGAGGAGCCTTGAGGGGGTTTCTAATTTTCACTGCAGCCAGGAAGATCTTTACGTTATTTTTCTGTTGGTTAAATGCCCTGGACAAGAAGATATGGGGTCAAAATGCGTGGATGTACAGTGGGAGATTTCCCTCCAAAACCACTACGCCCAGCAATGTCTCAGACAATCCCTTTGACCACATCCTTCCCAGCCCTGGAGAGTGTCAATTTTATTCATCTCATCAGTCAATGAACTACAACAAAGACGCCTTCATGTCTCAGTTTACATCACTTATTTACAAGGTGGAGCATCCATAGGCTTGTGCTTGCTGGCCTTCCACATTTGCTGCCTGAGCACCACTTTTGTACAGTTCCCCCTTTCGTATTTTGCACTCTTCAGGTTTTCATTCAATTGCAAAAGGTTTGTTCCTATGGGAGATATTAACTCTTTGCCTACAGCAAAAAAAAAAGAGAGAGAGAGAGAAGGAGAAGAAAAGCTTTTTCCCGTGTCCATGTTGTTCTACCTTCTAAGTTTTACTCAGAGCTGTTGTCACACAGAAGTTTTACATTTTAGGCAACTTTCATGAATTCTAACTATTTCATCAGTTTTTTGCTTTATATTGTCTTTTATCTGTCAAGCCTAAAGAAGCCTTTTTTCTACAAGAATAATAAGTTAGTCATCAATATTTTCCCCTGGTATGTTCACAATTTCTCTCCTATGCATTTAAATATCTTATTCCGCAGGAATTTATGTGGGATAGGGGAAGCTCTACCTTCTTGTTTCTACATGTCTGGTCTCCACAAGAATCACCCAACACTCTGTACTGAGTGGCCCATCTCTTCCAGACTGACCTAAGCACTGCCTCTTTCTTACGTTTCTGTGCCTGTCCGGGTGTCCCAGGCATTTCTGTTGCCTGCCCATTTGTTGCATTAGTGCCACACCTAACAGCTCCATGATGTATTGCACTGTTTCATAGGATGAGTCTTTCCCAAATGCTATTCTATTTTAAAGTTTTTATAACCTTTCCATCATATTTGTTTACTGGCTTAACTTTAAAATTACATCCTGATGGGACAGGCATTTGGTGCAGTGGATAATACACTGCTTGGAACAACCACCTCCCACATCGCAGTGCCTGAGTTCAAGTTCTGACTCCACTTCCCATTCCAGCTTTCTGCTCATGCGCATCTTGAGAGGCAGCAGATGACAGCTCATGTACCTGGGATCCTGCTGCCACATGGGAGACCCAAAAAGTTCCAGGCTCCTGGCTTTTGTCTGTCCCAGTCACAAGTGTTGTGGGTATTAGGGGAGTGAATCATCAGGTGGGAGACCTGTCTCTCCCTCTCTCTCCCCTGACCTTTAAATTCATAAAAACGTTCAATATTATATCATAAAAAAAATCTGCAGGAACCTAAGAATTTTCATTAATAGTATAATAATAAAATTTGCCATAAATATCATTTATCGTACAGATCAGCCAACCTTTTCTGCAGAGGACCAGACAGTGAGCATTCACTCTGCAGACTTCTCATCCCCTGTTACAAATGCCCAGCTTGGCCGGCTCCGTGGCTCAACAGGCTAATCCTCCGCCTAGCGGTGCCAGCACACCGAGTTCTAGTCCCGGTCGCGCCGGATTCTGTCCCGGTTGCCCCTCTTCCAGTCCAGCTCTCTGCTGTGGCCCAGGAGTGCAGTGGAGGATGGCCCAAGTGCTTGGGCCCTGCGCCTGCATGGGAAACCAGGAGAAGCACCTGGCTCCTGCCTTCGGATCAGCGCGGTGCACCGGCCAGAGCGCGCCAGCTGCGGCAGTCCTTGGAGGGTGAACCAACTGCAAAAGGAAGACTTTTCTCTCTGTCTCTCTCTCTCACTGTCCACTCTGCCTGTCAAAAAGTAAAAAAAAAAAAAAAAAAATGCCCAGCTCTGCCTTGACCTGCAAAAGCAGCCACAAATAGTATGTAAGCTAATGGGTGTGGCTGTGTCCAACAAACTTGATTTATAAAAAACGGGGAGAAGTGCAATGCAGTATTACTCAGCCACAAAGAGAAAGGAAATACTCATACATACCACAGTAACGACGAGCCTCACAACATAGTGTGAAATGAAGGAAAACAGACATAAAGCGGCACAGGTGATGGTGTTGCCGGGGCTGCAGGGAAGGGCAGGAGGAATCATAACGTAAGAGGTGTGAGGTGTTTTTCTGGGGTAATGAAGAAGATTGGAAAAGAAAGAGAGGTATTTGTTGCACATCGCGCTCAATATACTAAGTGCCACTGCACTATGCCCTTTAAAATGATTGATTTTATGTTATGTGAAATTCACTTCAGAGCACTGAATTGGGCCCATGGATCAAATGTTGCCAATCCCGATCAATAGGATAATTAAAATAATAGAATAAAAAAGAAAAAGTTTTCATTAAAAAAGAATTTGCCTTTGATAATAGGATCATGTTTGCTTTCAGTTTTGTCCTGTGTTAAAATGCAGCCTACCCAGAAAGCAGTTGAAAGACAACGCCAAAGGAGAGTACAGGTGGACATGATTAAAAACAAGCCTCGGGGTATATTAACTCGGGTGGGCTAGGCTGAGTAACAAATAAGCCCCCAGGACTTGGTGGCTCAGCACACTTGCAGTGTCATTCCTGTTCTCTGACAGTAATACCCTGTGCAGGCATTCAAGCTGACAGGTCAGTTCTCCTCCACGTGGTCATCCAGGAACTCAAACCCTTTCATTTAGTAACCCTAGCATCCTCTAGGACTGGACCATTTCTCCCCAGACTTTAAGAGTGCCTTGTTAAAATGCAGATAATGATTCTACTTCGGGGTGGCTCCTGAATTTGTGCATTTCTTACAAGCTCCCAGGTGTCTCTGACACCTGTGGTCTGAGAGTCACACACTGAGTAGCAAAATGGCTGGGCATGATGGCCAGCTGCATCCTGACAGCAACAGAGGGAAGCAGGGAGGAGTAGCACTTGCTCGCCTAAGAGGCCCATGGCATACTGTACTTCCTCTCTTGTCACATTTGCCAATCCACTTGACCTCACCAAACAAGGGAGGCTGAGCAACCTACCCCTACGACAGTGTTCTTCTCTGGAAAGAAGAGAAAGCTGATTGTCATGACAGTTAACAGTCTCTACCCTGTACACATTAAATTTATTAGAAGATAATGCTGAGACTTCACCAGTTCAGGAGAAGGTGAGTGGGATGGGGAGAAGGGAGGGGATGGAGGGAGGATAATTAACAAGTATGAGGTGCAGTTGGGTAGGAAGAATAACTTCTAATATTCTGTAGCACAGTAGGGTAGCTATGGTTGGCCACATTGAGTTGTATAGTTTAAAACAGCTAGTTTAGGGGCCAGTGCTATGGTGCAGTGAGTTAAAGCCCTGGTCTGAAGTGCCGGCATCCCACATGGGTACCAGTTCTAGTCCTGGCTGCTCCTCTTCCAATCCAGCTCTCTGCTATGGCCTGGGAAAGCAGTAGAAGATGGTCCAAGTCCTTGGGCCCCTGCACCCGCATGGGAGACTTGGCAGAAGCTCCTGGCTCCTGGCAACAGATCAGCACATCTCTGCCATTCCTGCCAATTGGGGAGTGAATCAGTAGATAGAAGTTCTCTCTCTCTCTCTCTCTCTCTCTCTCTTTCTCTCTCTCTTTTTCTCTCCTCTCTCTGTATAACTCTGACTTACAAATAAATAAAAAAAATCTTTTAAAAGATAGCTAATTTAGAGGGGTTTGATTATTCCTAACACAAAGAAATGATAAAAGTTTAAGATGATGGAGATACAATACCTTGATCAGTTCACTATACATTATACACATATATTGAAATATCACACTGTACCCCAGAAGTTACAGAATCCTAGGGAAGTACAAAGTGGATCTCCTGGCTGTGTCGAAAGAACTAAAAGTTACATAGTGGAGGAGATTCAGATTTCAATGAACTAAGAGCTTTCGAAGAATGTGGTTTGTTTTTTTTTTCCCCAAGAGAAAAAATTGGTTCAGGCAGTAACGTAGACAAAATAAGATAACCTGACACACAAGTAAAGATTTTCAAATTACATCGGTTAAAAGAAAGACCTGAAGACAAAGATGATAAAGAAACAGTAATGGGTCTCAGGTAAAAAACTGAGTAATGTATTCCAATGGGCAAAGCCTAAGGGATACCCAGTCAAGCCTGTAGGGCAAACGGATCCTAGGAGAGCAGAAACTGCCCCAGAGGACAAAGTGAATGATGTTAGACACAAAAAGAAGAGAACCCTTCCCCCAAGAAGGATGCTGAGACACAATCAGGAATGGACAGGATCTTCCACAAATGGTGCTACAGAAAATAGAAAGCCACACACCAAAGGATGTGCTTAGACTTTCACCTTAACCAACACAAAAACTAACTTAAAATAGATTAAAGACTGGAATGTAAAACTCAAAGTTATAAAACTTCTAGAAGAACACAAGAGGAGGGGCTGGTGTTGTGGCACAGCAGGTTAAGCTGTGCCTGGGACACCCACATCTCTTATGAGTACCACTGGTGAGAGTCCAGGGTGTTCCACTTTTAATCCAGCTCCATGCTAATGAGCCTGGGAAAGCATCGGAGAATGGCCTAAGTGCTGGATAGGTGAAAAAATAAATATTTATTTTTAAAAAGGAAAACAGAAGAAAATAACATGTGTTGGCAAGGATGTGAATACATTGGAAACTTTGTGCACTGTCGGGGCACCACTAAAGAAAACAGGATGGAGGTTTGCCCAAAAATTAGAAAGAGAAATATGACCTAGGAATTGCACTTCAGGTTTCATACACAAAAGAATTGAAAGCCAGATCTTGTAGAGATACATGCACTACCATATTCATTACAGGATAATCCACAGCAGCAAAAAGGTAGGAACAACCCAAATGTCTATCAAACAAACAATGGATAAATGAATTGTGGTATATACACATAGTAGAATACTGGGCATCCTTAAAAAGGAAGAAAATTTTGACATACATAATAACACGAATGAACCTTGAAGAGATATTGCCGAGTAAAATAAGCCAATCACAAAAAGATAAACACGGCACCATTCCATTCACGTGAGTTTCCTAGAGTAATGAAACTCATAGAGACAGAAAGCAGAATGGGGACCGCACTGGGATGCTGCCACCACCACCATTGTGCCAGCCCCTCAGGTCTCAGTGAGGCCAGGTGATGCTCCATAATGAGAAACAATCCAGTTTTGCAGCAGACTGGATCCATTCATTCAACATTGCTACCAGGTTTTTTGATAATGACAGAACCCAACTATACCCCATTTGCATTGACATGCCATCCATTCCCTGGGGAAGACAGCTGTTCCAAGGGAAAGCTGCCTTTGTGGAGAAGTTGTATGGCCTTCCCTTCCAGGAAACCCGGCACAGCATCACGGTGGCAGCAGTAGCAGGCCATGCCAGACAGCCGCATCAACAGCATGGTTCTGGGCCAGCACAAGGCTGATGAAGACCCCATCATGGGGTACCACCAGATATTCCTATTAAAGAACAAGAACACTGCTTGGATTTGCAATTTCAGCTAGTCCCATACACTGACCTGCTTTCACCAGCCACTTCTCTTCCTGACACTATTCCCGCCTCTTCCTGACACTATTCCCGCCTCTTCCTGATCCTACCCCCACTCCTACAAATCCTCCAAATATCATTCACCATGAGCAGGAGCCACGTGGGAGTGGGTGCAGTGTTCTGTGTGCCACCAAGACATTGTGCATGATGGAAGGGGCTAGGCTAGTCATGTATGACAGAAGTCTGTGTTGTACCAGCATATGCCAGAGAAAGATGAAGTAATGCAAAAAAAAAATTGTCCTTTTTTTGGTAATCTACTGCCAAGTACTCTCATAACCTAAAGGAATTAAGGAAAATGCAGCAGCCTCACAGCCCACGTATTGATTTGTTCAGATGTTTCTATGCCTCATGATACAATAAAACCACAAAAGTGTTCTCAACAGATTAAATTGTTTTAATTAGTTTAATGGTTGGCTGTGCAGGGCAGGCATTTTGACACAGTGGGCTAAACTGCCACTTGCAATACTGGCATCCCATATCAGAGCACTAGTTTGACTCTCAGCTGCTCCATTTTCAATCCAACTCTGCTAATGTACTTGGGAAGGTAGCATAAGATGGCCCAAGTACTTAGGTCCCTAGCACCCACAGGAGAGATCTGGATGGAGATGCAGGCTCCTGGATTTAGCCTGGCCCAGCCCTGGCAGTTTTAGCCATTTGGGGAGTGAAGCAAGAGGTGGAAGATTCTCTAGCTCTAGCTCTCTCTCGATCTCTAGCTCTCTCTCCCCCTTCCCCCTTTCAAATAAGTAAATACTGAAAAAAAAGTTGGCTGGGCATTAGTAGCTATCCTACCCCATTGTCTCCCTCCCACCTCTGACTGCAACTCAGCTCTACCTGTGTAAGGAGAACAGCAGCTAAAGCAATGCTCCAAACCAGCTTCTCCTGGAAGCCCTGCAGGGAAGAATTCCTTGGCCCACCTGGTCTAGGGAGAGCAGACACGGAGAGCTCAGGTCTGGCCTGAAGCTTCACTTACACCGAAGCCTCCGCAGTCAGCTCTGACAACTCCTATTTCAGTACGACCAAGGGAGGTGCCTGCTCTATTCTCCAGAGGGATCATGATCACATGGAGGTTCCCTCTCATCCCCCAAGCCAAGCAGAAGGCAGCTCACATCCTAGACCACTTGCTTCAGATCGGATGTGTTTCCCCAAAAGCAGGCACCCAAAAACTCCACAAATGCCCAGCCAGCATCCAAAAATCTTGAAAGACTGAGTAAAGCCAGACCATAGAGGCTGTAGCAAAAATGAAAAGGGAAGACAGGGAGCCACAACTTTGAAATAGTGGAGGTGGGTCGCTTCTGCAGCCCATTTGCAAATCTTCTCAGTCTCTCAAAGTTGATTCAGATTAATACACACACATACACATGCACACACATGCATACACTGATCTCCTTTGTCTACCCATAATGAATGTGCTCTACTTTAAGAAGGGCATCCCAGTCCCTGAGACCCACTGAGGCTGTTGGGTTTCCTTCTCCTTGTGTTTCACTGGCTTGACCATATGAACCTCCAAAGGTTGACAACCTTCAAATGGCTTACCCCAAGGTACTCAACACCCTTGGCTAGATCATTGAAAACTAAACGACATACTGCCCATCCCAATGTGTATAAATGACCTCACCGTCAGTTGAAATAGGCTACCCCAACAAGCCCATCCCTAGAAAGTGTCCTTTTAAGATTTTTTTTATTTGAAAAGCAGAAAGACACAGAGAGAGAGAGAGAGAGAGAGAGAGAGAGAGCTCTTGCATCCACTGGTTCACTCCCCACATGGTAGGGGCTGGGCCAGAGAGAAGTCAGGAGCCTGGAACTCCATCTGGGTCTCCTACTTGGATGGTAGGGCCCAAGTACTTGGGTCATCATCTGCTGCTTTCCCAGGCACAGTATCAGGAAGCTGGGTTGGAAGCGGAGTATGTGTGACTCAAACCAGTGCTCTAATAAGGAACACCAATGTCACAGGCAGCAGCTTAACCCACTGCATCACAATAGCCCCGAAAGTGCCCCCTTTAAATCTAAACTATTGAACAAAAATGGTCAAGGAAGCCATTTCTCCTCCTATCTATTCTTTTCTAATATTCTGCCGTGGACTGCTTTAAAACTAAAATTTAAATCACTTGAAATATTCCTCTCCCCAAATCAGCACATTTTGTCAAAGACCAGAGAGATTAGAAATGAACACACAGGGCCGGCATTGTGGCAGGAATATCAGAGCCACTGGGAGCAAGAGACTGGCAGATC
This sequence comes from Lepus europaeus, assembly GCF_033115175.1. Taxonomy (NCBI): domain Eukaryota; kingdom Metazoa; phylum Chordata; class Mammalia; order Lagomorpha; family Leporidae; genus Lepus; species Lepus europaeus. Next base: position 93,619,019 of record NC_084839.1, read on the forward strand.
TGGGCCAGGGATGTGTGCTAGACTGTTTGCTTCCTTTTCTTCCCACCCCAATAATAAATAATCCATTTGAGAATGTCCATAGGAAGAGGCAAGAATGAAAAGTGGGCATGATGCCTTTATGGGGAGTTTTTTCGGTACTTCTTAAAGACAGTGCCTGGATCCCCTTTCCAATCACATTAAAAGTAGAGAGAACATCTGTTTCATGTTTCTCAGTGCACAGTTCAAATGTGTGGTTAGAGAGATCACACACGTTCAGGAACACAACAAAAATTTTCAGGAAAGCATAGCTTGACAAGTTAACCAAAATTTCACATTGCTTCTAACTGAAAGAGAGACACCAAGACCAAATAGCCAGAGGACAGAAAACCTTTGATTCTAGTTGCATTCCTATAAAAGACTAGTGCATGTGATTTTTGGACATTCACACAGAACACATTTTATGATGGTGTATTTTTAACCCTTTCCTCGGCAGGGAATCCCAACTCACTGTGTTTCTCATCGTGATGACTTGAGTAGAAGTAGTTTTTCTCAGCTCCAGGAGCTGCTATTTCCAGTCAAGTGAAAGGAGCTAAGGATTTGTTACTTGGTCTAATGGCAATGACTTTCCAATAGACATGCACAGAATCATTGATCAGTGTGCCCTCTCCTTGTTTGCATTGGAACACTGTTCAATTTACACCAATTAAAGAATGCTTGGTTTGGGTATTGAAGAATAATTAAGGGATGCAAATCCCCCAAGGGCTTCTAAAAATGACATCTGACTAGAATGGTGATTATGACATGAAGGCAGCATTAGTATTTAAATAGTTTGACTGATATACAAAATCATTACAACGTCTCTTCAGGAAGAGTGACAGTAGGTCAATGTATGTACTTGCCTGGTCACCCTAAACAAATTTGACAAGTCTAATTTTAAGTAATTGCTCAGAGTTCAGTGGCAGCCACTGTCCCCACAAGGGCAGCTGTCTAGACCACAACTTGTAATTGAGATGTGTCTAAACTCTGTGTCAACCCAACATGCAAATGGCTCTCAAAAAATGGAGGGCCTGTGATGTTGTAGTGCAGCCTTTGCCAGTCACATTTCAATGTGAAAACTTCAGTATAACTATTAATCTACTCACCAACTGATTCTACTTCAGGGTTTTCTAGCCATAGTGGACTCCAGAGCTCATCTCAAGATCATTTCACAGTGAGATTCCCAGAACAGCAGCACCAGCAGGACCCAGGAACTAGTTGGAAACAAGTCATGTGTGCCCCCAGTCCTGCTAATCAGCAATTCCCAGGGCGAGGTCCCGCAATAAGCTTTCAGAATCACTGATTGGACCCACTGAAACTCATATTTTGTCTTCTTCTACATGAGAAGTAGAGATGGACGGAGAGACACATAGAGAGCTCCCATCTGCTGGTTCAGTCCCCAAAGGTGAGCAACACCCAGAGCTGGGATGGGTGGGAACCGGGAGGCAATCCAGGTGTCTGAAGGTTCCGGAAGCCCGTGTCCCCGTGCCCCTGGTTGGCAGACGGGGCCACAGCGGCAGCCGTTGCTTGTTCGAGGGGTGGGACGCCGAGAGCCGCCTGCAGGGGCCTTGTCTGGGAAACGCCCTGTGGGGCACAGCGCCCCGTGTCCAGGGCGGTGCCGCAGCCGTACCCCGTGCAGGTCCTCTCACTGAGCTCGCATCCCCTGGTTTCCCCTAGGAGAGGGAGGAACGAGCACCCTGGTTCCCAGGGCTGATCTGGTAAACCTGAGTTCTGGATACCCCCTTTTTGTTACTGTTTTCGAAACACTGAACTATTGTCACCTTGGCATACGTTTGAATAAACTTTGTAAAGATGATCCAATTCCTTGAACCATCTTCAGTGCCTCCCAGAGTCTGCATTGGCAGGAAGCTGGTGTCAGGGGCCAGAGCCAGGAATGGAACCCAGGTACTGTGAAATATAGGTGTCCTAACCACTAGGCTAAATGCCCACTCCCTGATTCACTGTTTTGCTGTTGAAATCGAAACCCAGGAGTTTAGGTAATTTAACTAAGGACATACAGCTCAAAATCAGAGTGGAGCATGGGGCCAAACATAATACGTTCAAACTTTTTAAATCCTGGAAAATGGTGCAACTTTAATCTGAACTATTAATCTTATCATGTATCAGAAACTAAGAATGAGAGCACTTCAAAAAGTTCATGGAAATGGAATTAAAAGACAAGTTTATTTTAGTGTAAAAAATTGAAATTCATGCCAAGTTTTTTTTTATAATATGAACTTTCTATGAACTTTTTGAAGACCTTGCATATGCATGGATTTCAAAAGTAAACTTATCATTTCATTCTAATTTTCCACAAACTTTTTGAAATATCCTCATTTGTAGTCAGCTCAAGAGGTCAAGGAGGAAAAAAGAATAAGCCCCAAGAAGAAAAATGAGGTGGGAGGAGGGAGCAGGCTAAAACACAAAGAAAACAATAAACAAAACTAACCAAATCAGAAGATGGGTCTTTAAAAAGAAAAAAGAAGGTTGATTTATTTATGTATGTGAGAGGCAGAGTTACAGACAGAGAGAGTTCTTCCATCTATTGGTTAACTCCCCAGATGGCCACACCAGCCAGAGCTGGGCTGATCCAAAGCAGGAGCCAGGAGCTCCTTCCAGGTCTCCCAAGTGGATGTAGAGGCCCAAGCACTTAGGCCACCTTTCCACTGCTTTCCCAAGCCATTAGCAGGGAGCTGGCTCAGAAGAGGAGCAGCCGGGACTCAAACTGGTGCCCAAATGGGATGCCAGCGCTGCAGGCTACTATGCCACAGAGCCAGCCCCAGAAGCTGGGTCTTGTTGAGATAGTTGTTAGTCTCAGGGTCTTGTAACGGAGTTAACTGAAGAAACAGGAGGAGGCTTCCAGTGGCCAGCAACATCATTTCTTGAGCAGGTGCCAACTGCATGGTTGTATCCATGAAAAATTGTCAAGCTATACACTTCCCATCAGTGCAATTTTCTGGATGTGTATTATGGCTCTATGAGAAATAGATAGCTCTTTGAAAGAAATTAGTAAGCCAGAGAAGCACCTGACAGGAATAACAAAAAGGAGAAAAATAAATACAATTCATCATTTTAAAATTAACAAACCCAAGCTGGATATTTTAATGAAAATCCAGCCAACTCCCTAAGACTGACTTTTATTACCCAGACCCAGTTTGAGCACGGTTTGTGCCCCTGTTTATGTTCAGTCCCCTCCTGGTCCCTGAGGTGGTGCACAGGAACTGTGCGTGCTGCAAGCTGGGCTCGTCTTCCTCCACGATGACACAGGCTGAATCTCGTCCCTATACATTTGGGTGGAACCGAAGGGAAGCATCTCCTGAGCCAGAGGTTGAATCTCCAGTCAGAGAGGGTGCAGAGGTCACCTCTTTGGCAAATAAAAACCACCCCTGCACATGCACAGAGTGCCCCTCCTGGCACTGGACAATGGAGTCAGAAGGGCAGACCTTGTGCTACTAAGCCACTGGCACTTGAGGAATATTTGTGGCCACTCTAACCCGACACTTCACAGGATCCACCTGTGGCCATCCACTTGCACTATTCAAAGCCAGCCATGGGTAGGGCAGGGAGGAGGTAAAAGGAAGTATATGGTTGACCGTGGTGAGACTGCCCAGGGGATGAATGGATGCAAAGCCAATCTGAATGGCCAAGCAAGTGAAAGATTTCAGTCTTAATGTCCTTCTAAAGCCGTCTGTATTTTTTAAGCATCACTGAATGTTTTTTACCATTTATCCCAACATGACAATCCTTGAGCCACATGGAGCCTGCATGCTCCTCACAGAGAGTGAGTGAACCAAATCAAAACTGGAGGGGCTGGCATTGTGGCACAGCAGGTAAAGCCACCACCTGCAACACTGGTATTCCGTATGGACACTGGTTCGTGTCCCGGCTGCTCTATTTCCAAGCCAGCTCCCTGCTTAATGGCCTGTGAAAAGCAGCAGTAGATGGCCCAAGTGCTTGGGCCCCTGTACCCACATGGGAGACCTGGAAGAATCTCTTGACTCCTGGCTTTGGCCAGACCTTTGCAGCCATTGGGGGAGTGAACCAGCAGATGGAAAATCTCAATCTCTCTCTCTCTCTCTCTCTCTCTGTGTGTGTGTGTGTCTGTCTGTCTGTCTGTGTCTCTCTCTCTCTATAACTCTGCCTTTCAAATAAATAAACAAATCTTTTTCAACACTGGAAAATAAGGTATCTCACGTGCAGACTGCCCAAGTGTGTTTTCCCAGGGCTGGCCAAGCAGCTCAGCTCCCAGAGCTGAAGTATAAGGGCAAAAGCCTTTGGCCAGCACCACGGCTCATTAGGCTAATCCTCCACCTGCAGCGCTGGCACCCTGGGTTCTAGTCCCGGTTGGGGCACCGGATTCTGTCCCGGTTGCTCCTCTTCCAGTCCAGCTCTCTGCTGTGGCCCGGGAAGGCAGTGGAGGATGGCCCAGGTCCTTGGGCCCTGCACTCGCATGAAAGACCAGGAGGAAGCGCCTGGCTCTTGGCTTCGGATCAGCGCAGAGCGCCGGCCACAATGCACCAGCTGAGGAGCCACTTGGGGAGTGAACCAACAGAAAAAGGAAGACCTTTCTGTCTCTCTCTCTCTCACTGTCTAACTCTGCCTGTCAAAAAAAGAAAAATCCTTCGTTGCAGCCTGCATGTGCTCCCATCAGATCCCATTCCCGTAGCTGGCTTCCCACTGTCTCCCACCCCCACCCTCCTTCCATCCTCAGCACCCACACTGCCCAGGTGAGCCTGTGCACCTGCACCCCGCCGCTGCCCCTCTCTCTCTCCCTTTCTTCCTTGGCGCCGCTCTCTCACTATCTCTCTCTCTCTGAGCCTTTCAGCGATTTCATCCAATGCTCTCTGTGCAGGGCAGAGGGTAAAATGTGCCTGTGAATGGGGAGGAGTAGACAGAGTGGATTAATGGCAGCAGCAGAAGAGTGATCCAGCCCCAGCAGAACAAAACGAGGGCGACCCGGACAAAACAAGGCGCCACAATAGATCATTTCTGAAAAGTCATCCAGGCAGCTCTGAAACCCAGGGCTGCGTGTTCCAGGGCATGTCACACCCAGGGGCTTTCATGTGCCATGAATGGAAACGGAACAGTAACTCTTTTTCATGCTTCTTTCCAGGGGTCTCGTCGGCAGAGAAGGATTTACCATTCAATTCCCATACTTTTATGTGGGAAATTAGGAATTTGCCCCTTAAAAAGAAATTGCCTTTTAAACTCTCATAAATTGTGGCAATTTTATAGATTTACCAAAACTTCCTCCCATTTCTCCTTCCACTTACACATCTTTAAAAAAAAAAAAAAACCCTCATAAACACACACACACACACACACCACATACAGTTTCCATCTTTTCCACTTCGCTTTGGAAGCTCCTATTCAGAACACCTCCAGACGAAGAAGTGTTTCATCTTTCTGCTCCGTATCGGCCTGGATGTCTGTCCTTAACTATTCTGTTTTTATCACTTTTCATCAGTCACTCAGTTGCTTTAATTTGCAGAATTAAAAAAAAAAAAAAAAGAACTTTATTAGGAAAGGCTCATCACAGCTTGACTGCGAAGGTGGCAAGTGTTGGGCCAACCTGCTGAGAAGGGGAGAGGCCGAATACACTAGAACATCCCCTCCCTTATTTACTCCTGGGCACCAGGGACTGGAGTGACTGCCCTCCTCCCCCCCAGCCTGCTTTGGAATTGGAATTGTCTAATAAAAAAAAAAAGCAGCCAAGTTCTAGCGCATGCCATGTCCCCAGCTGGACCGGTCAGGGGCTGTGACAGGTTCTGGCTGCTTCCTTCTGAGAAGCCCAGGGCGGCTGCCACGTTAATCTCATCAAGCTTCCCCCCTATCAGTTTCAACGGGACAGAACTAAAGACTTGAGAAGGTGGAGTTCCTGGCCGAGGAGGGGTTGGGGGGAGTGAGGGAGTCGCGCTTTGGCTCGGAGCCAGTACATTTGATCTGGCTCCCAGGCCTCTTCCCGGGGCCTTTTTTTTTTTTTCCTTGGAGCTGAGGACAGAAGGCACAAACAAGGGAGCCAGGGAGCCATGCCCCAGGAAACGCAGCCCTGTGTGCGGCCGCGCTGCCCCTGGGAGGGTCCCCGTGCGGCTCCCCGGCCTTTCTCCCGGGTCGCTGGAGCATCCCCGGCTCCCCTGGGGCGAGAGGTGGAAAGGCGCGGCAGGGGTGTGGGGTCGGGGCTGGCGGGGAGGGCCGAGACAAGGTTTCCTCCTGAGCAGGTCTGTAAGGCGAGACTCGGGCCGGCTAACGGCTTCCTGATGTGCTGTTTGCCGCAGTGTGGCCGTGCTGGCTGGTGAGATTGCTCAGATAGGCAACCATCAAATCCAACAAAACGGAGTTTGCAAATCTACTTAACCCGATGGGTTCAGACCCTGACGGCACTTCTCTGACCCAAATAAGGGGTCGGGGGAGGAACAGATAAGAAATAAACAATTTCCTGTACCTGAGCACAGTGTTAAAGCCCTCAGAAACAAAACCTGCATCGCGCTGGAAATCTAGAAACCCCAGTGTTTCCTTCCCTGTCAATACTTGTGACAGAGTCAGGATATGGCCCTCGAAGAAGCCAAATCTCTGATAGGAATTAATATTGAAAGGAAATGGTGGTTCTTAAATGGGAAACTTGCTTGCTTGAGGAAAATAAGGAGCTTTAGGAATTGAGGAAGGTTTAATTTATAATTAAAATAATTATATTTAATTTAAATAGATTTAAATTATAATTAAATATATTCAAATTATATTTAAATATTGAATTTAAAATTAAAATATTTCCATTTCCTTCTTTAGGATCGCTAAATCAGGAGTAGATGTTCCCAAGGCCAGGCCCCTCCGAAGCTTCTTATTCCCATGGCAACAACTCCGACAGCCCCCGGATAAAGAGCCAGGGCCCTCAGGGGAAACCCTGTTTGCAACAGCCTCACCCACAACCAAAAGCTGCAAATTCTGACAAGATGACAGCGCCACAAACTCTGACATAGCGATTCCCAGACTGTTTTGCAGTTGGGACAGCATAGTGCCTAAAAACCTTTCCTCCCATTTAAATCTTATATTTTTAAAATTAAAATGCGTTCAAATCTTAAATAAGGGATTACAGAAATTCCTCTGTGATTCTTTTTTTTTTTCTCTTTTTTTAAAGATTTATTTATTTGAAAGGCAGAGTTACAGAGCAAGAAGAAGAGACAGAGATGTCTTCCATCTGCTTGTTCACTACCCAAATGGCTACAACGGTTGGGCCAGGCTGAGACTGGGAGCCTGAGCTTCTTCTAGGTCTCCCCTGTGGATCCAGGGGACCAAGGACTTGGGCCATCTTTCACTGCTTTCCCAGGTACATTAGCAGAGTGCTGGGTTAGAAGTGGAGTAGCCAGGACTCAAACTGGTGTCCATATGGGATGCCAGCAGTGTAGATGGCAGCTTAACTGCTGGTACCACAGAGCCAGCCACTGTGATTATTCTTGTAACTGTTTCCAGCCTCCAGTGAAAGGGCCACTGTGGCCAGAGACACCTGTAGTAACATTGCACTTTTCACAGCGCCTTCTCTGGGAAGCAGTAACTGTTACCTTAAAATAGCAATCAAGTGAATTAGCCTCTCCCCCCTGCAGTCTGCCCCCAATCCCAGGCTTAAAAGAATTCAATGACATCCTGGTTACTAAAGAACCAAGGCTTGGCTCCCACCTCTAGTGCCAGTCTCCTGCTGTGCCTCTCTTCCCTTTTTCATTCTTGTCTGGGGTTCCTTGTGCTGAAGTTCTTCTTCCTTGCCCCAGGGCCTTTGCATGTGCTCCTGTCAGCCTGCAGTTCCCCACTCCCTGCACCACACCTGGCCTGACCTCTTCTCTTTGATTGGAGCTCAGTGGAAAAAAAAATCACCTCCACACAGAGGCTTCCCTTGACCGTGCTGTCTAAGGGGCTTCTCCCACCCACTTTTGCCTAGCCTGGTCCCAAATTTTTATCCTCACGACAAACATTACTGTCCATAGACATTTTGATTTGTGTCTGTTTACTTGTTTTTCGTCTGTCTTCCCTACTACAGTGTGGGCTCTAGGAGGATAAAGATGTGACCGTTTTGTTTACAGTCACAAGCAACCTGCATGTAGCCTGGTTCAGACTTAGTGCTCCCTAAATAGCGTGGAAGGAAGAAGAGAAAGAAAGAGCAAAGGACAACAAAATACTGCCTTGACGTCTCTTCTATGTTGGAGGTGGCGTGCATTATTGAGCATGAACCCTTAGCTTTTATATTAAACAGACCTCAAACTACAGTGACTGGTAAGATCTAATTTGTTTTTCTTTTATGCCACACCGTGGAATAGGACAGTCCAGGCTAGCAGAAAGGTCTGCTTCACACAGCGATGGGAAGATCCAGATTCTTCATTTGCGGTGTTGCTCCTCTCTCCTGCAGGGCACTGCTCCTCTGCTTGGCTGAATGAGATTGCCAGCACCTGCAGGTGCCAGCCCGTTGGAAGGCAGAACGCGAACAGTTCCAGAAGGAGCCATTTTCACTAACGGAGGGAAGCAGAAGTTGCACATTTCACTTGGGCCCACATTTCCCAGGCAATAACTCAGTCTCATGGCCTGCAAGGGAGGTAGAGCAGCCTGGGCTCCAGCTGAATGTCTTCACACCCAGGGAGAAAGGGAAGATGGATGTGGGGGAACTAGCCATCTGCCACGTGCTCCTTCGCCATGTCTCAGTAGAGAATATTCTGTGACCTCCTTGGGCGTACTGGGGCCTGTGTAGAGACTCTGTCTTTCTCTGGGCAAGGAAGAGCTCCCCACCCAGGACCCCCCTTTATCCTATTGCAGAGCTTATGGGATCTGGAGGCGCTGAGCACCACCTTGAGCACCAAGACTAAAACATACCCAAGTTTCCCTTCCTTTCTTGGCTCAGAAGTGTAGAAGACATTCACATGCATAATTGTTGTACCCCAAAATTCTCCCATTCAGTTCTTCACTCTTGGTGTGACAGCATGCACAAAGCAGTTGACCAGAGTGCCAGCTGTCATTTGCAGTGGCGGAAATAGGCTCTCCTCTGTAGCCCCAAGACAATCCCTGCTCAGTGGCTTCCTTCCATGTGATTTTGAGCAAATTATACAAGGTCCTTAAGGCTCTGTTTGTTCACCTCTTAAAATGGGAGCTGATATCTGTTTATCATCAGGTTGTTATTTTAATTACATTGACTAATACATGTAAAATTTCTACCTGAGGGTCTGGAGCCATAATGTTGCAGGAAAAGCCACTGCCTGTGACACTGGCAACCCCTATAGATACAAGTGAGTGAGCATCCCAGCTGCTCCACTTCTGATCCAGCTCCCTGCTAATGGCATGGGAAAGAAGCAAAAGATGGCCCAAGTGCTTGAGCCCCTGCTACCCACATGGGAGACCTGGAAGAAGCTCTGGTTCCTGACTTCAAGTTGGCCAAACGTTGGCTGTTGTGGCCATCTGGAGAGTGAACTAGTGGATGCATGATCTCTCTCTCTCTCTCTATCTCTCTCTCTCTCTCTCTCTCTAGCTGTGTGTGTCTGTGTGTGTGTAACTCTTTCACAAAAAATAAGTAAATCTTAAAAAAAAGAAATATCCAAAAGACCGGTGCTTAGTGTTTTTGTTTTCCAATCAATGCCCCTGTTTTTTTGCCACTTTCCAGCCTGGAGTGTCATCACTTGCCCTCAGTTTAATCAAACTCCATCAGAATATATTAAGTCTGTCTGTTGTCCACAGTCATCTCTACAACAGTCTAGCAATCTCTGCTCTCGCTTCTCAATGTCTGTCCCACGATTGCTCACTGTTTTATACAATGTCTTCTGCTCGCCCCTGCTTCACAAACATTTATCTCATCCGCTGGATTGCAAGCTCCCTCAAAGTAGTAAGTGCCGGGTGGCTGGGTCCTGTTGGTTCCTAACACCTAACAGAATGAGAAAGCTTCAATCACCCAACAAACTCTCCGTTATGGAGACGGAGACATCAGCCAATTAAATTTAGGTTGACATGAGCCTAGAAACACAAATCAATTCAGCAGATCAGTCCCACACATGGGTTAACTCAGAACTTCTTTTTAAAAATAGTAAAATATTCTGCTTATGAGTAGTGAATGACTAACTTACTATCCCTTATGTAGAAGCAGCTGAAAACATTGCCTTAAATTCTATTACACACTGGAACTTCTGGTAACTCATGACACTGCCTTCTGGGTGGTGTTTGCTCTCCACCACAAACACCTGAATTACTGACATTGAAGTCAAGCCAGGTTCTCTGTTTGGGGTTCCAGCACTTTGTGGACTGGCACATGTGTCCGACAAAAATCTAGGGAATGCTTCATTTTTCGTTCCTCTGAGAATTATGCCATTTTCCAAGAAAAGCTAAATAGCTCATTCATGTTTCACCCTCCCTTCTTCCAGGCTGGTTTCCTGAGGATATTTTTTAGCCAGACTGGGTGTGCGTGTGTGTGTGTATGTGTGTGTGTTTAATAGGCTGCTGCAGATTGAGAGTTTTAAATTTAAACTCACATTGAATGATTCTTGAGTGCATTATGGAGTGGAGACTATCATTCTTATTTCATCTATCACAGATGAAAATACTGCACAAAAGAGGGCCGGCATCTACTCAGAGAGTTATATTGACAAATCCTCCCCACCCACCCCCACCCCCGAGCATATTTCAGATCCACATGAAACCTCGCAGTCCTGCGGAGGAGCTCACTAATAAGTACCATCAGGTAACCATGCTCTTGGATATTTTTTTTCTTTCTGCATCACTTTTATCATCAAGAGATGTGGGGGATTTCACATTTCAAGGGTTTTCTGCACAGGAAGCTGTAGCATGGCCTTAACACAGACTGAAGTCTCTAGGGGGGAAGTTATGGAGTGACCTGGATGACTTGAGCAGAGGAACAAAGCTCTTTGACCGGATGGCACCCACGTGGGGTTGCAGAAGCAAGCTAGCTAGGAATTACACCACCCACAAATGGGAGGCACGCTCCAGACCATCTGAAATCCTTGGAACCTGCCTTCCAAAGGAGGAGACGCCATGCGCTGCAGAGCTCTGAGCCCAAATTCACTCCCCCAAACGAAGCAGTTAAAGCTGAGAGGCAGACAAGATGGTTTGGCTTATGTGGACAGCTTGGGCCAGTGTGAACTGGGCAAGCAAAAGAGATCACAGACCCACAAAATATCCCGAGAAAACAAAAAGGCACTGTGGACAGAGACAGCTCAGTGATAGACAAATGCACTTCTCCTAAAGCTTTAGAAGACCTGCCCTTCCTTGAAATGGTGAAACACAGTGGTGGCCTCTGCAGGGAGGACACTGGAACTGTGTCTTTCGTAGTGGGCCAGGAGTGGCCAGGTGGCCCTGTGAGCATAGAGTGAGGACTGAGCTGGCAGAGCCAGGAGGCAGGACTGGGAATGAAGTCTCCGGGAGCGTGCTGGGACACTGTCCTGCAGGTAGGTGGGGCTTGCTGAACCGGGCCATGAACAAGGAGGTGATGTGTTGTCTCCCCATCACTCCATAGGGGGAGCTGAGGATTGTACATTACAGAGTGCACTTGCTGCCTACACAGAGCATGTGAGCATGTCCTGGGGGTTCTCTTGTTTTATAATGTGTGATGGTGGTGAATTGCATGGCTTATCAATGAGGAGCTGAGTCCCAGGAATGAAAAGCAGCCTGACACCAGCGAGCAGTCACTCCAAAGGTGTGTAGGTAATAACAAGTTAATATTACTGATGAACTGGAGGATGGAAGAAATGACCTTCTTTAAAGATTTATTTATTTATTTGAAATTCAGAGTTACACAGAGAGAGGAGAGGCAGAGAGAGAGACAGAGGTCTTCTATCCACTGGTTCACTCCCCAATTGGCCCAGTTGGAGCTGCGCGGATCCGAAGCCAGGAGCCAAAGAGCTTCCTCCGGGTCTTCCCACATGGGTCCAAGGGCCCAAGGACTTGGGTCATCTTCCACTGCTTTCTGAGGCCACAGCAGAGAGCTGGCTCAAAAGTGGAGCAGCTGGGACTCAAACTGGCATCCATATGGGATGCAGACAGTGGCTTTACCAGCTATGTCCCAGCGCCAGCCCCAGAAATGACATTTTGCCAAGGCATTGATCACCTTCCAATCCTTGAGGATAGGCAGGGTCCCTGTGGGAAGCAGATGGCCCAAAATGGGTAACTGGGTAGAGGCTAATGAAGAATCTCTTTGCAGAGGTCCTGCCAGTGGAGGGCTGGTTCCCTCCGGCGGGGAAGGCGGACGCTCTCCAGTGAGGACAGGTGACTCCCTCCATTGATGAGGGCAAGCTCATTCCATTAGGGAGCTCTAATTCCCACCACTGGAGAGGGAGGGCTGATTCCCTTGGTTGGGAAGAGCTGATCCCACCACTTGGAAGGCTTCATTTCCTCCCAAGAAGAACCCAGTTCGGTCACAATTGGCTGCCGTCCTCGAGGGACTGGGGCATCAGTTCCCTGAGCTCACAGTCCTGCTCTTCGTTGTCCTATCCCAGAAGCAGCGGGAACCTGAGGGCAAGGAAGCTGTTCTTGCCTTTCTCCTTGATGACCCCCTGCTCAAGGTTCTGCACAAAGCAGGGCCGGAAGTGGTAGGCAGGGGTCCGCTGGGGCAAACGAAAAATGCTCAGCCGAGGTACTGTGCACTTTACCTCTAAGTGCTCACTTCTGATTGCCTACCTTCCCTGATGAGCATAAGCTCCTGGAGGACAAGGGAGTAGCCACTTTGTCCCCGCTGTGTCCCAAGGACCTGCACATAGCCAGCTTCCAAACCACGTTTGTGGAAGACTGAATATAAGCAAAGGAAAAGAAAATGCTTACCCAGTATTTAACAGCAAGTAAGTAATAAGAGACAGGCAGTATCTTTTACAAGGTAAAAATATCCCCTAACAGGGTGTCTCCCTGCAGTAAATGGGTTCTTATTTGGCCATTCTGCCCAAAGCAATATAGCCAAAATATATGAGAAGGAAAATACAGCGGGGTACAAAATTTGCTGAAAAGATTATATTTGTGCTTTGCTTGGAGTGAAGAAAAGGTTTGGAACTAGAGTGTTTTAAATTGCCTTTAAAAAAATATGAGAACTATATCTTTTGCCCAGCTTTTCAGACCAGCGGTCTTAAGAATGAGGGGACAGTTGCCAGAATTATTCAAGAAACTGTGTTAAGCAGCAGAAAGATGGCAGGTTGTTGGATTTTCTGCCAGGGGAGGTTTTAGAGACCAATGTTGTCTGGATTTGATGACAGGTAATGACATTAAGTAATTACAAAACTAATCACATTTGGAGCGGTGGAAGCTGAGATCATGATAAGCATAATCAAATCCCTGACTTCGGGGCTTCGGGAATCAGAGGATAAGTTTTCTCCTCTTGCAAAACTTGACCAGATGCATTTCAGGGTCCTTTGTCTGAATAGTTTGGAAGTTGCAGGCAGCATCGAGAGTGGAAACCAGCACTCTGCATTGTGGTGTGCACACTGGCTAGAGCGGCGCTCTCTAAGGGGCTGTGCTGTAAGGGGCTCCACATGAGACCTCAACAGCTGAAGATGAGCTGTGCCCATCCCATGGTTGGAAGCTCCACGAGGGTAAGTCTGACCCTATCGACCCCTTTTCTCTTCCTCTACAAGTCTGAAGACCTGGACTTGCCTCTCCTTCACTGGACAGCCCACAGCCCACTGAAACCTCAACTTCTTCTCCTACAAAATAAAGATAAAAATGCCTCTCCCATTTGCCTTAGCTTCTTGATATGAGAATCTATTGCTTCTTCCGTGTGTTACAAAACTGCCTTAACTATAAAGCGTATTGCTCTTATTGAGCCAAATTAAAAGCTCAAGGACTTATGACATGAGCACCTCAATCACCAGAAAGGTGGGGAATTATTAAAATCAAGAAGCTGGCCACCTGCTAGTGGTCAGTGCCCCTTCCACCCCTTTCTCTCTTCCCTCTTGCTCTCTCGGGCCCCCTGGGAGAAAGGGTACAAGGCTGTCTCCTTCAAAGCCTTTCCATCCCTTTAATGAGACAATAGAGCAGTGAGCTGTGCCATGAAAATGCCCTGGCCATTCTTCTCATCTACTAACATTCCTGAAGCCCCAGTGTAAAACTTGAAAGGAACTGAAATCCCAAATGTAAATACTATCTTTCAGTCACTTGGAAAAGTATCTACCTCTACTTTCTCTCTCTGATCAACTCACTCACCCCCAATTAATGCTGTCCTTTGAGTTAAACCTCATTTTTCAGAAACCAGGCAATCGCTTAAGAAAGAGAAAAACATTAAGAGACCCAGATTTCAATGAAGTCTGCTGTTGTTGTTGTTGTTGGTTTTTTTTTTTTTTTTTTTTTTTTTTTTTTTTTTTTTTTTTTGGTGATTCTTGGGAAGGCATTACTCTCTTGGCAACCTGGAGGCAAAAAACTCAAAGAAATAATGAAGGTTGTGATGACCAGAGCAGGCAAGAACTGAGACATTTGCTGTCTTGCTCCCCCGGCCCTGCTTTAGAGCAAAATTATGAGAGTACTTCCAAAAGTTCTTGGAAAGTGAATTCTAAAAGATGTTTATTTTGGTGCAAAAAAAATTTTTTTGAAACCCATGCGTAGTTTTTTCATGACACACATGTTCCACAAACTTTTTGAAGACCTCCTTCCCACCATTGTGTGAGAAAAATGTGAGGACTACCAAATTGTCCATGACAATGGAGAGTCCGCTTTCAGGTGAAAGACTTCAGGGAATACAGTAATTTCCTGGTACTTTTTCATTTTAGTGCAATGTATTTAACTGGAGCTTTACAAAACCGCGCTGGGTTATATTCAACGTGCAATCAAATATACATCCAATCTTACTTTTTTTAAGCTGCATTGTTTCTTGATTGCTGAACTCATACCGATCATGCAAGGGAGCAGTGATTTAGCACACCAGCACATGCAAACACACACAGGCACCACATAAATACGACAGAGGAAACCACTGATACAGATATAATTTTTAATGTGTTTTGTCATTGAATGCCTATCCGAGGAAAAGAGTCTCCACGAAAATAGATTTAAAACAACAGGCAGTTTAATCAGATAAGTACACAGCATTCATCTCTGTCCCCAGCAAGATGATTGCAGCATAATGAATGAAGGGAAACAGCTCATCCGAATACATCTCCTCTGAACAACAGAGTGAAACCAACTGTCACAGAACCCTTTCCCGGGGTGGGGCCTGGAGCAGGGTGATCACCATCACCAGGCAGCACTACCAGAAACGAGCCAGGAAACAAGTGATGCAATTTGGAATTTCATTTCAGAAGATTTTTTTTTTTTCCAAGTTCACTCGATTTCCTATCAGGGAGTTCAGCTCGACGGCACAACTCAGGAACTTTGGGAAGCCCTATGGGGTGCAGCATGAGTCTCCTTCTGTGGGCACTCAGTGATGGGCAATGACTGTCAAGAAAGTCCAAAGGGAGTGTGACCTGGAGCGAACCTCCTCCTCTCAAACCAAATGCAGGAAGTGGGGCTCCTTGATTCCAAGGCCATCAGTGGACAGCTATCAAAGTGGGCTTGCTGCTCGCTGCTCTTGTGAAAACGACAGTGTTACATTTGCTCCTGAGGATACAGCTCTGCCATGGTGGTACTGAGCATCCACTGTCTCCTAGGTAGCCAGGGGTTGGTCAGGGAGCCTGGCTGGGAGTCCCAGCGCCAGCATACTGGGCCAGCGGCTGACACGGAGGCATTCGTTGGCTCCCACGGTGTGCCAGCTGTGCTGCAAGGTCCTTATCCTCCACCCCTCCCCACAGGATCACAGGATCACAGGATCACAGGAGCTAAGTCCTGAGGTTCTCTCCACTTCACAGACAATGTGAACAGAGAGAAAGTGACTTGCCTAAGACCACATGGTTATTAAATGTTTAGAGGCATTCAGAACCGGAGCCAGGTAGTTGACTCAGAATACCAGGCAACCTCCATGTGGCTGCTCAAAGGAACTGAATTTGGTTGAATGGAAGATCGAGAAAGCAGCAGGCTGAAAAGAACGCAGGAAATGGCTGGGCTCATTTTTAATCATCCCAAAATGATGGAAACTGATTCTCCTCTTCAATCTCAGCAGAGAGAAAAGCATCCTCTTTCTACTTCCCTTCCAGAATCTCCACCCATAAGGGTGCATACGGGAACCAGTCCCAGGACACACAAGCACGTTATAGATTGCCAGGGAACCAGAGGTCAGCACAAGACACCAGAACTGTGCACCTCAACAGCTCTGCCCTGCACCCCCCAGAAACCCGACAGTTCTGGGTTCTACCCTGGGACCAATGCAACAGTGGAAGGCAAGTATCCCCTCTGTGCCCCATCACGAACTATCCATTTTCACCTGTTACAGGTGTGTTCTTGGTGTGATTGGCATGTGGTTGTGTGGTTGGTGTGACCCTCAGTCCACAAGGTGGGCATGTAAGAAATACAACTTTTAAATAGTTTAGTTTCTGTTTGGAAGCCTCATACTCCAAAGGTGGCAGAAACTCCATCCTGGGGCCTCACCTTCCCCCTTGTCCTTAGAGCTGGCAAGGGAAGAGGCCTCGGTCCTGGACGTCATGAGTCTATTCAAGCAACCTCTGAGATTCGACTCCATCTCTCCACATGGTCCTCAGACATTGGTTCCCCCAAACTGCCTTGCAGCTGCTCTTATTCCACCCATATGTCCCCTTCCCCAGGTTTGGCCCTCGCCGTAGTGGCTGATCACAGCCCCACAGACTCATTTACTGGTTACGCTGTGTTCCCTCAAGTCTCCAGTTGGTCTCTAAGGCCTATCTATCCCCCTAAAGACTGGGGCTGATCCAAGACTAAGCAGTGTACTGGAAAGGGTTGCCTCTGGCTGAATGAAACAGAAATCCAACAACAGAGGTGTGGCCAAATAGAATTTATTATGAGACAAAAACATCAGATACAGAACTCAAAGGTGTAATCAAGGAACCAGTCTCTTTCTGCCTTCCAGCCTGGCCACTGTTGAGCAACAGTAGTTGTGCCCTGAGCACCTGAGAAGGAAGGAGTCAGAACTGAAAGAATAAGCAAGAGATGGGGGCCCGAAGTAATGCTGGTAGGGGAAAAAAGGATAAAAACAGTCTTAGTCCAATTTTGTGGCTATAAAAGAATACCTGAAACCAGGTCATTCATAAAGCAAAGAGGTTTGTTTTGGTTCATGGCTCTGGAGGCTAAGAAATCCAAAAATGGGCGACCACATTGGTGAGGTCCTGTGCAGCACCAAATCACAACTGGGAGCAGGAGGGGAGTGGTTAGTGCTGTCATCAAATATGGACACTGGTTCAGGTCCCAGCTGCTCCACTTCCGATCCAGCTGCCTGCTGATGCACCTGGAAAAGCAGTGGAAGATGGCCCAAGTGCTTGGGCCCCTGCACCCACATAGGAGACCTGGATGAAGCTCCTGATGCCTGGCTTCAGCCTGCCCCAGCCCTGGCTGTTGTGGCCATTTGGGGAGTGAACCAGCAGATGGAAGATCTCTGTCTCTCCTTCTCCATCTGCATCTCTGCCTTTGAAATAAATAAATACATCTTTAGAAAAAGAGAAGAGAGAAAGAATTGTAACTGCAAATCACATTGAATCTGTTTAATTAAAAATTTGTAAAAAAAAAAAATTAACAAATCACAACTGGAGGTAGAAGAACCGGTGGGTGCATGCAGAAGAAACACAACTTGAGGGTTGGACTTGCTTTGCTCACTCTGACTAAACTAGTCCCATGGCAGCGAGGACACATTCACAGGAGAAAGGCACCAATCCATCCATGAGGCTCTGCCCCCATGACCCAACACTACTGCATCAGGGACCAGACTTCCACAGGAGCTGTGGTGGGAATAAACCATAGCAGAAACTGTCTGCAGCCATTTGAAGAGAAATTGCACAATGAGCCCTACTTCATGAGCATCAAAAAGAAAAACTCCAGAGTGGGTGTTTAGCCTAGTGGTTAAGGCGCCCATGTTCCATGTTAGCATACCTGGGTTCAATTCCCAGCTCTGGCTCCTTGGTTCCAGCTTTCTGACAATGCAGACCCTGAGAGGCAGCGATGAAGGTCTCCAGTAATTCTCCCAACCACATGGGAGACTTGGATTGAGTTCCCACCTCCTGGTGCTGATCTGGTCCTACCTGTCCATTGCTGGCATTTGGAAAGTGAACCAAAGATAGGATCTCTCTCTCTCTCTCTCTCTCTCTCTCTCTCTCTCTCTCTCAAATAAACAAAAGGCAATTTTTTAAAAGAAGTAAAACTGTGGCCCAGTGGTATGCTGTAGGGAGGGGGTAAGGCCACCACCTGTGCTGCCAGCATCCCATATGGGTGCTGGTTCCAGTCCTGGCTGCTCCACTGCTTATCCAGCTCTCTGCTGTGGCCTGGGAAGGCAGTGGAAGATGACTCAAGTGCTTGGTCTCCTGCACTAATGTGGGAGACCCGGAAGAAACTCCTGGATCCTGGCTTCAGATTGGCCCAGCTCTGGCAGTTGCAGCCATTTGGGGGGTGAACTAGTGGATGGAAGACTCTCTCTCTCTCTCTCTCTCTCTCTCTCTGCCTCTGTCACTCTATAACTCTGCCTTTCAAATAAATAAATAAATAATCAAGAAGAAGAAGAGGAGGAGGAGGAGGAGGAAGAAGAAGTGAGTGTCTGGAGTGAATCACAGACAGCTACAAGGAGATGTAGTTCAACTGGAATGAAGGAAGAGATTCCCGTTTCTGCATCTGAAGAAGGGTCTGCAGCCCTTCTTCCAAAAGCTAACCCTGTTCCAGATGAGAGACCGAGTTCTTGGTGAGGACTGGCTTGTGGAGTTGCTGTGAGGACTAAGGAGGTCACTGGTTCCTGCTAATGTGAACCCTGGGAGACATCAAGTGATGACTCAAGTACCTGGGCTCTTGCCACCCACATGGGAGACTGGATGGAGCTCTCAGCTCCTGGCTTTGGGCTGCTCTGACTCTGGATATTGCAGGCATTTAGGAGGAGAATCAGCAGATAGAAAACCTATATTCCTTCTTCTCTCCCTCCCTCCTTCCTTCCTTCCTTCCTTCCTTCCTTCCTTCCTCTCTCTCTTCTCCCTTCCTTCCTTCCTTCCTTTCTTTCTTTCTTTCTTTCTTTCTTCCTCTTTCAAGTAAATAAGAATAAATAAAACCTTAAAAATACCAAATCTGAAATATTCCCAAATCCAAATATTTTTTGAGTGTTAACACGATGCCACAAGTACAGAATTCCCCCACTTGACTGCAGGGGATGGGTGGTAGTCAAAACACAGGTGCGCTAAAAATGTTACATAAAATTACCTTCAGGCTACATGCATAAGTTGCACATGAAATATGAATGGATTTCATGTATATACTTGTGTCCCATTCCCAAGAAGTCTCAGGATGTGTCCAAGATCTGGAAAAAATCCGAACTTGGGAACACTTCTGGCCACACGCATTTTGGATAAGGAAGACTCAACCTGTACGTATAAACCATTAAAAACAGTGCACAGGTTAATAGTAGCAAAAGTAGCAGTAGTAATACAGTAATATTTCCTATAGTTTTCAAAGATGTTTAACTTTTTCCAGACTACTGCTTAATCACATTGAGGATATGGTCATTTATTGCAGTGGAATTTTATACTGTGCTGAAAGATTTATTTCCCCTCTATAAAGTGTTTCCAACACAGTGACAATTTTTCTCAGCAGAATACCTGCTAAATGACTAGAATTAGAAAAAGAAATGTAATCTCCATCAAATGGAAGGCAATTCACTCCACAGTCAAGTTAAATAAATTAGTTAATATTTACAAATTTCTTACAGGTGAAAAGTGTTATCTGTGGCAGCTCTAAGTTCTGCTATGAATGTGCCTTTTGTGTGCTGAAACAAATGATATTCCTTATAACAGCAGAGTCCTTGGCCCTGGAAATGTCTAAGAAGTAGCACAACTTCATGGATGGAGTACAGAGTTGGATATCACCACACCAAATTCAGTCAACAGACAGCCCCCTGTAGGGGAAACAGGAAAGGGATAGAGCTTAATACCATACCTCTCAGATGTCTTTTCAGGTGACAACTGTACAAAGGAAAATTCTGGAACATTGGGTTTTTTTTTTTTTCCATTGGGCAACTTCATTGGCACCTTTGTTCTGGAGCATACAAATGACTTTTTGGTTCACGATAAACCCAAAGAGAACATGTGATCAATTGCATTAAATATGAGGAAAATATTGGCAAGCATTTGCTGTCAAAAGGAAAAGATCAAAAACAGAAAATTTTAAGAATTTCACTTATCTCAAGGTAAATTTAATGTTTTGGTAGGAGCAGGTTCCTCCAAGCACATTTGATGATCATCATCTCAAAAATTACAAGACATGGGGATGGGCATGTGACCTAGCAGTTGACACTGATTAGGACACCCATGTCCTATAGTGGAATACCTAAATCTGCTCCTGGGCTCCGGCTCCTGACCCCAGCTTCCTGATAATGTGGACCCTGGAAGGCAGCCCTGGTGGCTCAAGTCCTTGGGTTCCTGCCATCCACGTGGGAGACCTAGATTGAATTCCCAGCTCCTGATGTCTGGCTCCTGAATGTTTTTGGCCTTTGGGGAATGAATCAACAGATGGAATGTGCTCGCTCTCTCTCTCTCTCTCTCTCACTCTCTCTCTCTGTAAAACATGAATGAAGACTTCTTTAAGAATTACAAGACACGTCACTGAATAAATAGAATCTGAATGGGGCCTCTTACTTAAGAGATGGTAGAATAAGTCAATATCTGGCTTTTAATATATGTCATTTAGGTAGATAATTGATATTTGACCATTTCTCTCATATGTATTTCCTTGGACTTTAGGTACAAAATCTTAACTTTCTTTGACAAGCCCAGGCTGTCTGCATCCTTTAGTTGACAGTACACCCTACTTTCATCAACACTTCAGTATCTCTCTTTCTCTTTTCTGTCACAGTATGGACACACAGAGAGACACATGCATACACACACAACATAAAACAACGCCTCTGGCAACGTTTTGTAAGAAAGACGGGATTGCTTTCTCTCTCCCATCTCATCTACTCTCTGTTCCACATCACAAATAAAAGCCAACTCCTTGGAAAGCACAGGGGAAATCAGGGGAATCCACGTACTTCTGCAGGCCCAGTCACAGGAGTCCAAGGACAAAATGATTCAAAGTCCCTTATTTACAGAGTCATTGCTCTCCTGGAAATATTCAGCTTTTGAAAAGCCCTTCACTCAGCCCAACTTCCAAAGTGACCACTGCAGCTGAGGGGATGGTCAAGTAGGGTCAGCAACATTGCAGGCAGAACTGTAAATTTCTTGTTAGAGTTGCCCCCTGCCTTTACCTGACCAGCTCTCCTCCCAGGCCAGCCAAGTAATGAAAGTCAACAGAGTGCCTTCCCCTAGGAGGTTCACACCTCCCTTAGGATGTACCACATGTGAAGAGATAGATAGGTCTGGGCCTCTTAACTTACAAGGCCTAAAGCCCACCAGATTATTATCAAGCCCCTTCTGTCAGGTTCTATTTGCCTCTCAATCAGAAAACTTAATTGTAGCTTACACAGCACCTTTCTTAGCTCCTCTAATAATGACTCTGTCCTTTGTTCTAGACCCTGTCTAGCGTACTTGGGCCTCATTTCTTTGTAATCATAACCTCTACTCTACCACCAATGGCTCTACTCCCAACCTGTGTGTACTGATGGTCCTCTTCCCCACTTAATGCTGTATAATTGTTCAAACCTGGTAAATGCCACTCTTAGGATCATTGGTTACTATCCTCACTCTGTCTTTTATGACCTTGTCTAAATATGATCAGAGTCGGCAAACTTGGAAGGCTTCCATAGCCTTGGCAACTCATGACGACAGCCTAGGGTGGTTACTGGCGCCATAAACTAGAGTGTCAATTTGTTGGGTCAACAACAGGAGCCACTGTGCACTTGCTCCTCATGTGGGATCTCTGTCCTTAATGTGCTGTACATTTTGATTTAATGCTATAACTAGTACTCAAACAGTATGTTTCACTTTGTGTTGCTATGTGGGTGCAAACTGTTGAAATCTTTATACTAAATTGATCTTCTGTATGTAAAGAGAATTGAAAATGAATCTTGATTCAAATGGAGGGGGAGAGGGAACGGGAGAGGGGAGGGTTGCGGGTGGGAGGGAAGTTATGGGAGGGGGAAGCCATTGTAATCCATAAGCTGTACACTGGAAATTTATATTCATTAAATAAAAGTTAAAAAAATAAAATAAAATAAAATAAGTTTTAAAAAAAAAAAGAAATATTCAGCTTTTTCCAGCTCACAGTTTGTTTTTTTTTGTTGTTTTTTTTTTGTTTTGTTTTTGTTTGTTTGTTTGTCTGTTTGTTTGTTTTTGACAGGCAGAGTGGATAGTGAGAGAGAGACAGAGAGAAAGGTCTTCCTTTTTGCCGTTGGTTCACCCTCCAATGGCCGCTGCAGCCAGCACATCGTGCTGATCCGAAGCCAGGAGCCAGGCACTTCTCCCGGTCTCCCATGCGGGTGCAGGGCCCATGCACTTGGGCCATCCTCCACTACCTTCCCGGGCCATAGCAGAGAGCTGGCCTGGCAGAGGGGCAACCGGGATAGAATCCGGCACCCCAACCGGGACTAGAACCCGGTGTGCCGGCGCTGCAAGGCAGAAGATTAGCCTGTTAAGCCACGGCGCCGGCCTACAGCTCTTTTTCTTAAGATCTATGTATTTATTTGAAAAAGTCAGCATTACAGAGAGGGAAAGGCAAAGGCAGAGAGAGAGGGAAGGAGAGACACAGGGAGAGAGATCTTCCATCCACTGGTTCACTCCACAAATGGTTGCAGTGGTTGCAATGGTCAGGGCTGGGCCAGGCTGAAGCCAGGAGACAAGAACTTCATCTGGGTCTCCCATGTGGGTGGAGGGGTCCAAGGACTTGGGCCATCTCCCACTGCTTTCCCAGGTGCATTAGCAGGGAGCTGGATCAGAAATGGATCAGCTGGGACTCAAACCAGCACCCATATGGGATGTCAGTGCTGCAGGTGGCAGCTTTACCACAGTGCCAGTCCCTATAATCAGCTCTTAAATAATAATCAAATGGCGAATAAATGAAAAACAACCCAAATGACTGAACACTTCTGAAACCACAGCCACACATCATGAGAGGAAGTGTTATGGTAAACCGGAAAGAGCTGAGACGAAGTCAGAAACTAGCTTCCAGGTCTTCCACTGGCTTACCACTGGCTTACCTAAGTCTCATTTCCCTGAATGCCAAATAGAGATAATAACATCCACTCAGGTGCTTTCTTACCACAAATATAGTACCTTAATAGTTTAGAAAACAGCTAGGTTCATATTGTCCCACTTAATCCTTCCAAACACCAGCTGGTGGCAAAGGGCACCCACCTGTTGTCCTAGAAACAGAAGTCCATGATATGGATGGTAAGGCCTGAATGAATACAGTTAATAAAGTTGTACTCCAAGTCGGAAGTTCCAGCCATCTCTATAGCTTCTCCAGGTAGCATGGTCAGTGACTTGCAGCTGAAAGGACAACGGTTGAGCTCTTCCTGCCTTGAATCCTTCCTGCTTCCTGCCATCCATACTCTCCCCCTGAACAATCACAGAATTAACACACGGCCAAGGGCCCTGAGCATTGTCTCAACTGAGTGCTACTGGAAAAGCACTCACAAATTCACTTCTCAGCAGGGACCAAGTATTTAACAGATGCTCAGTTAACGGGGTGGAGGACGTCAGGGCTTAGACCCAGCCAGGACATATTTCAGGCTTCTTGGGCCATAGGGTGTCTTCAACAACCACTCAAAGTAGTGCAAAAGCAGCCATTGGTAGCACATAAACAAATAGGTGTCTCTGTGCACCAATAAAACTTTATTGACAAAAACAGGTGGCAGCAGAGGTCTAGCCTGGGAGTCTTGTTTGCCCACCTTTAGGCTATACCAACTTGCAGAAAACTCTTGTCAAAAGTCATTTTAGCACTTGCTTCCGGAGGCAGAGTCCAGACAACTCCTGATTAATAATACACGTACCCTGGCACTTGGTCCCTCTTCTCCGCCGTCCCTTGATAAGCGCCAACTGGCAGAGGGGACGTGGAGCATTTGTCCTCCGATTGCAGTTGTTCTGAAAGATAAAGCAGGGGCAGAGATTAAAACCAGACCCGAGGTCTTTGTGCCACACTCAGCATATCAAGTGCCCCTCTTGAAATCGTACTGAACTAGCTGTATACCTTAATAAAGAAAATAGAAGTCTTCTTTCACTTAATGGTCTTTTAGTAAGGGTATGGGGGGCCAGGTTTACCAAAGGCCCTCACAAAACGCCAGCTGAAAGGAAATAACGCTCCTTGGCACCACGGAATCTTTTTCATGTGAACCTACATGATCACTTTCCATTTTGTTTCTCAAGCACTCCGTGGCATCCATCCATGTATTAGGCTAATAACTGCATGAATCTAGTTAAAAGGAACCAAGCAATTATTTTAATTAGACGAGAACAAAAATAACACTCCTGGCTTCTGTTTTAAGGGGCAAGAAGGAAGTCGTCAGGGTTCAAAAAGACCCCACAAAATATTTTCGTGAAAGGAAAAATAATTAAGGCCAAATTTAGAATGTACTTGCAATAAATGGGCCAAATAAAATGAATGGCAGCACTGTGCACTGAGGGACCATTCACAGAGAAGAGAGCCCCAGAAAGTGCATTTGTACGTGACACCGTGCGGACGGGATAGCCAATTTCACAAAGTGAAAGAAGTGTCTAGGAGAGACTTTAATGATCCTTGTGAATCTCTCACACGATTTCTAAAAGAGTTGCTGTGTAAACTCTTCTATTAATAAGAGAAAGAAGAAGGATATTGGTCAATTTGCCTTTTAAGTGGGCTTTTTTTTTTTTCATTTAAATTCCTCAATTGCTCAAATTTGGTTGGGGGGGTCGGGGGGGTAGGGGATGGTCTTCATATAAAATCCTTGTGGCTAATCCACTCTCTAAAAAGTGGATTCAGTCATAAGAGTATTTAAATCACCTACACCCAACTCAGTTGCACACGAAAAGATTCTGTCTCCAGATTTTCCAGAACCTTAGCCTTCCTATCTCTCTCCTGGTCATAGCATGTTGACCATTTTATTCTACCTCAAACTTCCAAAAAGAGGTGAAATGAAACCTGAAATCCTCAATGCAGAGACAAGATCCAGGTAGCCACCAGCTGGGTGGGCCAAGGCCATCTAACCTGTGCTGATGCTTGAAGAACGGATTATCCAAGAGAATGATAACAATAGTCCATTCCAGGGAAAAAAGATTAGCACAGGCAAAAGCTGGAACACAAAGAATCCCAGATTCTAGCTAGCAGACAGGGCTGCAGGAATATCAAACCAAAGGCAAGAATGAGACAAAAAAGCAGGCTGGAGAGGCAAGCAAGAGCCGGGCGCTATGGTCTGAGAGGTGTTCTCCCAAGAGACCTGTGTGGGAAACTAACATCCAGGGTGGAAGTATTAAGAGGTGGGGCCTTTAGGAAATGATGAGCCCATGAGAGTTCCACTTTCATGAATAAGATTAGTATCCTCATAAAAGAGGCTTACAAGAGCCCCTTCTACCATGGGGGGATGTAACAACAAGGCACCACCTATGAAGCAAGCACCAGTTACTGAATTCATCAGCACCTTGATCTTGGACTTCACAGCATCCAGAACTGTGAGAGATAGATGTCTAGTGCTTATAAATTAGCCAGTTCAAGGTATTTTGTGAATCAGCCTGAAAAGGCAAAGATACCAGGTCATGGGAGAACTTGCACCACGTCAATGAGCCTTGTAGAGCCATGAGCACTAGGTTCTCAGACAAGGGTGACCACAGTCAGCTTTCCATTTTACAGTGAACAGTTGAATGGCTGAGTAGAGAACAAAACACATGCTGGGTAGCACACAAATGCCATAGCCCAGGCAAGAGCTAGGACAACAGTAGGTAGGAAAGCAGAGATGGGGTGATATATGATATATACAGTACTGAAGGAGATTTTAAAAATTAAGTCTGGGGACTGGCCTTGTGGTACAGAGGGTAATGCTGCCGCCGGCAAGGCTGGCATCCCATATTCAAGTGCTGATTTGAGTCCCAGCTGCTCTGCTTCAAATCCAACTCCCTGCTAATGTGCCAGGAAAAACAGTGGCCCAAGTGCTGGGGCCCCAACCACCCACATGAGAGATCCAGATGGAATTGCAGGCTCCTGACTTCTGGCCCAGCCCAGCCCCAACCATTACAGCCATCTGGGGAGTGAACTAGCAAATAAAAGATCTCTATCTCTATCTTCTATCTCTATCATTATCTCTATCTCTCTATTTCTCTCCCCCCCCTCTATCTCTATCTCTGTTTTTATCTCTATCTCTATCTATTTTAAATAAAAATAAAATAGTTGAAAACAAATTTTTTAAATAATAATAAGGTCTGGAACAGCAGCTGAAGGAATCAAAAGTCAAACATAGAACTGACTTTGAAGATTCTTGGTGGGAATCAGTTGTTTTATCTGAATTCTCATTATGCATTCAAAAAGGCTTCTCATATTATTGGTTCTCTTTTCAACTCAGTATGGGCCTTAATCATGGACTCTAGAATTGGAATGGAATGACAGATTTCAACCTTGGACACAAGAGCACACAGCTCCAGTACCATAGGTACACCCACAGAACACAGTCTCAGGCTACTTCCTTTCCCAAGCTAATTCACCCAAAAGCAGCCTGCTGCTGGAAGTCTAAGTCAAAATACACAGAAGCCTGGAAAGTAATAAAATTGTGGTAAATACTCAACCAGGACAAAGTCTGTATATGTGTCATTACCATTACCATACTGGAATTGAATTTTTAAAAGAATATAAGGTGGATACTTTTCATCTCATTTTATGAGCAAACTGAACCTTGATGAAAAAACCAGTAAGGACTTATACATAAAAAATTACAGATAAATTTCACTTGAAAACCATAAAAATTAATTTTAACTAATATGAGCAAAACACACGCAGCAATCCATAAAATAATATATCACAAGCAAATTCATCCAAAATATAAGGTCAGCTTAATATTCCAGAAACCCACTCAGGGATGGCTATTTGGGCCAATGATTAAGATGCCAATAACGACGACCATATCCTGTATCAGAGTACCTGGGTTCACCGTCTGGCTCTGGCTTCTGATTCCAGCCTCCAGCCAATTATACGAACTTTGGGAGGCAGTGGTAGTGGCTCAAGTAATTGGGTTCTTGTCACCCACATGGGAAACCTGCATTGAGTTCCTGGCTCCTGGTTCCAGTGCCTTCCTTCTTGTCCATGCCCCTCAACCACAGCTGTTTGCAGGCATTAGGGAAGTGAACCAGAAGATGGGAACTCTCTCTGTCTATCTGCCTCTCTCTTTCTGCCTTCCTGCTTCTCAATTTAAAAAAAAAAAATGTTTTATCATCCAATAATTCACCATGCACACAGAACAAAGGGAAAAAAGACATATGATCACTCTCTTAATGAGTGCTTGCTTTATGACAAAACTACCACGGCAGAGCAGTGAAGAATGAGAAGTCTTTTTCATCAGCACTGCAGAGGGAATGCATGTCATGCAGGAGAGAAAAAGCTTTGTCCAACCTTGTGCTGTACCAGTGCTTTGTAGACTGTCGAAAGGTAGAGCAACAAGGAGGATACTTTCATGGCTTGGCATAAGCAGAGTTCCCTTAAACAGGGCACAGAAAGCATTGACCATGGAGGAAACTATTGGTAAGTTAGATTGTATTAAAATTAAAAGTATAGTTAAATTAAAATCATCTGTCCATTTAAAATATCATTTAAACAGAGTGAAAGTCAAGCTTGGAGAGGGTAAGTGATATTTGCAAGCAAAAAGCTTCATACCTAGAATATATATAAATATCTTCTTTTTTAAAAGTTTTATTTTATGTATTTGAAAGGCACAGTTACAGAGAGAGAGAGAGAGGTCTTCCATCTGCTGATTCACTCGCCAAACAGCCACAATGGCCAGGGCTGAGCCAGTCCAAAGCCAGGAGCCAGGAGCTTCTTCCAGGTCTCCCAATTGGGTGCAGGGGCCCAAACACTTGGGCCATTTCCCTCTGATTTCCAAGGCCCATTAGCAGGAGGCTGGATGGGAAGTGGAGCAGCCAGGACTCAAACCAGAACCTATAGGGGATGCCGGCACTGCAGGCAGCATTGCACAACCCCAAAATACCAGCCCCAAATGATATTTTGTGATGTGTTTTAACTCCTTCTCCAGGCACATTAGCAGGGGTCTGGATTGAAAATGGAACAGTCAGGTCTTGAATCCATGTCCTTATGGCATGGCAGTGTTGCAGGTAGTGAATATATAAATATCTTCTAAAATCAATGAGAAAATGAACGATCTAATAGGAAAATGAGGATAATTGAAAAAAAATTCATAAAAGAGAATATACAAAAGGCCAATATACCTGGAAAAAGATGCTTGATTTATTAATAGCCAAGGAAAGTGAATTAAAATCACAATGAGGGGGCCAGTACTGTGGCACAAGAGGTTAAGCCACCACCTGCAGTGCCGGCATCCTATATGGGTGCCAGTTCAAGTCCTGGCTGCTCCACTTCCAATCCAGCTCCCTGCTATGGCCTGGGAAAGCAGTAAATGATGCCCCAAGTCCTTGGACCCTGGAACCCACATGGGAGAGCCTGAAGCAGCTCCTGGCTTTGGATCAGCTCTGTCCCAGCTGTTGTGGCCATTTGGGGAACAAAACAGCCAATGGAAGAAATCTTTCTGGTCTCTCTTCTATCTCTCTAACTCTTTCAAATAAGTAAATAAATCTTTTTAAGAAAATAAGAAAACCTCAATGAGACTCTACCACCTGCCACAGAATTACCAAAACCAACATGACTGAGAATACCAGGTGCCAACAAGGAAACAGAGCAGCTGCAACTGTCACCCACTGCTGGTAGGAGTGGAAACTGAGGCAATCTCTTGGGAAAAGCATTAGCTATTAAAGCTTATAGTTGGTCAAGTCTAACAATCCAGTATCTTCCCCTCTAGTGTCTCCAAGACTGAACAGAAAGTGTGCACAGACACATGCAAAGGAAAGTTTGCAGCAGCATTCTTTGAAATCGCCTTAAACTCAAAACAACCCAAACGTTCATCAGGGGTGAAATGGAGACACTGTGCCATAATAATACAATCAAAGAAAATATGAGACAATACACTACAACACACAGCTCACAAACACAGTGTTCCTGAGACAATGAAAGCAGACCCAAAAGGACACCTACTCATGCTAACTGTTCTCACCACAATAAAATTAAAATCTTTAAAGAGAATACCTTCCATATGACTCTGTTTATACAAAGTTCAAGAAAAGGGAAACAAATCTTGGGGTCAGAAGTCAAGACAGTGGCTACCTTCAAGGCGGAAGGTGGAGTTCCATTTCAAGGGCACATGGAAACGTTGGCTGTATTTTTTTCTTTTCCTGGGGCGATGGCGCATTGAGGCACACGCTTCTGCTCTTTGCATCGTCCATACATAGAGCCCCATGTTAGTCTCCTTTCTGTATCTATAATGAAATACCCGGGGTTGGTAACCTACAAAGAAAAGAGGTTTATTTAGCTCACAGTCCTGGAAGCTCAAAGTCCCCACTCCAGCGTGGGCCTCCTTGGCCGGGCCGCCTCAGAGCACACGGAACCACACAGTAGGAGTACAGTAGGAGTATGCGTGAGAGGGAGAGATGGCATGGCCAGAGGGCAGGGAGGCACCAGGCTTGCTATTTTATAGTAACCCAGGTGACTAACCCTCCCTTCCTAAGGCACTGTCCCCAAAGACCTAAGCACTTCCCTCTACAGCTCCTACCACCTTCCAACAGAGCCACACAGGGGACCAAAATCCCGACACATGGACCCTTGGGAGACAACCATATCCAAACCACACTGGAGAAAAACAGAAAGTGTTACAGAAATCGTTATTAAAATCAGTCAGCTTTTTATTGGATGACCAAGTGGGTTCTTACGTGAGCTCTATTTGTTCCTGCGGTCCGTTACAGAGCAGGGAAATAAGAACCACGCATATGATGTCAGGTCAGCCTTCCCCCGGGGGAAAATGAATAGAACATGGACCCTCTCCAGTTGAGCTAAGAGATGAGTAACCTGCGAAGTGGGAAAAACAAGAAAACAAAAGCTAATGGCTCAACCGATAAAACAATGAGAATCCTAAAAGGCTCATACACTTCCAGCCTTATAACAGAAAGCAGGGTTAAAAGGCGACAAGTTTAGGCTGGCTATCAGAAGAGGCTTCCTTATGAAATGTATAATTAACCTATAGCCGACAGTTTAGTAAAATTGAACCTCCCCTCCCCAAACGAAAAAGATGAGCTATTTATAGCAGCCAAACCAGCATCCGCAGTTCACTGCCCGGCATTGTGTTACAAAGATTCCCCCTGCTTCCAGGCAAAACCTGATCGCCAGCTGGGGTCAGGAAGGAGTTTCCCTTTGGTGTAAGATTTCACAGCTCTGTTATCTGTGATGCAGCAATCCTCTGGCTTTGGCACCACCACTCAGGGCACCTGGCCCTGGGAACCTGGCTATTGTTTTAATCCCCCGGATGGCAACACCTGTAGGCCTGATTTAAGGCATCACCATGTGCTTTCAATAGGTAAACACAATGAACATAATCGAAGCTCCTAACAAGACTGTTGTTACATCAACAATCTATAAATATATGTAAGAACGCAATGCATGTGTGAAATAAACAGAAGGTGTGCCTACACCTAGGTAATTCACAAGACAGCTCTGTAATTTAGCAGCCTGGATCTCAATTGTTGCATTTTCAGGTATGAAACATTATGAAAAACACATATTATTCATCAAAGTGATTGTCCTGTGCACTTGTATACCTTCTATAATTTTTTTTCGGGGCTTTTTACTGCAAAGAAATCACTAGCTAATGACATTTCAGATTTTAGGAATTTTTTCTGATAGCACACTGGAATTCCCTCAGGGACAGAATTGTGAATAAGTGGATTTTTTTAAAGATCATTAACAGATATTACAAACCAATTCAAACTGAGCATTTTCTTTGCAAATTACCTTTAACTTTTAAAGCCATTGGAAAAAAAAAAAAAGACAGTGAGTGATTTAATTTACTTAACCTGTCTACAAACTGCAGCTTCAGATTCCAACGGCGATGGCTTTTCCAACCCAAAAAAACTCTCTAACTGTCTCTAATAGAGATATTTTTCTAAATTATCACACTCAATGAGTGATATCTCAAAAGTGAGCCGTGTTTATTTTTTTTTCACTTAGCAACTTTCCCTGGAATTGAGAGTGTTTATTCTACTGATATGTTTAAAGTAAAAACAGATCCCTGCTCTGTCTATATCTGTTGCTTAATTAAACCTCTCTAATAATTAGCTGGTTTATCATCTCCTGAGCAAATGGATGGTGGAGCTTTGCTGACGGATTGTGAGGTGTTTTTTTTTTTTAAAGGGAGAAGAGGGGGGCTCTTTTATTTAATGATCAAACCAGAGTTTCCAGGCTAAAGAGCTGATATTTAGGGTGAGAAGCACCTTTATTCCCTGCATACATCAGATCTGATTCTTATTTGCATCAACACCCCGTTGTGTATGTTTTCCATTCAAAGAGTTCCTGTGGACTTCAAAGAGAGCTGCCTGCAAGGATGGGCTATGTGGGAGTCCTGACAGCTCCAGTACAGGCCAGAGCCAGGAGACACTGCGCCAAGAGTAGCTCCCACTGGAGCCCCCAGACCATGTCACAGAATTAAAGGGTCTCCCCTGCTTGGGCTTGCACCATCCCCCAGCACACGTGGGAAACGCCCCCACGGCCTGCCAGCCACTGCGCTGGCTTCTCCAGCTACCACTTCTAAATATTTGATGTGTGGAGGTCCATGTATAAGCAAGTATATTAATAAGAATAATCTTTGATATGGGTGTCCAGTGCTGACTACTTTAAAAAGGCTCATTGTTCAAGGTTTCCTCTTGCCTCTTTTAAAGTGAGAGGTTCAATTAGCACAAAACACAAAAAGCAATTTCACATCCTCTAGATGTCCCGTAGACAAACTGGGAAGGAGTCTGTCCTGAAGGATGTTCTATTTGGGGAGAGATTCACGAAATGATTAAGGACAAAGGGGCATAGAGACCAACATTTCTTGAGTGTTTGTGTGTGCCAGACATTTTAATTCCTCTCTTTTAATCCTCACCAACACACATGGGAACTTCGGAAAAAATTCGTGGAAAATGGAATTAAAAGATAGGCTTACTGGGACCAGTATTGTGGCACAGCAGGCTAAGCCACCACGTGTGACCCCAGCATCCCATATGAGTGTCAGTTTAAATCCCTGCTGCTCTGCTTCCGATCCAGCTTCCTGCTAATGCACCTGGAAAAGCAGCAAGTGGTGGTCCAAATACTTGGGTTCCAGCCACTCACATTGGAGACACAGGTGGAATTCCTGGCTCCTAGCTTCCGTCTGGGCCAGCTCTAGCTGCCTTGGCCATTGATGGGGTAAACCAATGGATGAAACTCTCTCTCCCTCTCCCTCTCCCTTTCTCCCTCCCTCCCTCCCTCCCTCTCCCTCTCCCTCTCTCCCTCTCTCGCTCTCTCCCTCTCTCTCTTTCTCGCTTGCTCACTCTCCCTTATCTCTGTCACTCTGCCTTTTGAATGAATAAACAAACTTTTTTTAAAAAATAAAAGTTTACTTTGGTGTAAAGAAAATATTGAGGGGCCAGTTTTGTGGCACAGAGGGTTAAGTTGTCATCTGTGATAGTGGCATCCCATGTGAGCATTGGGTTTGAGTCCCGGCTGCTCCACTTCTGGTCCAGCTTCCTGCTAAGGCACCTGGGAATGCAGCAGAAGATGGCCCAAGTCCTTGCACCCGTGTGCAGACCCCCCAAGGACTCCTGACTCCTGACTCCAACCTGGTGGGGAATAAATCAGCAGATGGAAGAGCTCTCTCTTCTCTCTCTCTCTCTCTCTCTCTCTCTCTCCTGCTCCCTGTCTGTCTACAACTCTGCCTTTGAAATAAATATTTTATTTTAAAACAGGAAAGAAAATGTTGAAACAATCCATGCACAGTTTTTTTCATAATAAGCATTTTTCATTAACTTTTTAAAGACCCCTCACGTGCATGGGTTTCATAAAGTTTCTGCACCAGAATAAACTTCTCTTTTAATTCCACTTACCACAAAATTTTCGATCTTTCCTCAAATTATGAGGAAGATGAGGCTTCTCCCATATTAAGATGATAAAATGGGCTCTAGTAAGGTCATTTAAATCACCTGCTCCTTCATCCCACAGCAGTAAGTGCAGGGCATGCTCTGGAACCCACGTCCCTGCAACCCTCAAAGCCCAGGTTCATCTCTCTGCCTTATACTCCCTCTTCCGGTGGCTGCCGGTGCCAAATGCCAGGTGCATGCCATTTTTCTAAAGGGATGGAACTCACAGATTGCAGGTGTCTTTGTTCCAAGCTCAGAAAAGGGTGCTGCTGATGAGGCTGCCAAGGGATCATCTTGTCCCAAAGGGCTACCAGCAGGAGTGTGCTAGAAAATGCAGATTCCCAGGTGGTTGGCAATCCTCTCTGGCAGGACTGAATGCCTCATGTGTGTCCCAAAGTGCTGACAGACCTGGCGGGACCTCACACAGTGGCCTCTCTTGAAAACAATTCCACAGAGGGAGGGAGGAAGGCAAGGGCTACAGAGCAACAGAGGTCCTAGGTGCTCACCTGGGCTCACGAGCATAGTCAAAGCCATCCCAGCCACAGATGCTCCCATGTTGGGAGTGGGGAGAAAGCCAGCACTCACCTCCATGGCCCTCACCCCAACCTCAGGATTTGGGGCCCTGATTAAGGTGGGGTTGTGGATGTTCAGTGGTTGCAGAGTGAGGCCAGGGAGACCAAGTCTCCTTTTTACCTGGCCAGCAGACCCTAGCTGACCAGAAGTGGTGATGGGGACAGCCAGAGCCACCCTTAGTTTCTTCCTGCTCACCACAAACTCCTGCAACCAGGGCCTCTGAGGCCACTGGTGCAGCACGGTCTGTCTCATCTCATGAACCACTTCTCCCCAGCTCGGCTGAACAGCAGACTCTATTCTCACCTCCACAGCTTGGTCTTGCTGTGAAAATAAATCTAAATGGCAGTGGGTGGCTTTTCATGTCCAGTTGTGGAATGATGGTCAAAACCAAAGTACAAATATGTCAAATGGGATATTTCAGAACGGCAAAAATGGATCTACTGTGTTTATGTTGTACACATTGAACAAATCTCTCACACACCACGCTGGGGCTTAGGTGTGCTATAGCAGTAGACTAGACTGTTAAGCACACTTGTCTTGCCTTTGCTCTTCAGATCAAATCAAACTCCCCAACTGTTACCAGGCCAGACACCAAGGGCACCTCCTCTCACCACATCCCAGCCTAATGGCCCAGCTCAGACTCTGCAGACACCTGGCCAAGCTCCAAGCTGATACCGGCCCCATCCACCTGCTGGTCCCACCTCTTCATTCCTGACTCATTGGAAATGCCGTCTGCTCAGAGAAAGCTGTCACAGGAGCCAGCCTTGTGGTGCAATAGCTCAAGCTACCACCTGCAATGCAACACCAGTATCCTACATGGGCCTGTGGTTCAAACCCCAGCTGTTCCACTTCCAACCCAGCTCCCTGATAATGCTCCTGGGAAAGCAGCAGAGGAAGATGGCCCAAGTTCTTGGGCCCCTGCCACCCACATGGGAGACCTGGATGAAGCTCCTGGCTCCTGCCTTTGGCCTGGCCCAGCCCTGGCCATTGAGGCCACTTGGGGAATGAACCAGCACTTGGAAGATCTCCTGCTTCCATCTCTCCCTCTCTCTCTCTGTAACTCTGCCTCTCAAATAAATACACAAATTTTTTTAAAAAATAAAAATAAAAATGTGTCACAGCCTCTGGACCCGGATCGTCACCTGCACAGCCATTCCTTCTCAGCCGTCGTGACCACGTGTGATGATGTGTTCTACTGGTTTGGTCCCTCGTGTACTGTCCATGTCCCCAAATCATTGTACCCTCCAGGAGGGCAGCAGTCACTTCAGCCTTTTTCTCACTTGGTCCCCATGCCCCTGCACAATGCCTGGTATGTGGACAAAATAGGAAATGGGGTTTTGCCTTAAAATGCAGCTTGCAGGAGGTAAAATAACATAAAACACCAGACACTTTGTCTCATCCACTGCAAAGGCAGCCTGTGGACCCAAGGAGAGGAAAGTCCTCATTTCTCCCCCCTCCACCAGGCTCCACCTCTCTGCCCTGTAATTAATTCCTGTCTCCTCAAAGCAAGCCAGCAGCACAGCTGATCTACAAGGAGGGAACACGTTTGCTCTCAGACCACAGAAGCGGCCGTAACTGTTGGTGGGGATTCTGCCTGCCAAGAAGGCACAGCATCCTCCTTGTCATCCAGGTGTCCCCTTGTCACGGAGGTGTGAGATGGCCAAGAGCACTGCCACTGCACACACGGCGGGGCCCAGGTGTGACTCTCAGGTGCTCCCTGGGTCTCCCCTGCCAGGGCTGGCGCTGGCTCCAATGACAGCTCAGCTCCCGTTACCTAGTGAATTCCCCACCCGGTGCTGCTGCCTAGGGGAGGGTGGCAATTTACATCTTGTTCACTCTAATTTTTTTCTTTGTTTTCAAATGAGAAAAATAAAACATACTGTAACAAGTGCAGCAACACAAGGGTACCTAAACACGTCTGTGGAAAAATAGAATTAAGGTGTAAGTTTCTTTTGGTGCAATCCATGCACAGTTTTCGCATGATATGCACTTTCCATGAAAGACCCTTCATTACTTAAATAGGTAAACAAAAATAAGGATTTCTCTCTATCTTGCTTCATTGTCCCTGTCTTGAAATCACACGGGCATGCATGACATAACCCATATCCATGTAGAATGCATGTGCTACATATAACATGGTATGTCTATGCACTATACATTTATAACTGTGCATGTGTGTGTGTGTTTATATCTTGTGTATCATTTTACATAAACAGGGTCAGGCTGGGGGGATTCTGTAGTACTTTTATCTTTAATTATACATCTAGTTTGCATGCCTTTTGCAGGTGCGGCTACTTCAGACACTTACCAGAAAGCACAGCTGTGCTGTAGCCAGGGGACCACACCTATCTCCAGGGGCCCCCAGTTCCTCTTTCTGCTCTTGAACACATCTGTGCTGGGGCGACCCTGGAGTTCAGGTGAGTCCCCAGAGAAGCAGCACTGGTCCTTATCTTCTCAACTGGTGATTTCAGGGCATCTCAGGAAAAGCCTGCCCACACCCACCTGGTCTCTGCAGCGTCCTGCAGTTTCCTGGCCAGTCCTACTCCCTTCCCTTTGTAACTGGCTCTCATTTCCAGCTGCCAGCCCCTGTATTGTGCCTGAGCCTGTAATAACCAGTGACCTTTCCAAACTCGTCAATCTCTCTGCCAATGGCGCCTTTCTGTTTCTCCACGGGTATCTCTCCCTAGCCCTCCGCCGCTCCCCAGCAGAAGTTACCAGCCCCATGCTCAGAACTCCCTATGCAGCCTGTTGGTCCTCCTTGTCCTTGTCCTACCAGGTCACATGTTTGATCAACATGTTTGTGTATTGCTTTGTAGGTTTCAAATATATTAAAATAGGGGCCAGAGCTGTGGCAGAGCAAGTAAAGCTGCTGCCTGCAGTGCCAGCATCCCATATGGGTGCCCATTCAAGACCTGGCTCCTCCACTTCCGATCCAGCTCTATGTTATGGCCTGGGAAAGCAGTAGAAGATGGCCCAAGACCTTGGGCCCCTGCACCTGCGTGGGAGACTCGGAAGAAGCTCCTGGCTCCTGGTTCGGATCAGTCCAGCTCCGTCTGTTGCAGCCATTTGGGAAGTGAACAAGCGGATGGAAGATTTCTCTCTCTCTCTTTCTCTGCCTCTGCCTTTCAAATAAATAAATGTCTTTTTAAAAATTCCAAATAGATTATTCCGACAAATTATTTTTGTTGTTATTAAAATATTTACTTATTTGAAAGAGTTGGGGGGGGGGGGGAGTGAGAGCAAGAGCAAGAGAGAGAAAGAGAGATTTTCCAATCCACTGGCTCATTCCCAGGATGGCTGCACTGGCTAGGGACTGGGCCAGGCCAAAACCAAGAACCAGGAGATTCTTCCAGATCTCCCACTTGAGAGGCAAGGGCACAAGCACTTGGCCATCTTCCATTGCTTTTCCCAGGTCATTACCAAGAAGCTGAATCAAGTCCCATGTCCATATGGGTGCCAGCACCGCAGGCCGAGGCTTAACCTGCTATGCCACAGCATCGGCCCCTCCAACAAATTCTCAATGAAATACAGGGCAGGTATTCTGCAGCCACAAATTACATTAATGGGTCCTCGAAGACATTAATGGGTGATTTGCAAAGAGATATGAAAAATGGCCAGAGTAGTCAGTATTTGTTCTTTTTTAAGATTTATTTAGGCTGGCGCCGTGGCTCAACAGGCTAATCCTCCACCTAGCGGCGCCAGCACACCGGGTTCTAGTCCTGGTCGGGGTGCCGGATTCTGTCCTGGTTGCTCCTCTTCCAGACCAGCTCTCTGCTGTGGCCCGGGAGTGCAGTGGAGGATGGCCCAAGTGCTTGGGCCCTGCACCCGCATGGGAGACCAGGAGAAGCACCTGGCTCCTGGCTTCAGATCAGCACAGTGCACCGGCCACAGTGGCCATTGGAAGGTGAACCAACGGCAAAACGGAAGACCTTTCTGTCTCTCTCTCTCACTATCCACTCTGCCTGTCAAAAAAAAAAAAAAAGATTTATTTATTTATTTGAAAGAGTTACACAGAGAGGCAGAGAAGGGATGGGGGGGGGCGGGGAGAGAGATCTTCCATCTTATGGTTCACTTCTCAAATGGTTGCAATGACCAAAGCTGAACAGATCTGAAGCAAGGAACCAGGAGCTTCTTCCGGGTCTCCCACATGGGTGCAGGGGCCCAAGGACTTGTACCGTCTTCCACTGCTTTCCCAGGCCATAGAAGAGAGCTGGATCAGAAAAGGAGTAGCCAAGATCCGAACCAGCACCCATGTGGGATGCCGGCACTGCAAGCGGCACCAGCCCCGAGGAGTCAGTATTTGGATCAGCAGTAAAGACATCTGTGTTCACACCAGAGTACCTGGGTTCAATTCCAGGCTCTGGCTCCTGACTCCAGGTACCTCCGAATACAGACCCTGGAAGTCAGCTCAAGTCATTGTGTTCTGCCACTCATGTGGAAGGCCTGGATTGAGTTCCTAGCGCAGGGTTCATACCACCACACCCAAGGCTGTTATGAGCATTTTGGAAATGAACTAATGGATGGAAGCTCACTCACTCTCCCTGTCTCTCTCTCTTTCTCCCTCTATAAAAATGACCAGATTAAAAAAAAATAGGGGCCAGCGTTTTAGCATAATAGGCTAAGCCTCTGCCTGCAGCACCAGCATCCCATATGGGCACCAGTTTGTGTCCCGTCTGCTCCTCTTCCAATTCAGCTCTCTGCTATGGCCTGGGAAGGCATGGAGGATGGTCCAAGTGCTTGGGTCTCTGCACCCGTGTGGGAGACCAGGGTGCAGAGCTGGAGTTCAGCTGCAGCCATTGTGGCCATCTGGGGAGTGAACCAATAAATGAAGACGTTCCTCTCTGTCTCTCCCTCTCTCTGTAACTCTGCCTCTCAGATAAATAAATATTTTTAAAAATATTCAGCTTCGGCCGGTGCCGTGGCTCAACAGGCTAATCCTCCACCTTGCGGCGCCGGCACACCGGGTTCTAGTCCCGGTTGGGGCGCCGGATTCTATCCCAGTTGCCCCTCTTCCAGGCCAGCTCTCTGCTATGGCCCGGGAGTGCAGTGGAGGATGGCCCAAGTGCTTGGGCCCTGCACCCGCATGGGAGACCAGGAGAAGCACCTGGCTCCTGGCTTCGGATCTGCACGATGTGCCGGCCGCAGCGGCCATTGGAGGGTGAACCAACGGCAAAAAGGAAGACCTTTCTCTCTGTCTCTCTCACTATCCACTCTGCCTGTCAAAAAAAAAAAAAAATTCAGCTTCATTATTACCAAAAGGAATTCTATGTATAATAAAATTTATATACTTTATGCGAGGGTCCAACGCAGTCACAACACGGTCACTGTTCATCGGTTCTCAAGGAACTTTTACTTGTGGGGGCAGAAGGAAAGTGGGGAGAGGAGAAAAGAAGAGGAGGGGCCGCGGCGGAGGCCGCCAAGATCCCAATGTCCCTTTATGCTGATATCGTCCAATCAGATGAAAGGGCGCGTATAGCCTCAGGTCGAAAGTTCATCTGTTTCACCTGGTTCTTCCTAGTTGTTTATGCAGAGTCCATCCTGCCTCAACTTCATCTGTTTCACCGGGTTCTTCCTAGTTGTTTATGCAGAGTCCATTCTGTTTCATCTGTTTCACCTGGTTGATTTTCGTAGGACTTGTGGTCGACCGATTGCTGCAAACAGTGTAGAGGAGGTTCCCACAGGTGGCCAGCCTGCGATTCCCCACACTAAGTACCTTTGAATCATCATCTGCTGCCTCCCAGGACGTGCATTAACAAAGAGCTGGATCAGAAGTGGACATGGGGGGCTCATGCCGTGGTGTAGCAGGTAAAGCCACTGCCTGAGGTGCCCGCATCCCATATGGGCACCAGTTCAAGTCCTGGCTGCTCAATATACCCAGCTCCCTGCTAACGGCCTGGGAAAGTCAGTGTAAGATGGCCCAAGTGTTTGAGCCCTTGCCACCCATGTAAGAGACCTGAATGAAACTCCTGGTTTCTGTCTTCAGTGTGGCCCAGCACTGGCTTGTTGCAGCCATGTGGGGAATGAACCAGTGAATGGCAGATATGTATGAGTGTGTGTGTGTGTCCTTCTCTCTGCAACATCTTTAAAAAAAAAAAAAAAGGTGGAACTCAATCCCAGGGACCTCCTTGTAGGATGTGAACATCACAAACTGCAGCTTAACCTGAGGCACCATAACACCTGTCGCTCCACAAACATTTGGAAGTCTCTTCATATATAGTTATCATGAAGCCAAAAAGGGCAATGATGGTTATCTCCAAGGAACTGTGAGTATGTATTTTCTCAATTTTTGTTTATTTCTATCTTCTAAGATACTTTCAACAACTACATATTCTTTTGTAAGAGGAAAAAAAAAAAAACAAGAAAATAACCAAAAACATTGCCTTTGTCTAAATGGTGTCAGTTCAAGGCTGGTGTTGTAGCAGAGCAGGTTAAACCACTGCTTGCTATGATAGCATCCCAAATGGACACTGGCTTGAGTCATGGCCGCTCCACTTCTGATCCAGCTCCCTGCTAATGCACCTGGGAAAGCAGTGGAGGATGATCCAAGTGCTTGGACCCCTACACCCATGTGGGAGATTATGATGAAGCCCCTGGCTCCTGCTTCTGCCTGAATTAGCCCTGGCCATTGTAGCCATTTGGGGAGTGAACCAGCAGATGGAAGATCTCTGTCTCTCTCTCTCTCTCTCTCTCTCTCTCTCTGTCTCTCTCTAGCCTTTTATTTTTTAAAAAATATTTAAAAATAAATGGAACTGATTCTACATTTGATTCTTTCATCTACTCATTCATTCAAGAAACACTATTGAATTCCCACTGTATACAAACCCTTCTTCCAGGTGAAAAGGGTTCAGTGGTCAAAATTGCTAAGAATCTTAAAAAACAAAAACAAAGCTTGTCTCTGCCAGGGAGAAGTTGTTCTTGGAAGACAGCAGGAAGCCAGCAGGAGTTGCTGGTTTATTTATGAAATTTGATTGATTGATTTGAGAAGCAGAAAGACAGAGTGAGCTCCCATTCACTGGCTCACTCTCTAAATGCCCACAAAAGCAGCAGCTGGGCTGGAGTGGATGCTGGGCACTCATTCCAGGTCTCCCATGTGGGTGGCAGCAACCCAGTGAGTTGAGCCATCACTGCTATTTTCCAGGGTCTACAATAGCAGGAAGCTGGACTCAGGATCCAGGGTCAGGGATTGAACTCATAGTCTGATCTGGGATGCAGGCATCTTAACCCTTAGCTCAATGCCCACCCCAAGGTTGCTGATTTCAATGGCAAATGCTACCAGGCACAGCTGGAGCTCATTAAGTATTTTCCTTCCCTAAATCCAAGACCTGGCCCCAGAGATATTATCCATGCATCTGGTCATGATCTGGTGAGAGCCTGCCTCAGAACTGGACCTGAAAAAGGGGTTTCCGAGAGAGAGCTGGGAGTGGAGAATGGAGACTCACTCTCCCTCGCAGTGCTCGTAGCTACTGCAGCAGGTGCAGCAGCCTGGCTGTGAGAAACAGAACTGTGGCTAGCAGGGGTTCAGATGTCAGCTGGGAGGCCAAAGTGACGATGCATCACTCAGATAAGTGGTGAAAATTCAACAAGATTCCCCTCAAGCTCCCCTCTGAATCTAGATGAAGCCTTCTACCTCCTGCTGTTATTAGGTGATACTTCCCTTTACCTGGTGGGATTGGAACTTCCCACACACATCAATCTATTTCTCCAGCATGGAAGCCACCTTCAGGAAGTGTGGCACTAGGCATAGTCTGTGAGAAGTCTTTGCAGCCCCTGGGGTAACCATCCTGGTTACATCCCATGGATACATGGGATCCCTGTCCTGTTCCAAACTAACTCAAGGCATCTGTTCGGAGTTGTTTTCCCCACAAATGGTGAAAAGTCCACACTGATCCTTTCCCCAGAATGGCATTGTGACCAATATCCATTTGGAGAGCTGGCTGGGGTTCAGAGGGGGACAACAGCAAGGCAAACCAGCCCCCTTGGGGAACTGAACCCATGACCTCATTAGCACAGTGTTCTAATTAACTGAACCACTAGGCATACATACCTCATTTAAGGCACTAAGGCAGTAATTTGCTAAATGTTAATTCTTAGATTAACTACAGATGAGTAGGATTTGGGGCAGCAGGGTAGGGGAAAGGGGAGAGATTTATTAATTCTTGAAAGGAAATTTAGGTCATCAGTTTTTGATCCCTTTGTTCAGTTTTAAAGCATAATTCCAGAATCTTAAGATGATGTCCATATGGGTCTATCCCTCCATGATTTAAAAAAAAAAATCAATAGCTGCATCGAGGAAAAGGCAAACAGTGTTACTTGCAAACCGCAGCATGATGATTTTCCTATAGATTCCGCCACCATTTTCATTTCTCAGGTGTAAACCAGTTGACAAGGATGAAGAAATGAGTTCTGTGCTGAGTCAGGGATGGGCTTCCCAGAGCCAGGAGGACTAAACCCCAGGTCCCAGAGAGCAGAGATTCCTCCAGCATGAGGAAGGGCAGTTCACAATCTCAAGGCAGGGCAGGAACCAACCCACTCCGCCTTCTTACCTTATCCTCCACCAGTCCCTGGGGAGCCAGCTTTACAAATAGCCAATACAGTTTGGAACAAAGTTTTGACCCTGACTTGAGATCCGGTGCTCATATTACACTCCTATGAATATCCCACCAACTTTTCAATTCCGAAGCAGAGTTTCCGCTCCGAGGCTACATTTAACATTCAGTTCATTTCAACTTCAGTTGCTCCCACCCCGACAGCGACCTTTGAAATTGATACGGCCCTGAAAGAAGCCAGAATGATTTTTTTTTAAAAAAATATTAATAATGGGCTAGGTTCCCGGTCTTTGTAATCTTGCGGAAGAGCCGCAGTGCAAAAGCACTCTGGGGATTGCGTCGAATGCGTGCCCACACTCGCCTTTCCACGGAAAGCCTGCTTGAAAAGGCATGGGTGTTTCACGTGAGTATTTCTACCAAGGACAAGAGAATGGAAAGCCAGCTTCCCATTTGCGCTTACCACTTCTTGTCCACAGCGATCAAATACCCAGCTTGTTGCCTGTTATAAGAGAGGTCTCACACGTTCAGCTGCAAGATCTAGGCTAGCAAGCATCTCAGCTCTCCCACTGCCAGGTAGGTGTCCCTGGAAGAGTTAGGTCTCCTCTCTGAGATGTCAGTGTTCTCACCTGCAAAATGATGGTAATCACAGTTACCATAAAACAGAGCTGC
The DNA here is from genome assembly GCF_033115175.1 of Lepus europaeus. Taxonomy (NCBI): domain Eukaryota; kingdom Metazoa; phylum Chordata; class Mammalia; order Lagomorpha; family Leporidae; genus Lepus; species Lepus europaeus. The sequence goes on from NC_084839.1 coordinate 93,661,956, forward strand.
TATCTCCACAGGAACTAATGGACACAAAATCCTTCAGCCCACTGCCTGAACATGGTACTTAGCAAACACTCATTAAAATCTAATTTGTAGCTACTACCATCTCCTGGGAAAAAACATAGCTGCTTCACCATAATATGTTGTATTACAAATATCCCTTCCTTTATAAATCCAAAATGAAAATAGGTACTGTAGTGGTACATCCACAAAGAAGATATAACTATTATACTGAACACAACTGTGCTTAAGCAGCATGCTCTGATTCAAGTAGCTAAGAGATAAAGCCCAAAATGAAAATAGCTAGCCAGCCCTGATTTACAGTTAACGCTTTTTAAAATGCTTTCTTCTGAAGCACATTATAAAATGGCAAGAGGAACTTTCCAAACTAGCAAGAACAAAATGTATGGCCTTAAGATCATAATTCTCTACAACATACCATTCTTAGCTGACCTAGGTTCACAGGAATTTCAAACTCTGTATAAAAATAATGTCCACCAATATGAATACTCAAACTAAGTATATTTTAAAATATTTATTTATTTGAAAAGCAGAGTGAAAAAAAAAAAAAGCAGAGTGACAGAGAGGGAGAGACAAAAGAACAGAGAGATCTTCCATACCTTGGTTCACCCTCTAAATGAACACAATGGCTGAAACTGGGCCAGGCTGAAGCCAGGAGCCAGAAACTCCATTCAGGTCTCCTACATGGGTAACAGGGATTTAAGCTCTTGGGCCATCTTCCGCTGCCTTCCTGGAAGCATTAACAGGGAGCTGAATCGGAAGTGGAGCAGACAGGACTCTAACTGGCACTTCCATTACATGCAGAGGTGGCTTAACCCTCTGGGCCACAATGCTGCCCCAGACTAAGTTCATTTCAATCTGAAGTTACAGTCTCAGACAGGCTTAGAGTCATGGGACTCTCTTATAAGCATTTAGTGAGTTACAATCTAAAACTACTCAAGTTGACAGTTGGGAACTAAATAAATAGAAACTAATCTGCTAAATAGCTATCTATCTTGCAGTTGTGGGCTCAATTGCTGTTTTAATCTCCAGCCGGGACTATTAGTTCAATAAAATAAATATTTTTAATTTCCTCTATGCATTTCCTCAAACTATGCCAATGCACTTATCTATGGCTCACTGAAAGAGTTTGTTAAACACCTCCAACTTACTTAAAGGACAAAGTCTGATTTTCTTGGGAAATGGAGGAATGGATGGGGGTGTGCATTGTTTTAATGCACTGAGCCCTTAATCACATACAGTTCTGATTCATCAAAGAAGTTGTACTCTTGGATATTTTTTTTGTCACCAAATATTTTCTTTCATTTTCAGAGATTTATTTCTTGCCAGAAAATGATACTATGTTTTTCTCCTGATGAAGGATGGAAGATGGAGAGAATTCCATTTGGAGATTATTAGGCCACAAAGAAGGAAACTGATTCAGAAAAAAAAAAAATCCCCAAAAGAAAAAGTATTATGTGAGGTGGAAGTATAGAATTCTTGAAAAATATTCAATTGGAGCTAGCATTGGTAATTTAATAAAATCTTTGTTTTGCTACTATTTTGAAGGGTAATAGTAAAACTCTAGGGCTTTAGCCTTGGGCCAGAATCCCTCTAGTCTTCATACTACCCCAGCCAAGAAGGGTGTTTAGAGACACAAATGCATTACAAAAGGTTGTGGCAATTGCATAGGCTATGGGCAAGGATCCAAGATACCACTGACTTCATAAGCCAGAGGCCACAACAGAACCACAACCTCTACAGCTCAGTGACCTCAGGATTCCCCTGCGAAGCCCAGAAACATGGTTCCCACCTGGAGTCTCATGTCCAGTTCAGAGCGAACAGGGGAAAACCTGAAGTGGTATCTGTGGTTGGCAAGATTCTGCCAACTCACTCTGATCCGGTCACTTTGTCGCCTTACTCGTGAATGCACCTTCCAGCATTTCTTCTGCTCACAGCTGAACAGGATTTGGCATGAAAAACAACCTACCTTTGGGAATCCTGTTCATATCTTTGCACTTCAAAAGGGTACACCAGAGTGGAACATACAGTAAAAGAGACAGAAGTTCACTAACATACAACCCTTTCTGGGACCTGCTGGTGATGATGTCTGTCATTTGTGGGTTTTTTTGGTTTTTTTTTGTGTGTGTGTGTGTGTGTGTTTTTAAGCTCTGGGATCTCTTTCAAGTTTATTTTTTGAACTTTTTATTTAGTGGAACCATTAAGTCCTTGACTATAATGTAAATTAAAAATGTTATCTCAAAAAATAATAAATAAAATACTATTTTGAAATAAAATAAAAAGGCAATGAATAAAGATGTTTAAAAAGAAAACTTACCATAGGAAGAATATTAACAGAAAATATAATGAAAATGGAGAAAGACAAGTTTAGTCCAGACCCAGTTCCTAAGGAAGTTTATGAGTTACTAGTTTTCTTGTATAGACCTTCTTATTTCTTAGATTGTGCAATATGAAGAGAAAGCAAACCTAATGCTAAAGATCTTACCTAATTTAAGGCTCTTGTCATGGTCTGAAGAGAAACATTATATAAATGATAAAAGACAGTGACAATGATTGTGGTGATAGTGATGGTGGTCATGGTGGTGGTCATGGTGGCATCGGTGATGATCATGGTGCTGGTGCTGGTGCTGGTGGTTATGATGGTGATGGTAGTTGGGGTAGTGATGGTGACATCAGTAGGGATGATGGTGATGGTGGTGATGATAATGATGTTGGGGTGGTGGTGGTGATAGTTATGGTGATGATGGTAGTGGTGGGGGTGATGGTGGTGATGGAGATGGCGGTGGTAACAGTGATGGTGGTGATGGTGGTGAGTTATGGTGATGTAGTAGTGGGGGTGGGAGTGGAGGTGATAGTGGTGTTGGTGATGATGATGGTTGTGATGTTGATGGTGGTAATGGTGGTGGTTATGGTCCTAGTGATGGTAGTGATAGTAGTGACTATGCTGGTGATGATGGTGGTATAGTGGAGAAGTTGGTAGGGATGGTGGTGGTAGTGGTATTTGTGATGACACTCAAATCCCAAAAAATGAGTTGAAGACTCTAACTTGTATGTTAGCAACTTGAGAAATCTACTCTCCCTAATTCCTCCAAGAGTCTTAATTCCTACTCATCAAATGTTGATTAATCTGATCACAATGTCGTTCTTTGATTAAAATTTAAAAGACGGGGGCTAGTACTATGACCCAGAGGATTAAGCTGCCACCTGCAATGCCAGCATCCCAGCTGTTTAAGACCCAGCTGCTCCACTTCCAATCCAGCTCACGGATAATATGCCTTGGAAAGCAGCAGAGTATGGCCCAAGTACTTTGGCTCCTGCTAACCACCTGGAAGACCCAGAAAAAGTTCCAGGCCCCTGGCTTTGACCTTGCCCAGCCATCTGAGAAGCCAATGATAGAAGATATCCCTATCTCTGTCTCTGTCTCTGTCTTTGTCTCTCTCTCTGTAACTCTGCCTTTCACATAAATAAATCTTTTAAAAATTTTTTTGAAAGACACTTTTAAAGGAAAAAAGAAGTGAAGTTAAAAAAATTGCTTAAAGGATGCATTTCTCTTTATGGGTGAATGTTTGCTGTTCACTGTTGTTTTCATTACAGTCATTGTTACTGAAAACATTTCAAAGCATCAAAAGTCCTTGAAGCTGCTGTATCATAAGATCCAAGGCTGCAGGAGTTTTAGTATGTGGGGCGTACTATTGGATCTTCATGACAATGCTTTTCTACCAATTCTCATAAATATATGGGACAGTGCTAATTACCATAATTTAGAACAATCCCTTCCCTCATAGTTCCATTTAATGGATGGTGGGAGGGTCACAAGACACCTGGCTCATCTTTCTCTTCTCTTCCGTCGAGGCCAGCATGGGACCAAATGGCCCAAAATGCTTTGAAGTTAAGCATTGTGAAAGGACTTTATTTGGCCCAGAAAATATGAGAGGTGGAGGTATCATAGCTGAGCACAAGCTGTAGGAGCCAGGGCAAGATTCCTCGTGTTCCCCTTTCCTGCTATGGTGAGTGTGGAAGCAGGTGCACAGGGCAGCCTCCCTTACTTTGGGTCCCTGTGACTGGCAAACACTCCCCTCCCCTTCCCACTCACAACAGATATGCAGTGAGAGCAAGAAATGAACTCTTGTGTTCTAAGCCATTGAGATTCTGGTGTTTATTTTCTACTACACTACCTTTCCTACTCTAACAGACACAGATGGCAAAGAGCCAAACAAGGGAGTGTAAAGTCCCCAGTGGTCACATCAGAAAGAAGGAATCTACATCTCTCCCATAATAAACCAAAGTGTCAAGGTTTTCTGTTATCAAACACTAATTCTGAGACATGCAAATATTCTCCAGTGAAGGTCCATTCTAGACAAAAGTTGCCAAGATAAAAGGTATGCTGATCTGTGTGCAAGGGAAAGTGGCCCCAGCCCTCACCAACTCCAGGATAATTTGGAAAACTGTTTTGGCTGATTCTATTTTTGACAATATAACCACTTCTTATTACTATCCAATCAGTCAGACACAGATCTCTTTTATTTATTTATTTTTTCAGAACTGCTCATTTCAAGATTATGCTGCTCAAGGTATAAGCTTCCTTAAGGAACTCAACTTTCAAGAAAACCAAATCTCATAAAAGTGAGTATATTTCCACATTCAAAGTGGAACAGCAAATGTGAAAAGCCCGTCTGTGCCCACCCTCCACCTCACAAACTCTACCACCACCCAGAGCTGGAGCTGGGCATGAAAAATATAACACATGCAAAATACAGAGGCTCTTTGAAAATCTGGCCCAGTGTGTCTTACATGTGAGTTGTAGTCTTACTGAGCCTTGCCAAAAACAACAAAGTGGAAAGAAAAGGAAAGGTTTTCTTTTCTCTGAACTTGGGAATGAAACATAAAACTCCTCTTTTCTACAAGGCTGAATGGCTCCAATTTTCCACACTCAGGATGATCTCTTCCCAGCCATTACCTTCCTAATATCCAAGTAGCTTTTTAGTGGATATTTCACTCCTCGCAAATGAATCACATAATAGCAGTGTCCCAAAAAGATGCTGCAGTTCCCTGCAGAGAGTCCTGGGATCTTCACACAGCCCTTGGCATTATTGGGAGGGTAAATTAAATGGACAATATGAGTGTCCTCTGAAACACTAGAACTGCTATATTAGGGGCACTATTTTTATCATTCCTGACTTCCACTGCCTTTACGGTGCCTATTGTGTCTAACTTGTACTATTTCAAGTTTTCTAAGGGCTCCTCCTAGGTTAGAACAGGAAATTACAAGTCACTGGAAATGCTCCCAGTGCAAAATCCCCCACTAAACCCCGTGAGTTGTGGGTTATTAGTTCCAAGAATGTGGAGAGCTGCAGAGAATTCAGTGGTTTACCCTGGGTAACACAAGAGATAAGTGGCAAGCCTCTGTCAGACATCTGTCTGTCTGTCCATAGACACACATGTACACAGTGCACACGCCATCGAAGCAGGCTTCCTGCTACCAGCCAGATCTGATCCAAAAAAGAATGGGTGTGGAGGCACCATCTATGTAGTTGCAAAGAAGAATGTGTCGCCCTGCCTAGGTTCTCTTGGGTAGGCAGAACTCTCAATCTAGAATTTCTTCAATCTGACCAAAGCCTACTCCACAAAGAAGGATCTGAGCAAGCGAGTGAAGAAGAAAAGATGACCTATGCCTATTAGGAAGAGAATGATAGGACAAAGCTGGAAAAGAACTCCAGGAGCAAACCCAATTGGAAAGTTAATTAAAAACTGTATGAAAAATTAGTTGTCCTTCATCACAATTCCAAATATTGGAATATTGGAGTTTGCTAATTTCCAATAGCTTGGAATTTCCAACAGTATCCTATATAAATCTCTCTGGAGGGAACACAAAATATTATATTCACATATGAACAGTGAGAAACAAGGATGCCATGGATAAAGGAAAATGGATGGATGCTTCAGGAATGTTGAAAGGGAAACTGGCAGGTCGGGCAGAGAAGCAATTCCAGTAATAGCACTGTGAAGGAGGCAGCCAGAGGGTAAAGCAAAGAAGAAAAAAGTGTGGGAGATTAATTTTAAGCATTAAGAGAGAAATAGGGCAAAAGGAAAGAAAAATGCAAGGAGAAAAAAAAAAAAAACCTAAACTACAACCGAGAGGTTGGAAAGAGTCAAATTGTTTTTGCTGCACAAAGTAAATAAACACTATCTCCTTAGGAGACTCGTGGAAATAGGCATCAGAGCCAACAGAAGAATCAGCAAGGCCAAGTCATCTGACTTGGGTTAAGACTGCTGATAAATAAATTAGCAACTTAAAAAGGCATAACCAAGATGAGAGAAAGGAAAGCCTTTTCGTATTCAAAACATATGCAGTTTTCTAAGGAGTATTTTTATTGTAAACCCCTAGATTTTTATTGAGGTCTTTTTTTCCATTTCCATTCCTACCTTACATACCCAGAAAGTTAACACGTTCATCTTAAATCACTACAAAAGATGTTTGCAACCTATTTGGGGACTTCTTTGAAAATGGCGAGAAATTCCTCATTCCCAGGGTTCTGTCCATATTTCTTTATGGCATTCTTTTTGATTTTGATCCATCTACTCGGGCCATCCAATTCATACTTTTAAATTTAGCCTTACTTAATTCGTTTACTGAGTTAAATGGTTCACCAACTTAACTGGAATTTATAGCTAAATGTGTCACTCATTTCAGTCCAAATGGGCCAGCCATTTAAGCATGCAGACACATAATGTGCTCTCCCCAATATTAATTAATTGAAGCTGCTTCCTCACAGCAGATTATTGGCAAAATGGCTTTTCTTAGGATCTGGTTCTACAAGGTGAACATTCACCATTGCTCTCACTGACCCGTAAATTCCCAAAGTTGGAGGGACAATGTAGTAGCCTGTGCCTGTCCTCGTGGAGAATTATACCTTTAAAGAGAACATTTCCTGATCTCCTTTAGTAGAGCTTTCCATCAGCAAAATCTTACTGATTGATAATTTGATGAAAAGAGGAAATTTAAGAGCCTGTTCAAAATCTTGTGTAATATTTTTAGAACAGCTAGCAAAAAAAAAAAAAAATAGAGAGAGAGAGAGAGAGGGAGTTCCAATATTTAAAATAATACTATTTTCCAGCCTTGAACAGAAAAATACCCCTTACTGAAACTGTCCTGGGTAGTTTTGTAATGCCATAGGCATCTATAAAGAATCATTTAGAGTTCCGTTCTCAGGGCTTCCACTAGACAGACACAGCAAGGTAACAGGACATTTGTGAGTCTGGGGTTGTTTTGTTTTGCCTTGTTTTTCATCTTGATGGGCTATTTCACATTTTCTTAGCAAACTGATCTGGAATTCACATAAATAATGAAATAATGAAATAAGTATAAATGTTCATAAGACATAAGAAAATATTCTCTGGGCAGACTCTAGATTGCAAACCTGAGTTGAAGGATCCCGATTCTCAAATGCATAACCTTCTCCCAGGTTTGAATAATAATATCCAACCCACAGAAATCCTTGTGATAAAGGAATGATGTTTCCAAATACAAATAGCCTACATTAAGTGCAAGGAGAAATTCCAGGGCCTTGGCAAAGGGACCTCAAAAATCTGAATAAGGTGCATGGCAAAAGAGTATGTAGAGATCTTTTTCTGCTCCATTTTTTTTATATCCCTGTCCTTTTCATGGGAAGACTTGTAACATTCCCCTGTAGCAGAGCAAGTCACTGTGAAAATAACACTACTTTTGACTTGTAAAGAAGTCTTTTCTAAGGAGATTTTGACATGCTTTATTTCATTTCTTCTCCTAAAGTTCTTATGATACCGAAGTTCAATGACATTAACCCTGTGTATATGCCTATGAACAAATACAAGAGTGCTTCAAGTGTTCATGGAGATGGAATTAAAAGATACATTTGTTTTGGGGCAAAAACTCTTTGAAAATCCATGCATAGAAGAAGTCTACAAAATGCTCATGGAAAATGTGTATTAAGAAAAATCTGAGGGCCAACATTGTAGGGTAGCATATTAAGCCACCGCCTGCAGTGCCAGCATCCTACATGGGTGACGGTTCAAGTTTAGGCTGCTCCACTTCAGATCCAGCTCCCTGAAAAAGCAGTGGAAGCATGGGTCCCTGCACCCATGAGGAAAACCAGGAAAAAGCTCCTGGCTCCTGACTTTGGCATGATCCAGCCCCAACCACTGCAGCCATTTGGGGAGTGAAGCAGGGGATAAAAGATTCTCTCTCTCTCTCTCTCTCTCTCTCTCTCTCTCTCTCCTTGCGTCCCTCTCTCTCTCTCTAACTCTGCCTTTCAAATAAATAAAATAAATTGCTCTAAAAAATCTATGTGTAGATTTCAAAAACTTTTGCACCAAAATAAGCTTATCTTTTGGCTCCACTTTTCTATGAATTGTGAAATACATTTATATATTATAGATTGAAGGGGCTATGATTAAATGTAAACCTGGTAACATTATCGATAGATCTCATTACACCTAATGCAATTGCTTTATCAATGATATTCTCCAACAGATTCCCTAGGAAAAAGGCTGAAGTGTAGTTTACCATACTATGGAGGAGCTGCGCATGTTATCTGCTTGATGGAAGGAAGTTGGCTAGGAAGGAGAGGAGGTTAAGGAGAAACAGGGAAATAGGAACCAGCTCTCTCATAAGACAGATGATTTCAGATTTCTTGCAACTGAAACACTGTCACCAAAATTTGGCAGTCCTGGGGTAAATGTTTGGCGTTGTGATAAAGACACAACTTGAGTAGCCCACAGCCATCAGAGTTCCTGGGTTCAAATCCCAGCACTGCTTCTGATTCCAGGTTCCTGCTAATAAGTACCCTGGAAGGGGCTGGCGCTGTGGGTGCCGGTTCTAGTCCCAGCTGCCCCTCTTCTGATCTAGCTCTCTGCTATGGCTTGGGAAGGCAGTAGAAGATGGCCCAAGTCCTTGGGCCCCTGCACCAGCGTGGGAGACCCGGAGGAAGCTCCTGGCTCCTGGCTTCGGATTGGCACAGCTCCAGCCGTTGTGGCCATCCGGGGAGTGAGTCATTGGATGGAAGACCTCTCTTTCTCTGTCTGTCTCTCCTCTCTCTGTGTAACTCTGACTTTCAAAAAAATAAATAAATCTTTAAAAAAAATAATAAGTACCCTGGAAGACAGCAGGTGGTGGCTCAAGTGCTTGGGTCCCTGCCACCCATGTGGAAGACCCAGATTAAGTTCCTAGCTCCTGGCTTGGGACTGCCTCAGCCCTAGCTATTGGGGGCATTTGAGGAATGAGCAAGTGGATGGGACAAGCTGGCTTGCTGTCTCTGTCTCTCTCTCTCTCTCTCTCTCCTTTTGAAATAAATTTCTTTTTCTTTTTTTTAAGATTTATTTATTTGAAAGGCAGAGTTAGAGAGAATCTTCCATCCACTGGTTCACTCCTCAGCTGGCCCACATCAGCCAGGTGCTTCTGGGTCTCCCACATGGGTGCAGTGACCAAGTACATAGGCCATCTTCCACTGCTTTCCCATACAACTTAGCAAGGAGCTAGATCAGAAGTGGAGCAGCCGGGACTCAAACCAGAGCCCATATGGGATGCCAGCACCTGCTATACCACAGTGCCCACCTAGCAAATTTCTTTAAGTTGGCAACCTGAATGTTCCCTTTCTTCCAAAGGTGAAAACAGCATCATTAGCCAAACTTACCCTGAACTCCAAGAATAAACAAGAAAGAAAAGAAAAATAGGTAAAAGGAGAAAAAAAAAGAGTAACGAGCATACAAGATTATACGAAGCATCTTTCCATCAAAGTAAATAATGTAAGAGGCAGATTAGCAACTGAATTACTCAAGGGAAAAAAATCAGTGGTGAGTGTATTTCTGGTTTTAAAATGCTTTGGCGCATGGGCATTGTGGCCCCTTTAGGTTGAAGAAACGTATATATTATTTCTTTATTCTGTTTCCTGTCTCACTGAAATTTGGTCTGAGATATTTTAATCTTTAATCATGTCACTCTCTTTCCTGTTTTTTTTTTTCTGCATTTCAATTGGTCATGAAAACTTCTGCCAAGCCATTAAAAATACGAATGAGAAATCGAGTGCTAAATAATAACCAAATCTCAATATCTGCAGGTTTCTAGGAGTCATTAGGAGATATCATAATATATATGATGTCAGTCAGATTCCACAAACCTGCAAAGTTTTCTAACTGCAGACTTCGCAGTGCTATAGGGGCCCAGGCAAACCATCCTCCCTGAAAATTAATCTCCCTGGAGCTTGAACTCAGCAAGACTTATCATCCCCTGGTAGAATGAAAGGGTTTGACACAACTGCAATATTAATAGATATCTTTGGGGGAGGGAAGAAAGGTGAGGGTGGGAGCCTACCTGTGAGGCTGAGGGCTGGCTTGCAGCCTGAGTGTGCACGTGGGGTTGGTGTGCACACTCAGCTACCACTGTGACATGATAGATCATAACAGTTCAAAAAGAGAAAAACATAGGAGAGTCTTTCAAACTGATCCCTCGCGAGAAGTTTTTCACTATAGATATCTGTGGAGGTTTTGTCTATAGGACATCATAATAATGAACTGCAAGTTGGAAAACCGTAAGAAAGCCCTCCACCTGTTGGAGGTAAACCATTTCATATCTATGCAAACGTAGGAAGTAGCCAATGCCTGAGGCCAGAGGCGCCCACTAGAACAATGTTCTCCTCGGTCAAGCTGGATCCCTGCCAGGGTACCACATCACCAAAGCCTATTGGGGCACTAATTCTCCCAGGGAAAGAACTGGCAAGGCTCTGGCCATGATTTTGATTCTTATTTGTCCACTTGGAGGAACTCTCTCTGACCCCTAGTGTTTAAATATCGAGCTGAACCTTTTTGGAATTTATCTTAGGCCTGATATCTGTGCTCAGGGCTTGACCCTCTGAATTCAAATCAGGACTGTTCCCTGGCTCACAGCTCTAGCTCCAAATTCCTCAGGCTCAAAACCAATGAGAAAACAGATCTCCAGCATCCTTCTGATTTCGAAATTATTCAAACTGACAATAGATAAGAAACTGACAAGGAAGTCGGAAATTTTAATTTACATTGCTGTCTCTTTTTCTCTTCTGCATAGCAGAGAACATAGCATCTTGATTTCCTCACTTCTTCCAGTTAAACGCACAGCCCATAACGTTAATTAAAGGGTGTATGAGCTGGAGAGTAGAAGTTCTATTTAATCTGCTGGACCACACGGCTTCCTAGAAGAGCACTTCCATCTTCAGGTGTGTTTCTCCTCCATTTGTTCTACACACAACGCAGCATAGTCTCAGCTACGCTCCACACAGGACCTCCACAACACAGCCTGAAAAATGTCCCATCAAACAAATGCGAAGGACGCTGGGGACTAGAAGGCTGAGACGAAAGGAGGTAAGTTTCTAACTCAGAACTCCGAAATGCTGACGCTGCAAAGGGCATCTGGGATGACCAAAGCAACCTTTCATTTTAGAGATGGGGCCTACAGAAGGCAGGTGGCTAACCTGCTCCAAGGAAAGCAGCCAGCAAATGGTGACCCCTGGCATAGCTGACAAGTTCAAGTTTTTCCAGTACGTCACAGTCAAAAATGGCTTTGAGACACTGATGAAAGTTAGGTCCATTCCAGAAAAAAATAAAATAAGAATAAAAATAAGCCACGTGCCCTCACACACATAAATGTTGGCGTACAAATTCAGGGGTTCTCAGAGCCCCTGAAATTCATCGCTGGATGGTTAATGAGTCCTTAACCCTCAGGTTAAGAACTTCTGTACTGAATAAGCAGCTTTTCTGTGCAGAAAGTACTGCTTTCAATCTCTTTCAAAACTTATAACCTCCAGAATGTAAACTAGATTTAATGTTGTAATCTATAAAATTCTGGGGAAAAGCAATTCCAACAACTCAAAGAAATGATTTAATCTCTAATCAATATTTCCATATTTTTAACAAGTGTCAAGGAAAAAAATAGGCAAGAGAAATTTAAACCTACATGTATTACACTACCGACTTCACATATGGACATGGAATATCTTTTCTCCTAATAAGGAGATGGCTCAGCAGTATTTAAATGATTCCTTATTCCAAGTCATATAAATATGCACCAGATGTATCTTTTGTAAATGTTATGTTTTTCAACTTCTCAGCATTTGCAAGTAGTTGAAAGCTATGTCAAGCATGCTTTAATGGGGCATAAAAGTGTATTGTATTCAAAGAGATAGCACAGCTCTGTAATAGGTGAAAATACAAATGTTGTCAATGGGTACATTTTCATTTTATTGATTTACACTGCATAACGGAATGCCCTGTATTCTTCTTTACATGCAAGTTCTATATCAATTGAAATATAAATAGATATAAAAAATCATGCTTACATTAATGGATTCTCTAGGTGACAGAAAATTCAAAACACAGAGTTTTATGGCTAAAAGGCAACTTAAAGATCAAGTACATCCCACACCCTGATTTTACAGATGAGAAAACTGAAACAAAAGGGGTTACAAGACGCAGCTGAGTCAGTGAGCTGGTCGCCACTCAGTTGAGGACAGATGAATTTATATCCCTTGAATATAAGGGACTTTACTGAACTCTTTGTAGGATCTGCCTCTTGACTACCTAAACAAAAAACAGAAGCAGAGAAAAACATATATCATTTATTGATTTTCTGGGGCCTCCTGGGAAGAAACAGAATGTGATCTATATCTTGCAAACTGTCGAACGATCTTACGAAAGGTAAGTATGGGAAGTAAAATGCCAATTGCTAGCATTAAAGATTGTCAAAGAGTTTCATAATACTCTTTCTCCAATAAAAAATTCTAATGGACTCAGGATTAGCTTTTTTATTATGAATACAAAAGATGTCATAGTAAATCATCCTCTGCATATTTTTCGTTGAGGTTAAATGGATCAAAGATGTTTAGAAAATGTTTTCAACTCACATGCAATTGCTAATGCACCTTGAAAATAGTGTCTTTTTTTCTTTTTTAAAATAAAATTTAACAAGATTGATACCTCATTGTCAAACTGTTTTTTAAATTTTTTTTTTTTTTTGCATGGAGAAAGCAAAACCCTACCCCACGCTGTGCTATGACTTTCTAACATCTCTGAGCGGAGCACAGCCCTGAATGGCATGCCTTAGCGTGTGCTCCATCTACTCTGGTTCATGCCTCCCACCTGGACTTCTTTCCACTTTGTCTTTTCCTAAACTGCCTCAGAATCTTCCCTGGAATGAAGCAGCATGTCAATTAATTAATTAGATGAAAGAGTCATTTTCTGAAAGTCAAGTAACCTTTTCACTTCGACCTTTGCAAATAACATTTTGCGCTTTGGGGACCAGTGGCAGTAATGAAGATTTCATTTAAAATGAGATCATCACTGAACTCTTTGCTAACTGTTGCTGTGAGTGGGGCACCTGTGTTTCTCAAAGTTCCTTAAGTAGCTCAGTGCCCCCGGAAGCCCCAAACCAAATCCTGTATGTTTTCCTCTAACCAGGCGCAGCCTGCACACTCCCTGCCCCCGGTCACTCAGTGCAGTGGCACTCCACTGCACCGTGGAGTGTTGTGGCACTCCCCTAGGAGGCAAAACCCAGCTCAGAACCTGTGCAGCTGCATGGTTTCCTGGACAGGGCCAAGACCTAAGAGGATGCCTGAATGGGGGCCCTGCCTGTGGCAGGTGATGAGTCCACATGGTCCCTGTGTGGGAGCTGAACACAGAGGCAAGCAATCCAGCCAAGCCAGCCCCATGGGCGCTCCTACAAGTGCTGCCAGGATCCCTTACAGTCTTGAAACAGGGGCAACGTCAGGGGTAGGGACATTGCTTCCAGGCAACAGGCTATTTTCTTCCCAGGGTGTGCACGTATAAAGAATCAGCATGTTCCTCTATGCAAGAGAGTTTAGAAACACACATATACACTTTCTGAGACCCTTAGAATAACTTGCAATGTTTCAATATAAATGGAGCATCAAAAAATTGTAATAATTATTTTTTGGTTAATATAGTGAGCCCTATTCTTTTCTCATTATCATGAAGGTCTGGGATACATTGCAAAGGATGTAGTTACAGTGTGTAAAGAGGCTTGCAGAGCCCATAGTATCTTTTTTTAATGTGGGATGGGGGGTGGGAGTTGGAGAATAAGGGTGTATGCACCAAATGTCACAGGACTATTGGACAAGCTAGCACAGATGTGGCCAGATCTGGGGAACTCCAAGAAGGGTAGAAAGTAAATAATTAATAAACAAATAAATAAATAAAAATAAAAACTATAAAAGGGACTGGCACTATGGCACAGTGGGTTAAGCCACACCTGCAACGCCAGCATTCCATATGGGCACCAGTTGGAGTTCCGGCTGCTCCACTTCCAATCCAGCCCCCTGCTAATGTGCCTGGGAAGGCAGTAGAAGATGGCCCAAGTCCTTGGGCCCCTGCACTCACGTGAGAGACCCGAAAGAAGCTCCTGGCTCCTGGCTTCAGATCAGCCCAGCCCCAGTTGTTGTGGCCATTTGGGGTGTGAACCAGTAGATGAAAGATCTCTCTGTTTGCTACTCTTCTCTCCATAACTCTTCCTTTCCAATAAATAAATAACATCTTAATAATAATAATAAAAAGAGTAGAAAGATCCCCACGGATTTGAAAAGCAGTAAAGCACTACTGTCAAATGCACATTGTTGGATTTGGCGTCCTGGCAGAGTGGGTCAAGCCCAAGCCACAGCTTGCAACACCCAACTGACAGCTGGAATCCTGGCTGTTCTGCTTCTGATTCAGCTCCCTGTTAATGTGCCTGGGAAGGCAGCAGAGAATAGCCCAAGTACTTGGGCCCCTGCCACCCATGTGGAAGACCTAGAAGGAGTTCCTGGCTCCTGGCTTCAGCCTGGCCGATATTGCTATTGCAGTTATGGGGAGTGAACCAGTGAATGAAAGATCATTTTCTCAGGGCTGGCACTGTGGCGTAGCGGGTAAAGCCACCATCTGCAGTGCCAGCATCCTATGTGGGTGCCGGTTCGAGTCCTGGCTGCTCCACTTCCGATCCAGCTCTCTGCTATGGCCTGGGAAAGCAGTAGAAGATGGACCAAGTCCTTGGGCCCCTGCATCCACGTGGGAAACCTGGAAGAGGCTCCTGGCTCCTGGTTCTTGGCTTTGGATCAACACAGCTCTGGCCGTTGTGGCCAGTTGGGGAGTGAACCAGCCAATGGAAGACCTCTCTCTCTCTCTCTCTCTCTCTCTCTCTCTGCCTCTCCTTCTCTCTCTCTGTAACTCTTTCTAAATAAATAAATGAAATCTTTTTTTAAAAATTAGGTTTCTCTCTGTCTCTCCTTCTGTCATTCTGCTTTTAAAAATCAATCCTTTTGGTGCCGGTGCTGTGGCATAGCGGGTAAAGCTGCCGCCTGCGATGCCGGCATCCCATATGGGTGCCAGTTCAAGACCCTGCTGCTCCTCTTCCCATCCAGCTCTCTGCTATGACCTGGGAAAGCTGTGGAAGACAGTCCAAATCCTTGGGCCCCTGCACCCATGTAGGAGACCTGGAGGAAGCTCCTGGCTCCTGGCTTCAGATCAGTGCAGCTCCGGCTATTGTGGCCATCTGGAGAGTGAACCAGTGGATGGAAGACCTCTCTCTCTCTTCTTCTTCTCTCTCTCTGTGTAACTGTGACTTTCAAGAATAAATCTTAAAAAAAATCCTTTTATTTAGAAAAAAGCACATTGTCTTGAACTGACAAGACCCAAGTCCAGAACCTAGTGCCACCATTGCAACAGGTGACACCTGACAGGTTAAGAGTCCACCTGCATACCTGGGCAGGCTCATCTGTGAAACCTAGACACAAATTTCACCTTAGATGGTGGTTAGATTCTCAAAGAAGATAATACATATATATGTTTCAACAGCTGGTACACAGTAAGTCCTGAGTAAAACTGCATTATCATTATTATTGCCATCGTCGTCATTGTTAAGGAACTTCTCCTTTGAGTCATTATGTTTGGAATGAGAAATGTGCTGGGAAGAGCCCCCTATTTCTCATGTCCACATCCTCAGGGACGGTGCCCGTGCTGCTGAATCCTGGTGCACACGTCTCCCTCCATCCCACTGAGCAGAGTGCCCAGGGCCCAGCTGCCACCCGACTGCCTCCTGTCACAGCAGCTTTCCCGGCCAGCCACCTCCATCGTTCAGTGCAGCCAAGGCTAGCAGGCATGTTTCCAGGAGCTTCAGGAAAATCTCCCAGGTTGACACTCCCGGCCCTCCTCTTTCCCAATCATTACCAGGACAGTGGAATCACTATGAGTCCCCTAGGGGGCACAAAGGGGAAATCCCACCCAACTGTAAAGTGACGGTGCAGAGGTGTGTGTTGTCACAGGGAACAATTCTCCATGAAGAACACGGCTATGCTGTCACTGACACACAGCAACCACGGATGGCACAGAGTTTGCCTCTTCAAAATATCACCTTCCTTCTACCCCGAACACCCCAGCCCTGGTCTTCTCAAAGCTTCCTCAGAGCCTAGGAAAAGACACTCGGTGCTTTTTCAGCCCCTTCTATATTTAACATCTTTAAAGTCTAAAGGTTGGCACAGGACATCTTTTTTTTTTTTTTTCCACAGGCAGAGTGGACAGTGTGAGAGAGAGAGACAGAGAGAAAGGTCTTCTTTTGTCGTTGGTTCACCCTCCAATGGCCGCCGCAGCCGGCGCACTGCTGCCGGAGCACCGCGTTGATCCAAAGCCAGGAGCCAGGTGCTTCTCCTGGTCTCCCATGGGGTGCAGGGCCCAAGGACTTGGGCCGTCCTCCACTGCACTCCCGGGCCACAGCAGAGAGCTGGCCTGGAAGAGGGGCAACCGGGACAGAATCCGGAGCCCCGACCAGGACTAGAACCCGGTGTGCTGGCGCCGCAAGGCAGAGGATTAGCCTGTTGAGCCACGGCGCCGGCTGGCACAGGAAATCTAAAACTGGACAAACAAATCTAGATTCAGTTCTTCATGAACGGAGCCCTTAGAAAAATGTATACAATTGTTTTTCCTCTCCAAATGCCACTGAACTGCAGGGGGGAGCTCAGCTTGTTGGTCCAGGTGGTTCTGCCCTCTGACTTCTAAGACCCAGAGTGCACTGCAGGTGTGTGGCCCAGGGCCTGTGCTGTTCTGTGAGAGAGAGGAACTTTCTAGAACGTGTACTGCCACAGCCATTCCTGGCACAAACACTGAGTAGGAGCTGGCTGACCCTGAGGCCCAGCTGGCCCTGTGGCACAGGGGTGTGGGTGGGAAAGAAACTGGAGCCCTCGGAAGGCCGATGCTCTTGGAAGGGGTTTTCCCATTGTTAGCCTCCTTCTCATCCCCTGTGTCCACTTGAAGGGCACCTCATCCCCCAGGCCTCATCACACACGAGGCCTTAATTTCTGGCGGAAGCGATGGCTCCGAATGCATCGAAGTCTGTCTAGGAAGACAGCATCATGAGAGGCCTTTTGTGCTTCTCTTAAAGAGCATTTCAAAAAATTGCATCACAATCGCTTTTGACGTCTTGGTGTGTTCTTGGTGGTGGTGGTGGTGCTGCTGCATTTTCCTTTCTCCCTTTCAGGACTCTGAGTCGTGGGTTAAGGGCAGTTAATAGCAGCCAGCCCTGATTGGCCAACATCTGTTTCTTTATAGGAACCTTACTTGCCAAGTAGCTGGACAGCAGTACCCATTTGGTATTCACGGGAAGTGCTCGCCGAACAATAATGACAATAATTGCCTCTGATTCTTGTGTTTACAACACTGCCAAAGTATCATTAGGGCCTTATTTATAGATAATAATGCTTATTAATCACAAGTATTTGAATTTTGGAATGTATTAGATTAATATTCTTTTGTACCTCAGTTCTGTACTAATGCTGTGAAAGACATTTACTGAATGCGACTCATTGGGAATGCTTATTTGGAGCTGCAAAATAATGTGTGTAATTTGCAGGTGAAAGATAAAGAAATTACATGGCTACCTCACCACGGCCTTGACTGAGATCCACGGCCGTGGGGAAGTGGGCCCTACCTCGAAACTGAGAAAAGAAACAAAACAAAACAAATATCCCTCTAGGAATTAATTTTTAGAAAATCTCATAAATAACCTATGCCAAGAGAAATTCCTGACAAGCCTGCTATTTTTGTTTGGCTGTGAAACTTCCTTAGATGCTATCCTTTTATTGAAAAGGGCCTAGAATGAGAAACAGTGATTCTGCAACAATTTCATGATGTATAAGCTTCTGAAGCTTCAGTGAAAGACCAAATAGCAAAAGATGACCAGTAGTTGTAACCATCAGAAATACAATCCTGGGTCTAAACGGCCAGCTGTTCAAATCCTTTATTCATGCATCCAGTAATATCTTTGTGTTTAATTCCTGTATGAGCAAACATGAAAGCTATGAATGCATCTAGAAACTGGAATCACTATACTTTTCAAAATATTATCACACTTTTTATAAGTTCAGTCTAGAAACACAGCTTCTGTTAGTATAATAAAATGACTTTATAAATAAGTAGAAAACATTACTAGCCCATAATTTTCACTTAGCCACTCTCTCCTGAAATTACAGCAAAAGTGAGTCAGCAATATTTTCTTTTCACCAGCATACACTTTCATTTATTCTTGGAGATGTATGCTTTGTGTTAGAATGATTCTTCCGCTTATTTAACTGGATGGATGGACAAAATTTTATAGATATTTTTGAGAAAGACAGCAAAGTTTATTAATACAAGGAGACTTAAGAAAGTTCATAAAAAATGTGTATTATGAAAAGACTATATATAGACTTCAAAAATATTTACCAAAATAAACTTTGATTCTTTTCACTGCATTTCTCCACAGAGTTTTTGAGGTGCCCTCATAGAAAACCGTATGCTCTTTTGAAAAGAATATTTATTTGCAACTCACTATCTTTTTAAAAAGTGCCTGTAATTAATGTTTACCAATGGTCTTTAAAGTAAACTCAAATCATGTTCAATTTTATCCTACGCTCCCAGAGACAACTTTAAAACAGTCTGTGGCCTAATTGCCACCTGCAACACTTAACCTTGTCTTCTCTCATTCTCTCAACCCCACAGAAAGTGAAGGGACAGCACCTTTCAATCCACCAAATTACGCTGAGAAAATTGTCCTCCCGAAAACACCCTTGATGATTGGTGTAGCAAATGTGTCCAAGGCAGAGCACGCATAGGAGACAAGATCGTAATTCACTCAACGTAGAATGCTAACATTTCAATCCATTGTTAAATGTAAATAACTTTACTGATCCCAGTTGGACTATTTAACATTAATTGTAAAGTATTTTATAATATGTGCATGTGTCCCCTCTCCTGGGGCAGAGTAGGAAGGTGAACAATTATCTAATAACTTCAATCACTGTACTTAGCAGAACCTGGCAAATCAGGCCCCTCAACTCCCCTAATTTTTAAATCTGGAGTAAATGTCTTCACCCCTACAATGGCCTCAACTGGAATTCCATTCAGATGCCGGTATCCAGCTCTCTTACACTGCGAGAATGAGGAATCAAGCACTACCTTGCAGAATTGGCCCATTTCATACAGATTGGACAATCACAGGTTATCTAGATTATTCAAACGTCGCCATTATTTTTTCTCAGGCATTGGAAGGGAGGGCTGCACTGCCTGAATTATCCAAATAAATAGTTCAAATATCCTGTTTACTTTGCCTTTGGTAGACATTGCCTTATTCTCATTGTAAAAGATGCTGGTAGTCGTGTGGAGGAAAGAAGGATGTTTTGAGGCAGCACAGGTATTTCTCAAGCATACTGCATGTGCACCACCGATAATGTCTAACCACTGAGCCACAGACTGCACGTCCTCCTTGAATGCCTCTCTCTGATCACCACTAAACAGGCTCACCAACCTTCTTACAGATGCAGGCTGGGGAGCAAAGAAAGCAAGAAAACGGGAAATGGGTAGGGGAGAGGGTGGGGGGAGGGGAGGAGGAGAGAAAATGCTTAGTCTACGAAGTTGGAGTTTAACTTTGAGGGTACTGAAAAGATAACTCACTATGAAAAGCGGTTTGACAAAATAACTTGTACTCAACCAACATCCCAGCAGTTTTCGAAGAGCCTAGTTGGATGTGAAACTTGAGATCTGTCAACATTTTATAGTTGCCCTGATTTAATAAGCATTTTTCCTTCTTTTCTTTAACTGCCAAATTTTTTAATGAAATTGAATCTTGGATGCCTATATTCTGGGGAGCTTTATTTGCTATATTATAGTTCTGTCTGCTTTTAGGCCACAGAATGCCAAAGGATGTATTCTTACAAAATCTTTCTGCACGTGTAATTTGAGCCTACTAAAATAGTCCTTTTATCCACTTCATTAATTAAATCGGCAGAAAATATTATTTTACAATTTTGTACTGAGTGACTCTTCAATCACATTTTTGAGTGCATATTGTACATTTTAACTCATTATATAACCTATATGTCTCTTCATATCACAACATAGCCTCAGAGTTAAAAAAAAAAACTTTCTAAAATAACAGACGAACTTATTCTTGCAAGTTGATCTTAAACTCTAACTACAGAAACATGTTTTTATCACTTTTCTATTAGCAGCTTTTTAAAAAAAAATCCCTTTCATCATTTTAACTTCAAACTACTTAAGAGATTAAGAAGCAAACCTCAAAAAGTATTTGAGCTCAAAAATGAATTTTTATTTTCACAAACCTTTCACTAATATTTAGATACCACCAATGAGTCATCAGTCTTTCAAATACTCTTCTGGAAATAAATAACAATAAATTTACATGTTGAAGATAAATGTCATCATAGACAATACATTTATATTAACAAAGAAAAGCAAACAAGATATTTTATAATATCAGTAAAAATAACCCTCAATACATCAGAAAGCACCTTTTATCATAGTTTTCAAAAAAAAAACTTCAAAAGTTTATCATTTTAATTCATTTATCAACTAGGACAACCAGCTTTTAAAGGATAAAATCCAGGTAAAACATTTCTTTACATTTGCCCAGCACAAATGAGTATTTGGACTCTAGCCAATGAATGCCAATGTATTCATTTTAACTGCAATGCTGATTTTAACCAAAAAAAAAAAAATCTGAAAATCCAAAGATTCAAAATATCACTTAATTGAATGTCATCCCATATTATTTAAATCATTTCAAGTATAAGTATACACTTTTAATTTGCTTTTACATTTCAAATTATCACTAGACTACTGTAACTGTTTGAATGCAGATAGAGACCTATAAATTTAACTACTTAAAAATATTTTTCTTTACAGTAGAATGGAAAATGAAACTACTACTCTTTTCCAGTACATCCAGAATTTAATTTTCATTCCCTTATTATAGTATGTAATGTGTGAAAGAAAGACAAAAAATAGGTACCTGACTTTTATAGAATCTTTATGCTTTAAATGTGCAGTTTAAAGTATGCCACAGTTTTTATTTTAGGTACAACAAATTATTTAAGTTCCTAGTACTTTCCAATAAGGTGTGCTTAAAATAATACTATGAGTCTAGTATTTACTGATTTCTGTGGTGTTCTCTACAGTTAGAACAATTCAGTTTTCAAAAGGAATTTGGAAAAAAAAATTCTCAACATGAGTAAGATTTACTTGCTTCCTCTTATTTGCAGACTATCTGCTATAGAATGTATTGTTAATGGTAGAAGTTCAGTATATTACACATGGGCATGTTATACGCAAATGTCTTCAGTTGGGGTATGTATATATTTTGTTATGTTCTGTACATAAACATCTACCCTTGTGCATATGTATATTTACATCGTGTATAAATATGTGTAGTATATTACCAAACTGTACTATACTTCAGGGGGAGGAGCTTGTAGGCATTGCCATACAATATTTTAGTTAACTGTTCACTGAGTAACGTTTGCGAGGAAGGTAATTAGGTTGTGCTCTGTTTTCTGTTGCTCAGGATCCCAAAGGTAGATGCTTCCAGAAGCAGCTCCTTGCTGTTTTCCACGAGGCGAGTTTTTTAAATTTTATGTTAACATATGCTTTAAATAAATAAAAGTGATACCCTCCCCTTCACCTTCCCCTTCTCTTAGGAAGTCCTATGGGCAAACAGCTTGATAAATAATTCAAAGAGAAGCTAAACTTTGATTCTAAAAATAAAAGCTCATCCATTGAAACACTCACATTTTACCATTAACATCCTTTGTTAAAATTTAGCTGTCTATAAATCATCATCTGCAAAGGAGGAGTTGAAATTGCATCAAGATACTGGCTGGTGAGGGCCTCTTGAGGCAACCACTGAGTGTGCGCAAATGTCACTCCCAACCTTTCTCTGGGCCAGGAGGTCTTATTAAAAATTAAGGTTAACAGTAAAACCATCTAATATTAATAAATCCAAGACGCAAAAAAAAAAAGGCATTCTAAAGAAGCTGCCAAATTATTGCAAACCTTCAGATGCAACTATTTAAAGCCAGAAAGAGAGCAACAACAAAAATAATAATAAAACACACAGAAAGGGTGTTTTTCAAAACGCTCTGAATCCTCAGGTTATCAAAAATACACACTTTGGTAACCAGAGCTTCAGGGAAGGAGAGAAATGTTCAGACTCAACTTGGACGTCTCTTCCTGCTTCCCCCTTGAGAACTAAGTTTGCACAGAGACGGAGTTTCTGGTTAATGTTTTAAGAAGGAATTTAAGTCGGCCCAAGTTTTCCGCTGCTAATCTTGCTTTGCTTGTGCAGAGATAAGCGACAGTCCCCGTTCTCTGTGGGATCATGGAGCTCACAGAGAGGGGAGAAGGGGAGTTCATTATTTCAAAACTGAAAAGGTAGAAGTGACTTTGCTGTGCCTCATCGCAACTTCCCATCCCTGAAAAAGTGCCAGGAAATCGGACCGGCGCACCACAGGACTACAACTGGCCAGCTAAGACATCCACAAAGTGGTCAGCAATTGGTTCCTACTGCTTCCCTATTCCTCCGAGGAGAGACACAGAGTCCATATAGCAATCTGTAAGGCCAAGACAGAAAAGGGACACACAAGTCCCCAGCCCGTGGCTTGCTGGCGCGTGCAGAGCGCGGTGCCTGGTGGAAGCGCTCGCGGTAGCATTTCCCACCCCACGCTGCCCTCCTCAGCCTGCCCCTGGCTCACGTGGGGCAGGGTGGCCATGAATATTCCCGGACCGCAAGGGGGATCTCTTTGGGAACCTGACGGGCAGACCGGCCAAAGAGGGACACTCAAGGGGAGAGATCCGGGAGTGGAGGTGGGAGCGGGGGGTGGGGTGGGGTGACTAATAAGCTCTTGAGCTGCAGATTTCGATCTCCAGGCTGAAAAGGATACGTTTGCACCAGAACCTCCTGGAATGCCTTCTGCCCTGCCCTGCGCGCGCACCGCACTCACTCGCGCACACGCCCTAGCACACGCACGCTGCTCTCAGACGCTCTTCTCGCCAGACCCAAGGGGAAACACGGCCCTTTGAGGCGCGCTCGCCGAAGGTGAGGCGGCTCGGGCCCGCCCGGCGCCTGGCGCAGCCCCTGCCAAAGCACACTGCGCCCATTAGGGCTCCGGAGCGCGCGAAACGGGCGGGGGGCGCGTGGCCCGGAGGCTTCCCGGCGCGGACAGGAGAAAGGACGGGCGGGGCATGGGTAAAGGGGGTGACGCCGGCTGCCCCCCAACAGTCTCCGCGCCCCCCTCGAGGGCCCTACTACCTCTCCCCTTCCCGCCCTGCCACTGCGCCGCCGCCGGGGGCTCGTGCTTGGAAAGGGAACGGAGTTCCCGGAGCCGCCGCGGATGCTGCGGGGCGGCCGTGCGTGTGTGCGCCGGAGCAGCTTGGACGTGGGCCGTGCGGGGACCCCACGGGGCCGGAGCGCGAGCACGGGCTCTCCCGGCGCACGCCTGCAGAGGGCGCCCCGCAGGGCCCCCCCACTGCCTGCCTCTGGGCGCGGAGGAGGGGCCGGACCCAGACGGTAGCCGGTTCCCTCCGCGCCTCTCTGGAGGGTCGGGCGCAGCCCTGGGGCCGGAGCTCACCCGTAGTAGGACCGGGACGGCGTTGTCACACGTGTCACTGGAGAGGGCCTGCGTGGCGTCACGGTCCGTTCCCCGCGGCTGGCGGAGGCCTCGCGGTGGCAGGGTGGGGGCTTTGCCTCTTGGCTGGGCGGCTTTGCGTGGCTCAGTCATTCCCACGGGGCTGGGAGGAGGAGCTGTTCTTGTCTCTCCTCGCAGAGCAGCGCTAGGCGTCGGAAAGTTTCCTACCACTTGGGGGACGCAGGCGGATCGAGGGCGAGCCACTGCTTCCTGGCTGGGCTGGCCAGAAAGTACGAGAAGTCTCGCCGGCCCGACGCGCCCTGGGCTTTACGCAGCAGTCACCCTAAACGCACACCCCATCGCCAGCCGAGAGGGCCACGGACCCGAGGCCGCCTAAGCCAAACGGCCCCGTGGACGTGGCGGACTCGGGGCTGCGGGACCCGGGAATACTACACGAGCGACCCGGGCTCCCCGGTCCCTCTCCCGCACCCCTCGGCCTCCAGCTCAATGAGTTGCCCATCCTGCAGCTTCGCTCCAAGGGGACAGTCGGGGCACCGTCCCAGAGAAGCAGAGCTCGCAACCTCGCGGGGCCCAGGGGGTCTGCCGACCCTCCAGGGGGTCGCCCAAGGAGGGCCGCAGACTCCTTCAACGGAGACCGTCCTTAGTGAAGCTCTGGACCCTGCAGTGGCTGGGCCAAGTGAGCCCGCGCGGGTCGTGGCTGCTCCCCCGGACCGGCGAGGCCGGAGGTGCACGGAATCCTTGTTTCTTTCTTTCTTTTTTTTTTAAAGACCCACATGTTGTAAATGTGAGATGTTTTATCAGGCAGCACCGATGACTTAAAGCGTCCCGTTTCTCTGCGATCCAATTTTATTAGGATTTACTCTCATTTGTGCTGAGCTTCTCTGGGGAAATAATGCTTTGATTAATGTAATCCTGGCCCGGGATCCGCCACATGCCCCGCGACCCGCTCCCAAGAGAAGGGGCCTGTTTGACAAACAATAACAGAGCAGCAACTCTTGCAATCTGCCCACACCTTTGCGGGGTGGTTGGGGACAGGGTGACGCGTTCTCCCGCCGCCAGCTAGATGCGGTAGCGAGAGCAGGGAGCGGGCGCTGCGCAGGGCCAACTTCGCAGACGCGGAGCCGCCGGGTCCACAGGGAGGAGCCCTGGCCGGGGGCGGGGGGCGCGCGTGGGTGCGTCGGGGGCATCGAGCCGCTGCTCTCTGCTTGCTCCAGGTGTCTGCCTCTTTGTCCCCGCCACAGGCCTCCGCGGCGGGAACCTGCGCGCTGCCCGTGGGCAGCCCCCAGACCCAGGAATGCGTCCACAGCGCCCACCCGCGGCCCCGAAGCGCTTCGGAGAGCGGATCTTAGGGGTTAACCAGCCCCCGACCTGAGAGGCACCTGGCCGGAAACCTGGACCAGGGGACCCCAGTCCGCAGGGTTTCCCCAGCCGGACCTGCTATCTGTTCATCCCTCCGTCCCTCCATCCCCGCAAGCCTACATGCACACAAAACAAAATGTGCGGATGCGGGCCACCCCCCTCCAAGAGCTGCGCCGCGCCCTCGCTGCGGGCTGAGAGCGGGCGCCCCCTTCCACCTCTCCCTCCTCCCGCGCAGCCCCGGCCCCCTCCCCGAAAGGAGAACAGCTCAATTACGAAAAGGAGCGAAGGAACGAAATCCCAGGCTCAGAAGCACCCGCCAAGGCTTCTTCGGTCCCCGCGCATGTCGCGCAGTCCCCACCCCCACCGTCTCCAGCTCGGGGAGGGCGGGGACGCGGCGGGACGAGGGGTCCTGCCCTGCTCCGCTGGAACAAAGCCCGCCGCGGGAGCCCGCGGCAGCGCACCGAGCCGGTGACAAAGGCGGGCTGGCAGCGCCGCGCTCCAAGCCTGCGTGCGCTCCTGCGGCCCCACGGGAAGCAGGCCCGGGAGATGGGGTGCGATTTGCACCCGGGCCGTCCAGGGCCACGGCGTCTCGCGCCTGTGTACTCAGTGACCTGGGAGGGGGGTGACTCAGCGTTTATCCTGTCCCGCATCCCCATCTCGCTCTCGCTCTCGTCCTCAGTCTCCTCCGTAGCTCCCTGCTTTTTTTTTTTTCTCCACCTCACTCCTTTTCCCTCACCCCTTCTCATTTTGCCCTTTTTACCTCTCTCCCTTTTTCCATAGAAAAGCAATGCTAATTCAACTTCTGAAGGCCTCTCTGGATGTTCAAATAACAGCCAGCAAGACTGCTGGGCAGTGCTGGGGAGAGAGGGGGAGTGCCGGGATCCTTTAGATTTTTATTATGCAAACCGTGCCCTAAATAAACTGCATTAAGATGCGGTTGAAGGGAAATGAGTTTGGCCCAGGGACCCCCACAAATCGTGGTTGATTCCTGAGAAGCCCGCAAGTCACCAGTGTGATGGAGTCACCCTGACGCTGTGGACTGGGGGGACCTGGAACGCTGAAGCCCCCCCCCCCCCCCACACACACACACAACCTTTCTGGGGAAAGTTGTAATCTTACTTTCTACTCCTGAGAAAGAATCGCTAGACAAATCCCTCCAATAAAGTTGTCGTAGTTTCAGATTTAGGGTACTTTAATCGTGTTTTTTCAAATGAGCTTTCCCTTGTTTTTATCTTGTGAATTAGAGGGAATACAGCCCACCCCATTTGGACAATATATGCCTTGACTTCGGGAGGCATTTTGCAGTCCGGTTTAATACTAAATGAACATTTGACATCTATCAAGTGCCACTGTTAGCTGGGAATCCTCCCCTTTGGGCTTTACAGGAGGTACCCAGGCTCCCTACAGAAAATGTGGGGAGAGGAGAAGGCATGCAACACAGTAGGAGACACGTAACTTTTAAACCAGGACTAATAAGCCCAGGATGCACGAAGCTGCAGCTACCAAGGTCACTTACATCTACCGCCAGACTGGAGTGCTGAAATTATATTGCTGCAAGCCCTGGAACATCTGAAGTACTACGTATCAATGAATGCACTTGGTACTGTATCTCAACAGGACAACAATAGCCATCCTTTCTTGAAAATACCCCAGAGGGTGGGCATCAGGGTGGGCGAGGGCCCCTGGGGGGCAGGAATGGAACAATGGTGTAGCAAACAGCCGCATTCGAGGGAGAGGAGACACTGCAGATGCACTGCTGGGGAGAAGTGCCGAAAAGAGCAACCTTCAGCCTGATGTGCTACAGTCTGCACCCAGCTCCTCAGACAATAGATAAGTTCAAATGTCAAAAAACATAATAATTAAACAAACAAACAAAAAAAAAAAAAACCCAGAGGCGCCAAGGTATAGGTATAGGAGTTGTTTTCCAGAATGCCATAATGACTCTTTTATGCACATCCAGATTACCGGGTTCAGATCCAGAAAGTAAATTCTGTATAATGTACCTCAAATGTTTGGTTTAGGGAGTGTCCCCAAAAGAGAGAGGCAGCGCCATCCTCTTAGGACCTCCACAGACTCGAAAATTCCAATCACCTCTCTGCTAAGGCTGAGTTAGTATTTCTGGGTTTTGTTTTACACACACACACACAGAGAGAGAGAGAGAGAGAGAGAGAGAGAGAGAGACCTGACCTTGGGGATTATTTTCTAGCTAGGATATACCCACATTTTTGGTTAATCATCATCAACACCATCATTTTGGTCAATCAGCTGGGTTACCTAGTTCTATGGAATTTAAATTCCATGAAGGCCATTACAGTGGGGGGATAGGGGCAGAAGGTGGTAAGGGGGGCGTGCAAGAATAGTCCAGGACACTATGTCAGCTCCTGCATCCCTGGTGATTGGGAGCTTTCATTACCAGACTTATCAGTTGCACAGATGCAGCTAGAGTGAGCAAACTGTTGGAAATGGGGTCGTTTTAAAAGAATACACTCAATTACTAACTTACTGTGCCTTCTGAATTTATTTTCCAGAATCTGAAATGTCCTATAGTTTAAAGCTGCCCTATACATCTCAGAAACAAAGCTCCTTACTTTAGGTTGAGAAATCATAGTTTCTTTGCATTTATAATTAGTCCTTCAAATGCACCTTTAAAAAAAAAAAAAAACAACTGAGTGCTTGCCCCTTGCCTAAAGATCAGAGAAATCAGTTATCAAAGTGATAAAAAGAAGTGGGAGATGAAACCATGGATATGCCTAAAAAGAAGAAAAAAAAAAACTTAGCAAGACTAAGAAACTACTCACCCGCTGCCAGGAAAACAGATAGTCTTTTGCACCCAGAAGCAAGGGCTGAAGAGCCCTTCCCTTTGCATGTAACATGCATTGTGGTTTGGGGAGTATGCTTAACATTTTAATTTGTAAATGCTAATGGCCAGTGTGCTTCCAAACTGCCGCTGTATCAGAACACCTTCCCATTCTGGAATGGAAGCCAATGAGTAAATACCCACGGTGTGTTCTGTACATTTGACCCAGGTAATGTTCTTCATTCTTTCAGTTGGCACAAGCAATTTCACCATCCCCAACAATTAAAAGTCTGTAACTTTGCCCAGCACTTTGGATCTTAATTCATACCCGGCTTGATCGTTTCCACCCCAAATCATTACAGAATGCCAAAGTCGTCTCTATAATTCATTCGTTTATCTCACATTAACTTGTTGCTTTACTCAGAATTCTTATTTTCTGTTTCTTTACTTTAAGGGACCTAACACTATAGATATCACAAGGGGCAAGCATTTCTTTTCTTTCTGTTTTTTAAAGTATATTTGCAAAAAAGAACAAAGAAAACAAACAGGAACCTAGACAGTAACAATCAGATCTCATGAAAATCAACACCAAAAAAAATGTGCTGTGAATATATATAATGATTGCTTCTCCAGGATTTTTGCAAAATGTCTGGCAGAATAGGAAAGTTTTCCTTTCCCTTTATGAATTCTCAAATGCACTAGCAGCCCTGGGCATGGAGAGTAGCCTAGAGCTTTAAGACACTCACCCGGTGCCTGTGGCTCTCCCCTAAGAAGTCTTTTGTCTGAAACGTCCAGTGAGCTGAAGAAAAGCAAGTTTGGGTTCAAATGACAGTTTTCTCAATTCTCCACTTTGTTTTATTAGCGCAAACCTGACAGTACATTTCCTTACTCTCACTGTGAGAGCTCAAGGGCGAAAATCGTGGGGTTAAAACGTGTTTGAGTGTGTCTCCTTTGCTTATGTTATTCCCATAATCTTTCCACCAGCCCTGATTCAATACCAGTCCAATTCAAACCATGATGCCCTAAAGTTAGTTTCAAAGAAAAACTTGTCACGGCTGGAACCCGGTAGTCGTGGAGCTGAATTAGAGAGGTTAAGGTGGCTGAGGCCCCTGGCAGAGGAACAGAACTCGGGAACATGCCCCCTTCCCAAAGGGCGCTGGGGCACAGATACAGGTGCGTTCAGCCGCTGAACCGTGCAAGCCACTTCTTGCTATAAGTCACTAGTGGCTTCCTTTTCAGAGTCGCGCTCTGAATCTCCTTGGGAAAACGGCTGGAGACAAACTAGTTCCTCAGAACCACTCAGAATTTGTCTTTCACTATTTTAAGAAGTTTTTCCCCATATCTTTTTTCAGCCTTTACCCCAATAAAGTTCAGTCTTGGCTGGCAGGATCTAAAAGCCTTTGGCTGGACATTGCGCTCTATTGAAACTTTCTCATCAACTGGGCTAAGTAATCTTGTACTAAAAAGTTTCAAGCCCAGTTACCTCTAACCTTTGGCTATTTTGTATTTTCTTTTCCCCATGGAGCCTTTCACAGAGAAATACAAAAATCTTCCTAAACCTGGAGGAGCTGCCAAGAATGAAAATAGATACTAAATATCAAACGGAGTAAGAGACCCTGGGTGCTTTCACTAAATCTTCCGGACTTTTGAATATTACTCACAAGTCAAAGTATGGATCAGGTTGATGAAGGTTCATTATTTAATCTTAAACCACATTTTTGTTTTCTTGACCATTTCCAAAAAAAAAAAAAAAAAAACACAACCTAAAAGGTAGCTTTTAAGGAGCCTGTACACACTCTCAATAATAATTTTTTAAACAACAGTGTTCTTGCTTTCTCAGCCCATTTCTGCTTTCCAGCCATCTACACACTTCACTGAAAGAAACGGAGGAACCGTTTCACTGTACTTCTTTCTGGACCATTTCACAGACACGGGCGGTGGGGGTGGGGAGGTCATTGTCCTATTTTGAAACGCGGTGTTACTCAATGAATTCGCTCCTCATTGTGACCAAGCACAGAAAGGTAGGGGTGTTTTTTTTTTTTTTTTTTTTTTTTTTTCCTTTGGCAAGTTTGGAAGAGATTTGCAGCTACATTTCGCTCAGGACCCGCTACGACGAGTCAGTGCGCCCCCTGCTGACAAGTCCACAGTGCTACTCCGGAGCAAAGTTTATTTTGTTCAGTAAACCGTGTCATATAAAATTAACAACAACCAATAAAATTAGCTTATATGTTTCAACTGTAAAAAAAAATCCAAAACAAAATAAAGCTAGTTTTAGTGGCACTAGGAGTCTCTAGTTTGGCTTCTTCTCTCTGGCTGAAGCCAGGTCCTTTTATGTAACGCCCAGTGCACAAACATATAGCTTAATGTGACTAGTGTTCTTCCTTTTATTTCTTTCTCTATGGCAACCAATATGCTCTGCTCAGAAATGTTCCCCATCAAGGAAACAAATGATCTTCAGGGAGCAGCTCTATATGGCATCTGGTCCAATGGCGCACACAGAGTTAACCCCACTCAAAAGCGAGGCTGCCAAGCCGATAAACAAGGAGTGGAAAACCGGCGATGCTAACCCCCTTCCCTAGCTGAAACCCCTTCCTGCCTCCTTACAAACCATTTCATTGATTTGGCATCCACTGTTTCCAAATAAATGACCGATTCCAAATTGCAAGGTGTGACGCCTTACCAAAGCGTAATGAAATTCCAGCCATTGGACCCTCCTCCCCACCCCCACCCCCCCTCACCCCATATGCGGCTTCCTTTAACAGAACAAAACCAAGAACCATTCAAAGTCCTCTCCGGCCTATTGCACCAAGGTAAGCCGCTCACCCGGGCCCAGACTTGGCCTAGCGCTTTCCTCCAGCCATATTTATCTCATTAACTGCACCTCGGCCAGTCACTACACCCTGCATTTGCACAAAAGCCAGGCACAGGCACAAGGAAGGGGCAAGTCAGGCTGTCAGAAAGGGAAAACAAAGTAAAATCCAGTTCTGCTCGTACAGTGCCGGCCTCCGTTGGGAGTCAAGTGTGGGATGTCCTGGTTAGTTTTGATTGATCACCCTCTTTCTGGTGGGTTTTCACTACCGCCTGCTCCCCAGACACAGCATTAACTAGGGGTGCGCCGACTTCCTGCTTCTTCTCCCTCGTTCCCTGGCTTCCTCCTTCCCCAGCTCTCTCCCCTCCCTGGCCAAGCCCACCCCCCCACCCCCCGCCGTCACTCAGTCCCCCCTGCTCCCAGCATGAGTCCCCCCACCCACCCCGGCACCAGTGGGCAAAACACAGTTCCCCACATCACCACTGTCTAGAGGAGAAGGGTGCTCTTCCCCCTAGTCCTGAACTGCTAGGGGCAAAAAAAATAAAATAAAATAATACAAGACCAAGAAATATTTGTATACTGTGTGCTTAGTAATCACTTCTTTGCAGGGCTTTTTTTCTCACGATCAACAATCAAAATTAATAGCACTCTTCTCCCCCCCTCCCCCAAAAGTAGAAGTGCCTTGCTCTGTGGAGCTTGGACCGGGTCCATCTTTTTATGTAATATTTCAGCAGGGTTGGCTTTTTTACTCACCCCCCCCAAACACCTTCCCTCCCTGCCTTCAAGCAGTTGCTCCCTAAGCCTTCTCTTGTCCTGAGTACTGAGCAGAAGCTCCGCAACCTGCACGAACACAAATAAATATAAACTGCAAAGGAGAGGAGGGAGAGAAAGGCAAAGCCGGGATAGAAAATGAAAAGCACTTACCGAGCAAACTTCCAGTGTTAGATTTTAAAATAAAAGAAGGTAGTTTTTTTTTTTTTTTTAAATAAAGTGACTGGGGGAGGGGAGCCGAGGGAAAGGCATATCTCAACTCTTCAGAACCACGCATCCTTAGCCTTCCCGTCACACTGACTCCTCCAAGCCCGGCTCTCCACTAGTCTATTATTTTCACCAAAATATATGAAAATGTATGCAAATGAAAATCAGCACTAACTGTTCTCCCCTTGTTATATACTTTGGATTTTTTTTTTTCTTCTCCAGACAAAACAATCACACTCGGCACAGGGAGGGGGCGGATGGGGTGGGGCGGGAAGCAGGGTTGGGGTGGGGGGAGGCTGGGGAGCGGTTTCAGAACTAAGTGCGGGGGGGGGGGGGAGAGGAGGGAGGAAGAAGGGGCCCGACCTCGGAACAGAAGCGCAGTTCTGCTCTGGAGGAGCACGGCGTTTTGGGGGGCTTCCCACCCCAGCGCACGCTCCCCTCCTTGCAAAGAAAGGAAGAAAGTGGATCTGGTAGCAAAGGCGTTCTCGGGTTTCACCAGGCCACCTGAGACTGCTTTGAAAGCGTGCACTGTGAAATTCATAGCGGTAATTTAGACAAAATCCTCACTGTATATTAATGAAAGGCGGCCCCGTGGCTCTGTTCCTATCCTTTCCCATTCAGTGTAAACAAAACCACGAGACTCTCTCGGTTTTTTGAGCCGGATCCAAGCAAAATCGGCAGGAAAGGCAAACACGGGGCGCTGGCACCGACTAGTCAAGCGCCTGCACCTGGAGAGCTCAGATTTATTCAATGAAATCTGTGTTTCATCTTCCCTATATGCACACACGCACATGTAAATAGGAGAAGGAACCTTTGCGGGGGGACGCGGAGGGGAAAATCCGTTCTGTTGGGGGTTTTGGTACCCGCAGCCTTTCGGAGCTGTACCTTGACAATGTCGGCGTTGGCTACAACCTACCCAGGAGGGTGTCTGTCCTAGGAGGGCATCCGCCACCCGCCGAGCAGGAGCTGGACGGGGTCCTACATCAATTCTACGCCTGTACTGCTAATCCGGACATCAGGAGAAGGCTGCGTGGCCGCGGCTCCGGCTCTAACGGAGTGTGCCTAACTGAGCTGGGCCAAGGAATTCAGCCCCGGGCGAGCAGGGCAGGCCCATTCCCCGGCGCGGCCGAGGCGCGTCCTGGGCCGGCGCTGGAGCTCCGCACGGTCCGCGCGCCGTCTGGGCAGCCTAGGGGCGGCGGGCGTTCCCGCGGCTGGGGGTGCGGGGCGCAAGCACACGCACACTCATTAGGAACCATGTATTTATTGAATGTCCGAACGGGGTTAGTTCACTGGAAATCCCCGAGGAGGGCTCAATTTGCCCTTGTTTTCGTTGCCACTTTCTCTTTTTCCTTGGTTCGCTGAGGTTCCTGCGTGCGTGCAGCGTTTCCGCTCGGCCGGTCCCCCTCCAACCCCCACCCCCGCGCCTCCCGCCTCCCCGGCGCGCTCCCCCGCCCGTCCGCGTTAACTCTTTCAGCCGGGCTGGGCTGAGGAAGCATTTGTGGCCGCCAGCCTTATCCACCACGCAAACCCATCTAAGACAGAAAAGAAAGAAAGAAAAAGAGGGGGAAAAAAAAAAAAAGCAGTGCCACCATGCCTAAGAATAGCCAGCGAGCAAAGCTCCACCGCTAGTGACAATCGCGCAGAAATCACGCACGCACACACGCACACAGGCGCGCGCGGAGCGAGCCGTGGAGCGGCGCGGGGCGCGGCGGGCCCACCCCGGGCTCTCCCGCCGCCTGCCACGGGAATCCCTAAAGCCGCTGGGGTCGCGTCCACTTACGATGAACCTATGTGGGAAGACCGGACTGATTGCTTTGCAAACGCATCGCACGGCTCCGCCGACCGGCACCCTCCAAACTCACAAGGGCACGCACGCCACTCGCTCGGATCCCAGAGGAGGGCGGGCGGGCGCGCCGCGCCGCGAGGGCCATGGCCGGGCAGCGGGCGGCGGCGGTGGCGGCGAGCGGTCCGTCTCGCACACGCGGGTCTGCGCGGCGGCCCCGGGCTGCAGGTTTCCCCGGAGAACTTAAACAAAGGGGGCCGCCGCCGGCGCGCAGCGGCTGCGGGAAGTTGCGGTGGCGGATTTCCGAGGAGCGTGGCCACGACCCGGGCTCTGGGAGACGCGAGGCCTCCCCCACCCCCGCCCCACCCGCGCCGAGACGGAGATGGGGGAGCGGCTGGTGAAGGGAAGAGGAAACTTTGAGACCAATGGGGACACGGCTGTCTATAGGTATTAGCTTGAATGGTGCATCCGCGCCGCGCGCTTTGCACATCCCCGGCTAGGGGCGGTGGGGGTGGGAGAGACAGCGCGCAGCACGGGGCGGGTGGGCTGCTTTGCTGTGTTTCATGCTTTTTTTTTTTTTTTCCCTCCCTCTTCTCTCCTCTCCCCCTCCCCCCCCCCCCCCCCCCCCGCCCCACCAACACACACACCCAGACCCAGTGCGAACGCCGGGAGCCGCCGAGGGAGCGCGGACGTCTGCGCCGGACACGAAGAGTTAAGATGTGGCGGAGGGGGCGGAGGGGGAGGGGCGGGGAGGGGACAGTGGCGCGGGGGAGGGAGGCTGGAGGGGGACGACAGATTTCCAGCCTCCACGACGCTCTGCCTAAATTAAAAAGCAACCAATCGGAACGGCCGGAAGGGGGGCCGCGCGTCCTGAGCCAGTCATTCCGGGGCTGCCAGTCACGCAGCGGGTAGCCAATCCGCGGGGTCCCTGGCGCTCGACTTCCTTGTATTTGGGAAAGTGTGGTGGTGGGTGCGCGCTCGCGGCGGAGGGTAAACATTCGACAGTCCCCGCTCAGAGAGGGAGGGACAGAGAGCGAACTGTCAGATCGGAGCGAGAGCGGGCGCGCGAGAGAGAGAGGGAGGGAGAGAGAGGGAAAGTGAGCGAGGGAGAGAGCGAGTGCGAGCTAGGGCGCACAGCGAGCTCCCGCTGCAACTCGGCTCGGGCAAGGCCAGCGCCCGCGAGCCGCGCAGCGTGCCCACCGGAGTCGGTTGTGTACCCAGGAGCCCCCCTATGCACACACACACCTCCACCAATGCACTCTCCAGACAACTGCTGGGAAAAAAATAAAACACCAGCCCCAACCGCCAGCAACAAGGTAACAGAGCGATTCGACATCCTTTTTCTTCCTGTTCGATTTTCTCCTTGTTCTATCTGTCTCCTAATTTCTGCCCAAAAGGAAAGATGTCGCATCAGACTGTGACTGTTGCGAGGAGGATGACAAGAGACTCTTGTTTCGGAGAGCTCCGGCAGTAACAACTTCAGAGAAATGCGCCACCGCCAAGAAGTTTTCCTAGGACAGAACCAAAGTTGAGACGGCGGCAGGAGCAGAGCGGGAGAGAGGAGCCAGCCTCCCCTCTCGGCCCCCGCGCGCAGCCGACACCGCCACCGCCACCACGCCTTCAGGGGACGGAAAAAGTTTTGCGAGTGAGATGCGTCCCTAAGGAGGCGAGAGGAGCGCGCACCAGGGCAGGGCCGGGCCGGCGGCCGGCCACCCCCGCGAGTCGGCCGGGGAAGAAAGGCACGGCGGCTTCCTTTGTTGTCTCCGACGAAACCTGCGCTTGGCAGGTGGACTGAGCCCGCAGCCCGGCCGAGGGCAGGAGGAGCGGGAGCCGGCGCGCGCCCCCGGGAGAGAGAACCCCGAGTGCAGGTTCCCGCCCCCGCCCGGATTGCCCCGCTGGAACGAGCCGAGCGCGCCGGGGCCGGGGGGGCGGCCACGACCCCCCCTGAAGGGGGGTGGCCACGGAGCGCGCCCCGAGAAGCGAGCCCCCCTCCCCAGAGCGCTGCTCCTGCTGCTGCTGCTGCTACTGCTGCTGACCAAGGCCGGCCGGCGACCCCCGCGCCCTGCCGAGCGGCCTTGCAGCTGCAGCCGGGGGCCGCGGCGGCGGCGGCGGCGGCGGGGGCGGAGGCGGCGGCGGCGAAGGCGGCGGCGGCGGCGGCGGAGGCGGCGGAGGCGGCGGCGGCGGCGGCGAAGGCGGCGGGGCCGGCGGGGGCCCCGGGCGGGGGCGGGGGAGAAGGAGGAGGGGGCGGAGGAGGCGAGAGGCGGGGGGGCGCGGCGGCGGCGGCGGCGGCGGCCGCGGCTGCTGCTGCTGCGGCGGCGGCGGTGGTGGCGGCGGTGGGGTGGCGGGAGCGGAGCGGCATGGCCACGGCGGCTTCTAACCCCTACCTGCCGGGGAACAGCCTGCTGGCGGCCGGCTCCATTGTGCACTCGGACGCGGCGGGGGCCGGCGGCGGCGGCGGCGGCGGTGGCGGCGGCGGTGGTGGCGGCGGCGGCGGTGCAGGGGGCGGCGGCGGCGGCATGCAGCCCGGGAGCGCCGCCGTGACCTCGGGCGCCTACCGGGGGGACCCGTCCTCCGTCAAGATGGTCCAGAGCGACTTCATGCAGGGGGCCATGGCCGCCAGCAACGGCGGCCATATGCTGAGCCACGCGCACCAGTGGGTCACGGCCCTGCCCCACGCCGCCGCCGCCGCCGCAGCCGCCGCCGCCGCCGCCGTGGAAGCGAGCTCGCCGTGGTCGGGCAGCGCCGTGGGCATGGCCGGCAGCCCCCAGCAGCCGCCGCAGCCGCCGCCGCCGCCGCCGCCGCCACCGCAGGGCCCCGACGTGAAGGGAGGCGCTGGGCGCGACGACCTGCACGCGGGCACCGCGCTGCACCACCGGGGGCCGCCGCACCTCGGGCCGCCGCCGCCGCCGCCGCACCAGGGCCACCCGGGGGGCTGGGGGGCCGCCGCCGCCGCCGCCGCCGCTGCCGCCGCCGCCGCCGCTGCCGCGCACCTCCCGTCCATGGCCGGGGGCCAGCAGCCGCCGCCGCCGCAGAGCCTGCTGTACTCCCAGCCCGGGGGCTTCACCGTGAACGGCATGCTGAGCGCGCCCCCGGGGCCCGGCGGCGGCGGCGGCGGCGCGGGCGGCGGCGCCCAGAGCCTGGTGCACCCGGGGCTGGTGCGCGGGGACACGCCCGAGCTGGCCGAGCACCACCACCACCACCACCACCACGCGCACCCGCACCCGCCGCACCCGCACCACGCGCAGGGACCGCCGCACCACGGCGGCGGCGGCGGCGGCGGCGCGGGCGCGGGCCCGGGACTCAACAGCCACGACCCGCACTCGGACGAGGACACGCCGACGTCGGACGACCTGGAGCAGTTCGCCAAGCAGTTCAAGCAGCGGCGCATCAAGCTGGGCTTCACGCAGGCCGACGTGGGGCTGGCGCTGGGCACGCTGTACGGCAACGTGTTCTCGCAGACCACCATCTGCCGCTTCGAGGCCCTGCAGCTGAGCTTCAAGAACATGTGCAAGCTCAAGCCGCTGCTGAACAAGTGGCTGGAGGAGGCGGATTCGAGCACGGGCAGCCCCACCAGCATCGACAAGATCGCGGCGCAGGGCCGCAAGCGCAAGAAGCGGACCTCCATCGAGGTGAGCGTCAAGGGCGCGCTCGAGAGCCACTTCCTCAAGTGCCCCAAGCCCTCGGCGCAGGAGATCACCAACCTGGCCGACAGCCTGCAGCTGGAGAAGGAGGTGGTGCGGGTCTGGTTCTGCAACCGGCGCCAGAAGGAGAAGCGCATGACGCCGCCCGGGATCCCGCAGCAGCCGCCCGACGATGTGTACTCGCAGGTGGGCACCGTGAGCGCCGACACGCCGCCGCCGCACCACGGGCTGCAGACTAGCGTGCAGTGAGGGCGCGGGGCGCCGCGCGCACAGGGCCGCCGCCGCCGCCTCCGCAGCCGCCGCCAGCTCCGCCGCCGCCGCCGCCGCCGCCGCCGCCGCGCCAACCCCGCACCCGGGCCGCACCGGTCGGAGCCCGGGGCCCCGCCGCCGCCCTCCCCTGCGCCCAAGGACAGGCATGCCCGCTCTTGGAGGAAAAAAAAAAAAAAAAGAAAAAGAAAAACGAGGGAGAAACGGACCAAGGAGACGGGGGTCTCTTTCAAGTCCAAGGAAAGAGGGACCAAAAAGACTGTTTTGGAAAAGCGTGATACATACCCAGACTGTTTTATATGCGTATATCACAAAACCGGAAGAGCAAGAAGTGGGCGGCCGTAAGAACCCGTTTCCACTGTGGCGGTGTTTGGTGTTGTTTTCCAAGAAGGGTGACGATGCTCTGCGCACCAAAAGTGCACGCGAGGCCGCGCCCTCGCTGGGTGCCCTCCGCGGCAGGCTGCAGGAGACAGCACCTGCCTCGCCCTCGCCTCCTTACAAAAAGAAAGAGAGAGAGAGAGAAAAGAGAAGAGAAAGAGTTCCCCTTACTTCCACTTGCTCACTCCGAAACAGCTGCAGCTCCGGAGACGCTCGGAGACTAACTTTCCCGGGAGCAAGCAGGGGCACCCACCGGCTCGCATCAGGGGACACCAGGTGCTCCAGAACCCTGTTTTTCTTGGCCATGTTAAAGTCATTTGGGAACAAACAAATCAACTTTGAAATGGGAAAAAGAAAGGGGAAAAAAAAAAAAACAGTCTCTTGGGAGGGGGGGCGGAAGAGAGAGAAAGTATTCACAGCGTCTGAAATTAACAGGCTGAAGAGCAAAGCCAGAAGCAAAGTGTCTGCAAAGTAACCTTGGAAATCAAAGCATCGGGAACCAGCAGAGGACGGGCCAGGGAGAGGGGGACGTCTGCCCGGGAGCGGCGAGAGGCCCCGCCGAGGGCCGCGCGCGCAGGCGGGCGCATCGGGTGCGAGGCCCAGCCGCCAGCTCCAGCCCTGACGGCTGCCACTCGGGGTGGACGATGCCTTGGAGATCCCACCGCTAATATTTTTTTTATTAACATTTTTTTATTTTTTATTTGTGGACTGACTCAGATAAAGGGATTTTTAGAAAGACAGCACCGGCCGCTGCGCGTCTCTGGACTTCTCCCTTCAATCCGTTGCCAACTCTGATCGAATGGGTGCTGCGGATGTGATTATATAATGCTGCCCTTTCCAAGCAGTGTTTTTGGTAGGTTTTAATAAACAGACTTTTCAAAAGACGGCAATAGAGAATCGTTAGATCCGTTGTTGATCTAAAAATATTTGCTTTATATTTTCATTAAATGACTTCTTTTAATATTTTATTCAGAATACTTATGAACTGCTGCAAAACGGTAATTTATTTTTCCCCAGATCTTGTATTACGTGTTTTTTTCAGACGAGCACAAATCAAAATGAAATGAAAATACGGACAGTTGTTAGGTAATAAGGGTATCTTTTGATGTGATCATTTGATTGTAATTTAATTTGAGTAGTGATTCCGTAAGAGCTGATCGAGAAAATAAATTTGTTAGAATGAAATAGTCTGTGTCTGATGCATAAAAACTGTGTGGGGAGAAAAGAGTTCTTTAGAAAATATTTTTTTTTTTTTTACTAATGCAAATCCTTAAGTTGCTAGCATTGAGGAATTAGAGCCTTCTCCATACGGTAGCTTTGGAAACCGTAGTGTAATGGACAGGCATTACTCAACAGCTAGTATTCTCACAGTCGTCACTCCTTAAGCCATGGGCCTGCATCTTTTTCTCTCCCTTCATGTTGGTGGGTGTCTCTGATGTTTTTAGGTCTCACCTTGCCTAAATGCCACTCCTTTTGTTGGAGATACCTGTGTTCCTTATCAGAAGACGAAACTACATTCCCAGTGAAAATGTGCCAACTGGTTATTCATGGTTACTACAGCCCTCCCCTCAAGTTCAACCTCTCATCTTCCTCTCTTCCCCACCCCAACAATTTCCAATGTCTCTTTTCTGTTTGCGAAGAATAGCTTAGAAGTCTATAAAATATTTTGATATCAGTCGCTTCCCATGAATAGCTATATGTCATTACATTTAAATTATTATGCTTTCTGTTGTTTTTTAAAATTTTAATTTCCTTTCTATAATGGAAGCATATAGTTCTAAAATCGTGACTCTGGAGACTGGAGGCTTTCCATGGCTGTGTTTTGGTCTTTCCCCAGTATGATTATGTCTTCCTTACTGGTGCTGGGGGTGGGGGTGGGGGCGGTGTTAGCTCCTTAGGTCACTTGTAGGTAGGTCTTGCAGAGTGGTCACATCCATCAGTATTTACAGTGTGGGAAAACGAAAGTATGGTGGCTCAGGTTGAGTCCTCCAGGCGCAAAGGGCTCTCTGCTTGGTTGAGTCCCTACATAGAGTACTGTTGAAAAAGGAACTGTGTAGGGGTGAGGAAATGATGATTTTGTAGACTTGTCCCCAATCTCACTGATTTGTCACTCAGTTTTTGCCTACTTCGCTCTCTCCTCACTGTGATAATGAGGCAGGGGTTAAAAACCCCAGAAAACTGTGAGAGCAACCAGGAACAGTTATTTCTCCCAGACAGGCCCTGTGTCACTTTCATAAATCAAGCCCAGCCAGATGGCCATGTACTGAGTTGCATTATTTTAAACACCAGATCGTACTAAAAATCACAATCATTTTGATTTGTGAAATCTGAAAAAGGCCATAGTTATTAAACAGAGAGAAGGAAAAAATGAAGACCAGAAACCACAATTTACTTTTCTCTGTCTTCTTATTTCTGTGTTTTCTTGCTGTTGAAATGGCTCTGCACAGCAGATTTGCAGCCTGCAGTGGGGTGGGAGCGAAGTTCATTGGTTTGGGGTTCTGGGGTTTTTGTTTTGTTTTTGTTTTTTTCTGAGCAGCTACAGGGGCAAGAGAAGAAAGCCGCATTGGAAAGCTGAGGGTTAGGCAGGTGGTTTCTGTCTGGTAGCTACTGTTAGCACATGAGATGGAATCCTGTTTTTTCCTACAAGCATGGTGGTGGTTGATTAGACAGTGAATTGATCTGTAAGATTTTTGGAAGGTATCTTCTTGCTTGATGTAGCTGACAACGAAAGAACTAACAGTAGATTTCACACTTTTCTGTTAAAAAACAACCTTTGCCCTGATTTGGAGGTAATAGAGTGACTTTAACAGGAGAAATTGGGAAAGCAAGCCCATTCCGCTTTATTATTTTGTGTTTTATAAAGTGAGTTATTAAAGATTGCACTCCATTTTTGAAATTCAACTCTTTGAATGTATTTATGAAGTGAAATTCATGGTCGAAAAACAAATGAGGGCAGATGTAACTGAGAGGTTTTGTGCTAAGGCTTATATTGTTACACATGTAAATAATGAAAATATTGTTATATATCACCAGATCTTTTTAATGAATTTGGTCATTGTGTTCCTTTGCAGCACAAGTGTCTTGTGCTTCGTAAAGTACCCATTTGTTTCCTCCGTTTCAATGCCCTCCTCCCCTTCCAGCCCAAAGGAAAGTGACAAACTTCTGTTCCATCAGCCTGGCTAATTCCAGGCTAGGCCCATTTATACTTTACAGAGTTTTGTGGCTCTTGGTCAGTAGTCCTAGCCCCTGCCACCTCATTCACCCCAGCCATCATCCCCAGGCAGGTCTGTGTGATAAACCATCCAAGGTGTATTTAAAATAGTCACTTTGCTGTCTTTACTTTGCTTTTTTTTTTTTTTAAGCACTTAGCTAAGGACTACTTCTTTGTTCCAAAACTGAACTGTTCATTATTGATCTTAGAGAGTCCTTCTGCTTGCCTGTAGCTTCCAGTGTTTGCTCATTATCATGCTCATAATTTGTTTTGTATGAATGGTTTTCAGCATTTGGAGAACAGTATATACTATTGATAGTTTTATCGATAAGTGTAATATTTTAAATAATTTTAACAATTAAATTTGTTTTTTAAATTATATATTTGTAAAGTATTTATCCTGTTGGAAGCAACAATATATTGTTGTATTTATTCGTTTATTTTTGTAATAAATGATCAACCTCTTCAAGCTACATCCAAAATGACACTTTTATATATTTATACAAAATGCATTTTAAGAGATGAGCATATTTGCACCAATTTGTATGTAAATAGAGTAAGATCCATCAATAACTTGTAGCTTTCAGAACTAAATTGAAGGAAGAAACGTTCTCTCCACATGGAGTTGAGTTTGCCCGAGTTCCAGGGTAATTAATCAACTCTAAAATGGATGCAACAAGTATTGGCACTGGATGCAGACTTGGAATTAATTATTTAGGAGGTGGACCTGGTTGGTTGTTTTTTTTTTTTTTTTTAAGGCTGAAAGATAGAAATGAAAGAATTCTC
Source organism: Lepus europaeus (assembly GCF_033115175.1). NCBI lineage: Eukaryota > Metazoa > Chordata > Mammalia > Lagomorpha > Leporidae > Lepus > Lepus europaeus. The sequence goes on from NC_084839.1 coordinate 93,703,937, forward strand.
TTCTTTCGTGGAATGCATGTGGTTTGCTGTACCGATTAGAACCGATGCTGTTTCAGGGATAAAACCTTTGCACCTGCCTGTGTTCAGATCTCTATGCTGGAGCAGGCAGCAAGAAGGGAGTTTGGAGTTTGAGGTTGTCAGTGACCCAGAAGCAAGGTGATGCAAAAAAGAGAGTTGTACTAGATTTTTTTTAAAGGTAGACCCTCTGAAAATGGCTATGAAGGAGAGAACCCCTGTGTCCTGGTCCAGCTACAGAGAGCATGAGTTGCCAGCGCAGGCAGGTGTTGGCGGTGGTGGTGTGCTTCGTGTGTGTGTGTGTGTGTGTGTCTTGGGGGTGGGGTGCTCTCCTGCACATCGCTGAGACATCTCACTTCTTCAGGGTGCGAGTCTGAGGGCCTCAAGGTCACCCACATGACCTCCTGGCTGCGGGAGCCCCCTCCGCAGGCTTGATCTTGATTTCAGTAAGGCAATCAGGGGGTCCTGCGTTCGCCCCCTGAACTTTTCAGACTAGCAAAGGAAGCAGTGCGGAGGCTGGACGAGCTGGGGGTAGGGGCAGCGGAGATAGCGAGAGGAATACTTGTGTAATCAGATTCTTTGATTTTGTTAGCCTGGCTCATGGCCTATTAATTAGATTACTCTCTCTTTCATTCTTGATTTCACATCCGTGTTTGTTCCTGTATCCTAAAATGTGGGCGCGAGCTTGGCGAGCAGGAACCTATGATGTCACTGCCGGCCAGCGGCGGCCGCCTGGCCTTCTGGCGGGCTGTGGGCTGCGTCCTTGATGAGTGCGGCCTTGCTCGAGGAAGAGCCGGCTCTGGAAGTGACCTCAGAGGGGTCTGGGAGGGGGGCAGCAGGCATTGTCGCGGCGGCCCGACGCGCGCCCTTGTGTGTGTGTGTGTGCGCGCGCGCGCGCGCCGGGGAAGGGAGACTGGGTCAGGTGCAGGGCCTGCCTGCGGTGAAACCCCGAGCTCCGAGAGCTGGGGCGGGTAGGGGCCCAGGGCAGCCGGGCCTCTCCAGCCGGCAGATCCCCGGGGCTGGGGGCGGCGGCGGGGGCGGGGGCGGCAGGGCGGCGCGCGAGAGCGGGCTGGGGCGGTCGCGGCGGGGCGGCTGGGTCCCCGCGCGGCCCGGCGGCCCGGCGGCCCGGCGGCCCGGCGGTGGCAGCTGCTGCGGGTCCCACAAGTTGTTTTCCTCGTGGCGACCATTCAGCAAAACGCACGATCCTTTCTCAAAGATTTAAATTTCGCGGATGAATTACCATACACCGGTTGCTTAGCAACTAAATTCAAGCAGGGCTAAGAATATGCAAGCTTTTTGTATTCTCATTAATAAAAATGCCACTCTGACACAGCAATCCGACTTTGGATCACTGCGACTTCTGTAAAAAAAAAAAAAAAAAAAAAAAGGAGAATACAAACCGATCCTGCCACTTAATTACAGATCAAAATGGCTTGAAACGCGATGTTTTGTTCATCTATCTTTTTAAAAGCGATGTGAAAAAAATAACGGCCTTCGAGAGCAGTCGTAAATTCTTTTTTTTTTTTTTAATGGAGTTGTCTGTTGGGGTTACTGATAATTGTCAGCCGAAAACTGAGTGAGACACAGGTTGAAAAATCCCCCTTTCATCAGCGTCTCTGTTCTCCCTCTCCGTCTCCGCATCTTCCTTCGCCAGCCTCATCATTTCTACCCTGATTATTATTATTCTGCAAAATCCTCGGGCCCTGTGGGCCCGAGAGACCAGAGAGCAGTTAGCAGAGTGACCGACACACCCGGATGGCTGGAGAGAGAGAGAGAGAGAGAGAGAGAAAGAGAGAGAGAGAGAGAGAGAGAGAGAGAGAGAGAGAGAGAGAGAGAGAGAGAGAAACTTGTGAAAGTCTCTTTCAAAGGCTGGAGGCAGCTCAGGTTCCAGAAGTTCTGGCGACAACTTTTTGGCCTGCACGTGGGAAGCAAGGTAGACATGGCTTGGCTGCTCCACAGGCCTGCGGATTTTCCATTCCGGCGCCCAGCCTCTCCTGTGCGGGAGGTGAGGGTCAGGGCCTAGATGATCCTGCTCCCTGAAACGCACCTCCTTGCCGCCCCGGGGGCCCTGGGGTTGGGGACAGAGTGAAGACGGGCCCTGGCTCGGTGACCCGCCCGATCTTCACAGCCTGTGGCGCCCCGGGAGCCTGGGACCCACCTGCGGGGCAGGCACCCTGCGCGCAAGGCTTCCCCAAGGACGCCTGCTGCCGCGTGTGGAGCGCGGCTGCGCTGGCTCCCGGGAACTTCCCATCTGCCGCCTTTCGCTACAGCGCGAACGTGGGGGCACCAGGGGCCAAGGCACAATAGCCTGGTGCGCAGGCAGTCGTATTGTCTGAGAGTACAGCGAGGTCCGGGCGACTGGGACTGGGGAGCGGGGGCAGGGCGGGAGGCGGCCGGCGGCTTTGTGGAGTTTCGGGCCGCCGGGCCCTGCGCACCCGCGCTGGGCGGTGGAGTTCTTGGGCTTCCCGCGTGTTGGAAACTCGAGCATCTCCAGGCCGCCTGGGCCTGGGCCCTTCCTGGTCCCCCTCCCCCGCCTGCGCCCCTTCCTTCCCAGGGGACTGCGGGGCCCCAAGACTGCTGGGTGATACTGAGACTGGTGCGTGAGGACGCGGGAGGCGAGAGCCCGGCAGGGATGCCCAGCCGCAGGTCTGTGCCCACTCCACTCGCCCGGGAGCCTCCCTAGCCGGCTGCACTTCTAAGCTGCAAAAGGAGGTGGTGATCAACTTTAACAAAATCCCAGAGCCAAAGTGAACTCCCCCTACCCTGGCATGATTTATCCCGGCAGCATTGCCAAGAGCCAGGCCTCCTTGCACTGCACTTGGGTCATACTCTGAGCACCTCAGAGGTGTCACGTTCCCAAGCATAGGAACCTCAGGATAGGGACCCCCACAACTGACTCACTTGAACCTGATGGATTTCTTTCTAGTGAATATGAAAAAGTAGTGGAATTGGAACCCAAGTGGAGCTACTTGCTGTGAAACGACCTGCTGGAGGGTTCTGGTTTTTTTTTTTTTTTTTTCTTTCCCCTTTCCCTTCAGGAAAACATACATAATAAGCAGGAAGCCATTTATTTACAAATACAATTGCCCTAGACAAGCCACATTCCATGTATGTAATTCATTAATGGAATTCGTTCCTCCTCCTCCTGTTGGAGACAGAAATTTCAGCTTTTAAAAATAGCTGTGATTTGGGAGAGCAGGAGAGTGGTTCGTCTACCTGTCCCTTCAAAAAGGAACAGAAGTCTCCTGCCAATTCTGGTCTATGGGGACATTACACTGTATAAAATAACCTTTTAAGATATATGGAGAGTGTTTGCTTTCCTATTTTTTTTTCCTTCAGAAAAGACATGTATTGGTAGCTGTCACTGAAGTTGCCCAATGGAAGTTTGAGGGTAATATAATCCTGGCTGGTGTGTGTGTGTGTGTTGTGTGTGTGTGCATGTGTGTGTGCACGTGCATGTGAACTAAACTAAAATTTGAGTAAATTGAGCTGACTGTCAATATACTAAAAATCGTAGCCTTAAGATGTACTCAGTTGCCATGGTCTTAGAAATATCTGTGGAAAGGTGCCTGCTGCCTGCTTCCCTCCAGAGAGAAGTGATCTGTAGGCAAGGGTTCAAGGTAATGACTTCCTGGTCACCAAAATAGCCCCGATAAAATCCCTCACCTGGAGAACCAACCACAGCCTGCGCTTTTTTTTTTTTTTTTTTTTTTTTTTTTTTTTTTTTTTTTTTTTTAGCTCAGGGAGTTTTCTCCATGTGAACTCCCTTCCCCGCTTAAGTCGACAGTGGGGAACTGTTTTGAGGGAAAAGCATCCAGAGGAAGCAAGGATCAAGTGCGACGACGCAGTGAGTAGTGAGCAAACATCTCAAAGCACAGAACACACCTGAGCTATGTCTTGGGCTTTTTAAGTTCCAGGTAGCAGGCAGAACGACAAAAGAATCATCACTTCTGTCCACAGTGGTAGCCACAAAATAACAGACCGGACACTCAAGAGGGAAGCAAACATACTTTTATTTTTAAATAATTAAAAAGAAAAGGACAGGAGGTGGTCTGGTGAAGAGCTTCCTGGGAAATCACAGATGACTTCCGTCTTCCAAGACTGCCTCGGCAGAAGGCAAGCCCATTCAGTCGGCTGCAACACTGCACACTGACATAGAAGAGATACTCATTGCAAGGAGCTCTTCTGGTGCCAGGGTGGAAAGAAATGGTGTTCAAATCCACCAGCTTCCCTCCACCCACGTTCAGACAGGGCAGCTTCGGGGTGTGAGTGGACGCCAGGCAGGTTTGTTCATTCTGTCCCCCTGAAGGTCTCAGAGAGGAGGAGTCTGGTTTTCATTTACATTTCCAAGGCTGAGGACTCTCCTGCAGAGTTCAGAAACATAAATTGGTCTAATCAGAAAGTATAGTATCGCCCAGAAACTAATAAAATGAAAACAAATGTCTTCCTCCTCGTAACTTGGTCTTAAGAATCCTTAGAATTCAATAGCAGACAAGGCATGAATGAACCAAACTATCGATCAACTAGTGCTACTAAGCCTTGTTTGGAAGACAGCTCTCAGATTTCACAACTCTACAAGCAAACTTACTGATCCTACTTTGTACACTCAACAGGGCTTTAAAAGGGTTGCAGCCCTGAGAGAAAGGTCTTCAACTCTTCCAAGAACTATTGACTAGTTGTCCCGAATGTTCTTAGCAAGAGAGGGACTTTGAGAGAGTAGGCTTGCAGCCCATGCCTTCTGAGAGAGGCTTTGGGCAGCCTGCACCTGAAAGGGACCATCTGCTTTTTAAAAAGGAGGGGCCTGCCCAGGTAAGCAATATTTACATTTGTACCTGATCCCTGAGGCTTTCCTCTGTTTATCAAAGAGAGGGGCTTGCAGGTGAGGGTGTGGAAGTGAGGAGAAAGAAGGGAGACCGAAAGAGAGATCGGGTTCCTCTCCCCTTTGTTCCAGAGCCCAGAAATGGGGCTTCAAGACGAGGAATAAAAGCCCCCAGGGGATGAAGCTGTCACTAACATTGGCATCACCCTTCCACCCCCATTAGACGACCCTGTGCTGGCTGATTTGGGGCAAAAACTGTAGCTCCAGGGCCCCCTGTGTGAGGACGTGAGGTAACACACAAGACGCTCCGCAGGGGGAGGCACACAGACTTGGTCCACTCCAAAGGACTGCAGGCAGACAGGCCTGGAAGGGAGGCAGGTACAGCCGTCTCTGCCAGGGCACGTGTGAGCGTGTGTACATGTGAACAGACACATTTCCACCTTGTGTGTGCCAGAGCATCCCGCAGGGATCCGGCCCGAAGCTGGAGCCTGGCCCAGGAGGAGGGCCCGAGTGGGGGGGGTGATTCTGCTCGCCTACACTGGCACCTGGTTGCCCTCTGGCCAGCAAGGACCCGGGTTATTTTCAGAGCTCTGTCATCCTCAACCAGTTCTGTCTAGGAGACTCCTCAAATCCTGGGGAGAGGGGGGGAGCAGGTTATCTCCTCCCGCGTGCACCGCGCCTGCCTGCCGTGCGGGGAGAGCTGCTCATTCGGCAGCGAGATTGTACCGCTGCGGCTGCCCGAGGTCACATTTAGAAACCGCATTCTTCCAGGGACGCTCGCCCGGCACCGTTTTGGCTGCGCAAACCGTTGATTATCTGTCCCAGGCACGCAGGCAAGATGGGAACCGAGGGACAAGCATTGTGCGGGAGAGGATCTGGAACAGGGCGCTGGGTCGCAGGCCGGTCCCCAGCGCCTGGCCCCCAGCGCCTGGCCCTCTCCTCAGGGTGGGCAAGGGGCCCGGAAGGGAGGGGTCCGGGCGGGGAGCTGTGGAGGGCGCTCACGCCGACAAAGCTGCAACAAAGGCTCCGAGCAAACCTAGGACCAAGGGACCAGAAAGCATCACACACCTTGCAGGCGTGTCCCCAGCTCCCAGGACGTAGGGCTCGTGCGTGGATGATTCCCCCCGGCTCTGCAGACGTGCCCCGGCTGTCAGTGGTGCTGGGCTGGCTCCGCAGCCTCTCAGCTTCCGTCTCTGTTCCCCGAAGGCCTCCTCGGGCATGCGTGGGTGGCTGCGCCCGGGCTCACAGGGCTCGTGCCTGGCGATTTCCCCCGCGGCCCATGGGGTAGAGGCCTTGTTGGGCAACACGCCTCGCCCTTGGTTGGCCCCGGGAAGGTCACGGGCTACAGTCTGGCCTAGAGACGCAGGCCCTGAAGCGCTGGAGACTCCTGCTCCCGGTAGGGGCTCTGAGTCACTCCAGCCTTGACAGGGAAAGGAAGCAGGCCACTGTGGACAGGACGCCCCCCACGCGCTGCTGGGCGCGCCGAGAGCCTGGCTGGACCTTTCCCAACCGCAAAGCCCAAGCACTCCGCCCCTGCTGAGGTTTCCCCCAGGATCCCAGTTCCTTTCGCCCTGCAAACGCCATCACCCCGCTGCCGCCACTGGGCTCTGGCGCCTACCCTGCTCCTGCAAGGCCCCGGCACAAGGAGACTGAAATCAACGCCCGAGCGTGATTGGTGGTGGTGGGGGGGAACCTCCAGGCCCCGGTAACTGCAGCCACCTCCCCAACAACCCCACCAGGTTCTGAAGACTGGGGTGAAACTCCCTCGTTCCCCTGCGGCCTGGGAGAGAGGCATTGCACCAGGAACTCACGCATCCTGGAGTGGGCTCCGTGCAGAACAGGTGGGAAGTGAGCAGCTCAGAGACCAGGGTTAGGAGCAGGTGCAGGAACCCGTGGAGCACAAGTCGATGGACAAAGTGGGAGGTGAGAACATAACTTTGGGAGAGGAGTAGACCTGGTGTACTTCCCGTTGTTCTGTTCCTTTAAGTTCAACTCAGTGGAAACTTGGTGGGATGGCTGAGGACCTCTGACCTCAGCTTTAGAACCCCCCTCCCCCTCCCCCTCCCGAACCCTCCCCCCCTTCCACCCCCTGAGCCAAGGTGAACCAGGGTCTGCCCCTGCTGGTTCAAGTCCTGGGGCCAGACTCTCAGTCCCCTCCCCGTCTTCTCCCATGCCAGCTTAGCCTTGGCTAGGCTGGGCTGGGGCTAGGACCTCACAAATGGCCACAGCTGCCCAAGGGCCCGCTCAGAAATTCCAGCCCGTCAGTCAGTCTGGCTTGGCCAAGAGCTCAGGAGGCACTTGTGTCACTACACAAGTCCCTAGCCCTGGCTACATACAAGTGCAAATGAGATGCATTTTGGCTGATCAGTCCACTGTATTTTATGCAACTTAATGTGTGTATGTCTTGTCAACTCTTCCAGTCAGGAAGAATAGCAGAAGATTTTTAAAAGGGAGGGAGGAGAGAGATTTCCAACTGCAATTCCTTACAAGGAGCTGGGTGAGGGTGGGGACTGGGAGACTTGCTGACATGAACAGCATTCTAGAAATCCTCCTAAAATGCAACCTTAAGCCACAAAGAAGGGGAAAGAGGTGGGTTGGGTTCTGGTTGCTGACAAGTGACAGTGATGAAATTAGAAGGATTCTGGCTAGGGAAAGTTTAAAGCTGTGAAATTTTTTCTAAGAAGTAAATTTCACTTGTATTTACTTGGGCTGGGTCCTGAGGACAGAGGTGCCCCCTCCTTTCAGCTTACTTGATTTTTTTGAACCATATGTAGGGGTCAAGGGGACCACAGGGCTGGGGGTGGGGGGAGAGGGGTGGCAGAAAGGGTGCTGTAGCAAATGCTGGATTCCTGCCACCCCGGAGGCCTTATCTGGACCAAAGACCATGAGGGGACTTAGAAATTTTCATGGAAAGATGGTATCAAAAAGTTAAGTTTTGCTAGTGCAAGAATTTTTGAAACCCATGCATAGTTTTCCCCTATTACCCAATTTCTGTGAGCATTTTGAAGACTCCTCTCATTTGCTCTCCTCTTGATGCTAATTTTCCAACAGGCTGGAAATTGAGGAAACTTGCCTCCAGCTCTCCCCAGATTCTCCCAGCAGGTGTCCTGAGGAAGCAAGTCCCCCTGGACCTGAGTGATGTGGGTGTGCTGTTAGGGAAAGAGCGGAGTGGCAGGTGGCAGAGAGCATATAGTCTCTGGTATTCAGCCCCCCTCGCTGGCACGTGAAGCTTCCTCGGGCCATCTGGGAAAGCTCTGGTCTCCCAGCAGGATAGCCAGACAGGACCACAGGGCCAGTGAGCCTAGGGCCAACTCCACCTTCCATCCCTTTCCTTCCTCGCCAGGTATTTGTTGTCTCAGGCTTGTCAGACCCACAGGAGGGAAACAAATGATCTTCTTCACCCTGTTCCCAAGCCCTGCCTACTCCCCATTCCCAGGCCTGCACTGGAGTTGTCTGCTCAAAGTCCTTGCTGGTAGTTACCAGGAGCCTCAGCCCAGCCTCCTGCTCACTTTTTCCTGGAGGTCTCAAGATCAGCAGGGAATTTTCTCCCAGGATGCCTGTGGATGCTTAGGGAGAAAGGAGAATTTGCTGTTGACCTATGAAGCTCTTCTTCTGTTAAGATCTGCATTTGGGATCACTTACAGACGATGAAGTAGCTTTGCGTTCAGAGCTCAGGATCCTATGTAAGTTGCCAACAGCCTGGGCCAGGCCAAAAACAACCAACCAACCAACCAAAAAAAAAAAAAAAAAAAAAAAAAAGCCAAAAAACAAAAACCAGCTTGTCCCCTAGGGAGCCCCAGAATGGAGAATACCCCAGGCCCATTTCATTCAATTGAGCTTTAGGGACCTTTCAGGGGTCCATAATCATCCTTTGCCATCGTGCAGGATTCCATCTTTCCGTGCCTGTATCTCTTAGCTTGCCTGGGGTGTGAGAGGCCCCACTGCAGGGCAATTAACTCTGACAAAGCAGAAATGGGGAGGGGGCTGGCGGGTGCTGCTCCTCAGGAGTAGAGGCCAGCCAGCGCTCCAAAACCATCAGAACTTTGACACCGCGGAGCAGAGCAGTGCGCCTGATGCAGGCAGCTCAGCCTTCTGCCAGGCAGCCTGGGCATTTCCATACCAGCCTGGCCAATACAGTATAGGCAGACATTGAGCTGCTGCTGTGGCCTTCCACTCAGGAGCTCAGGCTGGGCAGATGCCCCCCAACAAGATGGACTTGAAGTTTATTACCCCAAGCACTGCCAGTGTCCCGAAAAGGCTGAACTATGAGACAGTGATCAGAGGTGACCTCCATGGAGATAAACTGCTGGCTCCTGCAAGTGCCCAGGTTCTGACCCAGCTTGCTTCCTGCTGGCTGCAGAGCCCCTGCTAGCTCCCCTCCTTTCTCTTCTCTCTGTGGACTCCAACAGCTACAGGCTTCCTCCCTCCGGGCCCCCTCCTCCCATCCCAGAACTGAGCCTGGACTTCTCATTTGGGGTAAGAGAAGGTAGTCAGAAACCAGGCGAGGAGGAGGAGGAGGAAGAGGACGAGAGAATCATCCCCGTAATAAATAAATACAGCCATACAACAGCCCTTAAGCCAAGACTGTTCCAAGTAACCTTTTCTTTTTCAAACGCTCAGCTTAGGACATGCCAAAGCCATCTCAAAACCCAGGAGCGAAAAGGACATTTTCAAGAGGGCCAAGTTAATGATTCTTCCTGTGTTGTCTGGGTTCACCACCCTTCACTTCCTCAACCTCCCAGCTACCCGGATAGCTACTACCACCCCCTGAAGATTTGAAACACTAGGTTCCTAAAGCCTTCTGGGGTTTTCAGCATTATCAGAGTAACTGGAAAGAGAATAGATCCCATGCCACCCCAACTCTGCATCCAAATCAAGTATGTTGCAACCACCACCACCAGTTAGTTATATCCCGCGTGGCTCAACAGGGCCAGAAAGGACGACCCCATCATTTACCAGAAACAGCCATAAACTTTACTGAAAGGAATCAAGCCCACCTTGACCATGGATGCCTACTGGTGAGCTCCTTTTTGGTGATTTTAAAACAGCCTGGTTACCTGGATACCTGATCGGTTTGGAGTCTTCAACTCTGATCACTAGTACTAAAGTCATTAATAGAATCAGCATTCAATTGCTTGCTCAGAGTGGCACTTTCTTCCTGACCGATTTAGTGTCACCTTGGAGGACTGGTCTTAGACTAGCATGGAGGTGTGGGGGAGTGGGGGAGGGGGCAGGGAAGTCAGACATTTGCTGGCAACTTTTTCAAGGCAAAGAACTTTCCTTCTGTTTGCAGACATGTGTCTGACACATCCCTCCCCCGATTTTTGTAAACTATCTAAGAATAAATATTACAGCTCTGGGTTTTAATTTCTCCAGATGGGAGCATAAAGTACCTAGGAGAAAATACACATATATTAAAACGGAGGACACATGGCAGCCTGTTCCCAGGGAAGGCCGCGACGGAACTCGGGGCGAAGGCACTAACAACCTCACGGCTGCGGCTCGTGACCGATCAGCAGCAAGTTCACTCCTTTCTTTCGCACGAAGAGGGGCAGCGGAGAGAAAAGTCCCCCGGGTCCTCGCAGAGGGACGCGGCGAGGTCGGCCAGCTATTTTAAGAGGGGAGCGCGGACCAGCTGGGTTCTGGAGCTTGCGTGATCTCTCTTCCCTCACCGCCCGCCACCCCCGCTTCCCTTGACCCTTCTTTGCGCGGATAACTCAGCCTCCCCCGGGCTCCCGCTTCCTAGGCCAGGCCGCCCTGGGCTCCCTGCGCCCTCTCCGCCCCTGCCCCCCACCCCCCGCCCCGCCCCGCTTCCCCGCGCACTGGACTCACCCGGCGAGGTCCTTCCACTGGCACGCACAGACAGGAAACCGGCCTCATGCGGGGCAACATCTGACACCACATTTTATCAACACCATCAGAGATCAGAGCGCAGCACACTTAGGGGCTCTGAGCTCGGAGCCCACTTCTTGCAGAAAACCGGGCGTGGGGGAAGGGCCGCGGGGGCGAGCACTCCAGCCTCTGGCCGCGAGTTCAACCGGCGCCCGGAGCCAGCTCCCCAACCCCCTTTCTGCCTGTTCTTTCCTCTCGCCCCCTACCCGGGTTCCAGCCGTGGCCTGGCGGGTGTGGATGCGCGGGCCGGGCGCTGGGGCCGCAGTGCTGGCGGGGGACCCGGGCCCCTGGGCTCCCCTCCGCCCGGGCAGCCGGCGCTCTCCACATTAAATATTCATAGACATCGTTACTTTCTTAAAGGAGAACCAACCGCGCGGGAAAGTTCACAGCCAAGGGGAGACACAAAGGCAGGGCTCCGCTGCTGCTTGTTGCAAAAGTTGGAGAGACTCAGCGCTTCGGTTCCGGGCGCTCTCAGCCTGGCCTTAAGGAGAGGACTGGGGGACGGATCACTTTTCTCGGAGGGTGTGGGAGAAGAGGTGTACTTGTTGGCCAGAGAAAGCTCGCTCTCTGGCCACTCGTTAAACGGTTATTTGGAAAAAAAAAAAAAAAAGTGGTTACGTCCAACGCCCTAGGATCCCCAATAGTTTGTTGTTGTTTAAGGGGAGTCGGTTTGAATTCACCCAGGCTCCACGGCCACTGGGGGCAAGAGAGTTTGCTCCGTGTTGTTGGAAACACACGCGCGCCGTCCGCTTTTGGAACCTCACACTGCACTGGAGCGGTTAAAATAGCAGAAACCAAACCTGCACCTGCCCTGTTCTCTTACAAAAAGGGAGCACGGAGCTGTTGAAAGCTGGGGCGGGCAGTGCGCGTGTCTGCGCCCCGGTTCTCCACTAAGTGTGCCCAGGATGCCTTTCCTCCCGCGCACCTAGTCCCCCAGCCCCTCACCCCGCCAAAGTGCAGTCAGTACCAGCTCCCCAGGGCCGCCTGGCACCTCTCCAGGAGCGCGCCCGCAGAAGTGCCAAAGGAGCGAAAGTTCTCGTCCGGCCACGCAGAAGCCCTCCCAGGAGTGCGCCCCGGCCCGGGACCCGGCTGACCCCGTGACGGGGCCACGCGTGGTGCCAGGCGACGCCCGCCCCTGTGTGCGGACTGACGGGCGCGCACACGCACATCCACACCCACTCGCACTCACCCCCCCACACACACCCACACACACTTCTTTTTGTTCCGGGCCAGGAGCACTTTCACAAGTGGTTGGAAAGTCTTGAGCGCCACCTAACGGGAGCAGCCCAAAGTTGACGCTGGGTGGAGGTTAGGACCGAGGAGGCTCCTAGGCTGGGCGTGCTGGGTCCCGCTGCCCCACTCTGCGCACTCCTTGACCTTGACACCCCCTGCCCCCAACGGCACTACCAAAGGGACCCCGGAGCCCCCCAAGGCCGCCCTCCCGGGGCTCGAGCGCAAGTGAGGGAGTCTGCGGTGGTCTCAGGAGAGCTGCAACCCCTAGTCTTCTGGGAGGGAGGAGCTGAGGTGGAGGTCGGGAGGGACCTGGAGAGGAAAAAGAGGCTGGGCACATGACAGTGGCAGGGCAGTTGGCTGGGGCTGTAGAAGACCCAGGCCTCCCTGTCCTGGACATTTAGGGGGATTGTGAGGGCCAGTGGTCAGGGGAGGTCCAAGCAGGGGCTGTTGTGTGCCTACCAGGTCAGGGGACCTCTGTGGAGTGTGGGAAGGTAGCAGACGTTGGCCATGTGCCTCCCTAGCCCATGACACCAGAAGAGGTGGAGAGAGGTGCCAGTCGGGTCCAAACTGCCCAAACCTCAGACCCCACTGCAGCGGTCTGTCCTGGGGTTTATGATGTGGAGACCTCAGTCCCAACCTCTAAGACAAGTGCCACAGGCAGAGAATGGCCACTTGGATGCCAAGGGAAACGTGGCTGGGCTGGGGTCTGGATTCCAGGGACAGCCGCAGACTGCCCCAGCCCGGAGCAGGCATTCCTCTGCTTCCTGGGGCTGTGCAGAGATAAGAATACCTGCCCCTCCTCTATCCGCCATCATGGATGTCAGGAGGGGTGGACAGGATGCCAGATGCACAAACATTTTTTGCTGTGGTTAAACACAGGTAACATTTATCAGTTTTACCATTTTTGAGTGTACGTTAAGTAGCATGAAGTACGTTCCCATTGCCGTGCATCAGCAGCATCCGTCTCCAGAACTTTCTTATCTGGCGAATCTGAAACTCTGTATCCTTAAATAATAATTTCTGTTTCCCTCTCTGCCTAGCCCTTGGCAACCACCATTGTACTTCCTGGCTCTGCGGATTTGTCTACCTTGGTTCCTCGTAATGAGTGGAATTGAACAACAATCATCCCTTTGTACCTGGCTTATTGCACCTCGCAGTTGCCTTCAAGATGGAATCTATGTAATAGCACATGTCAGAATGCCTCTCCTCTCGAGGCTGAATAATATCCCAATATATGTTTGTAACACATTTTGTTTATCCATTCATCCCTTGACGCACACTTGGGCTGCTTTCACCTTTTTGCTGCTATGATTTTTCAAAAAAAAATGTTTATTTTCCTCTACTTTGAAAGGCAGGGTGACATAATGGGTGGGTATGTGGAGGAGAGGTCTCCCATCCGATGGTTCACTCCCCAGATGCTCACAATGGAAAGGTCTAGGCCAGGCTGAAGCCCGGGAATCCAGAACTGCATCTTCCATGTAGGTGGGAGGAGTCCAGTTACTGGGCCATGAACCGGTGCCTCCCAGGCTGCGTTACCTGGAAGCTGGATAGACACAGAGCAGCAGGGACTTGAACAGGCAATCCGGCATGGGATGCAGGCATCCCGAGGGCTGGTGGTTTAATTCTGTACCCTCACTGTTTTGATGAATGCTGTCCTGCATATGATAGGACAGATACCTCTTCCAGTTCTTGCTTTCAGTTTTGTAGGTATCCGCCCAGAAGTGGCATTGCTGGATCCCATGGTATTTTTACTTTGCAATATTTTTTTGAGATCCCTCATACTGTGTTCCACAGAAGCTGCACCGTTTTAACCTCCCAGCAGAAATGCACAGGGGCTTCGATTTCTCCACATCCTCACCACCACTTGTTATTTGCTGTTGTTTTTCTTTCAATAATAGCCCTTCTAATTGATGTAAAGTGCTTTGAAAGCCTTTTTTTTTTAAAGTGCCTATATACAAACATAATGAAATAATACTATTAAGGCAAATTAGCCACAGGTTTCAACCGAGTGGAAACCTCTGGGTAATTATTTCCCATCTCTGATCTTTAACTTGGGAATCTAGCTCTAGAAATAGGAAGAGGAGAGATGACGAAGGGGCAGGAACACACAAAACTACCACTGTTCGGTGATCCTGTTTCACCCCTCATTCTAATCCAGAGCTGGGTTGTTGAAGGGCTGTATTATTAGTGAGTCCTAGTCTTTTCTTTGTTTCTAGGAGGAGCCCAGAAACCCATCCTCTCCTAAGTAAGGAAGAGAGAGAGAGAGAAAAAAAAATGTGACTTATCTTCTTCCTGGATTCTTTGATGTATTCAAATTGAAATTGAAAGACACTGGCCATGAGGGTGACCGGTGGAAATCTTTGAAGTCTTTTTTTTTCCTAGAAAAGGGCCGAGAAACAGCAACCGTGCACACGGGAAGGCTGCGTCCAGCACTTGCTATGCCCTGGCTTGGGAGCTGCCTCAGGTGCTAAGCATCCATCTCCCTCCTCCAGAGACGGCCATTGTCTTGTGGCAGCCTTATTTCGTATTTATGTGTAGTGTATTCGCAAAGTGCTCTTTTATCCCTTTATTTTCCCTTTTTTTATATTAGCCATATCTTTTCACAGCCCAAGGAGACACGCTAGTGGTTTTTATTCCCCCACATCTTCAGTGAAGGGATCGGGAGTGGTCACCAAATAAAAAATGGAAATGGTCATGGTGACGGGTCACAGCCAAGGCTCCCAGCCTGAGCTGTGACTTGGCCCATTGATGCACACTCTTTCTTTCATCTGACAGGACAGTTGGCACAGGACAGAGATGAGAGAAACCAGAGCAGCAAGCCTTGGCAAGCACCTCCACATCCTCCTGCCACCAGCCCAGCGTCGCCACCTGCTGAACCATGAAAGCTCTGGGGTGTTTTTGCTTTCTGGAGTCCAGAGGGCATGGAGGCTTTGGGCAGGAGTTGTGCGGGCAGCTCCCAGCATCTCAGCTCTGGGTGTTCCTGTGCCCTTCCCCCTTCACTACTTCGTCTGCTCCCCAGAGAGAAGGATGTGTCGCACGCCTGGAGCTCGTAACTTAAGACAAAAGGAAAAATCGTGACCGAGGCACACTCACGCGCACACACAGTCATTTCCTCTTCCCTTGTCTGAGCGACTTTCACCGGAAAGAGAAGCTTCTGGGGGCGCTGGGACCCCGAGGCCCTCTCAGTATTCTGCAAGGGCTTTGGAGTGCTTGGATGCAAGCCATTTGTTGCTAGAGAGAATCACGTTAGGTAGGAGCTTGCTTTTTCCATTTGCAATGGCTTATTAAGTATAAGCATCTCTCTTCTCTCTGTTTACTGAGTGATTAGCTCTCCCTCCAGCTGACCCTGCCAGGGGAGATAGCCAAAGTGTATCCTTAACACACAGTTACCCTGCAAAATGTCCTTGCCATAAACCCCGCGACCACAGACAGAGCTCTGCCTCCTTTGGCAATCTTGTGTTTCTAGCCCACAGGGAGGCTCTCCAGTGATGGGGGTGTGCACTGAAGCCACCCAGATTTACACGGCCCACTTCTAGTCACCGAGTCCAGCTGGAACAGGCAAGGAGTAGCACGCCCTCTGCCCGGAGCCTGATCCGGAGGCCACAGCCTCTGGGTCCACTTGCAAGTCACTGAATCTTCTCTAAGTTGTGCAATGACCCTTCCCACCATAGACTGTCCTTCCTGGCCCCTTGGGACAGGACAAAGGACAAGACTCCTCACCCACCTGATGCAGATGCAGGCAGTTAACAATTCTGGGGACTCCTAAGCAGTGAAGATTAACCAGCTCCTGGCTGATTAGTAGCTGGTCGCCCCTGGCTGCATTGGCTGGTATCTCGTAGGTTAGTATAAGGACTGCCGGGCTGTGTTAGCAGGCCCAGCCATAATCAGCCAGATTCCAAAGGTCAGAGTGGAAACGAAATCATGCAATTTGCCCAAATTTCAGAGGCTGAATTCAATTGTAGGGTTTGGCCTGGAAATGAGGATGAATTATTTCCAACTAAGTGGATTATTTTTCCTCTGTGCCAGTGTTTTCCCTGTGATATAGGGAAAGCTCAGCTATGTCATTGATATTGCTGCATAAAGATTGTCGGCCTGTACCCACCCTACAGCATACACACCAAAATAGCTAAATCGAGCCATTTCAACCTCTCGCATGTTCTCAATGGAAGCTCAGTGCTTTTATTCTGCATTGTGCTCTGCCGGAAAGGCTGAACCCTTACTATTCTATAGAATTCTATAGAATAGAATGTGTGGCTGCTATCATTATTGTATGAATGTGATG
Source organism: Lepus europaeus (assembly GCF_033115175.1). Classification (NCBI taxonomy): domain Eukaryota; kingdom Metazoa; phylum Chordata; class Mammalia; order Lagomorpha; family Leporidae; genus Lepus; species Lepus europaeus. The sequence goes on from NC_084839.1 coordinate 93,720,178, forward strand.
TGAGTTTACACTTGGGAAGGTACAGGGCCAAGGCAGAGCCTGTGTGTTGTGGTGGGCATCTCACCTGCTGGTTATTTAATCTGCTAGTCACCCCATGCTTACCATGTTCTGATGAAAAAGCGGCTCTCTGATGCAAGGGTTCTGGGAGAGTTGTGAAGATAGATCGGAGCTGTTTGGTCTCAGGACTCCCTGTGTTGTGTCCTGAGACACACCGTACAGGTACAGCACACCAGACACCAGCACAGTGTACACGCAGCACACACAAAGCACACATTCAACACATAGGAGGGAGCTCCAGAACATTCGTGGAAAATCCCCTCTAACTTCTCTCCATTTGTTCATCAACTTTTCCAAGCCCCTTTATTATACCTTCACACAGCACACACACAGAGCACAAGACACATGTGGCACACACACAGCACACAACACCACATAAAACATACCCAGACAACATACATGTCGCATACAGCACACACAACACACAAACCACATCCCGTACACATACAATACACACATACGATACAACATATAGCACACCCAGAGAACACCATACAACATACACGTAACATAATACACACTCACAAGATGCACATATCACATACAATGCACACAGCACACACAACACATACAACATACTCATCACACATATATACAGCAGACACAGCACACCAAACACACAGTACACACAGCACACATACAGAGAGAGAGATGGAAGGAGCCCATGTTTTAAGGCCCCCTGCGTCTTGTCCCCAGTTTTCCTTTCGGGGCATCTAAGAGGCCAGACCGTGAGAAGAGGACATGCACCGGCACCGGGGTGGAAACACTGCGGGCCCTGCTGGTGCACAAAGTGAGAACAGGGGAAAGGCTTGTTAGGTTCCTTGCACTTAATGTCCTATTTGTTCTCTTCTGATTATATTTTGTTTTGAAAAAAAAAAAAAATTTCCTGTTTCACAGCACTAAGAGAGATCACCAAAAGCAAATTCTTTTCTTCATTTAGGCTGGAACTTTTAAAGGTACCAGCAGCAATCATGAGGGCTGGGGGGTGGTCCCAAGGGGGCAGAGGAAAGCAGGTGATAGGGGCCTGGCAGTCTCCTTCCTCCTGTCCTTGTGGCCTCTCTGCTGTGTCATCAGCAGAGATCCCGTTCTGTAGCTGCACTTGCTAAACCCTTGCCCACTGCGAGAGATGGGGGATGTGTGCAGGTTACGGGAAGCAAGCCACCTGCAGGACATGAATGTCGTGTCTTCCTGGAGCATCCATCCACTACTTGATTCCTAGGGGAACAAGTTGGGGAATGTTAACTGCGAGTTTCAAACTATACATTTATGTTGAAACAATCGTGGGTCTTTTACACAATAGAATACAAAATCATCACACAATAGAAAAACAAAAACCAAGACTTCAAATACATTCTGTGACTATCGAAGGTGGCTTTGGGCCAGTACCCACACCTTCTTCTCATCCAAGCATGTGCAGTTGCTTCTGACATTAGTGATATTTTGGTGGAAAATTTTGGGAATGCTACCTTATAGCTTATTCCCCCTCCTTTATGTGGTTCAGATTTACGTTTCAGAACATTATATTTTCAGATTCATCCTCTCTCCACCCGCCTCCGCCCCCCCCCACCACCACACAGACAGATTTGGGGCCACCTGTTCACTCCCCAGCCAGGAGGATGGAAAAGATTTCTCGTGCCAGACTCTCTCCTTCATTCACATCATTGCGATGCCCTCTCCAGCATTACATGAGGAGAAAACCCTGCTTACATTTTGGGCTTGGACAGAGTGCAATCTGCACAAAGATTAAATCATCGAAGGGTTGGCTGCAACGGAGACCACCAGAGACCTGTTGTTCTAAGGGAGAGCAGTGGAGGGGGCCCCAACACACCAACATTTCCTGCCCTGTCCTAGGCCTGCCCTGCACCCAACCATGCCACCCGTGGAGGTTGGTGGTCGCATTTGTAATTATTGCAGGTGGCTGCTTCCCTGGGAGTGTTCCCAGAAATCTACTCTTAATTTTAAATTTTAATGTATTTATTTGACAGGCAGAGAAAGAGAGCAAGGGAGAAGAAGAAAGAGAGATACTATCCACTGGTTCACTCCCCAAATGCTCAAAGCTGAGAGATGGAAATGCAATCAGGTCTCCCACATGGGCGGCAGGAACCCACCTGCCTGGGTTATCACTGCTGCCTCCCTGAGTCTGCATTGGCAGAAAGCTCCTGGGAACAGGAGCCAGCAATCAAATCAGGTGCTCCAACCTGGGACATGGGCATCTTAACCTCTAGCCTAATGTCCACTCCTACACTTCTTTTTTCAGCCTGTGCCATCAAACTTATTCTCATTTTTTTCACCTCTCCATCCTAAGGCATGGGAACCAGAACACAGAAAGGAGATTCTCTGCACTGTTTTCCTCATTTGTCCCAAAGCTCAGGTGTATTTTTCTGCCCTGTCCTCTGTGAGCTCCTTGGCTGGTGTTCCCTGAGTAGCGCCTATGAACACGGTGTTCCCTCTTCTCTGGCCAGAGTCCTGAGGTCAGAGTTTTGCTTTCTTGGGTAGGGGTGGACTGGGTCCTATTCTGCTAGATAAGCTGATACAAGGCTGCCCATCACCCCAGGGTGGGATCAGACTCAACTTATCACCTAAATGCTCTACAGAGCCAAAAAGGCAAAACAGCACATGCAAAACAACTTGTTACATTAATAGGGTGAACAATTTATTTCTTACAGACTTTACACTCTTATTGAATGTAAGACACATAGTTTATTTCACATATAATCTTCATTTATTCATATAGAACCTTCTTTTTTCATATATGAGGGTACTGCAAAAAAGTTCATGGAAAATGGAATTAAAGTTTATTTTGGTGCAAAACAATTTTGAAATCCATGCATACAAAGGTTCTTCAGAAAGCTCACAGAAAATGTGTATTATGGAGGCCAGCATTGTGGCAGAGCAGATTAAGCTGCCACTTTCAATGCCAGCATCCCACATCAGAGTGCCAGCCCAGGCCTTGGCTACTCTTCTGATCCAGCTTCTCGCTAACGTGCCTAGGAAGGCAGTGAAAGATGTCTCTTCCAACCATGAGAGAGATTTAGATGGAGTTCCTGAATCCTGGTTTCAGCCTGGTGCAGACCTGGCTGTTACAACTATTCATGAAGTGAGCCAATAAAATGAAAATCTCTCTCTCTCTTTCTCTGTTACTCTTTCAAATAAATTAATAAATCTTTAAAAAATGTGTGTTTTGAAAAAACTACACATGGATTTCAAAAAATTTTTGGAACAAAGCAAACAGCTTTGAATTCCATTTTCCATGAACTTAATATGCCTACCTGTGTGTGTGTGTGTGTGCTTCTACATTTTTTTCAAATTGGTTTTTCTACTGAATGCTTCAGATAAAGTCTTGGGTGTGCCTATAAAGATAAATTTGCCTCAATTCAGTAAACTAATCTTAATCCAAGTTTTAAACTATGGTCATTTGTTGAGCGTTCAGTGTAGGGTCCTGTATGATTTGCAGGAATCCATGTGCTTCTTGGTGACGGAGGTGATGCCACGTGAGCACCTCCCGAGGGGATCCCCAGGCTGGCTCAACCCCGAGCATGTGAACTTGGGCAGGAGGCTCGCTCCCAGGACACCTGTCACCAGGTCCTTCCAGCCTTCCACAGCTCACGGCTACTGTTACTTTCTCCCCCATTTGGAGACAGGACAAAGAAGGGATGAAATCTACCTTCAGGAAGAAAATAACGAAAGAAAGTAAGATTTTGCTTATTGTTGAATTGGTGGTTATTGATTCACTGAAAGATTGTTAGAGCAGATGAAACCTACAGCGAAGACACAGGTTTCTGAGAAGTACTCACATAGAGTGTCGGCTGAAAGCTTTTCCCATCTTGTCCAAGTCAAAAATTTCTGATACTGGCCTGTTTAATCAGTACAACCTTTCTGGCTGGAAATAACTTCTGGATGCTTTTCCCTGTTCTTTCCCTTCCTGCGGCCTCACTGCGTCTCTCCACAGAGGGGATGTCGGAGTGGAACGTGGTTCATCCTGACTGTCAAGATCCTAAACACGGCCAGTCAGGCCAGCCCTGGGAATTCCATCCACGGTCTGCATCTGACGTTGTGTGAGTCATACACTTGAAAGCTGAATTCAGAAAGAAATTCACGCTTTAAATACTCTGAGAGTTAACGTACACCTTCCCACACGATTCCTTTCTCCTCTCCTTAAATTTTAATTTAACTTTCCTTCTCTGGACAAGAACCAAGAAGAAATATCACAGAATAAAGTGGAAGCCTGGCAAAGAGTATCTGGGTAAGAATTGAATACCAGCCCAACAGGTGAAAATGACAGGTCGTAGTAGGAAGAATATTGAATCTCGGAAAATAATAGCCATCTAAACGCAATTCGGGACTGAGATAGACCCTAGGGGTGGGGTGGGGTGGGGGGGAGTCATCCCCGTGTCAGTGTGCCAGCAGACCCCTGGAGGAGGGGAGGGGTGACCAGTGTGGCTTCTTTATAGAAAGGGAGTCTTTCCTCGGTGGAGAATTGCAGGGATTATCCTTAAATGGATTAAGGGGAGTAGCTGGAGGAAATGAGCCTGCATTTTCTGATCTGTGTTCGGGAAGAGGCTCACCCCAAGTGCCCAGGGCCATTTGAGGGGTGGAGTTGCCCTGGTGTGCAATGCGCCAGCGACACAGCATCCCACCAGGGCAGCCCCCTCCCTCCACAGGCCCATCGCAGCCTTGCCTTGAGGCTTTGTGAAACGCTTTAAGACCTTAAATTAGCTTTGGGCAGCAGTAGCTGCGCACTGACAGTTTTAGGTTTATTTTTTCTTCTTCTTCTTGGTCTGTCGTTAGGCAGGTCTTCCCTCTGCGGGAGCGTTGCTCACAATGTGCTACCGCACGCGGAGGAGCTGGCAAAGGAGAGCCGGAGAGATTACGCAGCGGCTTTGGCCTCTGTCCAGCTCACCATTCTCAGCCCATTTCTCTTCTTTGAGCCTCTGGGAGACTCGAACAAATGCAATTCTCCACTCCCAATACAGAGGGGAAGTGTGTTTCCGGGACCTTCCCAAAGCCAGTGGTGTGTCTCAGGTCAGAATATCAGCATGTTGTGGTTCTAAACGGGCGAACACACAGGAGGGAATATCACTGTGGTCCTGGCTGTTGGGGACAGATATGAAGGGGTGGGGGTGGGGGGAGTGGAGGAGGTGTTTGCAAAAGGCTATAGGAAGTTAGCCCTGTAGACTAAATACTGTACAGTAAGAGCTCTCTACCCAAAGGTTCTGCATCCATGGATTCAACCAATCTCAGATTGAAAATATATAGTGGGGTGGAGTGGGGTTGGGGAGGTACTGCACAGATAAAATTTTTTGTATCTCCCTAAACCATACAGTATGACAACTCTTTACCTTGTGTTACGTATCATAAGTAATCCTGAGATGACTTAAAGCGTGCCAGAGACTGCGTGTTTGTTATATGCAAATCCTTTGGTATCTCCCAAGGTTGCCAAAGGACAAGTGTACTTGGGACAGTAGGGAGACTGTTCCCAGAGGGACTCCTTCTCAGAATCACTGAGTTTGCCAGTAAACGAATATGGACACAACCGGGAAAGGACAGAGCATGGAAGGAGCTTAAAAGAGAATATACTTTTGCAACTCTTGCTTTCCTGGGTGACTCCCCAGGGGTCTCTTTTAAATTGCTGAAGTTATATAAGATTGCTGTTACCTGGACTGACTGATTCACAGAGCTAATGCACCTTGAGTTAAAGATGGTACCACCCTTGCACAATCTGTAGAGAGAGGATTGTAGAAGGGCGATAGGCAGACTGTGACTCCACCAGATAGAATATGAGTAGCATCCAGAATTACTTTGGAAAACTGGTGAAAGTCAAAAGCGCATTTATTTGGGGGTGACACCAGAAGAAATCCCCTGGGAACCAGTGCAGGGTAACACGGAGGATGAAAATATCCAAAGGCAGCAGACATCCAGTCAGATGTAGGACAAGAACTTGTAGCACTCTTGCTTTTAAACCTTGAAACTGCCCGAGGAAGAGCCTCTCTCTCTGATCTGCTATGATTCTCTAGGGTGGCTGAATTGATGTGGCCACACCAGGAACCACTCTGTTTCACGATGCCCCCACCCCCGAAAAAAATCCTACTAATGACTGTGCATCAACTTAAGGAAAGAAAATCCTCTGTGAGACTCAAATCCACTCAGGAAGCAACTTGGAAGCCAGTTTGCTAAGGAGGCCACAACACAGTGCCTGCTGCTATATACCCAGCACCTGCCACAGGGCACGCCTGTCTCAGCTGAATCTGGCTAAGCCTCTAGCCACATAAAACTCACAAAGGGTTAGTGTCATAAGCTTATAAGGACTCTTCCCTGGCTCAGGAGGGCTGATAGGACATAGCCGAGTGGGTTTGAAGTATGGTGACTATCAAGCCCCACCCTAAGTGGAGTGGCAAAGGGTTGTGCACAGGGAGCCTTGGTCCTTCCTCATCACAGAGGGACTTTGGTGCTGGGAGCCACAGCTCCTGAAGGAAGAGGGAAAACCTAGAAGGTGGTCCAAGGGACAACAGGAAAGGGATAAAAGGGAGTAGGCATTTACCTTAGTGGTTAGGATATCCGTGTCCTTGGGTATCCGGGTTGGATCCTCAGTTCTGGCTCCTGGCTCCAGCTTCCTGCTAATACAGACGCTGGGAGGCAATAGTGATGGTTCAAGTAATTGGGTTCCTGCCACCCACAGGGAAGACCTGGATTGAATTTCTGGCTCCCAGCTTTGGGCCCGCTGTGGGCCATTGCATGCAATGAGGAGTGAACTAACAGACGGAAGAACACTAGCTCTCTGTTTCTCTCACATAAATAACTTTAAGAAGAAAAAGACAAAAAGAGTTTGTTGAGTTGGGAAAAAAGGAAGCCGGAGGAAACTGATCCACTCAAGGGGTGCAATAATGCTTGTTGCATACTTGGGATGTGCTGAGAACTGTGAGGAGTGGAGCGCGCATCCCAGCCTGTCACAGAAGTGTGGCTTTTCCATTCTTAATCTGAACAGGAAAGGGAGACGTTGACTTAGACATTACTGGAAAAATGTCTGCTCAACAACCTGAGTGGTAGAATGTTAGTGGTAAGATCAATCCAGGCCTTTTGGAGCATGCCACCGTTGGAAGGATGGAAGAGTTCGTACTTTCCTTCCTGCTGCTGCTGCTGTAGTTGCACGGACAAGGCTAACAGGAAGAATGGTATAATGGTACAGGAACCTCGGCCGGCGCCACGGCTCACTAGGCTAATCCTCCGCCTTGCGGCGCCGGCACACTGGGTTCTAGTCCCAGTCGGGGCACCAATCCTGTCCCGGTTGCCCCTCTTCCAGGCCAGCTCTCTGCTGTGGCCCGGGAGTGCAGTGGAGGATGGCCCAAGTGTTTGGGCTCTGTACCCCATGGGAGACCAGGAGAAGCACCTGGCTCCTGCCATCGGATCAGCGCGGTGCACTGGCCGCAGCGCGCCTACCACGGCGGCCATTGGAGGGTGAACCAACAGCAAAAGGAAGACCTTTCTCTCTGTCTCTCTCTCTCACTGTCCACTCTGCCTGTCAAAAATAAAAAAAAAAAAAATTAAAAGAGGAATCTAAACTTGGGCTTGGACTGGGGTAAGCCATTCTTTGGGAAGCCTGCATCACGTATCAGAGCCAGCACCTCCTAAGAGAGTGCCTGGGCTCCAGTTTCCCCTCTCTGCTTTTACTTCCAGCTTCCTGCTGATGTGTGCTCTGGGAGCCAGCAGGTGATGGCTCAGCATCTGCCACTCACGTGGCAGACCCACATGAGTTCCTGTCTCCCAGACTGAGTTCCTGGATCCAGCTCTCGAAGGCATTTGAAGAGTGAAACAATGGATGGGAGATCTCTGTCTCTTGTGTCTCTGCCTTTCCAATGAATAAGTAATTTTCAAAAGGATAAAATAAATTTTAGAATAAAATACTTTTTTTAGAATAAAATACTTTTTTAAGGAATAAAATCAAAATAAAAAAAAATAAAATGCAAATACAGTGTCAAGCTGTTTTAGATGTGGAATTTTAGATGTGGTTCCACCTGCCAAGGAAATTTTAAATTTCTGAAGTTGAGGCAGAAAGTCTTTTTTTTCTTTTTAAAGATTTATTTATTTATTTGAAGGGCAGAATTACAGAGAGGCAGAGGCACAGAGATTGAAAGAGAGAGAGGTCTTCCATCTGCTGGTTCACTCCCCAGATGACTGCAACAGCCGGAGCTGTGCCAATCCAAAGCCAGGAGCCAGGAGCTTCTTCTGAGTCTCCCACACAGGTGCAGGGGCCCAAGGACTTGGGCCATCTTCTACTGCTTTCCCAGGCCATAGCAGAGAGCTGGATAGGAAGTGGAGCAGCCGGGACTCAAATCTGTGCCCATATGGGATGCTGGCACTGCAGGTGGCAGCTTTACCTGCCACACCATAGCACTGGTCCCGAGGTACAAAGTCTTAATCATTGAATGCCCCCTAACCTCCTGAAGAGGCATGCCACATATTAGGGGTACCCAGTAAGTGTAGACATGTGGATTAAAGTGCCTGAGTTCCTAGTAGCTTTCCCGGTGCTCAGAGTGAGATTCGAGTCCCAGCCACCAGGACAGACCCGCCCAGTGATGTTACAGCAATTTCTCCATTCACATGCAGAAACAAGCATTTTATTTTCAGGCTTTCAATGGGGGTAGTAGAAACAGTGTGAAAAGGGAGGGAACGCTTAAGAAGTAGAGCCTTTTATTCTGAGTAATAATTAGGAACAGTTAGGTATTTAAATCGTCTAAGATTTTTTCTTTTGTAGGATCCCTGCAAATACAGCACTGGCTTTCCAAAAGAGTGGATAGTGGGCACCGACAGTAAGGAAGCGCGATCCTTGGTCACCCTTCAAAGGCGCCTCCTTTTCAGGTAGAATATGCCCTTAGTAGCAACGCTGTCCTTGGAAAGACATCTTTCAACCGCAAAGCACACACTTCGCTCTCTCTGCAGGCAGTCCTGCTCGGTGTGTGCGAAATGGGCACATTTTCACAGGTTCCTAGGGGGCACACATTAACTACTTCCCCCAGGGCTAAGGTTTCTTAAGAAGGGCTGACAGATTTGGTTCCCTTGTTAGCAAAGTCAATCAGCTCGCGTGGGTTTTGCACAGGACGCGCGTGAAGGGGCTGCATGGTGAGATGCGAACCTCTCTGGATGAAAGGGCAGCTGGCATGCCAGGCTGGCGGCGGTTTTTTGCCATCTCCTCCTCCTTTATTCTGCTGCGATTTGGAAAGCTTGCAGAATGTGGTAAGCACATTTTTTTTTTTTTATTGTTGTTGTTGATCAAGGATTTCTGCAGCTTGGAAAGTACTGGCCTTGATTATGGGCAGAAAAAGTGAAATGTCTTTCAAAGCATGGTTTTGTTATCTGGACTCCAGAAAATGCTTATGTAAATCCCACCCCCATGAGAAGGAAGGAAATTTGAGGGAGTATCTGTTAAGATGCATCATATGGAATCCTTGGTTTCGGGCCTGATTTTGCCACTCCTTACCCATCCCTCCACCCACCCGCTTCCGTCCCCAAACTCAGGAGAGACACAGTAACCAATTTGGGTTTATATTTAACACCTGCAAATCTTGGCGAAGAGACCTCCCTCTTTTCTCCTTACTGCCACCCTCCTTCTCATCGATCCAAACACTTTGAGTCAGTGTTTCCCAAAATCATGCCACTGAAAAGAGGGGAGAAAACTTTCTGCATTGATACAGCACAAGCCCGAAATGTTCCTTTTCAACTGTCCTACTCAGGCACTGTCAATCAGATCTTGCACATGTGTTTTAAAATGAGCTGAATTTAGCATGTCACAAACAGATTGAGGCCTCCCTGTGGAAGGCACGCTTGGAACTTGGTGTGATGCGTCTCCCATGGTGTATTAATAATAAGAGTCACCCCTAGGAACCAGACGCTGTGCTGCTTAATGTTTTCTATGATCTGACTTAATTCTTCAATGCATGCACAAAATAGATAGCATTTAAATACTTTTTTTATTTATTGATTTTTTTTAATTTATTTTTTTGACAGGCAGAGTGGACAGTGAGAGAGAGAGATTCAGAGAGAAAGGTCTTCCTTTGCCATTGGTTCACCCTCCAATGGCCGCTGCGGCCAGCAGACTGCGCTGATCCGAAGGTAGGAGCCAGGTGCTTCTCCTGGTCTCCCATGGGGTGCAGGGCCCAAGGACTTGGGCCATCCTCCACTGCACTCCCGGGTCATAGCAGAGAGCTGGCCTGGAAGAGGGGCAATCGGGACACAATCCGGTGCCCCGACCGGGACTAGAACCCGGTGTGCCAGCGCCCCAGGCAGAGGATTAGCCTGTTGAGCCACTGGCTCTGGCCTTATTAATTTTTTTTTAAGATTTGTATTTTATTTATTTGAAAGACAGAGTTACAGAGAGTAGTAGAACCAGAGAGAGGTCCTCCATCCGCTGGTACACTCCCCAAATGACCACAATGGCCAGAGCTGCGCCCATCCAAAGCCAGGATCCAGGAGCTTCCTTCAGACCTCCCACACAGTGCAGAGGCCCAGGGACGTGGGCTATCTTCTACTGCTTTCCCAGGCCATAGCAGAGAGCTGGATCAGAAGTGGAGCAGTCAGGACTTGAACCGGCGCCCATTTGGGATTGCCAGTGCTGCAGGCCATGGCTTTAACCTGCTGCTCCACAGCGCCGGCCCCTATATACTTTATAAATGAGAAAAAGGAAGGTCTGAAGGATTAAGTCCCTTGGCCAAGGTGCCTTAGCTAGGCTGTAGGAACCGTTTCTGCAAGTGGATTTCTCCCTTCCAATAAGAGCTACATGTCAACATCACACAGAATCCCCCACCCTGAAATCCACAATGAAAGGTACAATGAAATCCACAATGATAGTGTGTATCATTCACCTATCTTTGCATTTCAGATATTTTGACCATTGTAGTGACATCATCCAGCAGGTTACTGTTCTCTTCACTTTTTGTTTTCCACCTGCTGCCAGGTAGGAAGACTAGTGCCATGTAAACGTTTGCAAAATTGAATGAGTTTGCAACTTTTACAAAGATTGTGAAGTCTGATATAAGGAAGAAGTTTGACGGGTATAACATAGAGCAAATATATCATTAGATAATTGTTTTAAAATATTTGTTTATTTTATCTGAAAGGCAGAGTTACACACACACACACAAACAGAGAGAGAGAGAGAGAGAGAGAGAGAGAGAGAGAGAAGGAAAGACAGCGAGAGATCTTCTATCCACTGGTTCACTCCCCAAATGGCCACAACGGCCAGCCAGAACTGGGCTTCTCTAAAGCCAGGAGCCAGGAGCTTCCTCCGGGACTCCCATGTAGGTGCAATGGCCAACACACTTGGGCCATCCTCTTCTGCTCTCCCAGGCACACTAGCATGGAGCTGGATCAGAAGTGAAGCAGCTGGGACTCGAACCAGTACCCACATGGGATGCTGGTAACACAGGCAGTGGCTTTTATCCACAGTGCTGGCCCCTGTTAGATAGTCTTTTATTTCTTTATACTTACTAACCCAAATCCATGGGCCTGGGTGACCCGCCCAGGAGTGAGAGGACGAGAGTTCATCTCAGCGCCTTTCCTCTCCCTCACCTGGGAAGGGCTCCTATTGCTGTCCTGCTCCCTGTGTGCACGCTGGTGTTTGCCTCCTGTGGGACTCTCAAGTTCCAAGCTCTGTCCCTTCAGCCTTACTCTTCCTTTCCACAGCCGCAGCAAAATATCGGAGGGCAGAGCCTCCGAAAACTGCTGGGCCTTAGCACCAGGTAGTCCCTCCACCCCCTGGGGGCAGGCGGGGGGCAGTGAGACCAGCTCCCACTCCACCTGTTTCACAGTGGGCCACAGGGGTGTGTATGTTCACTATGGATAATGGAGCTCTGCTTCCTAAGCCTGCCAGTTGAGCTGTCCGGTAGAGTTTTCAGAGCAGGGTGGAGATCACTGCAGGAGGCCTATGAGAAAGCTGGTGCAAGGGAGTGGAAAGGGTAAAAAGACACGGCCTTCGGAACCAAACTGGCCCTGCTGACTTTCAGGTTTCCCTGGCTACCAGCTCTGCCGTCTTCGGCGCAATCCTTCACCATGCTGAGCCTTGATGCTCCCTGTCTGTAAGCTGGAAGAAGTAGATTTGCCTCCTTGGGTTCGTATATAGGTTAACTGAGATGATTTCCAAAGTATCTGGCACCATGTCTTGTATTTATTGCCCAATCAGTAAATATGAGGGGCTCACCACAAAATTCATGCAGAACGAATGTCATGGGAAAAATCATGCATGGATTTCAAAGGTTTTTGTACCAAAATAAACAAAATAAACTTCAATTTCCATGAAATTTTTGAAGTCTCCTTTCATGAGTCCCCCTACACTTGGTGTTGAAGATTTTTGAATCATTCGAATCATACTGACTTGGATATATTAACCCTGAGCGATGTCATTCTACTCAGTTTAATATAGTTTATTTACTCAATTACATATTAACTTATGCCAACATTTTATTTTTATATAACTTAGAGTGATTGTATCTTAACATCTTAGTATACTAAACATAAATATTTGATATTGACTGAACATGTATCAATGAATACGTATTGGGTGTGTGTTATGTCCAAGACAAGTGTATCATTCACCTATTTTTGCATTTCAGGTGATTTAAGTATTTTGACCAGATATTCAGATTTATTTATTAAAAAATCACAGTAATGGTGTATGGCAGATTGATTTTTTATTTTATTTTAAAAGTGTTAAAAGTTTCAATTTATTTATATTTTTTTTTCAAGATTTATTTATTTTAAAGGCAATGTGACAGAGAGGTAGAGACAGAGAGAGGGATATGTTCCATTCACTGGTTTACTCTTAAAATGCTGGCAAGGGACCGGCGCTGTGGCTCACTAGGCTAATCCTCTGCCTGCGGCACCGGCACACCGGGTTCTAGTCCTGGTGGGGGCGCCGGATTCTGTCCTGGTTGCTCCTCTTCCAGTCCAGCTCTCTGCTGTGGCCCAGGAGTGCAGTGGAGGATGGCCCAAGTGCTTGGGCCCTGCACCCGCATGGGAGACTAGGAGGAAGCATTTGGCTCCTGGCTTCGGATCGGCGTGCCGTCCGTAGGGGCCATTTGGGGGGTGAACCAACGGAAGGAAGACGGAAGACCTTTCTCTCTGTCGCTCTCTCTCTCTCTCTCACTGTCTAACTCTGCCTGTCAAAAAATAAAGAAAAAAAAAAGAAAAGAAAAGAAAAGAAATGCTGGTAAGACCCAGATCAAAGCCAGACCAAAGCCAGGAGCAAGGAAGTCCACCCTGGTTTCCCACGTGGGCCATCCTCTGCTGCATTCCCAGGTGCCTTGGCCGGAAGCTGGATCAGAAGCAGAATAGCTGGGGCTCAAACTGGCACTCCAGTATAGAATTATGGTGTCACAAACAGCAGTTGAACCCACTGTGCCACAACACTGGCATCTGTTTTTGTTTATTTGTAAGGAAGACAGATAGGTGGAGAGAGATCTTCCATTTGCTGGTTCACTATCCAAATGTTCACAAAACTCAGGGCTAGGCCAAGCTGAAGCCAGCAGCCAATCTGGGTCTCAATCAGAACTCAATCTGGGTCTCCCACGTGGGTGGCAGGAACTCAACCACTTGAGCCGTCACCTGCTACTTCCCAGGGTGCACATGAGCAGGAAGCTGGGATCGGGAGCAGAGCCAAGATTGGGATGCAAGTGCAGACATCTCCAACAGCGTCTTAACCAGTACGCCAAACACTGCTCGCAAACTAACTTGTAGAGCAATTCCACAACGTGATACAAGAATCTGAAGACAATTAGAGTCTGAAGAGGAGTTTAGCGAGCAGATACCCAGGCGGGAGTAGATGGCCGTGAGTTCGGAAAATGGGCCTTTCGTTGGTGTGTAAGGAAGGCAGGCTCACCTCATCAGCCCCTGAACTTCTGTTCATTCAGTGCAATATAAAATATTTATGAAAAAACTTTTATATAAATCTTTTCTTTTCTCAGAGGACTTGAAAAGCACACTTCCGCCAACATCAGACATTCCTGGGAAAATTTTAAAATCCAGTCAATCAACCAGTGTTGCTAACCATACAAAAATAAGGTACAAACCATAGAAGATTTTGCTTCTTGGCTAGAGAAATACATCATTTAGACACAGCCTAAAGTACATTATGCTCATAGTTCACAGACGAGGGAACATCCTTGTGGTGTGCAGAGGGGGAAAAGAGCCCCAAAGTCTTCCACCAAGTGATTCAAGTGCACGCCTGAGTTCTGATGATGGGAGCCTGGACTCAGAGTCCAAGACAGAGACGTGGGCTTGAAGCCCCACTGGCTCATGAACCATCTGTACACTTCTGGGGCCCGGGACTCTCTCTTCGACGGCAGAGTGAGATGGAGCAGGATGTGTTCTCTAACTCCAGGACTCTGTCATCCTGTTTTCTGGAGAAGACGGCAAATGGCTGAGAGAGCAAGGACTTTGAAATACCTGTCCACCTCAATGTGGACAAGAGCGACCAGCTATCATGTACTCAAGACAACCTCCTCAGGCTTCTTCATTTAGCTGGGTCAAAATTAGGGAAAGGCTACAGCTTTTGAGCCATTTGAGTCATTTTAGTATTTCATAACCTCAGTCGTGAAGACTTAGCTCTTAGGGGACTCACACTTCAGGCAGAGAGCATGGAAGGTGAGTAAGATCGAAGAGAGCAGCTTTCCTGAGAGGTTTGCCTGCACTGGAGACTAAGTGGTTAAAGCTAAGGATCATTGTCAGCATGAATTCCTTTATTCCTTAGGTTCAAATGGCACACTCAGCCCCATTCCTTAAGAAGAAGGCAGCTCTGCAAAATCGAGTTTTATGGACAATGGGCAATAAGTAGGAGAGTACTTCTAAGAGATCATGAAAAAAATGAAATAAAAGATAAGCTTATTTTAGTGCAAAAAATTGAAACTCATGCATAGGTTTTTCATAATATACATTTTTCAGGGCCTGTTTAGAAATCTCTCAATATACATGGATTTAAAAAAAATGTTTACACAGGGGCTAGCACTGTGGCTTAGTAGGTTAAGCATCCACCTGTGGCGCCGCATCTCATAGAGGCACCAGTTCAAGTCCCAGCTGTTCCAATTCCCATCCAGCTCCCTACCGATGGCCTGGGAAAGCAGTAGAAGATGGCCCAGGTCCTTGGGCCCCTGCATCCACATGGGAGACCCAGAAGAAGCTCCTGGCTCCTGGCTTCAGATCAGCTTAGCTCCAGCCATTGTGACCATTTGGTGAGTGAACCAGAAGATGGAAGACTTCTCTCTCTTTCTCTCCCTTTCTCTGTCGGTAGCTATGCCTCTCAAGTAAATAAATAACTCTTTGAAAAATGTTTACACCAAAGTAAGCACTTTTAAAAATTATTTATTTTTCTGTATTTGAAAGAGAGAGAGAGCGAGACAGAGACAGAGAGAGACTGAGATGACACATAAATATCTTCTATCTACTGTTCACTCCCTGAGTGTGGCAAAACCTGGGGCTGGGCCAGGCTGAAGCCAGGAGCTAGGAACTCAGTCTGAGTCTCCCACATGGGTAGCAGGGACCCAAGTACTTGAACATAATCTGCTGCCTTAGTGTGTGCTAGCGGGAAGCTGGAACTGAGAGCACAGCCAGGATTCAAATCCAGGCACTCTGATAAAGGCTGAACACTTGCCCCTAAACATATCTTTAATTCCATTCTCCACAAACTTTTCAAGGTACCCTTGTACACTACTTCCATGTACATCATCATAAAGCTTAAATTTCAGGACTCTCTTCATCACTCAATGGTGTGCTCAGGGACCTGAGCTAGCACAATTTCTGAAAACAAAGATAAACTCAGGTTGGCAAAGAGGAGTTGGAAACACTCCTACAGCATCCTCAGGGAGGGTTCCATAACTAGTGGGTGGGTGGCTCCTTTGCTGACTCTGGGTCTGGATTTCACCTTGCAAAAGCGTAGGCCATTGCTGTGAGGAGCATCAGCTGTTTGGATTGCAGACTGAACAGAATGATGTAGGCAGGTAGGTGGTGTCAGCAGGAGGAGCTGAGGTTTGACAACCCAGCCCACCCCATAGTTTGACAGCCCTGGGTAACCTGTGTGAGGCGTGATCCACCACAGGACAGCTCCAGCTGCCTGTGCAGAAGCACCTGCCATATCCACTCATGTGACAGCCCAATCTGCGTCAGCCAAGCTCCCTTTCCTTTTCGGTGTGCCTCCTGAACCTCCTTCCTCTCTGTGTTCCTCCCAAACCCACCTTGCATGTTCCACCAAGTCCCCTGCCCTTTTACACATAGTGGAAGCTGCAAATTCAACAAGGTTGCAAACGTAGAACCAGTCCCAGCTAGAAATAGCCAGTATGGCTGCAGGATGCATCTTCACCATGACTTTTAGGTAATCCTAATAAAATTAGCACGGCTAACACTCCATTCCCATCATGCACTTGAGGCCATGACTTCTGATATTTCTAAGAAAGGGCATGAAAATGGGCAGTACTCAAGCTCCACTCCAAACTCCGCCCCTTTTGAATATTCAAGTAAGCCTCACCCAGCCACCATCCCCTATTCCTCTTTTTTATGTTTTAAAGATATATTTATTTATTTACTTGAAAAGCAGAGTTAGAGAGCAAAGGAGAGACAAAGAGAGATCTTCCATCTGCTGGTTCATGCCCCAAATAGTCATAACAGGCAGGACTAAGCCAGACTGAAGCCAGGAGCCAGGAGCTTCTTCCAGGTCTTCCATCTGGGTGCAGGGGCCATCTTCCATTACTTTCCCAGGCACATTAGCAGGCAGTTGGGTTAGCAGTGGAGCAGCTGGGACTCAACCTGGTGCACATGTGGGATGCTGATGCTGCAGGCTATAGCTTTTTTGTTTGTGTTTGTTTGTTTTTTTTTTTTGCAGGCTATAGCTTTAACCCTCTACACCACAGCACTGGCCCTCACTATGTCTCTTGATAGAATAAAAGGACAGCTGAATCCTTGGCAAAGGGGAGGGGTGTCTTTTTCTGTCTCCTGGCTTTTTTTCCCATTCTCTTTCTCTCTCTTGGGCTTGCCTGCACGTGGTTCCTGTGCTTGGGTTTAAATAAATCCTGCTTTCTTGCATACCTGTATGCTTCCACCTTAAATTCTTTCACACATGGCAGGGAGAGCCTGGAATAAGCCTAATCAGGAGCCCCAGTACCCACAACAGAACCACCTCTGGGGAGTGGCCATGTAGGGCAAGAGATAAGGGATGCAGCCTCTGTACTCTGTAGAAGGCAAGGACTGACCTTCTCCACAAGGAAAAGTGTGTTTCCGAGGCATATCTATCTACATTGTTTCCAGGGAGGTTGATAATGGCCTGACGTCACCGAGGTGGACAGGGATGGAAAGATGCAGTGTGTGTGTGTGCAGGGGGTTGTAGCGTTGGCTCCCACAGCATAGCTGTAGACACAGGCTTATGGGAAATCACATGAGTTAGCATGACTGTGCTAGATGCTCACAGCACGGGTGTGGGTCAGTGAGGGCGCTCAGAGTGTGAGTGTCCCATGGAGGCGGGCATGGGCTCTGCCCAGGGACTGCAGTCTTGGGCACATTGTCTGCATTTCTATGCCTCAGGATCCTTTTGGGTCCACAGGGTTTTGTGAGTCTCTATGAGAATGAAACACAAACCAGTACAGGCAGCACAAGAGCAAGGCCTTGATGAATGCTAGGCATTATTGCCAGTAATCATTCTACAGAGGCTCGCCCTTCTCTGCACTTACCAAACGGACACATGGCTTTCATCAAATGATCTCACCTTTCAAACTGCTGTCACAACCTTCTAGGAAAGGACTCATTTGTTTATTTTTCCCCATACATCTTGTTATTTTTTTTTTATTTAACAGGTAGAGTTATGACAGAGAGAGAGAAAGAAAGGTCTTCCTTCTTTTGGTTCACCTCCGCAAATGGCCGCCATGGCTGGCACTGTGCCGATCCGAAGCCAGGAGCCAGGTGCTTCTTCCTGGTCTCCCATGTAGGTGCAGGGCCCAAGGACTTGAGCCATCTTCTGCTTTCCCAGGCCACAGCAGAGAGCTGGACTGGAAGAGGAGCAACCGGGACAGAATCCGGTGCCCCAACGAGGACTAGAACCCGGGGTGCTGGTGCCGCAGGCGGAAGATTAGCCAAGTGAGCCATGGCACCAGCCCCTCCCCATGCATCTTGTGATATACATGTTGAGAAGAAATTCCACTTACAGGTGAAAAACCAACATGGTGAAGTTTGCTGTCACACAACTCATGGGTAGTAGGTCTGGGGCAGTGCCCTCTTCCCCCATGGACGCTGTCCTGGGAGTCAGTCTATTTCAGAAATTCTGTTGCCTCCTGCCACAGGCACCTCTGGACAGCTCCCTGGGAGCCAGGCTGCCCCTCCCCGCTGCCCCCCTCCCACGACAAGGTGGGATGAAGAAGATAAAGACAGACGCAAAAGTCCCTCTGACCAGAGCGCCCAGCCATTTCAGCAAAAAGCAGACTGTGTGAAACATTTGTGTGGATGTAGGGACTGGAAGAACGCAGGCTGCACGGAGCCAGCCCTTTCCTGCGTTGTGTGGGAGGCTGAGCCTCAGCCTTGCTCCCCTAGCCCAACCAGAGTGAGCGGCTTCCCAGTCTCCCCAGCGCCACTTGGGGACCCCGAGTTCTCATTTTCAAGGCACGTGCTCGTCTTTTCCCTTAAACGTGCTGTTTTCCTGAAGGAGTTTATCTAGAGCTTTACCCAAAAATCCTGATAAATTAGAACTAGCAGCCTGGCCTGGGGTGCATTCTGCTCTGTGTGTGTGTGTGTGTGCTCACTGGCCGACCCCTCACGCATCTTCCCAAGCTGTACGTTGCAGCTGCACATGTTTTGTGCTGTGCCGTCCTCAGAGCCCCTGCTTTGTTTATTTCTCTGCAGGGCCTGACCATTTCAAAGCCAATCAGACTGGATGGAAACTCAAGGGGGTGTTTAAAAAAAAATTCCTCACTACCAATTGCCCATATGTTTTATGCAAACAACAAAACACAGCCAGGGCATGGTGAATCTCCTTATTTGGTTCAGTTCCTTCAGCTGCTGCGATATACAGGATTTTGCTCTTTCCCTTATGGCTGTTTATTTTCCCTAATAGTCTTTTTGGAGGGACCTTATCAGAAGCATTCAGAGAAGCACAGTCAGTTCTGTCTAGTGGGTCAACTTTGTCTCCAGTGTTAATCTAGAAATTCTAACTGCAATATTTCCTGAAAAATGTCTGATGCCCCAGAAGCCACAAATGCAGTTATTAACATGCAAGTTGAAGAATTTATTCCCAGGTATTCAAACATAGGAAAATACATAGACGCTACTGAGGAACAAATGAACCCAAAAGAACCATTCTGTCACCTGATTCCTGCCACCTTTATGTTGCTTTATGCATCCTATTTTTTCTTTCTTTTTTTAAAAGATTTATTTATTTATTTGGGAGGCATAATTGCAGAGGAGAAAAGGAATGAAAGAAAGCGAGAGAGAAAGAGGTCTTCTATTTTCTGGTTCACTCCCCAAGTGGCCACAGTAGCTGGAGCTTGACCAATCTGAAGCCAGGAGCCAGGAGCCTCCTCCAGGTCTCCCACGTGGGTGCAGGGGTCCAAGGGCTTAGGCCGTCTTCTACTGTTTTCTCAGGCCATAGCAGAGAGCTGGATCTGAAGTGGAGCAGCCAGGACATGAACCAGCTCCCATATGGGATGCCGGCACTGCAGGCCACAGCTTTACTTGCTATGCCACAGCGCCGGCCCCTCTTTTTTCTTTTTGGTATTTAAAATTCTGCATTAATATAAGATGAACAAGTTTCATGGATTTCATATATACAGATTTAAGAACATAATGGTACTTTCTACCATATCCGCCCTCCTACCCACGCTCCCACCCTCTCTCTTCCTTTCTTATTTTTTTCTTATTTTTTCTTCTAATTTTTATGATGAGATACTTTCAGATTAGTTTATAATCAGAAGCTTAAGCCTCCACCAAATAAAAAATTCAACAAATAGTAAGTAACTCCAAGCTGGATGAAAATGTTGGGGAGAAAGCTTGTTTATTTGGGGGGCCTTAAGTGTTTTTCTAAACACATGGGGTTTGCTGTGTCTGGAACGGGCACCGTATAGACATGCAATGTGTGATCCAGGATGCCCTGGGGCTGAAGGCCTAGTTATCCTGGGGAGTGTGGATGTCTCTCCACGAACTCTCTAGAACAGTCTCCAAGGAGGGCCAGCTCTGACCAGCGGGTGGGCTGGCTTTCACTGCCGACAGGCTCAGTAGAGGTGAAGTCAGCCTTCAGAAGTCTGGAGCTCAGGGAGCAGGAACTTGAAAGCAGAGTAAGAAAATGCTGCACCGCGGACTTCCTCACTGCTCCAAGGCAGCTGTGAGGATGCAGAACTTTCTGGCTCTGTGTCACTCAGCACGCCCACAGCCTTATGCCAATTAGACCCAGAGCTGCTTCGGTCGGGGTCCCTGCATTAGTCTTGCTGCACTGAGCCCTGTGTCTGGGCTGAATGAGGGTCATGCACACACTCAGGCAGCCTGGCATGGAGCAAGGGACGTACAGCCAGGCCAGGGTCAGGTTCCCGGCTGGACTGAGCACCCTGCAGGTTCCAAAGCAGAAGGCTTCCAACCCCAGCAGCTTGCGCTGGAGGTCGCGT
Source organism: Lepus europaeus (assembly GCF_033115175.1). Classification (NCBI taxonomy): domain Eukaryota; kingdom Metazoa; phylum Chordata; class Mammalia; order Lagomorpha; family Leporidae; genus Lepus; species Lepus europaeus. Next base: position 93,740,844 of record NC_084839.1, read on the forward strand.
GAGATAATGTGGTGTCTTTCAAAGTTCAGGCCATTACTTAACACTGGCATTGCTTCCCCACACTTTTGCATTCACTCTGTTTTCTAAATCACCCCATCCACTGGTGGCACACGGAGCACACCTTGGGAACCACTGGGATGGTGTGGCTGAATTAGCTGCCTCAACCTTGGTTGCTGGTGGCACCATCCCCTCTGCTCAGTCTCCTCATCCTTGAGCCTGGGGGCATCCCATGCTGACCTCTCTGTCCAGCATCCTGGAGGGACTTCTGTGGGATACGCTGGCATTGCACCCAGGCCAGGTCACTAGGCCAGGCCCCTTGACGTGGGTGCAGCACTGACTGATCTGAGCATGACTGGTGACCGGCCTTCCGCAGAGCCATCCCTGCACCCGCGTGGTACTTCCCTCATTACTCCTCTTTCCTTACAAGCTCACCATTCAAATCCTAGCATACCTGAGTTGGAAACATCAGAGGTCCAGAAATGGAGGGATGATGTCAGCTGGCAGTGGGGGAGGCAAGTTGACTGCCAGACCAGGAGGAGACCACAGGTCGGCGTTGCATTTGAAAGTTGAAAAGAGCTTCCTTTTTAGCGGAAGTTAGTGCAGCCAGCAAGTGAGTTCCTGAGATCTCACAGCTGCTAAAAGCCACAATGAATATCCAGGTCCTTGATTTCCCCGGGAGCTGCTAGGAGCTCTTCCATCCAGAACTGGGGACCTGTGTGTCTCTGTCCTCCAAACCTGGCGGATGCTTAGGGATTATTTATTTTTGGTAGACCCACACCTGAGAGGCAGGGAAAGAGAGCTTCTCTTTGCTCACCTATTTTTACCTTACCACCTGGAACAAGGTGGAGAGGAGAGGAGGGAGCCAGAGGCGGAGGCCATCACACAGCCCGCACAGCCTCCCAACCCCGTCCCCGGAGTGCTGCCCGCCAGCACACCGTCTCTGTCAGTAATGAATGGCATAGGCTCCCCTGAGAGGCACAGGACTGACCCAGAGCTGGGGTGGGGCTGGCCCTGCCGGTGCACAAGGGCCAAGGAATCCGTGGTGCTGGGAAGGAAGAAAATGAGGCAGTGATGCCTCTGAAGTGGGTCTTCTTGTCCATACACTGCAGAAACATTTAGCCGGAAAGAGAGGCATCACCTCCACCAGGTTTTTCCACGCCTTTCATCCAATGTTCAGCTATCTTGAAACACCAGATGTGGACTGGCATTTCAGTGTCCCTTCAAAGGCCAAAATATGGAAGGTGATCAAGCATCCTTTCGGAAGCCTTATGAAGATACATGAAGAAATAAACTGGGCTAGGTTAAAACCTAGACTCGTGTGATAATGGACTGAATGTTTGTGACCTGCGCCTCCCCCCATCATATGTTGAAATCTGACCCCCAGTGTGATTGACCTGATCTCTTCCACCTGTGAGCATACAATGAGAACTCCACAGTCTGCGACCCGGAAGAGGGTCCTTACCAGAACCTGACCATGCCGGCACCCTCGGGCTTCTAGTTTCCAGCCTAGTGAAATAGAAATTTCTGTTTTTTTTGTTTTGTTTTGTTTTGTTTTTTTTTAAGTCACCCAGTCTTCAACAGCTCAAACAAACCAAGACACTAAGTGGAGATACTTTTCCTGGGGATGTTTGCTAGGGTTATAGAGACATAAAGATAGAATCATAGACTAGATTTTTTTATTTATTTGAAAGGCAGAGTTACAGAGAGGCAGGAAGCAACACACACACACACACACAGAGAAGGAGAGAGAGATCTTCCATCCACTGGTTCACTCCCCAGAGGACCGCAATAAGGGGGCTGGGCCAGACCGAAGCCAAGAGCCAGGAGTTTCATCCAGGTCTCCCACGTGGGTGGCAGGAGCGCAAGCATTTGGGCCATCTGGCTGCTTTTCCCAGGCCATTAGCAGGGAGGTGGACCAGCAGTGGAGCAACTGGGACATGAACCAGAACCACATGGGATGCTGGAGTCACAATCGGCAGCTTTGCCCACTATTGCCCCAATGCCAGCCCTATGCTGTTAATATTAAAGGCAATAGTTACATACAATTTCACTGTATAGTAGAAATTTTTATTTCAAAGCTGGAAAATATTCAATATTAGAATTTCTGCTACATGTAGGTCGTTTCATATAAATCTTTTGTGCATTTTATGACTATGAAATAAAACATGCTGTAGGGCTCCTATGATAATACTTACTAATAAAATAAACAGAGGAAAAAAATTTTTTTTTAAATAAGGAACTTCAGCTTTTTCAACTTGAACGCTGGAATGTTTTCCGTCGGTGCGAGATTTAGAATAAGATCATTTCCCACCCTTTTGATGCCTATCTCTGCTGGAGTTACAATGCTTACTAAAGTAAGTGTGTTGAAGGTTAATCCCTACAGGGTAAGGAGAGAATGTATTGTATCCTAGTAGTCCACTTGGGGGAATCAACATTCTTTTCCTGTAAAATTTTTCATGGGAATTCCTGCTAATAGTGTGACAGGTATCTGACAGCAGAAGCAGAAGATAAAATAGATACAGAGAGTTATTCGATTTGTGATCGGGAAGAAGGAAGCCAGAGAGGGCTCAATGGCTCCTGAAACCACCACCCCCCTGCCCGCGGAACAAATGCAGATGAGCTCAGGCCCACAAGTTGTGATCCAGGGAAGAAATCTGTTCTCTAATGTGGGGGGCACAGTGAGTGGGAGATACTGGTGAAGCCCCCCCGAAAGATTAACCCCTTACTCCTCCAGTGGAGAATTGGCAGAACCAACTGCAAAGGATGGAATGGCAGCATTGGCTGCGTGTGTCTGTGTGTGTGCACACACACAGAGGATGTGAACTCCTGTGCTGTGGCTCAGCAGTGTGAACTCAGAACAGAGCTCTGCGGTGGGCTCACTTCTTTGTTTCCCCTTTCCCCCAAGGAGAGGAGAGACATTGGAAAGACAGCCATCTCCCTTCCTGTGCCTAAGGATGAGACATTACTGGCACAAGGAAGGGAATCTGATCCGTAAGCATGCGACGCTGCTCACACTACAGAATTTATCTATGTGTGGAGTGTCAGAGTCTATTACGGTTTTGTGTGGGGCTGGATCAGCTTAAATACCTGGGATCCAACTTATCCTTCAGCATATGAAAATATTGGCTCGGAAGAGAGTTCTCGGTAACTAATATAATGCAGAATAGTGAACAGTAGCCAAAAAGAGAGACGATGGAAAGCCAATCAAAGGGAGGGCAGATGTTTAAAACATCTTTTGCTTTTTGGACTGTGATCCAACAAAAGCAATTATGCTTGTGCCTTCTCATTCTCCAAACAGGAGAGAGGCACGCTGAGGTTTCCCAGTGTTCTTGTGTTATCTGTGCTTCTTGTGCTGAACAGGGGGAGGATGGTGACGCCACGTCTAGCCAAGGGCTATCAGTGCCAAGCAGGGGACAGTGAAGTTGAGGTGCTCCCAGCCTCGCGGGTGGAAACTCCCCTGAGGGTACCTCAAAAAGTTCAGGAGAAAATGGAATTCGAAGATGTTTATTTTTTGTGCATTTTTTTTAAAACTAGGCATAGTTTCTTCATAAAACCCATTTTCTGCAGATCTTTTAATTAAAAGATCCGGGGCTGATGCCATAGCACAGTAGGTTAATTCTCCCCCTGCAGTGCCAGCATCCCATATGGGTGCCGGTTTTAGTCCTGGCTGCTCTACTTCCAATCCAACTCTCTGCTATGGCCTGGGAAAGCAGTGGAGGATGGCCCAGGTCCTTGGGCCCCTGCACCCACATGGGAGACCCAGAGGAAGCTCCTGGCTCCTGTCTTCGGATAGGCGTAGCTCCAGCAGTTGTGGCCATTTGGGGAATGAACCAACAGAAGGAAAACCTTTCTCTGTCTCTCCCTCTCACTGTCTCTAACTCTACCTCTCAAATAAGAAAAAAGATCCCTCACATGCATAGATTTAAACATTTTTGACACCAAAATAAACCTATCTTCTAATTCTCCTTCTCCATGAACTTCTCAAAGTGCCCTTGCACATAGAACCTAGGACCATGTGCGTAGCTCCAGATACGAAGGCCAAGTAAACCCCGATTTCTAACAGACAAAACTGTCCCCAGAACAAAACCAGGGGCCCATGTGCGAGTGGCAAGGGTGGTAGGTATTTTGTGTGCCTTTGTCAGAGATGAGGAAAGCAAGCAAAATAGAGGTCCTGATGTCTCTGTGACAGGAGACGTGGTGACTCCCCGCCTGTTTTCACCACTGGAGGGGCTGGAGAGAATAAAAACGCTCTGGTTTGAGCGCACCTCAGTCCTCTCTGCATACCGACAACTGCGCATCAAACAAAGGTGTCCTTACCCTGTGCTACTAGATAGAAAACCCCCGAATGGTGGAGAAGAAAGAAGGGTGAGCAGGAGAATCATTTCATTTTATTTCCTTATATGTACAAACATGAATAATTTGACATGCTGTTTAGACAGTTTCTCCCTAACTTAAGTCTTTTAATTAAAATGAAAGGAAGGAAATACGCTTTAAATATGAATGCAGGAAGGTGCAGGCTGACATCCCTAGCTTCCTCCTCCTCTCTCTCTGTTGTTAGCGAGCACAATACGACTTCGGCTTCGCCTGCTGCCTTTTCATAATGTTTACGGTTGTTTTCAGTAACACCTAAACCATGCTGAATGTGATATTCCCCTTATTACATGTCAGGGGTACACAGGAATCCAGAGCCAGCCCCCTTCCTCTGCTATTTACTTTGGTGGCAAATCCGTCAATGTATTTTCCTCCACTCACCAGGCAATATTGCAGGGCTGCCTGCCGCCGGGAAGGTAAATGCTAACTTTTCAGCCTGTGCCAAGCGGCACGCCCTCAGCTCGCCACCGAGTGAATGAGAGCAGTATATTCGGGGCTGAAAAATGGGCTCGGATGTTGGCCCTCATAAATTACGTGATTATTAAAATGCTGTGTGGTTCCAGCCCATATTATTTTATTTTACCTTTTGCCGGCTCCCTCGCTGCCTGCTCCGGGTTGCGTCTGTTTTCTCTGTGCTTAACTTGTAAAATGCTAAACAAGTTTTGATATTTACCTGTTTATGATTAAATTGCAAAATGATCTGCTTAGTTCTGTTCTAAATTAAGGTCTGCATTAAATGTCATAGCATTTATCTTTCATAAAATGCGACAGCAAGGACACTAATTTCCTAGGTATTCAATCACTGCCCCGTGTCACTGGAGAGGCAGCCTGGGAGCGAGCCTGCCCACAGTTCACAGCTCACTGACAGCCCTGAGATGGAATCATAAAAGTCAATTAATCATTAAAAGCTGTTACAAGCCCATATCGAACCAGTCTGGCACAAAATGTTAATCAGTCCAATATCAATATAATAAATTCCTGCAAATTGGAGCGATCGATACGTTTAGGGCCTAATGAATCAATTTGAGGGCACTGGGCCGCTCCTTAGGGTCCCTGTGACATGGCAGCCCGGCGCGTGCTACATCTCTAGGCGCACTGCCAACAGAGGTCACCTATCCTAACAGGCTGTTCGCTTCAGCCGCAGTTACCACGGTGACAGCATGTCACCGTTGCCCTAGTGTCCTTCTAGGTAAGGTGGAAACCAATGCATCACTGCCCTTGATGGATTTGTCAATAATACTTAGCAGAGGAGGGGGGCTGCTGGCATAACACTCGCAGGTCTCCAGTCCCTGAGCAGTTTGGTGTGATTTAATTGTCTGAAGAGGTGTGTGCTTCTGCATATATGCAGGAACTAAGCACGGGTCCCAGGCAGAGGGTGTGGGAGCCCTGGGAAAGCAGCACAGAAAATAACCAGCAGCCAGAGCAGTGGCCCGGCTGGTGTTACATTAACCAAGTCGCTGCGTAAGTAAGCAAGAACCTGGCGCTTCTCAGATGAAGAATTTATTAGCTACAAAATTTTAATACATTACTCATGAGTGGAAATGAACCTGCGTATTAACACCGCCAAGGCTGGGACTCAAGGCGTTTCCAGACACCTGCTGACGGGCTGTCGATGTCCACCAAGGGAAGTCCATCAGGGGCAGCTCGAGGGATTGGTGGGTCTCTGTCTCACTCGCTCTGTCTCTGTCTCCCTCTCCCTCCCTCCCCCCATGACTCTGAAAGCCTGAAGAAACAGGACAACCCAGAAATGGGGTTTTAAAAATCAGCCTCTTTTTTTTTTCTTCCCACAACCAGAGTTTTCATGTTTCAACACATTTTATCTTTTGTTACCCCTATTAAAACTGACCAGTGAAGGGAGCCAAGAGCAGTTTCGGCATCACGGAGTGGAAAGAAAACTCTTTAGAGATAAAAGAACTCTCAGCTACAGAGACTCTGGGGAATCACTTTGCTCCAGAACCTTCATTGTCATTTAACATAAAACATAAAGGTTACCACTGAATAAAATAATACCCTGGCTGATTATCTTAACAGTCTCAAAGCACAACTTTTTCCCCGGATTCCTATCATAGCACGCATGGACTACGCTTGCTTGCTTCTGGGTTGTTTTATACCTTTCTGTCCTGCCCAGAGAAAATTTCTGTTTGGTTTAACCCCCAGTGGTTATTGTGCGCACTTCCCTTACCATCTTTTATTCCCTTATAGAAAAAAATGGAAGCTATGCCAATCTAAAGAAATGTTAATTTCGGCTAGCTAGTATTTTAACAGATTTTTTTTTTCTTACCTGAAGAGGTAAAAAAAAAAAAAAGGAGAGAAAAAAATCATTTTATATAATAGTGGTCTGAATTATAGGAAACATCAAAATAAATTACAAATTCTCCGCTAAAGAAATCACTATTCAACACATTGAGACAGGGTGATGTTAAGGCTGTGCAGACAAAGGTAATGCAGTGCCTCCACTTAATTGCCCTGACACCGGGTTTAGTTCTTCCAGCTACACTCTGAGAGCTAAAAATCTCTCATTGTTATTAATTGTATTCCTTTTAGGATGTAATGTCATATCGCTGCAGGCTGAGCTAATGAAACATACCCATATTACCAAAATAGGCATATTTCTTTTTGTTCACCGTGTTCTATCAAAACTGTCTACTGAAGACATTTTGTTAAAGATCCTTTCATAAAGTCACATAAAGAATCTCTCAACTTCCTCAACATTTCTATTACATGATTACTAAAATGCCCAGGAGGACTAAACAATATAGTGTGAATTCAGTTATCCTCCAAGACTTTAGAAAGATTGCTAATTCCTGCCTCTGATTTATGTTAATATTAATGCTAGATTACATGCTATAGCTTGCGAGCCTCTGCTGCATACCAATTCGCACAAAGGCAGGGCGCGCCCATGCACTGGAGCTATATGCCTCTATTCTAATGAGAAGCTGAATTATTTATTTCTATTTATCCTACAGGAGTTCACTTGACCCCGGTCCCATTTCCTCTCCCTACTGCAGATCAATGGGTGTAAACATGACTTCAGAGCTGCTGCACACTTTGTATGGTCTGCTCTTTTTCAGCCACAAGGCACGGCAATAGGCAGTAGACAAAAATGTTACACCACTAAGAGAATTCATTTAAGCATTTATTTGAGGTAAACTCTCCTAATTAAGTCAACTTTAACACAGACACGCGAATGGCACCATGCATGTGTGTCTGGCGCCTCAGCCTCGTCTGGTGAGCCCAAAGGAAGTCAGGCAGCAGCAGGCCAGGGAGACAGCTAATAAATTCAGCGTCTCCTTCCTATAACCTTTCTGCTGGAGAGACGTGTGTCTGTGGGGGACCAGGGGGCCCTCCACTCTCTCTCTGGTACCTAAGTCAGCTGCGGGAGAAGGATGTGTGGGCATTCTGCCGTTGCCTTGGCACTTGCCTTGGTGGGTCTGGTGCATGGCAGGCCCAGTACTTCTGGGTCCCTCGTATTCGGGGGAAGGCGGTGGTGCTCGGGAAAGAAGGAAAGTTAGAGAGCAGATTCAGCCTCCAAGCTACGAGATGGCCTTTGCTCTCGGGGCAGAGAAGCTTCCAGAAGGCCCAGTGTGTGAGCTAGGACTAGGTGGGGTGGGGTGTGAATGAAGTATTTATAAAGCTCTTTGAAGCTGATTTTCCATCAGAAGAAGCATGAGTGGTCAGCCATCAGAATTTATAAATTTAGAATTTAGGCCACCCAAAGTGGTCCATTAAAGGGGTAATCTTTCTATGCCACTGTTGGAGGGACACTTACCCAGGACTAATCTTTTTTTTTTCTTTGACAGGTAGAGTTATAGACAGTGAGAGAGAGAGAGAGAGAGAGAGAGAGAAAGGTCTTCCTTCCGTTGGTTCACTCCCCAAATGGCCACCACAGCCAGTGCTGTGCCGATCTGAAGCCAGGAGCCAAGTGCTTCCTCCTGGTCTCCCATGCGGGTGCAGGTGCGCAAGCACTTGGGCCATCCTCCACTGCCTTCGCAGGCCATAGCAGAGAGCTGGACTGGAAGAGGAGCAACTGGGACTAGAACCCGGTGCCCATATGGGATGCTGGCGGATTAACCAAGTGAGCCACGGCACCAGCCCCTCCAGGACTAATTTTCATGGAGTGAACCATTGAAACCTTGTTTTGTGACCAGATTATGTATCTTTGGTTCCCCTGAACCTATCAGGGTAGAGTTTCTTGGGTGCCACTGAGGACCACTGTAAGGTGGATATAAGTCGAAATAGTAAAGCAAGACATCTTGGAAACCTAAGTTTGTGTTTGCATAGTAGTCCCCTCCCGCCCCTCCCATTCATGGAGCATACATTCCAAGACTCTAATGCATACCAGAAACTGGATAGAACCAGAAACTGGATAGAACCAAACACTATATAAGCATTTTTTTTTTTACTATACATACATACCTAGGATAAAAGTTCATTTATTTTTACTTGAGGGGCAGACAGGCAGAGACAGAGAAGCTCCCAAGCATGGGGCACGCCCTGCCCTGAATGCTTGTAATGGCCAGGGCTGGGCCAGGCTGAAGCCATGAATCAGGAACTCAATCCAGGTCTCCTGCATGGGTGGCAGAGATCCAACTACTTGGGCCATCTCCCGCTGCCTCTCCAGCGTGTGCATTAGCAGGAAGTGGCATCAGGGGTGGAACCAGGAATCAAACCTAGGCAGTCTGATATGGAAAGCAGGCATTCCTACCACAGGCTTAACTGGTATGCCAAGTGCCCAACCACATGATAAGGTTTAACTTAAAAATCAGCCACGGTAAGAGATTGGCAGCAACAACTAATAATAAAATAGAATAATTCTAACGAGATACCATAATAAAAGTTATTCAATTTCTTCTTCACAGAATGTTTTGTGCTATATTCACCTTTCTTGTAATGATGTGAGATGATGCAACACTGATGTAGAGAGGACCTGAGGTGAATGACATTGGCTTTGTGACGCAGTGTTAGGCAACTACCTGAGAATTACTTGGGACCTGAGCACTGTAATACCATGACAGTCAGTCTGCAAACAAAGCTGGCTACCACGTGATCAGCAAGCAGGACAAAGGGAGTGGGATGGTGTAGGAGTTCATCAGGATATTCAAAATGCACACAATTAAAAACTTGTGACTTTTTAATTCTAGAACTTTCTGCTAATATTTTTGGACCACAGTTGACCACATGTAACTGAAGCAGCAGAAAAGAAAACTCAAATGTGCATGGGGAGTTAAAATCGACCCAAAAATCAAGTGGTAAAGTGTTAGGAGCATACACAGTAAATGACAATATAGTGGAACTGATCCAGTTAATAATCAACAATCCGTGAAAAGTGAGTCTAAAAAAGAATACAAAAATATTAGGCTGGTGGAACTGGGGCTTATGATATTGTAGGATAGAATAATACTTATTTTTTTTTGACAGGCAGAGTGGACAGTGAGTGAGAGAGAAAGAGAGACAGAGAGAAAGGTCTTCTTTTTTGCCGTTGGTTCACCCTCCAATGGCCACTGAGGCCGGTGCACTGCGGCCGGCGCACCATGCTGATCCGAAGCCAGGAGCCAGGTGCTTCTCCTGGTCTCCCATGCAGGTGCAGGGCCCAAGGACTTGGGCCATCCTCCACTGCCTTCCCGGGCCACAGCAGAGAGCTGGACTGGAAGAGGGGCAACTGGGACAGAATCTGGCGCCCCAACCGGGACTAGAACCTGGGGTGCCGGCGCCGCAGGCAAAGGATTAGCCTAGTGAGCCACAGCGCTGGCCAGAATAATAATTTTTTACTGGAGTTCCTTACCCAAGCCGTGGAACCATGTACAGGGCAGCATACACACCTCCTTTGTATGCCCTGTATCGGGGCAGTAGTTCCTTGATGCACTCCAGGTTCTCGAAGGGAATGGGCTGGAGCTCTCAAGGCTCTGGTGCCTGGGGTGCAGGAGAGAGGCATAGAGGGGGTGGGAAGCCAAGCAGGAGAGCAATGCCAAGCAAGGCGATTTGGGGGGAGAGAGGTTGAGTCTCTGGATCTGCCACATTCCTCAGGCCAGTCTCTGCAGCAGGACCTGTGCCTCAAGTGTTAACTTACTGGAGAGTCCAGCACTGGATCCAGTATCCCAGGAGTCCTAGCTAGCCCCAAGACCTAAGATAACCATGTGGATATACTTCATCAGTGCAGAGAGCCACCATCGTGGTGACAAAGCCCAGTGGGGACCACGAAAGAAATGAGCAGCTGAACCTTGGAGCCATTGGCTGACTCATCCTCATCTTGGGCCATGACCTTTCAGCTCACAAAACGGAGTGGGTTGGATTCCACTCATTTTCCACGTTTGAAAATTTCATTCTATTCCAAGATAGATACCCGTGTCTTAGAAAATAGTCAGGTGGTACAAGTATGCACAAAGTGGCAGTCCCTCCTACTCTCACCCTCCAGAGTTCACTGGTCTTTCTGTGTGATGTATGCCATGTCAGATTTTATTTATCCATGTATTCATGTGTACCTGAAGAAGGGTTTCACTGTAGCGAAGCTAAATTCAATGTCTATTAGAGGCGCATAGATGTAAGATTGGAAGTCCAAAGTCAAGGTATTGGCAGAGCCCTGACTCTGAGGACTAAGGAAGAGTTGGTTCTAGGCTTGTCTCCTAGCTTCTGGTGGCATCCAGCAACCCCTGGCCTCTCTTTGCTTGTAGCTTTATCACTGCGGTCTCTCTATTCCCTTTCACAGGGTCACCCACCCTCTGTGTGTGTCTGTGTCCTTCTCCTAGGGGCACTGTCACTGGATTAGGACCCTAATCTGGTTTGAGCAAATCTTAACTTGATTGCATTTGCAAAAACCCTTTCTCCCAATATGGTCACATTCTCAAGTTCTGGGGGCTAGAACTCCAGTATAACTCTGGTGGGGTGCTGTTCGACCTCTCAAATATTTGACTGGAGATAGCCTTTGGAAGTCACCAATGAATGGATGGGATTTAAACTCACAGAACTTGATGAGTTCAATTATATTTTAACTTTGAGGTTTTTGTTTGCTTGATTGCTTCTTGGCATATAAACAATTTTCTATATTTATGTAGCTCAAGTTGGCAATCATTTCTCACATGGTTTCTAATTTTTGAATTATGCACAGAAAGGTCTTCCTTGCTCCAAGAGTACAGAAATATTCATTTTTCCCTTTATGCGTTCTACCCATTTGAATTTATTTTGGTGATGTATAAAATAGTGATTTTTTTTCCCAAAGGGCTAGTCAACTAACCTAATGATTTGTATGTAGTAACCCAACATTCCTGCATAGATATGCCACTTTTTATCATACAGAAAAGTGTTGTCTAGTTGGGTCTATTTCTGGATAATCAGTTAGATTTATTATTCTCTGTCTATTCCTGCCACTAAATATTGTCTCTATAGTTTCATTACTTATTTCTATTATATTTTAGTAGCAGGTAGGGGCTGGCACTGTGGCACAGCAGGTTAAAGCCCTGACCTGAAGCGCCAGCATCCCATATGGGTACCGGTTCTAGTCCTAGCTGCTCCTCTTCCGGTCCAGCTCTCTGTTATGGCCTGGGATAGCAGTAGAAGATGACGAAAGTCCTTGGGCTCCTGCACCCACGTGGGAGAACTGGAAGAAGCTCCTAGCTCCTGGCTTTGGATTGGCACAGCTTCAGCCATTGTGGCCCTCTCTTGAATGAACCAACAGATGGAAGAACTCTCTCTCTCTCTCTCTCTCTCTCTCTCTCTCTCTACCTCTCTCTGTAACTCTGACTTTCAAATAAATAAAATAAATCTTTTAAAAAAAGTAGCAGATAGAGTTTTTTTTTCTATTGTTACTCTTCTTGTTTTCTTCCAAAATTGTCCTGGCTAATTCCAAACAAATACTTATTCTCGCATATAAGACTTTGTATTATTTTGATCACATTAAAACAAACAAACAAAAATGAACAAATATTTAGGCTAGCAGTTAAGTTGCCTACATCCCACATGAGTGTCTAGGATTAATTTCTGGCTTCAGCTCCTGACTCCAGATTCCTGCCAGTGCAGAACCTGGGAAGCGATGGTGATGGCTTCAGTAAATAGGTTCCCTGTCACCCACTTGGGAGACCTGGGTTGTGTTCCCAGCTTCCGGCTCTGACTATACCCCAGCGGAAGCTACTGTGGGCATTTGAGGGATGAATCGGCAGATGGGAGCAGTATCTATTTATCTTTCTATGTATCTACCTATCTACATATCTATTATCTATCACATATCTATCATTTTTCTTATCTATCATCTGCATCTGTTTCTGTGTCTCTGCCCCTTGAATTAAATAAACAAATAAGACACAGAGTTCTGTTGGGTTTGCACTGTGTAGGACTCAGTGCTGCACAAGGCCCACATCCTCTCCATAAGAACAAAACTGTTTCTCCCTTATGCAAATCTTTTTTTCATTTTATTTCAAATGTAAGTCCCTCTGCAGATTTGTGGAATTTTCTTCACTTAGACTTTGGACATCTCCTGTGTGATGTATTCTTAGGCACTTCTTGTTTTTGTTTGTTTTTCTATTGTGAATGAAATCTTTGAATTACACCCCGGTTCCTCCTCCTACTCATTCTCCCATCAACCTGCTAGCAAGAACTGGCAGTTCTTCCTGAATCTGAAACATATGTCGAACCTATGCAGGCTTCCCTGCCGCCTTCCCTCCACCACCTCCTCTGGGTTATTGGGGTTTCCGTTTTTATCCCCTGTAATCCTTTTCTGCACACACCTGCTGGGGTCAGCTGTTGTCAGCGGCCCATTACATCACCCCCGTGTGCCCTGGTGACGTCCTTCAGTGGAGTCCTCTTCACCACATTGGAATCCAGGCTCCTAAGGTGTCCAGCATGCTTCTTGTGATGCTGTCACGTCCCTTGCTCTTTAACCTGTCATGCTCTTATCCTGTGGCTCTTTCTTTCCCCATCCCCAATGCAGGACTGTCCCCAGCAACCTGCCCCTGATCTTTCTCGTACTACTACCTGTCCTGAATTGCTTCCCAGCATTCACCACTGCCTGAAAAACCTTGTTTATTGCTGTCCTTGCTTGTCTTATATTGTGTATCTCCTCTAATTCCAAAGCAAGGTATTAGAGAACTGCCACTCTATCCTCTTAAAGCTGTGTCCTCAGTGCCTACCGGCACAAGGGAGTAAAGGAAGAAATCAGTAGGAAGTTGCCCCACGCTCCTCATCCCACCCCACGTCCACTTTTTCTTTCCACCTTACGTTTATATGATAAAAAGGTATAGCTATTAATTTTTGTGAGTAGCTGGTCACTGATTTCTTTTGCTTTGAAATAAGGTTTTCCTTAATTCTCATAGAGTTTTTCAAGTGTACAATCATATTATATCATCTGCAAATAATAAAAACTCTGCCTCCTTTCTTCCAGTATTTACAGCTTTCATTTTGTTGTTTTTAATTCCTTTGACTAATACTTCTGGAGCAATTTAAGTTTTGGCAGTAACAGAGACCTTTGACTTGCTACAGACTTTTGAAAGATTTTGCTACAAAACATTGAAACTGATATTGGAATGAATTATGTATGTGTGCTTGTGCACGTGTGACGTGTATTGTTTTATAATGTTAAGGACATGTGAATCTAGACACCCTCCCTCTTAGAGGAAGATTTTTAAAAAACTGGAATTGGCAATTATCTTTACTGAGATATGTTTCAGCATTTATTCAGGTCAATAAGTGATTGGTGATAATTTCTTAAAGTGGTGAATGATATACATAGGTTTCTTAGTAGTGATCTGTTAGGATGCACTGGAACCCTGCTTGGTCTTATGTGCCACAAGTAACAAACTACCCTGTAGAAATAATGTGGTCATTCAGAACTTGGTTCTGGAAGAGGAGATGAGACAAGCCAATCATTCCTTTACAGTGAAAAGCACAGAGCTGGACTGGAGTGACCTCCAAGAGCTGGGGATCATCCTGTCCTGGGAGAACGGAGCCACCTGTTCCCAAGAATGATCTGTGTCCATTATGACTGCATGATCCTCCATACGCTCGTGCTGGAACACAACCCGAGTGGGAGAAGCTAATATCAACTCCAATCAAGCGAGAGTGAGGAAGAGTTCTCTCTCTGAGCTGTGAAAGCACTCAGGCTTACCTCTATCTAGTTTAAATGTGGTTCCACTGAAGACTTTCCACAATGCTGTAGAATCAATTAGAATCGACCCCTAATCTAAGCAATGAATGAAGACACCAATTATGCTAAAATATTTAACTTAGCATTCAGTTGTTAAGACTAGATAACAATGCTTAGTTAATTACAGCCTGCTGTTAATACTAGAAAATACTCTGGCAAAATGGACAAGGAAGTATATACTTTTAATTCTCTTTTTCCTTCTTTTTTCTTTTTTTCAGTACTTGCACTTTGTTGAGATTCCTAGAGAACCAGATGGGTAATGAAAAGTCTCAAAATACCAGGTTTCACATGTGATACTAATATTGGGAGAAAAAAGTGACACTAGAAATTATTTAGTTATTCTGAAATCTGTCACTTCTTGCAAACAGCATCAGAATTAGAAAAGAAAGAATTAATCGTGTTACACGGTGTTCTCACATTTTCAACACAGCCAGTGAATTATAAAGCAAAAGCCCCTTAAAATGTACCCCAGAGCCCTTGTGGGCGCCCACACCCTACTCTCCAGCTGTCTCACGAGGAGAAAACCACATCCATGGTCCAGCCATCCAGAGGATCCCCTGGCAGTCTGGACGGGAGCCCAAAAGATCCACAGAAGATCCACAGGTAGGGCCTGGAATACAAAAGGAACACTCCTTGACCACCAGCCACGGAATGTGTCAGTCACCCAAGACAGCAGCTTTGAAGTGGGCAGTGGTTAAAATACCACTTGGAGCACCCCTAACCTGAATTGGAGTAACTGAGTTTGAGTCCTAGATCCAGCTCCTAGTTCCTGCTGAAGTACACCCTGGGAGGCAGCTCGTAGCTGGGCCCCTGCCAGCCACATGGGAGACCTGGACTGAGTTATAGGCTCCCAGCTCTGGCCTGGTGTAGCCCCCAGACATTGCATGCATTTGGGTATAGTCTCAGACTCTTTTGCTCATTCTCTCCCTCACTTTTCAAATGTTTAAAAAAAAAAAAAAAGCCAGTGAATTAAGATGAAATGTCTTGCAGTCCTTGATTTTAGCAGTCACCTGGGTGCCTGAGCCTCTCCCTGTCCCGCCAATCACCGCTGTCTATACCCGCTGTCTGTAGCAACCACTGCCGCCGCCTGGCTGCACCCTGTAGCAGCTGCCTGCACTGGCTGCCCTGGCTGCAGGCTGGGCTCCCAACAGCCACAGTCAACTCGCATTTTGACATGAAGCCATTTAAATGGAAATCCAGTTTTACAAAGCACAAGTGACTGGTAATAAAGATGTGAATAATGCTTATGAGAATTTTATTTAATTTTAAATCAATTGTGTATTCTAATTCATTAATAAAGGGAAAAGAAAGAATACAGGAATGCCTAATCTCTTGTCATTATTCAAATAGAAAAGAGTACTTCATCATATAAAATTCTTAGGGAAATTGTCAATTTCCCATTTTCCCCTGAAAATCTATTTTTGCAGAAGAACTTGGGACCAACTTGTTCTATAAAAAATTGAATTTGACTTTATTGGACATTATATAAACAAGGAAAAATAAGATCCAACCAATTGCTTGGCTGAATTTTTCACAATCTAATCATTTTTGTTGTTGAATAGAGGGTCTAAAAATAATGCTGTAAGCCATAAACAACTTGGATTTTGTAATAATGGAGTATCTAAGGAAAATATGATAAGTCTTATGATATAATTAAACACCCAAAAATGTTCTTTAGGGAAGAGATCTGGGGGTTCTCGCTACAAGATGGAGCTCTTTCAGTCCATGTCTTCTTTGGGCTGCTCTGTTTTCCCCCAGGGTCAAGTTGAGGGCAAGGTTGGGCAATGGTGATTATTTAGCTTTTGTTAGCTCCCTGAAGACCTAAACGAGCAGGACACCTATATCTATATGCACTCTCTTCTCTGCTGTATGAATTAAGTGGGAAAGAAAGGCAAAACAGGCTCTTGACTTACATGCTTCTTTTTTTACCATTTCTAGCTGTGGTACAGCAGGCAATCATTTAAACTCCCCAAGTCTTCCATCACTCATCTGTACACCAACAACACCTACCCCATGGGACTATGGTGAGAGTGAAGTAAAAAAATTATGTATCAACTACAGTGACAGCAAAGTGCCTAGTGCAGTGCCAGAGACACAGGAGGCAACCAAAAGGTATGAGCTGCTGTTTCTATTGTACACGAAGAGGAGGAGAGAACGCTCTGAATGCCAGAATCATTTTGCACCTATTCAGACTGCAGCAAATGGTTCTTGCTTTTCAAACTGGGTTTCAGTCGACTTCATTTTTTTAAGGTTTATTTATTTTATTTGAAAGGCAGAGTTACAGAGAGGCAGAGAGAGAGAGAGAGAGAGAGAGAGAGAGAGGTCTTCTATCTGCTGGTTCACTCCCCAGTTGGCCGCAACGGCCAGAGCTGCGCCAATCGGAAGTCAGGAGCCAGGAGCTTCTTCTGGGTCTCCCACATGGGTGCAGGGGCCCAAGCACTTGGGCCATCTTCTACTGCAGGTGGCGGCTTTATCCACTACATCACAGTGCCAGTCCCCTCGGTTGACTTTAGAAAAGAGTACAACGGTGTATGTCTAGAGCACGCTGGGGGAGCACTCACAGAGTCACAAGGAAATGCAGGGGATGAGGGAAAAGGCAGGCGCTGGCCATGCTGCATGGTAATCACACTTGCAGTGGAAGGGCAGGGAGAACGCACAGAGCTGGAAGCTTGGGCAGGTAAGTATGGTGGGAACTGTGTACTGAAAACTAGGAACAGTGTTTTTCCCAACAAGTGTGAGGCTAGTGTTGATGACTTGGTGGCCCCACATGCGCCCACAGGGAGAAAGTGGAGAACGTGAATTTATCCCACCGTGTTTCAAGTCAGGCTTTAAAAAAAAAAGTTAAGGAGGAGTATTGAGGGGGGAAAGTGGGCAAGAGAAGACAGCTACAGAGAGAGGAAGCGCCCTAAACTCAGGGGCACAAAAAGCTGGTTCAGGAAACCTCACTTCATCAGACACAATCATGAGATCTTTCCTATGAGACAGAGAGAGACGCAGACAGACAGAGACAAAGAGAGAGAGAAGGAAACCATAAGCCACATATCAGAAAAGAGCAGACAGTCTGTGTTTAAGTGAGTATGCAAATACAAGCTCCTCTATGGCAATAACATTGAAAGTATGAGGCTTCTTTCAGAAACTCCTCACTGATGATGACCTTGGAGCCAACTGTTTACACTCTTTGAGGTGTCCATGCTGCCCACTGCTCAAGTGCATGACTACCCATAACTGCCTCATCACTTTGTCCCCAGTGTCAGCCCCTTAGGTCCCTCAGCCCCCAGGGTGCTCACTGTCATGGAAGCCAACCCTTCTAGGGAGCTGGTTGCCATCACTGCACAAAGGCGTGTTGTGGGGCTTCCTGCAGGTGGGGCAAGCACCAAGCCCAGATCCCAGCATGGCTTACCAGCTCAATATAAGTTTTTGAATAACAGAAGGAGGAGTTTGGGGTTAAAGGTCACAGTGCACTCATGGAAGGCTGGCTCTGTCCCCATTCTTGGTTGGACTTTGTATTTCTACACAAAAATTTTTGAGCACCATCTAACAGAATGTTTCAAAAAAAAAAAAAAAAAAAAAAAAAAAAAAAAAAAACAGAGGGAGGCCAGCACTGTGGTGTACCAGTTTAAGCTGCCACCTTGCGTGCTGGCATCCCATATGGGTGCTGCTTCTACTCCTGGCTGCTCCATTTCTGATCCAGCTCCCTGCTAATGCACCTGGGAAAGCAATGGAAGACAGCTCAGGTGCTTGGGCCCCTGCACCCACATGGAAGACCTGGAGGAAGCTCCTGGTTCTTGGCTACTGCCTGGCCCAGTTCCAGCTCTTCCAAGTGTTTAGGGAGTAAACCAGCGATGGAAAAATCTCTCTCTCTCTCTCTGTAACTCTGCCTTTCAAGTAAGTAAAATATTTTTCAGAAATAAAAACAAAAAATAAAACCTCTGTAAGGGTGGACCCTACAGAGCTCACTAACAGGTGGATAGGAGTAATCTGCTCACTCCAAATACATGGGTAGCTTGGCCTGTCTCTCTTTCCTTCACAGTTCCAAGTGATCATTTGCCTCCTCCTTATTCAGGGCTTGAAAAGAAGACTCAGAATGCACACATATTTTATTTCACTATTTTCTCTTCTCTTACTTTGTTTTGGTGTAAAGTTGCTCCAGGCCTGAATGCTGAGCTGTGACCTAGGTCCCATCTCTCCCAAGATAGGATTGAGTGACATGAGGCACACTTCTTGGGGTGCTGCTCACCTGTCTAGGTGAGTACAAGCCTCAGTGAGGGGCTGCCACCACGCTGTCCCACGAGGACGAACATGTAGTGATGTCAGCCTCTGCTTCTGCAGTGTGCGACATTCACCGTGCCAAGGCCATTGTCACCTTGCAGACTGGTCTGGGCTTGCTTTGGACAGAGATTCTGGAATGTGTTCAAGCATTACTCATCTCAAATGTTTTCTTCTCCAATAAATTTTCATACTTGAATTACTACGGTAAAGATCCAGGATTTTATTTCATTTGCTTACACGGAGAGGGAAGAATATAATAAGGCTACTGAATAGAGCTCCAGACGTTGCTAACAACCCAGAAGCTAGGCAATCTCAACAAGGTTTTTTTCAGCCTTGTTCTCTGGTCCACATGGCCAGGGTGAGGTTTTGTGACTCTGCAACAAGCAGAGCATCTATATACTTGTTGGTATTTTTTATAAAGATTTATTTTATTTATTTGAAAGAGTTACAGAGAGGCAGAGAGAGAGAGAGAGAGAGAGAGAGAGAGGTCTTTCATCCGTTAGTTCACTCCCTGGATGGCTGCAATGGCCGGAGCTGCGCCGATCCGAATCCAGGAGCCAGGAGCTGCTTCTGGGTCTCCCACGCAGGTGCAGGGGCCCAAGGACTTGGGCCATCTTCTAGTGCTTTCTCAGGCCTTACATCAAGCCGGATCGGAAGTGGAGCAGCCAGGACTTGAACTGACACCCATATGGGATGCTGGCACTGCAGGCAATGGCTTTACCTGCTACACCACAGCACCAGCCCCTCATCTTTCTATACCTTCAAAATAAACAGGGGCTGGAGTTTGGCATAGCTGTTGCGATGCTGCTAGGGACACCTGAATCTCATGTCAGAGACCCGGATTTGAGTTCTGGCCCTGCTTTAAATTCTGGCTTCTTGCTAGTGAGTTCCCTGGGAGGCAGCAGGTGACAGCTCAAACAGTTCGGCCCCTGCCACCTATGTGGGAGGGCTGGATGGAGTCCCTGGTTCTCAAGTTCGGCTTGGCCCTGCCCTGGCTGTTGCAAGCATTTGGAGAGTGAACCGGTGGATAGAAGAACACTCTGTTTCTATGTCTCTCTGCCTATAAAATAAATAAATACATTAAAATTTTTTTTTAAAAGAAGCATAGTGGGTTAAGCCACCATCTGCAGCTCCAACATCTCATATGGATGCTGGTTTGAGTCCCAGCTGTCCCACTTCTGATCCAGCTCCCTGCTAAGGTGCCTGGGAAAGCAGTAGAAGATAGCACAAGTCCTTGGGCCCCTGCACCCATGTGGGAGACCTGGATGAAGCTCTTGGCTCCTGGCTTCAGCCTGGCCCAGCCCTGGCTGTTGTGGCCATTTGGGGAGTGAACCAATGGATGGAAGTTCTCCCTCTCTCTGTCTCTAATCTCTCCCTCTCTCTCTGTAACTCTGACTTTCAAATAAATAAATAAATAAGTCTTTTTTTTTTTTAAAGCTAAGCCCATTTTGATTTCCCATCATTAAAACAGGGGTGGAGGGGGACAAGAATGATTCACTTTATGCACTTGATCTTGGCCAAGAGGCCAATGATGATTCCCTTCATGTACACACTGTCTTTGGACGGAGGCTCATTCACAAGTGTCCAGTTGTTTAAGTTGGGAAGCCCCCACAAGGTACTGAAAACACAACTAGATTTTCCATTGTCCCTCACATTCTGCTTTCATTCCAGCTCCTCTGTCAAAGCCACATACTTATTTATCCTCTCTGCATATGTTCTTGGGATATTTCTGTTTAGTAAGAAAGCAATATCAGTGTGCATCTCTGTTTCATTAAATTTGTCACACAACAGAATATCTGGTCTGTTGGCCAGAATTTGTTAATCTGTTATCACGGCTCAGTCCCAATGCAGCTTGGAGAGGCTGCCTTCCAGCAGTCTTGGGTTCCTGCTTACAACTGGTGTTAAGCCCATTGGTAACTTAACAGACAGCTAATAATTGATATGATGTCATCATGCCATCTTTTTTTATGTTTCCCAGGTGCCTCTGGATTAGCTTCTCTGCAGGTTAGTTTATGGTGGGAGCTGAACATTTCTTCCCCAACTTCGGAAGTCTGTACTGTGAGCATTGAAAGATGCAAAAAACTGAGGAATAAGACTTCTCTTTATGAGAAAAAAAAACTAAGACAAAAATTCCCTGTCCTTTTGCATCATCAAGGAGCTCCCTGGACATGGCATTTCTAAAGCACAAACACTCCTTGGCTCATGAGCACTTACCTGGTTTACTTCCTGATTTACCAATCAACATGGAAAACATCATTAGTTAGAAACACATTTAAGCTGCCCACCCTATCTAGCAGCCTAGCTTGCCTTAAATGTACTCAGAACACTCACATTAGGCTGTAGTTATGCAAAATCATCTAACACAAAACCTGCTTGAGAAGATAGTACTGAAGGCCTCCTTTCATTCATTGATCAGTGTTCTGACAGAATAGTTAGTTGGTACATTTTTGCACGACTGTAGAATTGAAAAATGCTAAGTCGAACCGTTGTTAAGTCAGCGACTGTCTGTGTTGTTAGCAAATCACATTAATTAAGTAGCAGGGATTTCAGCTGGAGCCTGGGCAGTGTCTGTGGTGAAGGTCCGGGTGTATCTGGACGTGCTTGGTGATTGGAAGGTCGGTTACATGAGAACCCGGCTGGATTTTTGTGTTAGCTGAAGGAGCAGAGAGAAGATGTGGCTTTCCCTCCAGAAGGGGAGAAAAGGATGGGAGAAGGAGACGGCGTCTGTCTGCAATCACTTCTCCCCACCCAAGGCTGAGCTCTGATCCCTGATGAGGGGTTTGCTGACTGCACAAGCTGCAAAGGAGGACTGACTCCCTGAGACTGTGCTAAGAGAGCGGGATCACTTCAGAACTCAGGTGACAAAGAATGGCATGGAGTCGCAGGGGAAGAGATCTCTCTGCCAACCTCTCTGGGGAGTCCTGAGCTTCTCAGGTACAGGGAGGCATCAAGGCATCATAGGAGCTATACCCATAGGTGACAGCCGCCATAGTCCTTGGCAGGTGTAAAACGCCTGGGGACTTTGTACTTTGCTCAGGGGCAGGTCAATAGGAAGACGAGTCTCTACCCGAACATGAGAAACTTAGGAAGGCTGAGTTATTTCTATCAAATGAGAACTCACTGGAATTCTCCATGGGGTGGGGATGGGAGTAGGGGATCGGGGCAGGCTGGAGTAATTTGTATTACTCTTCACACAGTGGTTTTTTTTAAAGATTTTATTTATTTGAAAGGCAGATTGACAGAGAGAGAGAGAGAGATGGTTCATCCCCCAAATGGCTAATGCCATCTGGGTCTCCCACATGGATTGCAGGAACCCAAAGACTACTCTCCCGGTGTTCCGATGCTGGGATGCTGGGAGCTGCATCAGAAGTGGAGCAGCCAGGACTTGAACTGGAGCTCCAATGTGTGGCTTAAGCTGCTGTAGTACAAGTTCTGACACAAGTTCTGACACAGTGCTCTGTTCCAGGGAGCCAGTCGTGCGGCCGAAGTTCAAGGTACCCTGAAGTTCAAGCCAGCCACATCAACACCCCTCTTTGCAAACTAAATGATGACAAGGTAGTGCTTCCTCCAGGTGAGCTTCAACCAGTGTAACGTCCAAGATGGAACGTCCCTTTAGTGCATGGAAGCTATGTCTCTGGAAAAATTACACTGCACAACTATTTAGTTATTTAATTATGCATTTATTTATTTGGCCGGCGCTGCGGCTTAACAGGCTAATCCTCTGCCTTGCGGCGCTGGCACACCAGGTTCTAGTCCCAGTCGGGGCGCCGGAGTCTATCCCAGTTGCCCCTCTTCCAGGCCAACTCTCTGCTGTGGCCCGGGAAGGCAGTGGAGGATGGCCCAAGTCCTTGGGCCCTGCACCCACATGGGAGACCAGGAGAAGCACCTGGCTCCTGGCTTCAGATCAGTGTGATGCGCAGGCCGCAGCGGCATTGGAGGGTGAACCAACGGCAAAAAGGAAGACCTTTCTCTCTGTCTCTCTCTCTCTCTCACTATCCACTCTGCCTGTCCAAAAAAAAAAAAAAAAAAAGAAAGAAAAAAAAAGAAAGTCAGAGTTACACAGAGAGAGAAGGAGAGGGAGAGAGAGGGGGAGAGAGGCGGAGAGAGAGAGAGAGAGAGAGAGGTCTTCCATCTACTAGGTCACTCCTCAATTAGCTGCAACAGCCAGAGCTGTGCCAATCCGATCAGAAGCCAGGAGCCAGGAGCTTCTTCCAGGTCTCCCACATGGGTGCAGGGGCCCAAGGACTTGGGCCATCTTCTACTGCTTTCCCAGGCCATAGCAGAGAGCTGGATCGGAAGTGGAACAGCCAGGACTCGAACCTGAGCCCACATGGGATGCCGTCACTGCAAGCAGCGGCCTTATGCACTATGCTACAGCGCCGGCCCCTGCACAACTGTTTATTAGCACAAAGGTTGAGAAGAGAGCCAGACAGAGCCAGGGAAGTTCCTGCTTTCACCCTGAACTGAAGGGAAGGATCCTCTGGGGCAGACACAAGGGTGCTCCCAGCAGCCAGCCAGCCACCCTCCGCGGCAGCTCAGCCAACAGGGTCCTTAGGCAGGAGCCAAAACTGGGGTAAAAACCACTGCAGGTCCTTATTGACAAACTGGGGAGCTCCAAGTGCCTCCAGCCAACCACAAATTTGAAATATCGCCCGTTACCCCAAGGGAAAGTTGCTTTAATGTCTCTTGTGCTCCTAGGTAGGCACAAGTATCCTTTAAAGCGAAGGTGCACACAGGGTTGATTTTGAATAGAACTCTATTTTGTAAGTGAAATCATCTGTGGCAGTTTGGCAGGGCAATGCTAGGAAACTAATACACAGAGTAATTGTATTAATAGGCCCCCTCACACGCACCAAATTTAGAAAGGTAGGAGGGCTGGCGCCACGGCTCACTACGCTAATCCTCCGCCTGCAGCACTGACATCCCATATGGGCGCCGGGTTCTAGTCCCTGTCGGGGCACAGGATTCTGTCCCGGTTGCCCCCCTTCCAGTCCAGCTCTCTGCTGTGGCCCGGGAGTGCAGTGGAGGATGGCCCAAGTGCTTGGTCCCTGCACCTGCATGGGAGACCAGGAGAAGCACCTGGCTCCGGGCTTCGGCTCAGCGAGATGCACCGGCCGCAGCGGCCATTGGAGGGTGAACCAACAGAAAAGGAAGACCTTTCTCTCTGTCTCTCTCTCTCTCACTGTCTACTCTGCCTGTCAAAAAAAAAAAAAGGTAGGAAATTTATATGCTCGCTCATTCGTAAATAACTTTTTTTTTTTTTTGACAGGCAGAGTGGATAGTGAGAGAGAGAGAGACAGAGAGAAAGGTCTTCCTTTTTGCCGATAGTTCACCCTACAATGGCCGCTGCGACCAGCGCATCGCGCTGATCCAAAGCCAGGAGCCAGGTACTTCTCCTGGTCTCCCATGTGGGTGCAGGGCCCAAGGACTTGGGCCATCCTCCACTGCCTTCCCAGGCCATAGCAGAGAGCTGGCCTGGAAGAGGGGCAACCAGGATAGAATCCGGCGCCCCAACCGGGACTAGAACCTGGTGTGCCGGCGCCGCAAGGCAGAAGATTAGCCTGTTGAGTCACAGTGCCGGCCCGTAAATAACTTTAAAATTACCTGCCCTATCTATAAAGTAAAACATGTTCTCATGTGTGTGTGTGTGAATGAGTGTATATGAGTGTGTGTGTATATGAGTGTATGTGAGTGTATAAGTGTGTGTTCAGTTGTGTGTGTATGAGTATGTGTGTGTTCAATTGTGTGTGAGTGTGTGTATGAGTGTGAGTGTGTGTGAGTATGAGTATATGAGTGTGTATGTGTGTTCAATGTGTGTGTGAATGTGTGTGTATGAGTGTATGTGAGTGTGTGTATAAGAGTGTGTGTGAATGTGAGTGTATGTGAGTGTGTGTATGTGTGTGTGTCTGGCCCCACTGATCTCACCCTCTGGGATCTGACCCCTGGACGTGGTCTCCAGTGTTCATGGACTTTGTCCTCTGGCCCCAGCCTAGCCCTGGCCGTTACAGGCTTTAGGGAATGACCCGGTGGATGGGAGCTTTCTCTTTCTGTCTCTTTGTTGCTCAAATAGATTTTTGAAAATTGTTTAAAACACAGAGGTGGCTGAAAAGACTTCAGGTCACACACATGTATTCTCTCCTTAAGCCCATAGCTTTGCTAACAGTGGTTTCCTTTTGCAGAAGAAGCAGAAACAGCGGCTATTTGAAGCTGACAACCTTAGATTCTTTTGTGCTGCAGACACTGAGCTGTGCCCTTGGCAGAACAAATTCCCCTCCATCACTGCTTACAAACTGGCTGTCTCAAGGCAGAGTTCATCTCTCCCTCGGAGGCCTTTACAAAAAGCTGCAAGAAGCAGTCAATACCCATCAGAATTCTCAATTCCCCCAACCAATTTTCCCCAGAGCGAGACTTGGTTGGCATGCGATCGGACCTCAGGTTACCGCAGGAGATGGTTTGACCACGCATTTCACCATGTCATGACAAGGGTCTCTAGCCCTCCAGTCTTTGCAGTTGACTTCCACCATCACGTCAACGCTACATATTTTAGGTACTTCCACTGCCAAATTCGTTTTCTTTGAAGATGCTGTCCGTGTAGCCATATGCAAAAGGGATCTAAAATAAAAGTGATCTAAAGTAAAGGCCGGAGGCATCACAATTCCAGACTTCAAGACATACTACAGGGCAGTTATAATCAAAACAGCCTGGTACTGGTACAAAAACAGAGGGATAGACCAATGGAACAGAATAGAAACACCAGAGATCAATCCAAACATCTATAACCAACTCATATTCGACAAAGGACCTAAAACCAACCCCTGGAATAAGGACAGCCTCTTCAACAAATGGTGCTGGGAAAACTGGATGTCCACATGTCAAAGTATGAAGCAAGACCCCTATCTTACACCTTGTACAAAAATCCACTCGACATGGATCAAAGAACTAGAGATGCACTGCGACACCATGAAACTAATTGAGAGCATAGGGGAAACCCTTCAGGATATTGGAACAGGCGAAGAATTCCTGGAGAAGACCCCAGAGGCACGGGTAATCAGAGATAAAATAAACAAATAGGATTACCTCAAATTGAAGAGTTTCTTTACAGCGAAGGAAACAGTCAGGAAAGTGAAGAGGCAACCAACAGAATGGGAGATGTTATTTGCAAATTACACAACAGATAAAGGATTAACAACTAGAATCTACAAAATGATCAAAAAACACCACAGAATCAAAACAAACAACCCAATAAAAAAATGGGCCAAGGACCTTAACAGACATTTTTCAAAAGAGGAAATCCAAATGGCCAACAGAAACATGAAAAAATGCTCAGGATCCCTAGCCATCAGGGAAATGCAGATCAAAACCACAATGAGGTTTCACCTCACCCCGGTTAGATTGGCTTACATACAGAAATCAACCAACAACAGATGCTGGCGAGGATGTGGGGAAAAAGGGACATTAATCCACTGTTGGTGGGAATGCAAACTGGTAAAGCCACTATGGAAGACAGTTTGGAGAGTCCTCAGAAACCTGAATATAGCACTACCACAGGACCCAGCCATCCCACTCCTTGGAATTTACCCAAATGGAATTAAAGGGGAGAAAAAAAGAGCCATTTGCACCTCGATATTTGTTGCAGCTCAATTCACAACAGCTAAGACATGGAATCAACCTAAATGTCCATCAATGGATGACTGGATAAAAAAACTATGAGATATGTACTTTATGGAACACTATACAGCGTAAAAAACAATGAAATCCGGGCATTTACAACAAAATGGAGGAAGCTGGAAAACATCATGCTGAGTGAAATAAGCCAGTCCAAAAAGGACAAATATCATATGTTCTCCCTGATCGATGGCAACTAAACGAACATCTAAAACGATACCCATTGAAGTGAAATGGACACTATGAGACAATGACATGATCAGCCCTTGTCTTGACTGTTGAGGAACAACTTACTATTTTATTCCTTTTAGTATTTTTGTTGTCGTTGTTGTTGTTGCTAAGTGAAATGGACACTATGAGAGACAATGACAGGATCAGCCCTTGTCTAGACTGTTAAGGAACAACTTACTATTTTATTCCTTTTAGTATTTTTGTTGTTGTGGTTGTTGTGGTTGTTGCTCTGTTTGTTCTACATAAGACCACTGGTTGAACTCTGTAATCAATGCACAATCATTCTTAGGCGTTTAAAATTTAAAAAAAAAAAAGTGATTTAAAGTAAATGGATAATTATTCTCATTGATACCACTTTCCACAGGGAGGCGAATAGGTTTGTGTGACTTTGTTCCATTATGCCACTCACGGGTGTCTTGCCAACTCCAAGGTATTAGTCTCAGCTATGTGGTCCAAGAAGACTCCCTTCCACATCCATGGTCCAAGTAGCAGGTTTAGGAAGAGTGCAGAAGAAGAGTACACCTCTTCCCTTTAAGGTCTTTTTATTTGAAACTTATATCCACCATTTTTAAAAAGATTTCTTTATTTTTTATTTTTTTATTTTTTTATTTTTTCAAGTTTATTTTGACAGGTAGAGTTATAGACAGTGAGAGAGACAGAGAGAAAGGTCTTCCTTCCTTTGCTTCAGCACCCGAATGGCTGCCAGGACCCAGGCTCTTCCTCCCAGTCTCCCCTGCGTATGCAGGGCCCAAGCGCTTGGGCCATCCTCCACTGCCTTCCCAGGCCACAGCAGAGAGCTGGCCTGGAAGAGGAGCAACCGGGACTAGAACCCAGGGCCCATATGGGATTCCAGCGCCGCAGGTGGAGGATTAACCAAGTGAGCCACGGGGCCGGTCCCTATTTATTTATTTTTTAAAATTGGCTTTTTTCTTATTGATTTGTTGTTGTTTTAAAAAATATTTATGGCCAGCGCCGTGGCTCAACAGGCTAATCCTCCGCCTTGTGGCACCGGCACACCGGGTACTAGTCCCAGTCGGGGCACTGGATTCTGTCCCAGTTGCCCCTCTTCCAGGCCAGCTTTCTGCTATGGCCCGGGAAGGCAATGGAGGATGGCCCAAGTGCTTGGGCTCCTGCACCCCATGGGAGACCAGGAGAAGCACCTGGTTCCTGCCTTCGGATCAGCGCAGTGCGCCGGCCACAGCGCGCCGGCCATGGCGGCCATTGGAGGGTGAACCAACGCAAAGGAAGACCTTTCTCTCTGTCTCTCTCTCTCACTGGCCACTCTGCCTGTCAAAAATTTCAAAAAAAAAAAGTATTTATTTGAAAGGCAGAGTTACATGGAAGCAGAGGCAGAGAGATAGAAAGAGAGAGAGAGAGAGAGAGAGGTCTTACATTTGCTGGTTCACTCCCCTAAATGGTGGCAATGGCTTGAGCTATGCCTATCCAAAGCCAGGAGCCAGGTGCCTCTTCCTGGTCTCCCATGTGGGTTGAGGGGCCCAAGCACTTGGGCCATCTTCTACTGTTTTCCCAGGCCATAGCAGAGAGCTGGATTGGAAGTGGAGCAACTGGGACTTGAACCAGTGCCCATATGGGATGCCAGCATGGCAGACGGTAGCTTTACTTGCTATACCACAGCACAAACCTCTATTTATTTATTTGAAAGGCAGATTTACAGAAACAGAGGGAGAAACAGACAAACAGACACACACACACACAGAGAGAGAGAGATAGATAGAGAGATCTTCCATTTGCTGGTTCACTCCCCAAATGGCTGCAACAGACAGGGCTGGGCTAGACAGAAGCCAGGAGCCTGGAACATCATATCTGGGTCTTGCATGCGGGTGCAGGGGTCAAAGGACTTGGGCCATCTTCTACTGCTTTCCCAGATGCACTAACCGGGAGCTGGATTGGAAATGGGGCAGCTGGAACTTGAATTGGTGCTCATATGGGATACTGGCATGGCAGGCAGTGGCTCAATCCACTGTGCCACAACACTGGCTCCTGCATCCATTTTTTTTACATAGGTGCTGTTTTAAATATTGTATTTATTTATTTGAGAGGTAGAGCTACAGACAGAGAGGGACAGACTGAGAGAAAGGTCTTCCATACTCTGGTTAATTCCCCAAATGGCCACAACAGCCGGAGCTGGGCTGATCCAAAGCCAGGAGCCAGGAGCTACCTCCAGGTCTCCCATGTGGGTGCAGGGGCCCAAGGACTTGGGCCATCTTCTACTGCTTTCCCAGGCCATAGCAGAGAGATGGATCGGAAGTGGAGCAGCTGGGACCCGGCCCATATGGGATGCCAGTGATGCAGGCAGAGACTTAACCTTACTGCACCACAGTGCTGGCTGGTACATAGGTGCTTTTGTCTAACACTTAGTCAATAGCCACACCAGATCACCTGATTGCTAAGGAGGATGAGGAATAGTCTTAACTCCTGAAGATAACAGACTCAATTGATGAGTCTGGTACTAAGAGGAAACAAGAGGAGAATGCAACTGAATAGGACTGAAGGAGGTGAGGCATCTATGAGGTGAGGCTGATGACACAGACTTGATATACAGCATCCAAACTATGGCAGTTTGTGGGAGCCAAGGTGGGAAACAAGGGAAAAAATGGAGATCTGTATTCTAGTTGTTGACTGTTGCTGGTGATCTTAGAAGGGCAGACACATAAGCAGGCACCTCATGCAAGCCTATTCTCCTCCTCCAGATGAGGCAACTTCTTGGGGTTTTAAAATCCAATACCGCTGGCGCGGTGGCTTAACAGGCTAATCCTCCGCCTTGCAGCGCCGGCACACCGGGTTCTAGTCCTGGTTGGGGCACCTGATTCTATTCCGGTTGCCCCTCTTCCAGGCCAGCTCTCTGCTATGGCCCGGGAGTGCAGTGGAGGATGGCCCAAGTGCTTGGGCCCTGCACCCGCATGGGAGACCAGGAGAAGCACCTGGCTCCGGGCTTCAGATCAGCGTGGTACACCAGCTGCAGCGGCCATTGGAGGGTGAACCAACGGCAAAAAGGAAGACCTTTCTCTCTGTCTCTCTCTCTCTCACTATCCACTCTGCCTGTCAAAAAAAAAAAAAAGGAAAAAAATAGAAAAAAAAAGCCAATACCATTCCTCTCCTTCATTTTTCTCATGAGAAATTCAAAGTCCAGGACTTTCCAAAGCAACCAAATAGTTGAGAATTTAGAAAGCCACAGTGTAGAGCCAGCATTGTGGCAGAGCAGGGTAAGCCACTGTCTGTGATGCCAACATCCCAGGCAGGTGCCGGTCAGAGTCTCAGCTGCTCAACTTCTGATCCATCTCTCTGCTAAGGCCTGGGAAAGCAGTAGAAGATGGCCCAAGTCCTTGGGCCCCTGCACCCGTGTGGGAGACCCAGAGGAAGCTCCTGGCTGCTGGCTTTGGATCTGCTCAGCTCCAGCCATTGTGGCCATTTGGGAAGTGAACCAGTGGGTGGAAGACCTCTCTCTCTCTCTCTCTCTCTCTCTCTCTCTCTCCTGCCTCTGCCCCTGATTCTGCCTCTCTGTAACTCTGCCTTTCAAATAAATAAATAAATCTTATAAAAAAGAAAAAGACCTGAGAAGATCTTAAGTTTGCACCATAGGCTAATCCGTGAAACAAACAATGTACAACAAAATAAAACTCAACAAGGTCTGGAGAATCTGACTTCCGGAGTTAAGTACGTTATCAGGTTAAAAATATCTATTTTTCAACAACACAAACAACAAAATCACAAGCCACACAAAGAAGCAAAAAGTACAACTCCATCAAAAGAAAAAACAACAGAAGCAATTTCTGAGAAAGACCAGCTGGCTACTGTGCTAGACAAAGGCTTTAAAACCACTCTCTTCAAAATGCTGAAAAAACTAAAGAAAGAAGCATGGAAAATCCAGAAAACAACACGTGAACAAAATGAAAATAGCAAGAAGAGTCAGAAAACCTAAAAAGAGGGGCCAGCGCTGTGGCGCAGCAGGTTAACGCCCTGGCCTGAAGCTCTGGAATCCCATATTGGCGCTGGTTCAAGTCCCGGCTGCTCCACTTCCAATCCAGCTCTCTGCTATGGCCTGGGAAAGCAGTAGAAGATGGCCCAAGTCCTTGGGCCTCTGCACCCACATGGGAGACCCGGAAGAAGCTCCTGGCCCCTGGCTTCGGATCGGTGCAGCTCTGGCCATTGCAACCAACTGGGGAGTGAACCATTGGATGGAAGATCTCTCTCTCTCTCTCTCTCTCTCTCGCTCTCGCTCTCTTGCTCTCTGCCTTTCTTCTCTCTGTGTAACTCTGACTTTCAAATACATAGAAAAAATCTTAAAAAAAAAAAAAAAAAGAAATGAAAACCCAAAAAAGAAACCAAAGAGAGAATCTCAAGCTAAATAGTGTAATAACTGAAATAAAAACTTCACAACAGGGAGTCAAAGGCAGATATAAGCAAGCAGAGGAAAGAAATCAGTAATGTGAAGCTGGGACAATTGAAATGAGTCTGGAAGCAGCAGGAAAACAACCAGGAAAGGGAGTAGAACCGCAGACACCATCAAATGGACCACATATGTGTTGTGGGAGTTCCAGTAGGAGAAGAGAGAATGTGGCAGTCAGAAGATTCAGAGAAATAATGCCTGAAAAGTCTCCAAATGTGAAGGAAAACATGAATCCAGTTATGTTGCATGGCAATATTTTGGTTGATAGCAAACTGCACATATGATGATGGTCCTTTTCTGTGTTTAGACATGTTAAGATGCACAAATACTTACAATGTGTTACAGTGACTCATGGTGTTTAGTACAGCAATATGTTGTACAGATTCATAGCCTAGAAGCAATAGGCTACACCATACTGCCTAGGTGTGTCGTAGGCTGTACCATCTGGGTTTGTATAAAGACACTCTATGATACTTACAACGTAATGAAGTCACTTAAAAATTGGATGTATCCCTATCATCTAGTGACATGTGACTATGTAAATTTCCAGGAAGCTCAAAGATGCCAAATATGCTCAATGAGACTCACACCGAAACATGTTATGATCAAAAAGTGGAAATCCAAAGACAAAGAGAGAATCTTGAAAGAAGTAAGAGAGAAGCAATCTGTCATGTACAATGATCCTCAATAAAATCACCGGAAGATTTCTCATCAGAAGCCTCAGAGGCAGCAAGGCAGTGGACTGATACATCCAAAGTGTTAAGCAAAAAAAAAAAAAAAAAAAAAAAACCAAAAAAACTCAAGGGCCCGGCACTGTGGCGTAGCAGGTAAAGCTGCCGCCTGCAGTGCCAACATCCCATATGGATGCCGATTCAGGTCCCAGCTGCTCCACTTCCGATCCAGCTCTCTGCTATGGCCTGGGAAAGCAGTAGAAGATGGCCCAAGTCTTTGGGCCCCTGCACCCATGTGGGAGACCCGGTTGAAGTTCCTGGCTCCTGGCTTCGGATCTGTGCAGCTCCAGCCATGGAGACCATTTGGGGCATGAACCAGCAGATGGAAGACTCTCTCTCTCTCTCTGTTTCTCTCTCTCTCTCTCTCTCTCTCTCTCTGCCTCTCCCTCTGCCGCTCTGTAACTCTGCCTTTCAAATAAATAAATACATCTTTAAAAAAGAGAGAGAAATTAAGACATCCCCAGATAAGTAAAAGCAAAGAGAATTCATTCCTCCCCCCATCCAAAACAGCACTGTAAAAATTGCTCAAATTTCAGGCATGGAAAGCCAAGACTCTGTGGCAAAAAATATCCTACATGAAGGTTCTCTGTGAGCTCTCAGTGGAAAGAAGGGGCCATCAAAGAAGGATGTATTTTCTCTGAAGGGAGGAGAGAACTTCTACTTTGCTTAAGTCATGTCCAAATACTGATGGAGTCTGTGGTCAAAAAGGCTTCCACAGCCTTGGAGGCTCATGTCAAGAGCCTCAGGTGATCAATGACATCATAAACAGGAGTGTTAATTGTTAAGGAACAACAGAAGTCACTGTGCACTTACTCCCCATGTAGGATCTCCATCCTTAATGAGTTGTACTATGACAATTAACTGCAAATCTTGTTCTCAAACTGTACTCTATATGTTGTGTGTGTGTGGATACAAACTGTTGAAATCTGTACTTAACATAGAGTTGGTCCTCTGTATATAAAATTAAACTAAAAATGAACCATAATGAAGAAGGGGATGGGAGAGGGAATAGGAGGTAGGATGGGAGTTGGGGTGGGAGGGCGGGTATGGGGGAAAGAACCACTATATTCCTAAAGTTATACCTATGAAAAATGCATTCATTAAAGAAAAGCTTAAAAAAAGAATTGCTCAAAAGAAGTCTTTCTATTCAAAATAAAAGAATACTAAATAGTAACTTGAAATTGTCTTAAAAATAATGGATCTGAGAAAAGATAAACACATGGGCCATTATAAAGGCCAGTGTTATTGTAACTTTGGTTTATAACTCCACTTTTTGTTTTCTTCTTTCTTTTTTTTTTTTTTTTTTTGACAGGCAGAGCGGATAGTGAGAGAGACAGAGAGGAAGGTCTTCCTTTTTGCCATTGGTTCACCCTCCAATGGCCGCTGCGGCCGGCACATCTCGCTGATCTGAAGCCAGGAGCCAGGTGCTTCTCCTGGTCTCCCATGCGGTGCAGGGCCCAAGCACTTGGGCCATCCTCCACTGCCCTCCGGGGCCATAGCAGAGAGCTGGCCTGGAAGAGGGCAACCGGGATAGAGTCCGGCGCCCCAACCGGGACTAGAACCCGATGTGCCGGTGCTGTAAGGCGGAGGATTAGCCTGTTAAGCCACGGCGCCGGCCTGTTTTTTCTAATTTATTTTTTAAAAGATTTATTTTATTAATTTTAAAGACAGCATTACAAAGAGAGATAGAGCCAGAGAGAGAGGTCTTCCCTCCGCTGGTTCACTCGCCAATTGGCCGCAACGGAGCCAGAAGCCAGAAGCTTCTTCTGGGTCTCCCACATGGGTGCAGGGGCCCAAGCACTTGGGCCATCCTCCACTACTTTCCCAGGCCATAGCAGAGGAACTGGATTGGAAGTGGAGCAGCTGGGACTGGAACCGGCACCCATCTGGAATGCCAGCACTGCTGGCCAGGGCTTTAACCTGCTGTGCCACAGCACCAGCCCCCACTTTTTGTTTTCTACATAATGTAAGAGATCAGTGCACTTAAAATTATTAGCTAATATTTTTGGACTCACTCACTTGTGACATCAATGACTGAATGTGTGTGGGGATGGAGTTCTGAAAGGAGCCAAGTCTTTGTGACTGAAGTTAGTCTGATACATATTCAACCTGGAGTGTTATAATGTCAAGATACTAACATAATCCCTACAATAGCCCAAAAGAATATAGTTATAATCTATAGCTATACAGTACTGCTTAAGAGGAAATGAGAAGGGAATTAAAACAGTTTACTGTAGAAAATCAACCGAATCCAAAAGAAGGTAGTAATACAAGAAATGAGGTACAAAAAATATAAGGAATAGGAAAGAAAGATCAAAAGGACACGTTCCTCCATACCAGTAATCACTTTTAATGTAAGTGGATTAAACTCTGCCATCAGAAGACAGATGGGTAAGTGGATTAAAACAAAAACGTGATCCAGCTGTTTGTTTCCTACGAGAGACTCACCTCAGATCCAGAAACCAAATAGACTGAAAGGAAAAAGACAGGAGGAGACATCCCACACGCAAAGCAAGCAGACAGCAGGTGCAGCTACGAGCAAGATGGTCGTATAAAGACAACCACTGCATGATTCCACTTACAGGAAGTACATAGAATCTTCATATTCATTTAGTCAGAAGGTGGATGCTGCTTTCCAGAGGCTGGGGAGGGGAGGGGAGGAAGAGGAGATCAGCGTGCTGGTGTTTAAAAGCTGTCGATTTTCTGCTCTGCAGGATGAGTGAGAACTGCAGAAGGAAGGTAGCGAAGTTGCACAACAGTATAAATGCTCTTAATGCCACTGAACTCTACACTCCAAGATCGCTAAAATGGTAAAACTTCTATTTTACCATGACTTAA
The DNA here is from genome assembly GCF_033115175.1 of Lepus europaeus. Taxonomy (NCBI): domain Eukaryota; kingdom Metazoa; phylum Chordata; class Mammalia; order Lagomorpha; family Leporidae; genus Lepus; species Lepus europaeus. The sequence goes on from NC_084839.1 coordinate 93,775,486, forward strand.
AAATGTGCTATGTTGAAAAAAAAAATCAATCCAGGATGAGAAACACAAAGCAGACCGATCTCAGGCAGTCCTTGACGTAGATGTCCTTTGATAGACCACGCAGAGTGTTCAGAATGATGAATGATGAGAAGCTACTGAACAGTCCTAAGTGAGCAAGGACATGATCAGATTTGAGTTTCGCAGATCATTTTGGCTGCCGTCTAGAACGCTGATTTGGGGACCGACATATTGACATCCTTGCTCTGTGTGTGGACCCTCTCTCCTCACCCTTTCACTTTCAGTCTCTTTGGTCTTGAGATCCAGGAACAATCAGTCCTTTGTGGAGTATGGGAAGACGCATTTGCTTCCAAGGAACTCTCCCTTAGGCTGCTCTAATGCTTCTGCTCTCACTACCTTGGGTCAAGAGCAACACTTGTCTCCAAAAACATCCCATGTCATAATCTTGTCCTGATTCATACTAATATGATTTTCAAAATAAAAAATAACATTACTGATCCCTCTTTTCCACAACCTTTAACCAAAATGCCTTTCCAATTTGTTTTTTACTTTTGAGTCTTCATCATCTCATCTCTCCATCTTCTGGTCTTTTCATCCTCTTTTTCTGAATAAAGTTACTGCGCCCCTAAAATCTTACAGCCAGCTTTTGAGCTGCACCTCACTCCACCTGTTTATGAAATGCAGCTTCTGCTGGCTGTGTTACTCCCTGCAGAGACTCCTCCACTTGCAATGGGGTTACATCCCAACAAACCCAGCTATGCTGAAAATATCTTGAGGGGCCGGCACTGCAGTGCAGCGGGTTAAAGCCCTGGCCTAAAGTGCCGGCATCCCGTATGAGTGCCTGTTCTAGTCCCAGCTGCTCCTCTTCCGATCCAGCTCTCTGCTATGGCCTGGGGAAACAGTATAAGATGGCCCCAGTTCTTGGGCCCCTGCACCCACATGGGAGACCTGGAAGAAGTTCCTGGCTCCTGGCTTCGGATCGGCGCAGCTCTGGCTGTTGCGGCCATCTAGGGAGTGAACCAGCAGATGGAAGACTTCTCTCTCTGTCTCTACCTCTATCTGGAACTCTGTCTTTCAAATAAATAAAGTAAATATTAAAAAAAAATAAAAGAAAATATCTTGAGTCTCAATCCATTCGATCCTGGTAACTGATTGCATCAAAATTCAAAATCTGAAATATGGTTCTTACTGAATGTGTGTCACTTTCACAGCTTTGAAGAGCTGAAAAATTCTAAATCAAACTAACTTAAGTTAGGAGCCATCTGTACTCCTATAAACTAGTACCCAAATTTTGCCTGTTTACAAGATGTGGTTAGCTCCACACCTCCCTCTGTGATTTTAGGTTTTGTGAAGATAGCCCTGTTTATCTATTTTCTGATAAAATGCTAACATTGCAAATAAGGCAATATTTGCCTTGCAAAGATATTTTAATCCTGCAATCTTTAGAGTGTATAGGAAACTTGCTATTTAGGGTCGGTCATGAAGCCCTTGGATGAGAAGGGCAGTCCCTGGAAAAGTAAATAATCATTCCTGGCCCACATTGAAGAATTGTGGCTTTTCCTGCTCCAGGCTTTGTACTCAAGCCCATGAGTGATTGGAAGAACTGGGAAACTGACTTGTCCACCAGTCTTTCCAGTCTTCATTTTGGTATTTTTTCTATCAGTTGTGCCTGGTAAAGGCACAATTTTATCAGAGAACACATTTACACATTTGAGATTTGCATATCAGATCATTGAGTGATAATGAGGTGAGAAATTCTCCCATGAGAAGGGATTTTGAATTGATCCTGAGTGTAAGAAGGATGTGCTGGTGAGATAGGAAATGAGAAGAGGCAGAAGGGGTGGGCACCCATGCCTCTTGTGCTAACCCTCAAATAGAAGCAAACATGGACAGGGAGGCCACTGTGCCAACCCAGCACACTCTCCCCAGAATAGGCAGAGCTGGGTGCTGCAGCCACAGGCCCTGTGGAACCTGGAAAAGGTGTGGGAGCAGAGTCCTCAGACATGGAAGAGATTTTCAGACTGCAGAATGTAAGGAAAATTAAATAACTAGTGGTTATTGTGCTGACAGCGAAGGCGAAGGAGCAAAGAGCAACCATTTTCCCTGGGGTGGAGAGGAAAACAGTTTCTGGATGTGGCTTTGAACCTGCACTCTGACAGAATCAGAGAAAATGAGCCCAAAGCACAAAGGACTTAGACTCTGCCGTAGGACTTCTTGATGACAAGAAATTTTGTTTGTTTGTTTAAGGGCCATCTTGGCCTAGTATCTTATTTCAGGCTGCTGTGGCAAACTATCATTGACTGTGTGGATTGAACAATAAACACTGAATTTTTTATTTCATGATTCTGGAGACTGGGCAGTTCAGAGTCCAGGTGCTGGCAGGTTCAGTGTTGGGTGAGCATCCTCCTCCTAGTTCATAAATGAACTTCCTCCTTCTCCTCCTCCTCCTAGTTCTTCTTTTGGACGGGGCAGGATGTGGTGGAGAGGGTGCTCTTCCATCCATTGGTTCTCTCCCCCAGATGGTCTCAATAGCTGTGGCTGGGTCATTCCTAAATCAGGATCCTAGACCTCCATCCTGATCTCCCACATGGGTGGCAGGAGCTCACGTACTTGGTTCACCTTCTGCTGCTTCCCCATGCACATTAGCAGAGAGCTGATCAGAAGTGGAGCAGCCAGGACTCGAACTGGCTCTCTGATATGGAATGCTGGCATTGCAAGCCAATGGCTTAGCCCAGAGCACCACAGTGCCAGTCCCTCATAATCCATCTTTAATAGAAAGTATCCAGTGAGGATTAGGTAAGCTCCCCAAGGGCAAACAGTTCCCTGGTGTCCAGACCATCAGTTCTGACTAAGCCCAAGTGAAACGTGCTATGGTCCCTGCATGGGGTACACTGTGGTCTGTGATGGTAGCCGGGGCTCAGGGTGTCCCCACGAGGCCCTTGGGTGAGCCAAGGCCTCCCCCAGGCTTTAGCATAGCCCTTTCAATAACACCATCCTGTGAGAGGCCTGTGCTCCATTAGTGAATTTGGAAAATGTGTTTCTGTATCCATGTTATCGTAACAGGTGAAGTTATATACGCACCTACAAATGCTACAGAAGAAAGTAAGATGTAGAGAAGAATTTTTCCTCCCTCTCTTGACCCATCAGCTCTTAGATGCTTTTCTAGAAAAATGTCCTAAACCCATAGCTGGGCTCATATTTAGTAAGGACTGTATGGTTTGAATATGTGCCTCCCTGAAGCAAAGCGTTTCCTTCCCTTATGTGAATGGCACCAAGAGGGTAGAAAATTAATCCTGTTCTGGTGTTTAGAGGCAGGCCCATGTGATTAGGCTGGATTCAGTCATTAGAAGTGCGCTCCTGGGGCCAGCACTGTGGCACAGCAGGTTAAAGCCCTGACCTGTAGCGCCGGCATCCCATATGGGCACTAGTTCGAGTCTCGGCTGCTCCATTTCCAATCCAGCTCTCTGCTATGGCCTGGGAAAACAGTAGAGGATGGCCCAAGTGCTTGGGCCCCTGCACCCACATGGGAGACCCGGAAGAGGCTCCTAGCTCCTGGCTTCAGATCAGCTCAGCTCTGGCCATTGGAGTCACTGGGGGAGTGAACCAGCGGAATGGAAGACTTCTCTCTCTGGCTCTATCTCTCTCTGTAACTCTGTCTTTCAAATAAATAAAATAAATCAGGAAGGAAGGAAGGAAGGCAGGAAGGAAGGAAGGAAGGACAGAAGGAAAGTGCACTCCTGTGATTGATTCCTGATGGCTCTGTGAGACCACAGGGATTCCCTGTGCTGCCTTGGCATTCTGCCAGTAAGAACATCATCCCTGGAGCCCAAACTGATGGAGGCTGCCCTGTCTTGGACTGTGAATATCCAGAACAATGAGTCAAAACCAAACCCAACCCAAATAGCACTTCTTTTTTCTTTACAAAATTGGCTTGTCTCAGGTATTTTGTTACAGTAGTGAAAAGCTGACTGATACAAGCTGATTGATGCTCTGAGAATGCAACGTCAGCAGTCATTAGGAAAGTTTTATTTATTTTTAGATTTTAAAAAATACAACCAGTTAATGATGATTGCTAAGGCTCCTTTAAAAATGCTTATTTATTTATTTTCATCTACTTGAAAGGCAGAGTGACAGAAGGTTCACTCCCCAAATGCATGCAACAAGCCATATCTGGATCCATACCGAAGCCAGGAAGCTGGTACTACATCTGGGTTTCCCACTGGGTGATAGGGACCAAAGTGCCTGAGCCATCACGTTGCCTCCCAGGATGCATTAGTAGGATGTTGGATTGGAAGAGGAGCAGCTAACACTTGAATTGGAACTCTAATGTAGAATGAGAGCATCCAAAAACTGGCTTAACCAGCTACACCACAAACCCTGACCTAATACATAAGGCTTCTTGGTAATTCTTTTTGCATCGGCACTGTAAACAGAATCCCATCTAAATAAGTGTGTTTCAAAAGGTTCTTTTTTTTTTTTTTTAGAAACCTGGAGGGGGCCAGCACTGTGGCGTAGCGGGTAAAGCCGCCACCTGCAGCACCAGCATCCCATATGGGCGCCGGTTCGAGTCCTGGGGCTGCTTCACTTCCAATCCAGCTCTCTGCTATGGCCTGGGAAAGCAGTAAAAGATGGCCCAAGTCCTTGGGCCCTGCCCCCATGTTGGAGACCCGGAAGATGCTCCTGGCTCCTGGCTTTGAGATCGGTGTAGCTCCAGCCACTGCGGCCATTTGGCGAGTGAACCAGCAGATGGAAGACCTCTCTTTCTCTGCCTCTCCTTCTCCCTCTTTGTAATTCTTTCAAATAAATAAATAAATCTTTTAAGAAATCTGGAGGTTTGGGGCCAACGCCATGGCTAACTTGGTTAATCCTCCGCCTGCGGCACCAACATCCCATATGGGCACTGGGTTCCAGTCCCGGTTGCTCCTCTTCCAGTCCAGCCCTCTCTGCTGTGGCCCCCAGGGAAGTGGAGGATGGCCCTAGAGCTTGGGCCCTGCACCCACATGGGAGACCAGGAGGAAGCACCTGGCTCCTGGCTTCGGATCGGAGCAGTGCTGGTGGTAGCAGCCATTTGGGAGGTGAAGCAATGGAAGGAAGACCTTTCTCTCTGTCTCTCTCACTGCTAACTCTGTCAAATTAAAAAAAAAAATCTGGAGGTTTGGTTCTTTAAAAAAAAAGATTTATTTTATTTACTTGAAAGGCAATTACACAGAGAGAGAAGTCTTCCATCTGCTGGTTCACTCCAAATAGCTGCAACAGTCAGAGCTGAGTTGGCCTGAAGCCAGGAGCCAGGAACTTCTTTTGGGTCTCCCATGTGGGTGCGGAGGCCCTAGCCCTTGGGCCATCCTCTGCTGCACCCCAGCAGTGGAACAGCCAGGACTCGAACCAGTACCCACATAGGATGCTGGTGCTGCAGCTGGTGACTTAACCCACTAAGCCACAATGCCCGCCCCTCAAAAGATTCTTGAAAAAATGGAATTAAAAGATAACTTTAATTTAGGGCAAAAAAAAAAAAAGGAAATCTACACATATCTGTCTATTACATTACTTAGGGGTGCTGACATGAGTTTTACAGCTAGGACCCAGGGGGACCTTGGAGAGAGTCTCACAGCACCAGGGCATCAGGCAGGAATGGAACGTGAGCAGCATGCTCTCCTTTCCTGTGTTGGGAACCACAACACTGGATCACATTCTTTGCAGAGAGGCCACAGACACACAGAAAGAAAAGTGACGGTTCACCCAAGTAAAATACGTATTTCCATGTATGTTGGTTTCCTTTCTCTGGTGGCTCTCTTCCCTGAACTCCGAATTAGTACATAGAACCCCGCAGCTGATTAGTTACCTGATTTGTGAGCATATTCACACAGACAGTGCTACACTAGGCAAGGCATTCAGTTGTTGAGAGTTATGCTGGGGCTGGCGCCATGGCACAGTTAATCCTCCGCCTGTGGTGCTGGCATCCCGTGTGGGTGCCGGTTCTAGTCCCGGTTGCTCCTCTTCCAATCCAGCTCTCTGCTATGGCCTGGGATAGCAGTGGAAGATGGCTCAAGTGCTTGGGCCCCTGCACCCATGTGGGAGACCTGGAAGAAGCACTTAGTTCCTGGCTTCGGATCGGCGCAGCGCCGGCCACTTCAGACATTTGAGGAGTGAACCAACAGAAGGAAGACCTTTCTCTCTGTCTCTCCCTCTCACTGTCTGTAACTCTACCTCTTAAATAAATAAATAAATAAAAATATTTTTTTAAAAAAAGAGAGAGTTATGCAATAGACCATGAACTCATCTGTGAGGATTAGTCTGGAAAATCCAGAATTCACTATGTCACTTTAAGTGGAGGAGGGGAAGGAGGGCTTCTACTTTCTATAGAGCCAGTTCTGGCAGGGGCCTCAAATTGGTGATAAGTGGATGAGCAGGCAGGTGGCCAGAGACCCTTGGTGTTCAGGAAGGCAACTGGACACCAATGATGGAGACTCTTCCACAACCTGTGATAGCCAGCTTACCCTGCCCTGGCACCGGCAGAAAACAAGGCCAGGAAGAGCAGCTGGTGACCCTGGTGCCACTTAGCATCACCTCCTATTCTAGCTCAGGACCACAGGGCTGTTGTGAGGCTAGATACAACATGGTCCTACCAGGGACTTTTTCAAGAAGAGGAACACTTTGTGCACCTGGGTCTAACTGCAGCTATAATTTAATCACCCTGCAGTTGGGGGCTTCAGCTAGAGAAACTGATTTACAAACTGCATAGCTGGGTCTGGTATTTGTTGTTATTATTATTTTTTATTTGACAGGTAGAGTTAGACAGTAAGAGAGAGAGAGACAGAGAGAAAGGTCTTCCTTCCGTTGGTTCACTCCCCAAATGGCCGCTACGGCCAGAGCTACGCCGATCCGAAGCCAGGATCCAGGTGCTTCCTCCCGGTCTCCCATGTGGATGCAGGGGCCCAAGCACTTGGCCATCCTCCACTGCCTTCCCGGGCCATAGCAGAGAGCTGGACTGGAAGAGGAGCAACTGGGACTAGAACCCAGCGCCCATATGGGATGCCAGTGCCGAAGGCGGAGAATTAACCAAGTGAGCCACAGCATCGGCCCCTATTTGTTGTTAATAATTATGAAAAGAGAACTCTTCATACCCCACTCACATTAGCGTCTTAGGATGTTATCATTTTCTAAATGGGTTTAAGAGAAACTGGCAAGCGTGAGTAGGAAACAGCATTCGGAGGATGCCACGAAGCGACACATCCTTCATCTCGCTGCTAGATGTGGTCAGATATAAATAGCAGCACAGACATTTAAGAGCTATTCTCACTGGGGAAAAAAAAGTAATTAATTGGTGTTATACACAAAGGATTTCTTTTTTTCTTTGGGGGGGGGGGGAGGCTAACCAGCGCAGCTTTAATTACAAGTAATTGTTCTCAATATCAGGCTGCTCCTCAGTTGAGCATTCTAGACAGTGATTATGCATCAATACACTAATCTATCACTTTCATTATTTTAGTCATTTGGGTGTGTAAATTTGTATTTAATTCAGACAACACAGTAGGCAGTTCCCACTGTTACTTTCTATCAACACGTACCTTTTTAAGGTGCAGTTTGCATAGCTGAGATTCTCATTCCTGTGTTTTTACTTGGAAAGATAGCGCAATGTTGTGAGTTTTTTTTTTTTTTTTTTTTTTTTTTTTTAGTCCACTAAGTAAGCACAATGGTACCTGATGTCCAAGAAGCCGGGTTTGGTACTGGTCAAGCATACATTTCACTAGATGTCTCTGTAAAACCGCATTTGCTCTCTTAATGTAACCAGCAGGAGTTTGAAGAAGCTCTGCTGAACTCCCTCACTGGATTAATGGAGTCCTGTCCTTACTTCATTCAGAGCTGTGTGTTTCTTTCCTTCTAAGTTATAGACTAAAACTCTCTCGTGGACTGCTACACTCCGGGACATACTTTACTCTTTGCATATCTGAGCGGACTTCGGAGATGAAATTCAAAAGCCTTCCCAGGACATCGGAGGGAAATACATTAGCTCCACCTTGTCCTTGGGGATGACACTGGGGTTTTGTCTTCCCTCTCACAAATGCACGCAGAAACTCTTTCTTTCCTGAATAAAGCAAGTTTTGTTGAATGTAAGACAAAAATAGGGATGTTCTTTGTTCCTTTTCCTACTTGCTTTTTGATGTGATAGTCCAATTTTTGGGCTACTGAGTTTTAAGTGAAAAAGTAAAATTAAAAATCCTACTTATACTTAAGAAAAAATAAAATGGTGCTTGGTTAGTTGTCGCCGATCAGGGAGAACATATGATATTTGTCCCTTTGGGACTGGCTTAATTCACCAGCATGATGTTTTCCAGATTCCTCCATTTTGTTGCAAATGACCGGATTTCATTGTTTTTGACTGCTGTATAGTATTCTATAGAGTACATGTCCCATAATTTCTTTATCCAGTCTACTGTTGATGGGCATTTAGGTTGATTCCAGGTCTTAGCTATTGTGAATAAACATTAAGGTTCAGACAGCTTTTTTATTTGCCAATTTAATTTCCTTTGGGTAAATTCCAAGGAGTGGGATGGCTGGGTTGTATGGTAGGGTTATATTCAGGTTTCTGAGGAATCTCCAGACTGACTTCCACAGTAGCTTTACCAGCTTGCATTCCCACCAATAGTGGGTTAGTGTCCCTTTTTCCCCACATCCTCGCAAGCATCTGTTGTTGGTAGATTTCTGTATGTAAGCCATTCTAACAGGGGTGAGGTGAAACCTCATTGTGGTTTTGATTTACATTTCCCTGGTTACTAGTGATCCTGAGCATTTTTTCATGTGTCTGTTAGTTATTTGGATTTCTTCTTTTGAAAAATGTCTATTGAGGTTCTTGGCCCATCTCTTAAGTGGGTTGTTTGTTTTGTTGTTGTGGAAGAAACCTGTTGAAGAGAAATGGACACTATGAGAAACAGTGACTTGATCAGCCCTTGTCCTGTCAATGAACAACTTAATGCTTGATCCCTTTTAGTATTTTTTTGTTCTACTTAATACTATTGGTTGAGCTCTTTAATTAACACACAATTATTCTTAGGTGTTTAAATTTAACTGGAAAGTGATCCCTGTTAAATATAAGAATGGGAATAAGAGAGGGAGGAGATGTATAGTTTACAACATGCTCAATCGGACTTGCCCCAAACGGTAGAGTTAGAAACGTGCCAGGCAATTCCAATTCAATCCCATCAAGCTGGCATGTACCAATGCCACCTCACTAGTCAAAGTGATCAGTTTCAGCTCACAATTGATCATAATTATAAGATTAAGAGTCAAAGGGATCACATAAACAAGACTAGTGTCTGCTAATACTAACTGAAAGAATAAAAAAGGAGAGAATGATCCAACATGGGAAGTGGGATACACAGCAGACTCACAGAATGGCAAATGTCCTAAACAGCACTCTGGCCTCAGAATCAGCCCTTAAAGCGTTCGGATATGGCTGAAGAGCCCATGAGAGTATTTTAGGCATGGAAAGCCAAGACACTCTGGCAAACAAAAACAAAAACAAACAAACAAAAAAACCCTAAATGAAAAATCTCTGCGAGTGAGATCCCTGTAGAAAGAATGGGCCATTGAAGAAGGAGGTACCTTTCTCTGAAGGGAGGAGAGAACTTCCACTTTGACTATGACCTTGTCTAAATAAGATCAGAGTTGGCGAACTCAAAAGGCTTCCATAGCCTTGGCAACTCATAACAAGAGCCTAGGGTGATTACTGATGCCATAAACAAGACTGTCAATTGTTAAATCAACAATAGGAGTCACTGTGCACTTACTCCCCATGTAGGATCTCTGTCCTTAATGTGTTGTACAATGTGAATTAATGCTATAACTAGCACTCAAACAGTACTTTACACTTTGTGTTTCTGTGTGGGTGCAAACTGTTGAAATCTTTATATTGTAAATTGATCTTCTGTATATAAAGATAATTGAAAATGAATCTTGATGTGAGTAGAATGGGAGAGGGAGCGGGAGATGGGAGGGTTGCTGGTGGGAGGGAAGTTATGGGTGTGAAAAGCTACTGTAATCCAAAAGCTGTACTTTGGAAATTTATATTTATTAAATAACAGTTAAAAAAAAGACTAAGAAAAAAAGAAAAAAGAAAATGATCAACTGATATCTTTGGTAATCACTAATTTGGTGTAATAACCCCCATAGAGCATACACCAAGAATGTTTCAATTAAACTTCAGAGTACATTATCTGAGGACAAGTGATACTGCTACAAAACCTGTGGAAGTACATGGAAACACTGAACAAAATTTATGTTCAAAATCACTCATTTCCTTTGCTATTTTTTATTAGTCTTTCTTATCGAATGTGCATACTAGAAACTTAAAACTAACCCCAAACTACAGCATTTTGTGCAATCTGCCTCATCTTACTTTCCCAGGTAATGTTTTTTATTGAATTTTGCTTGTAGAAAACTGACAGAAATCTGACGTTTATTGAGGGACTTCTGGGATGATGGATGTTCAGTGTGAATAGAACTCATGATGAGACCAAAGAAGAAGGAGAAGAAAGGGAAGAAGGTACATTACTGTCCTCCTAAAGGGATTCACAGCCCACACAATAAGACACGTGTTTGGCTTGTACATACACACACATGTGCACGCACACACAGCACTTGTTTCAAATACATGTGTGTAATCAAAGCCGGAGAACTGAGTCCTTAAGAACCAAGAGACTCTGCAAGCGGGGAGGCCAGATTTGCTTTGGGGTTCATTTGGAGAGTTTCTAGAAAGATCACAAAATGAATAATAACATAAAAGCATCAGATAAGATAGTCCCAAGTCTGATTTTAAAAAGCATGTTTCACAAGGGTTAGTTAGCTAACGCATAACCATATTTTACTGGAGTTTTCACTTAAACAAAAACTTTAGACAATGTTTTGGGAAGGAGGTCGGGCAGACCCCAGGGTGACTGAAGGTCATGGAAAGATTTCCAGGCCAGAAAGAATACGTGAAGCATAAGAGGAAGCTGAGACTGGCAAACACGATCTCTGTACACAGCTAGTGAAAGGCAGGCCATTCCATAAGGATAGTGATGAAGGCAGAAGCCACCTGTGGCATCAGGCAGCCTTGCTCCAGTGAGCCACAGGGCAGTACAGGCCTCAATAGCATTTTCACATTGTGAGCATCCTCATTTTTTGCATGTTCTCATTTAGATCACTTAAAAGTCAATCACATGGCCGGCCCCGTGGCTCACTAGGCTAATCCTCTGCCTGCGGCGCCGGCACCCCGGGTTCTAGTCCCGGTTGGGGCGCCAGATTCTGTCCCCGTTGCTCCTCTTCCAGTCCAGCTCTCTGCTGTGGCCCGGGAGTGCAGTGGAGGATGGCCCAAGTGCTTGGGCCCTGCACCCACATGGGAGACCAGGAGGAAGCACCTGGCTCCTGGCTTCGGATAGGTGCAATGCTGGCCGCAGTGTGACCATTTGGGGGGTGAATCAACGGAAAAAGGAAGACCTTTCTCTCTGTCTCTCTCTCACTGTCTAACTCTGCCTGTAAAAAAAAAAAAAAGTCAATCATGCAAACCAAAGATTAGTAAAACTGAGAAATGCTACAATAATACATGCTCATCCTCTGCCTACAGGATCTCAAATCATGTCAGCTGAGTGAAAAGTAAGAGGTTAACAGGCCTATCTGGGAAATAAAGACATCCAAGCACATATTTACATTTTAAAATTCTATTTATTTATTTGAGATGGAGAGGGAAAGAGGTAGAGAGGGAGAGAGGGAGAGAGGGAGGGAGAGAGGGAGAGGGAGAGAGAGAGGTAGAGAGGGAGAGAGGGAGAGGGAGAGAGGGAAAGAGGGAGAGAGGGAGAGAGGGAGAGAGGGAGAGAGGGAGAGGGAGAGAGGGAGAGCAGAAAGCCCCATCTGCTGGCTCACCCTCCCAAATTCCTGCAACAGCTGAGGCTGGTCCAGGCCAAAGCTGGGAGCTTGGAACACAACCCCGGTCTCCTATGTGGGTGGCAGGGGCCCAGGTACTTGACCCATCACTGCTGCCTCCCAGGGTATGCATTAGGAGGAAGTTGGAGTTAGAAGCCAGAGCCAGGACTTGAACACATGTGGGCATCTCAGCTGGTGTGTCTACCTCCAGGCCAGATGCCCACTCCCTACATTTTAATTGCAGCCCAGTATTAGTGAATGTTAGTGTGTTGCTTGACAGTGACGTAATCTGAGTGTGATCTTGTCTTTGAACACGTAGCCAGTCATTAAGAGAAACAGCACCTCCGTTATGTAAGCGAGATGCACTGTTTCCAATTACACAAATGAGAAAAGGAGAACAAGACCACCTTCCCAACTAGCGTGCTTTTGTGTGTAGCTTCTCTGTCACTCATATTTGCACATATTGAGTGCTCTAAATGGTTCTTTTTTTAAAAGACATTTCTTTTTTTAAGATTCATTTTATTTATTTGAAAGAGTTACAGAGAGAGGCAGAGAGAGAGAGAGAGAGAGAGAGAGGTCTTCCATCTGCTGGTTCACTCCCCCAGATGGCCATAAATGGCCAGAACTGCACAGATCTGAAGCCAGGAGCCAGGAGCTTCTCCTGGGTCTCCCACATGGGTGCAGGGGCTCAAGGACTTGGGCCATCTTCTACTGCTTTCCCAGGCCACAGCAGAGAGCTGGACTGGAAGAGGAGCAGCCGAGACTAGAACCAGCACTGGTATGGATGCCAGCACTACAAGCCAGAGCTTTAACCTACTTCACCACAGCGCCAGCTCCTTAATGATTCTTAAAGAGATTAATTTGCTTCTTTCCAATGTGATTTGTACCACACATGAGAAGTATGGCAGCGACACATCAATAAACCAAGTAACAGATGTGAGGCTCGCCCTTCAAACCATGCTGGGAGAGAAGGCACAAATTTTGGCTGCGTGGCAGCCTCCAGACCAGCCCTTTGCAAATCTGAGCACACTTCTCTATAGCAATAGTTTCTATTTCCACCTAAAGGGGTAATTCCGCAGCTGCTAAATGGGCTGCCAACAATTGGAGGTCTCTTTGGCAAAAATCAAAGAACCGTAAGCAAAAAGAGAAATGGATGTCGCTAGAATTCTGAGAAGCTAATGTGCAAGCATCCATTGGAAATTTCCAGCTAGAAAACTCAGGTGTTCACATTGATGTTATGGTGGCCATGTAAAGTTTTGTGGCAGGAGACATCGTCTACACAGATTGCTAGAGAAATTTTCCTGGGTTTGCAAGGCAGGTTGTGTAATACTTTGGCCATGAAGCAACCCTATCCTTTCGCATATTTAATGCCTATCAAACAAAGATTGAGTAGCTGTGAGTAGGCTGCTGGTTGGGGATGACTGTGCCCCATACTGGTGTGCCAGGATTTGAGTTTTGGCTCTGTTCTCCCTTCTGTCTTCTTGCTAGTGCATGCCCTGGGAGGCAGCAGGTGATGGCTTGAATGGATGGGTCCTTGCCACCCACAATAGGACACCCAGATTGAGTTCCAGGCTGTGGTTTCAACCTGGCTCTGCCCTAGTTGCGGCCATCTGTGGAGTTAGTGGATTAGCAGATGGGGTTGTGTGTTCTCTCTCTCTCCACGCCCCCTGCCCTCGCAAATAAAATAATAATTTTTAAAGTTGAGCTGCCAAAGTCTCTGTTGTACCGGGAGTAAATGAGAATGATGCGTCCTGCAGGTACAACTCCAGGGATTTGGCTACCTTTTCAGGTAACAGAGGTCCTACCCAAATGGAGGAAAGGGACAGCACAGCAGTGAGCCTGTCCTGACATCAGGGCCCTGCCCATGGACTCGGGGAACTGCACTGGTGTAGAAGGAACGATATCTGTTTAAAAAGTTTTTTTAAATTTTATTTCAGGTATACAAATTCCATATTTACAGATTCAGGAACATAATGATATTTTCTATCCTACCCTCCCTCCTGTCCACACTCCCACGGTTCTTCCTCCTCCCTCTCCTATTCCCATCTTATATTTTTACAAAGATCTATTTTCTGCTCTTTTCAAAAAAGATTTATTTATTTGAAAGGCAGAGTTACACAGAGAGAGAAGGAGAGGTAGAGAGAGAAAGGGGTTTTCCATCTGCTGGTTCACTCTCCAACTGGCTGCAACAGCCAGAGCTGCACCAATCTGAAGCCAGGAACCAGCAGCTTCTTCCAGGTCTCCCACGTGGGTGCAGGGGCCCAAGGACGTGGGCCATCTTTTACTGCTTTCCCAGGCCATAGCAGAGGAACTGGATCAGAAGTGGAGCAGCTGGGTCTCGAACAGGTGCCCATATGGGAGGCTGGCACTGCAGGTGGCAGCTTAACCCACTACGCCACAGCACCGGCCCCTATTTTCTGCCGTTTTTTGCTTTCCATTAGCATGGAGTATCTTTTTTCATCCTTTCACTTTCAGTCTGCAGGTATCTTTGTTGATGAGGTGTGTTTCTTTTTTTTTATATATTTATTTTATTTATTTGAAAGACAGAGTTACAGAGAAATGTAGACACACACACACACACACACACAGAGAGAGAGAGAGAGAGAGATCTTCCATCTGCTGGTTCACCCTAGTGACCACAATGGCTAGAGCTGAGCCAATCCAAAGCCAGGAGTTTCTTCTCCCACGTAGGTGCAGGGGCCAGGCACTTGGGCCATCTTCTGCTGCTTTCCCAGGCACCTTAGCAGGGAGCTGAATTGGAAGTGGAGCAGCTGAAACTCGAACCAGGTTCATAGGGGATGCTGGCAGGGCAGATGGTGACTTAACCTGCTGTGTCACAGTGCCGGCCCGAGAAATTCATATTCTAGGGACCAAAAGCAGGTAAGGGGTAGACCTGCAGCCCAAACGCCAGGCCCTGGCATGGTGTCATCCCAGTCTTCCACTTGGCGTGTCCTGTGTGAGTGACAGGCTGTCTAAAGAGCTCACTGGCTTGGTGGTTGCACAGCCCAGTGAGGTCTGTATAGTGCAGCTCCCCTGTACTCTCTTATTCCACCTAACCGTCTGCTAAGAATTATAATCCACTCTGATGCTCAGAGAGAAGGAGCCAGGCCAAGATCACATTTTTCTGAAAGCTTCCTTTTCTTTCTATAGAATCTCCACCTACCTTTTTTAATCAACTGATTTGCAAACAGGCTTGACTTCAAAGATATCATTGGTCGGCCTTAGCTGTTTACTGGGACAGGGTACCATGGGTGGTATTATTATTATTACTATTATTATTAATCTCCTTTTTCTATCTTTCCAATAGCATCTGGATGATCTTTCAATTCTTGTCTGGTGATAATGAAATCATTAAAAAATGTACCAGAACCCTTTTGCTTATCTCTGTGCCATTTGGAACATATGTGGATAAATTGAACACCACTTGCTCACTGGGTTTCTGTCTTTTTTCTCTGCCCTTGTTTTTACAAGGCCCATTTGAATTCAGGCCCTGAAAGCACTGGGCATCTGAGTTAAGTTGGGTGCTGGGAGCCACGATCAAGATCCTCCACATGGCCTTGATCTAGACAGAACGCCACAATCTACACAGCTCATTTTTGTGGCTTAAGTGACCTGGAGACTGGGGCTAGCTTTGTGGAGGGTTTTATTTGTAGGGTTCCAAGTTGATTTTATAACAATCACACTCACCCCAGTTCTTGGGCATTTCACAAATAATTCTAAGATGACGCTGGGAGACAGAGCCATGCTGTTGGGACTGGAGCTAAAATATCATAGAGTGCCTGATGGGGATCAAAGAATATCTTTGCCTTTCTTGGAAGCCACACCAGCCTTTTTCAGCTGCTTTAAGCGAGGGGAGAGCGACTCTGGTTCATCCCAGGAGAGGGCTCCCTGAGCAACAGGGAAGATTTTTCCACAAGGAGTTTGCTCCCAAGCATAAAAGGTTAGGTCTCCTGCCTCTCATTCAAAAAAGTTTTTAAGGCCTTTCGCAGGAAACAATTTAAAACCAGCTGCACTTATCGATCAGCGATTTGATTTTGCTTTGTTAGGAGGGATTTGTAATCTGCTTTTAAATGTTTTTTGTTCCTGGCCTTCTTTGATAGCGAGTTCTGCCTGAGGCAACTTCTCAAAAACTTGTCACTGGAGCTTTCAAGTCTATGTGAACAACTGGAATAATTTTAATCTGGACCCTTCCTCTCTCCCCTCCACCTCGTCCCTTCTGTAGGTGTGGAGGACACGTGGGAGGGTTGTAAACATCTTCCAACCAAATCATATCAAGCCTATTAAAAAAAAAATCATTTGCCTTTAAACAGCAGCCACAGGCGTAGAGTAAGGGAGAAAATTTGATGCAGAGTCGCAGAGTATCCATCAGACTTCCTTTTCTCCAGTAGATTTAGTGACTCTCAAAATGTAAATCACTTCCGAAGCCTTGTTTGTGCTGCAATTGAAAAATGAATTGCAAATATATATGTATACGTATATGTATATGTATACGTATACGTATATGTATATGCGTATGCGTATGTATATGTATACGTATACGTATATGTATATGTATATGCGTATGCGTATGTATATGTATATATGAATTGTAGTGGAACCTATGTCACAGAGAGGCTTTCTGGAAACTTCCCTCACCGCTTTCAAAGGCAGTGCCTGTGCCTCCCGTGGCATGGTGAGCCACTTCCTTTGTGTCTTCCTAAGCTACCTCAAAAGAGTGGCTGTTTTCTTATCATCGCTTGAATTAGAGACCAGAGGCATGCTCCTGATTTAACTAATCGCTTCGGGTATTTCTCAAGCTTACAGAAACCAAAAGCGTTTGTAAGATACCTGTTCTTTGATTTTTCTTGATGAAATGGACACGCATGCTATTTTTATCATGTACACACATGCTTACGCATATATGATCTTTATGAATATTGAGCAAGAAAGCAAGTAGATGAGGAAAACATACTTTTCAAGTCCGCTTTGCTTGTCATACACATTCTACAGATTATTCCTGAATGTTTACAGGTCCGGCGTGGACTGATTTTACACCAAAGAAGAGGGTAACACATCTTCATTGTTTATAAAAATAACAGCTCCTAATGGACCATATTAGCTTTAACACAAACTCGTCAAGCCCCTTCATTACACTGCTCCGTGTTCTGTTTCGGCATCTCGTGAGCTCTGGGAAGTAGGTGCAAACTCCTAAGGAAACATGAGACACATTGAGACGATTAGAGATCATGGTTATTAGATAAGCCCCGGGAGGATGTTTTTCTTGGGCCACTCACAAGCATTTTGAAAGAGTCGTGTTCCAGGTTTGAGGTCCCATGTTTCTTCCTCTTAAACTATGAGCAGCTGTAGCATATGACCTACTTCTGTAGGGCCCTGTAATGATTTCCTTCCTTCGAAGGCTTCGGGAGCCCTCCTTCTGCCCTGTGAAAAAAGGGACAAATATGTTAATCCAAGCAAAATGCTGAAGCAGGTTTTGTTGGTTTCGGGGAAGAAACTCAATACAGCTCCAGCGCGGAGTGGAGGCCTCAAATTGGAGCCATCTGGGCTGCAAAGGGGCTCTGAGACCTTTGGGGAAGGCCGAGACAGTCTTGCCTAGGGCTGCGGCCCATACACCTGCAGACGCGGCCTCGGCTGGCCTCACCCAGGAGCCGCTGCCGCTCACATGCGCGGGACGCTTGCAGTTGGGGCTATCCTGGAAGGAGGTGGTGCCCAGGTGCCGGCTGATTAAGTAAATTCCCCTGGCACAGCGGAGCGCCTCACTATTCCTGGGAACATCTTTGACACAAACCAGACAGAATCACATCTCCCACCTTTTTTCTTTGTAGCAGTCAGTGAAGAAGGTGCTTGGGAAGCTCTAGGTTGGTCTACACTGTGTTTTGTGAGTTATCCTCAAAGCTGGAGAGAGAAAGGAGGTGCTTGAAAAAGCAACGCACTGGTGTTTGACATTCTTCGTATTTTTAAAAATTGTTTAGAGGGTTATTATTCTTGTGGGCTAGTTTTAGGTTCCAATTAAGAAAAATGAAGCTTTTTTTTTTTCCAAGTGTAGCACTGCTATCTAAATACAGATGAGGCCACTTCCCTAGAACTTATTTTAAAGTCACTTAAAAATATTTTGCATTGCATACTCTCAATGGGTGTGAGATGAACATTTCACGCCATTTCCAAATAAAAAGGACAAGGACGTTGACTTGGAGTCAAAGAGCAGCAATCTTATCATGTAATTGTAAAACCAGCTTGGAATATATTTCCTGGAAAGAAAATGGGACATAAAGAACAGATTGGAATTGTAGACAAGTTGTCTGCTTAATAAATATATTTTCCAAATGTTAGCTGATGAGGGAAAAAAAATCATTTTTTTAATCTGGGTTTTAAATTATTTACTGTGGTTAGAAGTGTAATGATTCCCGTGTGGCCATCACAGAAACCTGAATAATTTGACCAAACTTGACATCCTGGGGAACAAGATCCCCACGACCACAATCCTGAGGGAAAGGGAGATTCATTGAGAAAAGCTCGGGCACCAGGAAAGACAACAAAACAGGGAAAATACAGAAGCGGTTGAAGGCTTCAGTTTAGTGAAATCCACAGAAGTGTATATGTGTCAGCTTTCTTCTAACTCATCTCTTAAAATCGGCCGATGGGCTGCATAGGCGTGATTACTGTAAGTATAATTATTTGCTTATTGTAATTACATGTATTGACTGATGGGAATTACATAATCAAGACAGATAATACAAGGCCCTTCAAAAAGTTCATAGAAAATGGAATTAACAGATAGGTTTGTTTTTGGTCCAAAGAATTGCAACATCCACACATACTTGGTCCTTAAAAAGTTCATAGAAAATGCGTATTATAAAAACTTAGGCATGACTTCCTGTTTTGCACCAAAAATAAATTTATCTTTGAATTCCATTTTTCCATGCACTTTTTGAAGTGCACTTGTATAACTGAGGTAAAAATTTTATATATTTTTAAGATAAAGAATTGTCAGCAAAAATACTAATTTTTTTTAACTCTGGGAAGGAAAATAAGCATTTAAGAACTATATTTGTAGTAATAAGGCTCACAGAAGGTCTCTCATTTTTCAAGTGTCCCAGGGATATTCAAGGCACAAGGTTTGCAGGCACACGAGAGGGGCTTACGGATGAGACAGACATGTGCACCCTGAGGCGTTCCCATGGGTTTGCTTCCACACACGCTGACTGGGCGGATGGAGGAGGGTGCTATGCCTTGGGCTACTTTTTTTGCCCTATTCCAAATGTATATGCATGAATCTAAATTTTTCATCAAATCTTTGTTCTCTTTCCTCTTGAGACTGCTTCACGCTCCTACCCACGCACCCAGCTGCACCCAGAGAGCTCACTCCCCTCCACGCCCCGCCCCCCGCCTCTCACCCCAGCAGCCTGCACCACTGCTCAGCTATGGGCAAAGGCTTAATGGAGCTGAGAACCTTCCTGCCCCACTTCCTGTGCAGTCAGCCAGCTGCGACTGGGAAAGGCCCACCACCAACTCCAGGAGCCAGGTGAGCATCAAATGGCGAGCCCAGTGTGGGGGCAGCTTCCAGAAGCTTCTCCCTGCTGTGAAAGGCCATTATTTTGTTACCTTTGATAGGAGCTTGGGTTTCTCTAGCAAACACTGGCACTGTCTCATTCATGCAGCTCTGGAAGGGCGCCTGTGCCCAGTACCTGGGCCAAGCTTGCCCGCAACCCCAATGAGTTGTGAATTTCTGAAAAGTATAAATGCCCAGACTCAGGAAATTAAGAAAATCTGTGCTGAGTCTCCATCAGATTTCTAAATGCAGGGTTTGCAATCGTCAGCCTGGTCCCTAAGTGAAAGCAAAGGCTGGAGCAATCACAAAGCCACAAAGTGAAGCTCCTGAGGGTTTTATTTGCAAAGTCCCCTTCTCTACAAATGGAAACTGATCAATAGAAACCACACCTACATATGAGATGATAGCCCACCATGCTCTCAGGGGAAGAGAAGAGTTGGAAGTGGGCGATTTCAGATGTACGAATTGGGGAAAGTACCTCTGAATTTTTTTTTTTTTAATATTTTTGGCCCAAACGGTCAGGAGGGTGATGAAGACTGACTTCCCAGTCCTTGACTGCCAAATCTTAACTGCCTGAAAACAGACAGAAACACCGGATTGAAACTGGAATAAAAATCTCCAATTGCCTTCAGCAAACCACAGCACAAGGGTGGGAGACACAGTGCCAGGTTGCAGTTTAAGTATAGTTACTTGGCGCCTACTGAAAGCACGGCTCCCTTCCTGTTTAATAATTAATTCAGTTTGAAAGCCCCAAGGATCTGGACTCAGCACCCGTTTCACAAAGCAGTACAGAAACAAAATGCTTCCAGAACTGGAGGGGGGTTCGAGGAAGAAAGCCTCTAACGTTTCAAGAAACGTCGCCACATGGGGCCAGCAAGCAGGGGGTGGGGCCGGGAGGTGGAAAGAACCAGGGTGGAGAAATCCAAAATCAAATAAATACACACAAAAGCAAGGTTATTCACGGCCACTGGCACCAGCATCGGGAGCAGCACGGCGGGCCGGAAGCCATCCATTCAGGAAGCAGCCTGGTGCCCGCAGGCTGCTGGGGACCAGGAGGGTAATGGGCTCAGCCTCTGGAAAAGGAAAGACCCAGCCCCGCTCTTCATTAGTGGCCTCCGCTCATTAGTCAGAGCATCGTGCTGGAAAAGGCACCGAGGGGAGGCAGTCGTCCCTGCCCTAGCTCCTCTCCTCCTGCCACACCCACCGGGGAATGGCCAGAGAGTCCACACACACACACACACACGTGCAGACATGCACACGTGTACACACATAAACACACACATGCACACATGCATACACATACATACTCACATACACACAAGCGTACATATACATGCCCATGCACACAAATACACACTTACATGCACATGCATATACATATGTACACAATACATCCGTGTACATCCACACATACATGCACATCCACACAAATGCATGCACACACACATACATACATCCACACGTATACATGTATACACACACATTCATGCACATATATGCACACATATACATACACATACACACACTCATACACACATGCACACAGGTACGACACACATGTACACATGCATACACACATACACACACCCAGGGCTGAAGGAAGAAGGGAAGGACTTACGGGGCACTAAGAACAACACAGAAAACCAAGCAAGTTCCTAGACTTCAATACTCAGTTGTAGAAGTTAGCACCCAACACTGCATTGTGCTTTGAGCTCAGAAATCATTTTCCTTCTCTAAAGAGGTGAATGTGGCAAATTCAGTAATGCAGTGTAGGTGCTTAAAACTGGCAGAAGCTGCTAAGAGCATATCAAAGCTCTCCCCACACCCAAAACGGAGGAATCCTGTCTCCGAAGGATGGCACAGAGCTACCTCCAGCACCACCGTCTAGTATCTGAGCACTTGGGCAGCTCTACTGCACGCCAGGAAATCTGAGGCTCCCAGCGTGTTGTCCAGAGTTGGTGTGCACCAGCAATGAACAGATTAATTAAACGAAATGAAGACCCGGGTGGCCAAAAGAAAAGAGGAAAGCTATTTAAGCACCAAATTGTGTTTACTTTTGGCTTATTATTATTATAAAACAGACATGGCATAGAACACTCACATGTCCTCTGAGAGTGCAGTTGAGGATTTTGAAGAAGACATTCAGGTAATTAAACGGGGGAGTTGAACAAATAATGACCTGAGTATTTTTCCTAATCTATAAAAAGGGGTGTTGTTATACACTTACCAAAACTATATGGGTTTTCTTTGTATTTTACTTTATACATAAATTAGTCAAAAAATTTACACTTTGGTTGTAATCTGTCTCCCATCTCCCATTCAGATGGATGATCTTGCTTTGAAAATGCAGCAACTGTCTTTTTTTAAAAAAAGATTTTATATTCCTCTTAACTCCCCCTTAAAGCTGTGCCCAGCTCAAGGTCAAAACTAGTTTCCAGTTATTCAACAATTTCAGAACTAGAAGGTCAATATGTTTTCTCTATTGTGGGTCAGTGAATATTTAGCTGCCGTTTTTCTTTTCTTTTCTTTTTTGGTTGTTTCAAGTTCAGTTTCCAGCTAATGTGCCTGTTTTCTTGCAAAGTTCCTAGTAATTAGTGTGGGTTGATGAGGGTCCTGACCTCAAGCAAATTAGCTAGCCCCTCCATGCCTCCACGGCCTAATCTGTGAAATGGGGGCGATCTCTCAAGGGCTGTACTAGGGATGCAAGGGTGGAATGCCTGGGCGCTTCTGGCACGGTGCTGCCTGCCTGGCATTCCAGGGCAGTGAATTATGGCCCCTCCTTACTTGGCCGTGACTTTCCTTAGCTACCACTCCTAGAATGGGATTATACCGTCCACTTTGTACGGTCTGAGTCCTTATGCACCCTCTTTCACTTTATAGAGTAGGTGAACTTTAAAGGATAGTCAAGGGCTGGTGCTGTGGCATAGCGGGTAAAGCCGCCGCCTGCAGTGCCAGCATCCCCTACCGGTGCCAGTTTGAGTCCTGGCTGCTCTACTTCCAATTCAGCTCTCTGCTGTGGCCCAGGAAAGCAGTTAAAAGATGGCCCAAGTCTTTGGGCCCCTGCACCCACATGGGAGACCTGGAGGAAGCTCTTGGCTCCTGGCTTTGAGATCGGCACAGCTCTGGCCTTTGTGGTCATCTGGAGAATGAACCAGCAGATGGAAGTCTCTCTCTCTCTCTCTCTCTCTCTCTCTCTCTCTCTGTCTGTCTCTCTCTCTCTCTGCCTCTCCTTCTCTCTGTGTGTAACTCTGACTTTCAAATAAGTAAATAAATCTTTTTAAAAAAGAACTGTTAGTCTTTCCTTGCTAATAAATACTTGTTTAAAAAAAAAAAACAGACACAGTCCACAAGGACTGGTACATGCAACCAACCTGGGATAGAAACACCTGTGGGTATACCATGTGTCCTGAAAAGGGGAAGAAGAAGGACACTCATGATTTAAAGAGTGGACATGTGGTTTAAGTCTGGAGGCGGTAATATTCTGTTCAAAATTTATCCACACATGGTTAAAATACTGTGGCACAAATCAGTGGATAAAACAGGAATGCAAAGAAAATGGCACATTTTTCAGCTCTTTTGTCATCCTTCCTCCCTGATGTCCAAGAGAGTGCCGGTCAGTTTTCTCATCTGGAAAGTGAGGACTTCAGCCTCAGATGGTTGTCTGGAGGAGAACGATAAACCTGATACACGTGGGGATGGTGCTGTGGCACAGCAGGTAAAGCCACCACCCGCAGTGCTGGCATTCCATATGGGCACCAGTTCGAGTCCCGGCTGTTCCTCTTCCAATCCAGCTCTCTGCCATGGCCTGGGAAAGCAGTAGAAGATGGGTCCCTGCACCTGTGTGGGAGACCCGGAAGAAGCTCCTGGCTCCTGGCTTCTGGCTTCAAGATCGGTGCTACTCCAGCCTTTGTGGTCATCTGGGGAGTGAACTAGGGGATGGAAGACCTCTCTCTCTCTCTCTCTGCCTCTGCCTTCAAATAAATAAATAAATAAATATTTACCAAAAAGAAACCACCCTGATACACGTCAGTCTCTGAGTGGAATACACAGCAGACACAAGTTCTCCGTTTATACGATCTTTCACTATGAGTTGTGTTTAGCCAAGGAGCCCTCGACTGAGGTTGTTGTGTGTGTTTGTTTTGTTTTGTTTTGTTTCTGCCTCTGCTTGGGGCTGTTGTTACAAAGTGCCACAGACTGTGTGACTTCACAGAAGTTTGTGTTCTCACGGTCCAAGATCAAGGTGTCAGTCGGTCCGCTGTCTTCTGCGGCCTCGCCCCTCGGCTCGCAGCTGCCACCTCCTCCCGTGTCTGCAGGTGGTCGCCCCTGTGTGTGTGTGTGTCTGTGTCCTCGTCTCCCCTTACATGGCCACCGCTCAGCTAGGGTTAGGACCCAATGACCTCATTTAACCCTCATTATCTCTTTAAAGACCCAGCTTCCAAATGCACTCACATGCTGAGGTCCTGGAGGTTGGGGCTTCAACCTGTGAATGTTGAGTCATTTGCAATACAGCCCAACACAGCCCCCATATCAGTAAAAACTCAGCTTACGTGAAGTATTTAAAAATAAGGGGTAAGCGTTGTGGCTTAACAGGTTAAGCCACCACTTAGGAGCCTGTATCCCATATCAGAGTACTTGAGTTTATGTCCCACCTCCAGTTCCCATCCAGTCTCCTGCTAATGCACACCCTGGGAAGCAGCAGGTCATGGCTCAAATCCCGAGGTCCTGTGGCACCCACATGTGGGACCTGGATGCAGCTCCTGGCTCCTGACTTCCTCTTGGCCCAGCCCCAGATGTTGCAGACGTTTGGAAAGTAAACCAGCAATGGATGATCAATCTCTCTCTCTCCTTCTCTCTCTTTGTCTCTCTGCCTTTCAAATAAATAAGCTGATAAAAAAAGCACAAAGAAAAATAAGAGAAGCTATGGTTTTCAGCATGAAAAAGCAGATCCATCCAGACTCTGGGCACATCCTCCCTGAAATGAAGCACTTAGGCTCTCTGGCCACTCCTCACTGAAGAATGGGCTCTTGCGGTCAAAAGACCACATTGAAATCAGGCAAACGTGCGGGCTACTACAGCCGGTGCAATTGAAAAGTGCAACTCACAAAGCCTTGATAATGCGAGCCATCAGTGAGCTGCTTGAACCTGGGTTCATTCAGGCAGGGGGAGGAAGCTACAAGAGGCTTTGGGCTTTGACTAGCTTGCCTGAGCATGAAGCTTTGTGAGCTATCAGTCTGTGGCCAGACAGATGGAGTGTTTGATAAATGCAGCTCCCCATTTTGCTCAGTCCTCTCTCCCACATCTTCTCTGGGGATCTCCCTGAAATACTGTCAGTTACTGCCTTTTGGCACCATGCCTCCATTGCCTTTATCCTTGTGTGAGAGAGCATTGGGTTAGTCATTTAACTAATTTCTGTTTTGTGGCCAGTGTTAGTGGTGGAGCAGGTTGAGCCACTGCCTGCAAGACCAGCATCCCATATGAACATCAGTTCAAATCCCGGCTGCTCCACTTCCATTCCAGCTCCTTGCTAATGCACCTGTGAAGCCAGCAGAGGGTGGTCCAAGTGCTAGGACCCCCTGCCACCCATGTGGGAGACCTGGATGAAGCTCCAGGCTCCTGGCATCATCAGCCCGGCCCAGCCTCAGCCACTGCAGTCATTTGGGGAATGATCCAGTGGTTGACAGATCTCTCTCTCCCTCTCCCTCTGCAACTCTGTCTTTCAAGTAAATAAATGAATCTATAAGAACTAATGTATCTTTTAAAATATCTTAACTCAATAAATTGAAGCATATTCATGTTCTTTTCAAACGTCTCACTTTGGGTCACTTTTATACTTTAATTGGGGGATTTGAAGGCACTTGAGCAGCAAATAAGCTCATTAGATATTGGTCACCGTGTTGCTTGAGCATGAAGCTTTCAAAGAAAATTAAAGGAAAGAAAGAGAGAGAGGGAGAGAGGGAGAGAGAGAGAGAGGGATCGGGATAGGGGATTGGTTATTAACTCCACCTCAGGGTGACTTCTCTTCAGGGCCAATTAAATAGCAGCTCTGGGCTGTTAAGTTTAGTGGCTTTCCTTGTAGGCGCGTCACTCTTCTTCAAGGACAACCCTCGCTCCGATCCGCTTTGATTGGACGTGATGATCCTGAGGCTGCCTCTCCAAAACCAGATTTCGTCTGAAATTGTAGACGTGACCACCTCTCCGTGCTCTGACCTTTCCTCTTTAAGAGAGGAGTTTTGCATTACCAGGTAAATGCCCCTCCGGTGGAATTCCCATGGAACGCTGGGGCCATCCTGTGGTCAGCTTGGTTTAAGGCAGCCAGTCTGTCAGGAAATAGCTCAGGAAAGCCAGCTTCCCCACATAGCTTGTTGTGCAAGACCAAAAAAATGATCAGATGCCTGATCATTCGTGCAAACGAAGCATCTCTTTTTGTGAGCAAGGCAATTGTTCAGTGAGCACGGTGGGAGCAAGTCCTGGGAATGGGTATTTTTGTTAAGGGCGGATATTTCATCGAAACAGACTACGGCTCCCTCTAGACAGGGAAGAATGCCATGAGTCCAGGCGTTGCTCCTCCATGGTACCTGGCCCTTCCCATCTGCAACTGTGCGTTCCGTTGTACCTTGGCTCCGCTTCCAGTCCTCACAGGAGACAGCCTTTTTGCAAAAAGCGTGCTCGGCATGGCTTAAAGGGGAAAGCAGTGGGTATTTTGCACCAGTGACACTAAATTGAAGCCATTTAGTTGTAAATGCGATATCGCAGTTGACGGCTTTCTTGGCAGAGCGCTGAGCCTCCCACGTGGAACAGAGGCGTAGACAAGGAACTTGGGGAGCAAAGCCAGTCACCAGAGCGGCAGACCACAGAGGCTCGTAAAGCATTTGTCGGTCATTTAGCATCATAACTCAGCTCAACAGGCAGGGTACCAGGAGCAGCCCGCATGGTGGAAGCAGCGGAGAGGGGACCACGGAGTTTATGTTGTTCTCCTGTTTATTAAAAACGGATGGGAGCCCTTGACAGAAAAATCAAACTTCTGGTCATGGCTCATTAATCCCCGTTGTATCTGTCAGGGGTGTGTGTTCGGCGATCCAAGAAGCCTGCGGAAGTGTGGGCACCGCTGAGCTGTGGTGTTTGCTCTCGTTTCACACGGAGAAAGAGATGCCAATCATCTGGGGGGAGAGACAGAATAGGAAGTTATTTTTAACCCACCTGCTTTAGCGGTCATTAAAGAAAACTGAGTGGATTTAAGATAAAAATGATTATGGTTAATAATTTTATGGCCGATATTTGTCACAGAGCTTTGTACAGGACTAGCAGAAAGGAAAAGACGATGTAGAAGGAAGCCCGATATTGTGGCTCTTGGAAAGCCCAGTCCTTGGAGATAGATCTTTGTCGGGGAAGCTTTGCAGACCCCCATATAGATGCATATGATCACTGACACACGGCTCTCTAGAAAACAGTCTCTGGCCTTCTCAGCCGGATATGGAGATAAGACTGGTCAACTCAGACTGTTTCTATCAACCCACGAAACAGGGCCGGTGGTATTCCAATCCCTCTGATCGTTTGTAAGAAAATGTATAATTCAAAGCCATCACCCCGAGCTTGCTGCATCACAGGATGGGGAGGAACACAGCTTTTCCTGCTCTTTTGTGGACTGGGGCATCAAAGTGCACATTTCTAATCTCCCGAAGCTTCTGCTTTTATGGAAAAGAGGTCTAAGGCTCTAACTCTGCAGGTGCCTCAGAATATTGCACAAGGATGAACAGAGATAATGCAAATAAAGCACTTGAACACAGCACCCGACTCCTGGGAGGCCCGGAGTGAAAGTCGGCCTTAAAATTGGGAGTAGTAACAGCCTCCTCCTCCTCCTCTCCATCTTAAAGAGTGCTGTGTGCCCTACAGGATTCTCAAGTTGCATGTCAGAAGCTTGTGGGGTGGGGCCGGCACTATGGCATAGCAGGTAAAAGCTGCTGCCTGCAGTGCTGGCATCCCATATGGGCACCGGTTCAAGTTCCGGCTGCTCCATTTCCAATCCAGCTCTCTGCTATGGCCTGGGAAAGCAGTAGAAGACGGCCCAAGTCCTTGGGCCCCTGCACCCGTGTGGGAGAGCTGGAAGAAGTTCCTGGCTTCTGGCTCCTGGCTTCGGATTGGCACAGCTCCAGCTGTTGCAGCCAATTGGGGTATGAACCAGCAGATGGAAGACCTTTCTCTCTCTCTCTCGCTCTCGCTCTCTCGCTCACTCTCGCCCTCTGCCTCTCCTCTCTCTGTGTAACTCTGACTTGCAAATAAATAAATAAATCTTTATCTTAAAAAAAAAAAAAAGAAGCTTGTGGGGAGGCAAGGGGGAGGGTAGAGAAGGGTCTTGCCTGGTCCACTCATTCTACTTGTCAGGACAATGACTGAGCTAACTTTTTTTTTAAAGATATATTGATCTTTAAAAAATGCTGCTCATTTGACAGCAGAGTTAGAGAGAAGGAAAGACAAAGAGAGAGGGGTCTTCCATCCACTGGCTCACTCCCCAGGTGGCTGCAATGGCCAGAGCTGCACCAATCCAAAGCCAGGAGCCAGGAGCCCCCCGCCCCAGGTCTCCCACATGGGGACAGGGGCCTTCCCAGGCTATTAGCTGAGAGCCAGATCATAAGAGGAGCAGCCAGGATATAAACCGGCACCCATATGGGATGCCAGCGCCACAGGCGGAGGCTTAACTTACTATTATGTCACAGTGCAGTCCCCTGGTTTTTTCGTTTGTTTCTGAGAGAGAGAAAGCGTGCACGCCCACCTGCTGAGTCACTCCCAGATGCCTGTGACAGCCAGGACTGAGCTAGGAAGAAACCAGGAGCCAGAAACTCAATCCAGTTCGCCCACGTGGGTGATGGGGTGCGACTGCCTGAGCTGCCCCTGTTACGTTCCAGGGCGCACATTTGCAGGACCTGGAATTGGCAGCCAGCGCCAAGAATTGAATCCAGGCACTCCATTACAGGGCATGGGTGCCCTCACTGGACCTTTGAGCCTCCCAAACTGTGAACTAAATACACCTCTTTTCTTTATAAAGGACCCAGCAGTCAGCACTCTGTTGTAGTGGCATAAAATGGATTGTCGCAAGGAATTTTCAAAACATGTATGAAAAATGCATATTAGAAAAAAAAAAAACACTGGCTAGCACCATGGCTCACTAGGCTAATCCTCCGCCTGCAGCACCGGCACCCCAGGTTCTAGTCCCGGTTGGGGCGCCGGATTCTGTCCCGGTTGCTCCTCTTCCAGTCCAGCTCTCTGCTGTGGCCTGGGAGTGCAGTGGAGGATGGCCCAGGTCCTTGGGCCCTGCACCCGCATGGGAGACCAGGAGAAGGCACCTGGCTCCTGGCTTTGGATTGGCACAGTGCGCCGGCCGCAACGCGCAGGCCGTATCGGCCACTTGGGGGGTGAACCAACGGAAAGAGGAAGACCTTTCTGTTTTTCTCTCTCACTGTCTAACTCTGCCTGTCGATAAATAAATAAATAAATAAATGGGAAAAAAAAAAAACCATGATGCATGAATTC
The DNA here is from genome assembly GCF_033115175.1 of Lepus europaeus. Taxonomy (NCBI): domain Eukaryota; kingdom Metazoa; phylum Chordata; class Mammalia; order Lagomorpha; family Leporidae; genus Lepus; species Lepus europaeus. Next base: position 93,804,449 of record NC_084839.1, read on the forward strand.
CAAGTTTTTTTGCACTAAAATAAGCTTGTCTTTTAGTTCGACTTTGCTGTGAACTTGTTGAAACCCCCTTGTACGGTGACAAAACAGGACAGAGTTCCAAGGGAGACGGAGCCCTCCTCTTGGGAGCAGTCTGGAAAGCTTTCTGGATCAGGAGATTTTGTTTAGCTGGGCTTGGAAGACAATTAGGAGCTGGACGTATGTGATAGGATCACGTACCAGAGGGCATTCCCAATGGAGCGACTTTTAGAACTGGGGCCTGGGCTCAAGTCATTGAGGCAGTCATACAAGAAAGAGTCTTAGGAAACCTACAGAGGATCTGCTGGAAATCTCTGCTCCACAGGACAAACACAAATATTTCCAGGCATGCTCTCTGCAGAAAACCTTATCCTGCTAATCTCGTCGGAACCAGTTCATTCCACCCGAAGAGGTGAGACCAGATCTGGCAATCTAATTAACCACGAGGTTTTTTATTTATGTTACAGCCCAAACCTGTTTTACCCCTCCTTCTCTCCCTGGGCCAGCACCCGCGAATCCCAGGACTGTGGACAGCATCGTCATAAAAGAGCATGGCTGCTGTGAGCCGTATTTCCACTTTTTATTAGCATTTCTTATTTGCCCACAGCCTGATTTCTTTTGGGCCTGACATAATTTGCATGATTGAGTTAATCCAAGTGTGAAATGCAGCAGGGACCTGATTCAATGGGTGGCGGGAAAGGCAGCATTATGAGGACATAAAAGAGAGGGAGCAGGCTCTGCCCCCGCACCTTCAGGTGCACACATCACAATGGGAGGTTCAAACCGATCTGCAGGACAGGAGGATGCACCAAAGAATGAGCTGTGTGCACTCGACCCAGGAAATGCATTTTTCAAGGCCCTTGTTCACCAAATATTTTGGGGGGGGGGGATACAATACTTGAGATGTGCAAAATCTCACCCTTAAAAAAATTTCTCAGCCTAACTTCTCCTGCACTCCCTGTAAAATGGATAATTTCCATTCTCTTCTCTCTCCCTCTCTCTCTTTCTACCTCTGTCTCCTTCCATCCACCCATCCATCATCTACTATTTTCCATCTGCCTATCCTCTCTCTTCCTGTATTTGTACTTTTTACGTTAAAACAATTTTAGTTTGATAGAAAGTAGCACCAAGAGTTCTTGAGTACCTGTCACTTACCCTCCCCTAACGCCAGCATTTTCCACTCCTCTGTTCGTTTGTCAACACTGAGATGTTCAATGAGCCCAGTCACACTAAGTCACAGACTTTAGTTGACCCCACCCAGTTTTTCCACCAACTTCATTCATTCATTTTGAAAATGATTTGCCACCCTCACTCATTCAAACAATGGAAAACGGCATTCCCACTGACAATCCGATGGCCTCACTTGATCTTTGGGACCCGCAGTGGGTAAAGCGTACTCCCCACGAACTCGAGCAGGTCAGCCAAGCCCCCATGTGAACTGCACATTCTTGCCAGAATCTCTGGGGAAGACACGTTTTCCACTCAGCCACTCCTGGAGCATCTAGAAGACCAGGAAGGCACGGAGCAGCTGGACATCTGCTTGCAATCAGCAGATTCTGAGCTTGGAGTGCCAGCCGTCCGCAGAGATTTTCAGAGCCAAGGAAGTGCCTGGAAGGGCAGAGTGAGGACATGCAGGGGGACACTGGGTCGGGATCTCACCCAGCAGAAGTTCTTCCCTTTTTCTTTTTTATTGCATACTCTTAATAGTAATATATCATTCCTAGTACACTCTTAGCAATGTTTCCAAACAATGCCACTGTTTCCTGCTAAAAATTGTATTAAAATGTTATGATAATGTTTTTAAAATTATATTAAACTCTACCTTAATTGTATGAATATACAAATGATATTGGATTTATCATTCACTTTAATGTCATAATTTAGGAAAAAGCATTTAGTGTTGACCAGTTAGGTTTTTTTCTTTGTAACACTATTTTCTTGAATATTTCTATTTAGATTTACAGAAAAAATTGGACCAGTTAGTTTTAAAATTATATATTGTCTCAGACTTGGCAACTGCATATTAAATACTCTGTAATAACCACACATTACTGTGTCCGATGCATTAGGAAAACACTTTATGGACTGACATGTAGAAATCTTTTTTTTTTTTTTTAATGCTCATTGTTAGTTTTTTTTGAAAGGCAGAGAAACAGAAAAAGAGAGACAGAGAGGAACCTTCCATTCATTGGTTCACCCCCCAATGACTACAAAGGTCTGGGCGGGGCAAAGCTGAAGATAAGAATCAGAAACTCCTTCTGGGTCTTCCATGTGGATTGCAAGGACTCAGGTACGAGCCATCGTCTGCTGCCTCCAAGGCACATTAGCAAGGAGCTGCACTGGAAGCAGAGGCAGGACTCCGATAGGTGATGAGGGCATCCTAGCCAGTAGCTCCATCCACAGCACCACCATGCCCACCTCTGATCCATAGAAATCTGGAATGTTGCCCTAACTAACTTAACTGGTTTGAATTTTTACTTTTTGATTTTTTTCTTTCTCAATGACATCATAGGAAGAAAGTTTCTTTTATTTTTTGGAAAGATTATTTATTTGAAAGAGTTACACAGAGAGAGAAGGAGAGGCAGAGAGAGAGAGAGAGAGAGAGAGAGAGAGATGTCCTCCATCCGCTGGTTCACTCCCTAGATGGCTGCAACGGCCAGAGCTGCACGGATCCGAAGCCAGGAGCCAGGAGCTTCTTCCGGGTCTCCCACGTGGATGCAGGGGCCCAAGGACTTGAGCCATCTTCCACTGCTTTCCCAGACCACAGTAGAGAGCTGGATCAAAAGTGGAGCAGCCAGAACTCTAACCGCACCCATATGGGATGCTGGCACTGCAGGCGGAAGCTTTTACCTGCTACACCACAGCACTGGCTCCAGGAAGAAAGTTTCATACTGATATTTGTAGGAAAAAAAATGATAAATAACACATTGAGGGTGTAAATAGTTTCACATTTTAAACTCCCAAGAAATGACATGCCAAGTTAGAGTTTATTTTTTTAAATTGATTTTGAGATTCTAGTGACACTGTTGTGTGTGACATAAGACATTCTGCAGGTCATTGCCCGATACACGTAGTCTTAAGAGGACTTGACAAATCACTCTCACTGTATACTCCTTATCCTTTGGCAACATCAGCATTTTTTATGCTTCTCTTCCTAGCCAAATGGCCAACTGGAAGTTTGATCTGCACCGTTTGTAACTAAGGAGAAAAGTAAGTTAAACCTATATAGTGGTGAAAACCACTCAGCTGTGAGGTATGTCAGTTGAGTGATTGGCACAGCTGTCTTAGCCCATTTTCTATGGCTGTAACTAAGTAACACAGACTGGGTGATTTGCAAAGAGAAGAGATCGGCTCACAGTGTGGAAGTGCACGAGCATGGCACTGGCATCTGCTTAGCATCTTTGAGGGCCTTCCTGCCGGGACAGAACATAGCTCCAGGCATTGCCTGGCAGGAGAGTGTCCTAGCTTGAGTCTTTCCTCTTCCTCCTCTTATAAAGCCACAGTACCACTAGATGAGGGAGCCCCTCTTACAACCCCATGTAGTCTTTTTTTTTTTAAATATTTATTTATTTGAAAGGCAGAGAGAGAGACAGAGAGAAAGAGATATCTTCCATCTGATGGTTCACTCCCCAGATGGCCATAATGGCTGGAGCTGCACCAATCCGAAACCAGGAGCCAAGAGCTTCTTCTGGATCTTCCACATGGGTGCAGGGGTCCAAGCACTTGGGCCATCTTTTACTGCTTTCCCAGGCCATAGCAGAAAACTGGATCAGAAGCAGAGCAGCTGGGACTTGAACCGGCACCTATATGGGATGCTGACACTGCAGGTGATGGCCTTACCCACTACACCACAGTGCCAGCCTCAACCCCATGTAGTCTTAATTACCTCCCCAAAATCTCTCTTCCAAATTCCATAGTCAAATGAAGTTTCTACCCTCTTGGAATCTCACCATGGTAATTAACTTTCTTTTTTCTTTTTTTTTTAAGATTTATTTTATTTATTTGCAAGACAGAGTCACACAGAGAGGTAGAGCCAGAGAAAGAAGTATTCCATTCTGCTGGTTCACTCCCCCAATGACTGCAACAGCCAGAGCTGAGCTCATCCGAAGCCAGGAGCCAGGAGCTTCTTCCAGGTCTCCCACACAGGTGCAGGGGTCCAAGAACTTAGGCCATCTTCTACTGCTTTCCCAGGCCATAGCAGAGAGCTGGATCAGAAGTGGAGCAGACAGGACATGCACCCATATGAGATGCCAGTGCTGCAGGCTGGGGCTTTAACCCACTGTGCCACAGCGCTGGCCACGAGAATTAACTTTCAACATGAGTTTGGTGGGGACACTCAAACCACAGTGACACGCATGGGATCCAAAGTTGCCCCCAGGCACACTCACTAGTTATGTAGTGGAGGGCTCAGAAGCTATTTAAAGGGGGAAAATATTAAGAGAATAATTCTACCTGTAAATCCATTAACAGTGTTACGTTTCAGACTTCAGGTTGACGAAAGGCTCAGGCACCTTTGGCCATCTGGCGGCAGGGAAGGAAGAAAAGTAACAGGGGAGAGGCATAACTGGAATTTTCGTCCCTGGTTGTTAATAGATTCCCATCAACTCCATCACGTTCGACTCCTACCTCTCCTATGCCTCCTCTATCTGAATATTCTTGACCCCCAGTTCACAAGGCTTTGCTACCAAAACTCCCTGGCAGGTTATTTCATGCAGGGAAGACAGGTGGCCAAGCGAAGCTGCAAAGAGAACAGAGAAACTGATACAGTCAAGAAAAACACCCTAATATCGCTTCTGTTCCAGAAAGAAAAAAATAAAACCTGCTTAATATGGTAGTAAAGGCCTGTGTGTGTGTGTGTGTGTGTGTGTGAAAGAGAGAGAGAGAGAGAGAGAGAGAGAGAGAGAGAGAGAGAGAGACTGAACATGACATGGAGCAGTAAACTATCCATAGTCATAGCCATAACACTGCAACAAGGAAGCTTACAGAGTTCAGCAGTTTGATTTTGCTTGCTTCTTTCATGTAGCACAGAAAATCCTGGATGCTGGGGCAAGCATGCGGTGCAGTGGTTAAGCCTCGGCTTGGGATCCCCACATCCCATGTCAGAGTATCTAGTTCAAGTCCTGGCTCCTCCAGTTCTCAGTCAGCTTCCTGCTAATGCACGTCCTAGGAAACAGCAGGTTACGGCTCAAGTAGTTGTGTCCCTGCCACCGATGTGGGAGACCTGGACTGAGTTCCGGGCCCCTGGCTTTCGTCTGGTCCAGACTTGGCTGTTGCAAGCATTTGAGGAATGAATTGTGGATGAAGGTTTCTCTCTCTCTCTCTCTCTCTCTCTCTCTCTCTGTCTCTCTCTCTCTCTTTCTCTCCTCTCTGCCTTTCAAATACATACATACACACATACATTTAAAAAAGAAATCCCAGCTGTATCAGTTCTTCTTTCCTCTTCCCAAGGAGACAAGCTACTAGCTGAATTTCCAGGTCTTTCTGTGACCTGATACATTAGCATGTGATACAACTGTTAGCAAAAGATACAATTTCTGTTATGTTAAAAGAGTTAACCTTCAACTTCTGAGGAAGGGGAATAAAAAGGAAAACATCTGTTTCAGGACAAATCTTAAAAGGAAATCTTTATGTTATGCACTAACTAATTCTCGAGAGATGTGTGACTTGGCAAGCTCGGGCCTAATGGTCAATTTCCATCTGGTGTTTGAGCTGAGGCTGTGCTGCGGGGGGAGACAAGTCACAGGGATGTTTTAGGAGAAGGAAGTGAAGGAATCTGAATTTTCCAAGACTTCCCTGTACCCTGCAGTGCCCTCCTCACTAATCCATTGTTTGGTGTTTGGGACTTCAGACTTTAAGAGGGCATGGTGCTTGCCTACTTAATGGAAAGAGTTAGCACCAAAAGATGCAACCCTTCTAAGACAAATCAATTCACAAATTTGGACCTGTAGATGTTCCTTAAAAACACAAATCAAAAAGCTTACAATGCATCTTTTCTGCTGACACTGAATATTTCTTTTCTTTAAAAAAAATATTTTGTGGGCCGGTGCTGTGGCGTAGTAGGTTAAGCCTCCACCTGTGGCTCTGGCATCCCATGTTGGTTCCAGTTCAAGTCTCAGCTGCTCCTCTTCCAGTCCAGCTCCCTGCTATGGCCTGGGAAAGCAGTGGAAGATGGCCCAAGTGCTTGGACCCTTGCACCTGCGTGGAAGACCTGGAGGAAGCACCTGGCTCCTGGCTTTGGATTGGCTCAGCTCCAGCCATTGTGACCATTTGGGGAGTGAACCAGTGGATTGAAGACCTTTCTCTCTGTTCCTCCCTCTCTCTGTCTATAACTCTACTTCACAAATAAATAAATGTTAAAAAAAATCCACCTATTTAAAAATGTTTTAGTTTTTATTGTGGAAACATGAAGTATGTACAAAGCAGGAAGAGCAATGGGATGAGTCCCTGTGTAGTGTTCACTGTATTGAATGACCGGTTGTCTGCACAAGGTCAAACATGTCTACTCAGTTCATCCTTGACTTCTGCCCAGCCTGCACTGGATTATGTTTTCATAATCACCATGTAAAATAAACCAATAAACACCATGTAAAAAAAGTCACCCTACCAACAACGGTCACTACTTGTGCATCATTGTGTAACAGATCCCAGAACCCTCCACCCTGTGGCTGTACCCCCTGAGAAGCTCCACACACACCCTCTCTTCCCCCCAGCTCCTGGCAGCCACCCCTGTATGCTCTGTCTCTATGAGGTTTATTTGTTTTCAGTACAGTCACAGAAGTGGAATCATGCAATATGTGTCTTTTCATTTCTGGCTCATTTCACTTAGGATGACATCCTCAAGGTTCATCTAAGTTGTAGCATATAACAGGATTTAACAGGATTTCTTTGTTTCCAAAGGTTCAATTCTATCCCAGTGAACGTACTGAATTAGTCATCTGTTTATTACATTCACTGAAACACCTGGGAGGAACTTCTTGGGAAGGGAAAGGTTTATTTTGGCTGACTGCTTGGAGGTTCACAGTCCAAGATGGACAGCCCCACTTGTCAAGATCAGAGGCAGTAGTGGTGGAGCAAGAGTGAAGGAACAGTCACCTGGCCAGCCAGAAACTTCTTAGGCTGAACTTGGCCTAAATAACTAGCTCTCTAGCAAGAACGACTTTCCAAGGACAAGCTTCCAATGACCTAAAGACCTTCTGCTGGGACCACCTCCTAGATGCTGTAATTGGATCAACTCTACATCCTTAATCCATTAACCATTTACATTAATCTATTAACCATTAACATAAGCATTTGAAGACCAAGCTCCCCATCCATGGGTCTTTAGGGACCATCCAAACGATCAGCCAAATATACATGCAGCCTGTTTTCTTTATCCATTCATCTGTTGGCAGAGGTTTAGGTCACTTCCACCTATTAGCTGTTGTGGATAATGCTGCCATGAACATGAGTGAGGAAATATCTCTCTGAGTCTCTGCTTTCAATTCTTTTAAAAAAGATTTCCTCATTTGTTTATGTTTAGTATTCATGCTGCTGAAGCAAACACTGCTTATTTGTTCACCTGAAAGGCAGAGTGACACAGAGAGGGAGATAGAGGCACAGACAGAAAAACAGAGACCTTCTATCTGCTGGCTTATTCTCCAGATGCCTACAACAGCCAGGTCGGACCATGCCGAAGCAGGGAACCTGGCCCATCAGGGTCTCCCACTTGGGTGGCAGGGACCCAAGTGCTTGAGCCATCATTGCTGCCTCCCAGGAGCATCAGCAGGAAGCAGGATTGAAAGACAAGGAGCCAGCACTGGAACTGGCACTCTGATATGAGATACAGGTGTCCCACGTGGTGGCATATCCCAGAAGTGAGATTGCTGGAGCATGTGGTAATTCTGTCCTCCACTTTTGGGGAAAACTTCATACTGTTTGCCATGGTGGCTGCACCATTTACATTGCTACCAACAGTGTATGAGGGTTCCAGTGTCTCAACATCCTTGCAAACACTTGTAATTTTCTAGTTTTTTCTTCACGTTTATTTTCATTTATAATGACTATGACATGACATCTCATTGTAGTTTGCATTTGCCTTTCCATAAAGATAACAATGCCAAGAATCTTTTCACATGTGTGTCCATTTGTGTATCATCTTTGGAAAATGTCTACTTAAACATTGTGCCCATCTTTTTAAAGATGTATTTATTTATTTGAGCGGTAGAGTTACAGACAGAGAGAAGGAGAGACAAAGGGAAAGGTCTTCCATCTGTTGGTTCACTCCCCAACTGGCCACCACAGCTGGTGCTAGACCTTGGCCAATCCAAAACCAGGAGTCAGGAGCTTTTTCCAGGCCTCCCATGTGGGTGCAGAGGCCCAAGCACTTGGGCCATCTTCTACTGCTTTCCTAGGCTATAGCAGAGATCTGGATTGGAAGGGAGCAGCCAGGATAAAAACCAGCATCCATATAAGATGCCGGCGATGCAGGCAGAGGCTTAGCCCACTACACCATGGCACCAGCCCCATTTTGTCTGTTTTTTAATTTTTTTAATTTGCTATTATATTGTGAGAGTTCTTTATATAGTTTGTGTATTAACCCTATTTCAGATTGTATGGTTCACAATATTTTTCTTTCATTCTGAGAGTTGCCTACCATCAATTGTTTCCTTTGTTACACAGAAGCTTTTAACTTTTTTAAAGATTTATTTATTTATTTATTTGAAAGTCAGAGTTACACAGAGAGGAGAAGCAGAGAGAGAGAGAGAGAGAGAGAGAGAGAGAGAGAGAGAGGTCTTCCATCCGCTGGTTCACTCTCCAATTGGCTGCAATGCCCAGAGCTGTGCCGATCCAAAGCCAAGAGCCAGGAACTTCTTTCGGGTCACCCACGTGGGTGCAGAGGCCCAAGGACTTGGGCCATCTTCTACTGCTTTCCCAGGCCACAGCAGAGAGCTGGATCAGAAGTGGAGCAGCTGGGACTCGAACTGGAGCCCATATGGGATGCCAGGACTTCAGGTGGCAGCTTTACCTGCTATACCACAGTGCTGGCCCCAAAGATTTTGATGTAACTTTGATATTGTTCCATTTGTCTATTTTTGCTTTTGTTGCCCAAACATTTGATGTCATAGTCCATGAAATCATTGCCAAAACAAATGTCCTGAAATATAACTTGGGTTTTCTTCTAGGAGCTTTATAGCTTCAGGGTTTTTTTGTTTGTTTGTTGCTTGTTTTTTCTTCAGGTTTTATTTTTCAGATATTATAATTTGGGGTTTTAATTCATTTTAAATTAATTTTTGTGTACGATGTAAGGTAAGGGTCTAACTTCTTTCTTTTCTTGTGTGAATATTCAGTTTTTCCAGGAGCATTTGTTGAAGAAAGTCATATATGATCACACCATCTGTGAATAGAAATAATTTCACTTCTTTCTCTCCAATTTGGATGCCTTTTTTTTTTCTTTCTTTTGTCGAACTGTTCTACCTAAGACCTGTAGTATTACATTGAATAGAAGTGGTTGAGAGTAGGTATCTTTGCCTTACCCTGATCTTAAGAGAAAACTTTCAGTGGTAGACTTTATAATGTAGATATAGTTCTCTTCTACTGCTAAGTGAGTGCTCTATCATACAAAATTGTGGAATTCTGTCAAATGCATTTTCTACATCAACGAAGACATTATGTGACTTTTATCCTCTCTTCTGTCAATGTAGTATATTACTTTATTTGGGTTTTGTATGTTGAATCATTTTTGCATCCCAACAATAAATGCCACTTTCTTACCATATGTAATCCTTTTCATGTGCTGCTTAATTTGGTTTGTTAATATTTAGCTGAAGATTTTTCCATCAACATTCACCTAAGATATTGGTTTATACTTTTCATTTCTTCTACTATCATTATATGGGTTTGATATCAGAGTAATGTTGACCTTGTAAAATGAGTTTGGACATGTTCCATCCTCTTCAACTTCTGAGGAAGAATTTGAGAAGAAGTGGTATTAATTTTTCTTTAAATGTTTGATGGGGCCGGCTCTGTGGTGTAGCGAGTAAAGCTGCCACCTGCAGTGCCGGCACCCCATATGGGTGCCAGTTCGAGACCTGGCTGCTCAACTTCCAATCCAGCTCTCTGCTATAGCCTGGGAAAACAGTAGAAGATGGCTTAAGTGCTTGGGACCCTGCACCTACGTGGGAGACCCAGAAGAAGCTCCTGGCTCCTGGCTTCAGTTCGGCACAGCTCCGGCCATTGCTGCCAACTGGAGGGTGAACCGGCAGATGGAAGACCTCTCTCTCTTGCTCTCTTTCTGCCTCTCCTTCTCTCTGTGTGTAACTGTGACTTTCAAGTAAAATAAATAAATCTTAAAAAAATGTTTGGTAAGAATCTCCAGTGAAGCCATCTGATCCTTGGCTTTACTTTATTGAGATGCTTTTTCACTAATGCAATCTCCTTACTAATTATAAACCTGCTCAGATGTTATGTTTCATCATAATTTAGTCTTGGTAAGTTGTGTGCTTCTAATAATATTGTTCATTTCTGGGACTGGTGCTGTGGAGTAGTGGGTAAAGCTGCCACCTACAGTGCCTGCATCCCATATAAGCACCGGTCCGAGTCCAGGCTGCTCCACTTCTGATCCAGCTCTCTGCTGTGGCCTGGGAAAGCAGTAGAAGATGGCCCAGGTCCTTGGGCCCCCGCACTTGTGTGGGAAGTCCACGAAGAGGCTCCTAGCTCCTGGCTTTGGATTGGTGCAGTGCCGGCCATTGTAGCTATCTGGGGAGTGAACCAGCAGGTGGAAGATCTCTCTCTCTTTCTCTCTTTCTGCCTCTCCTCTCCCCGTGTAACTCTGCCTTTTAAAACAACAAATAAATCTTTAAATAATAATTTGTTCATTTCTTCTATGTTATTCAATTTGTTTGTATATAGTTTTTCATAGTAGTCATAATCATTTTTATTTCTGTGGCATCACTTGTAATGTCTTCTTTCTCATTTATGATTACAATTGTTTGCATCTTCTTAAAGTTAGTTAAAGATTTGTCAATTGATCTTTTCAAAAAATCAACTCTTAGTGTGCATCTGGTACAGTGGTTAAGTCACTACCAGACTGCCCACATCCTGTATCAGAGAACCTGTTTCAAATTGTGGTCTCCTCTTTCTGACCTAGCTTTCTGATAATACATGCCCAAGAAAGTAACAGATGATGGCTCAAATACTTAGGTCCCTGCCACTAACATGGAAGACCTGGATGGGGGTCCAGGTTTATGGCTTTGGCCTGGCCCAGCCCTGGCTATTGCTGGCATCTCTCCCTCTCTCTCTCTCCTCTCTCCCCCCCCCCCTCCTCTCTCTCTCTCTCTCTCTCTAATAGAATGGGAAAAAAATCCTTCTTTTGCTAATTTTTTGTGTTTCTATTCTCTATCTCTTTTATTCTGTTTTAATCTTTATTATTTCCTTCTTTCTGCTAATTTTGTGTTTCATTTTAGATTTCTTTAAGGAAATTCAAAATTAGGTTTTGATTTGAAATATTTCTTCTGTTTTAATGTAGGCATTTAACACATAAGCTTTCCTGTTAGTCTTGCTTTTACTGTATCCCATAAGTTTTGGTATGTTATATTTTCATTTATTATTTATTGTTCATTTATTCATTTGCTATTTGGTATGTTATATTTTCATTTGTCTTAAGATATTCTCTAATTTCTCTTGCAATTTCTTCTTTGATTCATTGGTTATTCAAAAGTGTGCTATTTAATACCCATGTTTGTGTCAAATTTCCAGATTTCTTTTGCTATTTCTAGTTTAACTTCATTGTGATTGGAAAAAATACTTGGTCTTATTTCAATCCTCTTAAATTCCTTAAGATTTGCTTTGTGGCCAAAATGTGATCTGTCCTAGAGAATGCATTTTCTCCTGGTGTTGTGAAGAATGTCTATGTAAGTCTGTTAGGTCCAATTGGTCTATAGTGATGTTCAAATCCTTTGTTACCTATTGATCATCTGTCTGGTTGTTTTATTATTGGAACTTGAATATTGAAATCTCCTATAATGATTATATTATGGTCTATATTTCCCTCCAGTCCTGTCAATTCTTGCTTCCGTGACATTTGGATGCTCTAATATTAAGTGCTTACATATTTGTAATTGCTGTGTCTTCCTGGATAATTGGCCCCTTAACCACTATATTATGTCCATCTTTGCTGCTTGTGATAGTTTTTGACATAAACTCTTTCTTGTCTGTTCTAAGTATGACCATCTTCTTTGGTTTGTTTCATTTGCATGAAAATGATAGCTGTTTCCATCCTTTCTCTTTCAGCCTATGTGTGTCCTCAGATCTGTTTTGTAGAGAGCAAATACTTAGGTCTTATTTGTCTGTCTGTTCAGCTAGTGCATGTCTTTTGATGGAAGGATTTAGTGAATCTACATTTAAAGTGATTATTTATTGGATATAACTTAATATTCCCATTTTGTTCATTGTTTTTCTCTGTTCCATACCTATTTTGTTCCTGTTTTCCTCTCTTGCTGCTTTCTTTTGTGTTCGTTGCTTTCTTTGTAGAGACATACTTTGACTATTTCCTCATTTGCTTTTAATGTTTCCACCATATGTAATCTCTTTGTGTTTGTCTGAAGTGGGCTCAAGTAAAGCAACTGATAGTCATGACAACCTACTTTAAACTGATAACAGCTCAACAGCATACATCTCACCTCTTTTACAATCCTCCTATTTTATGCTATTAATGTCACAAATTACCTGTTTTCCTATTTTATACCCATTAGAATAGTTTTTTGTACTCTTGTCTTTTAAATTACATGCCAGAATTAAGTGATTTAGTTATCCCTCTTGTGGTTTTATAAAATTCTACATTTCTCTATATACTTACTTTTACTATCAAGGTATCTATTTTTGGGGGGTGTGCTTTTTTGTCGCTGTCAAACTTGAAGAATTTCCTTTAGCACTTCTTATAAGGTAGCTCTTGTGATGAAATCTCTCAATTTCTGTTAGTCTGGAAAAGTCTTAACTTTTTTAACAGGATATAGTATTCTTTCAGAATTTTGAATATATCACTCCACTCCCTTTTGGTCTACATGGTTCTACTGTGAATTTTACTGATAATCTTATGGAAGCTCCCATGTATGTGACAAGTCATTTTTCTCAGCTTGCTTGTACAGTTGTCTTTGATTTTTGGACAATTTTATTATAACGAGTCTTAATGATGCCTCTTTTGTTTATCTTATTTGGAACCCTTTGAGATTCTTGAATTTGGATGTCCGTTTTTTCCCCCTTCAGATTTGGGAAGCTTCCAGCCATTATTTCTTTATATAAGCTCTCTGTTCATTTCTTTATCCTTTCCTTTTTATTTTTGTCCGCTTGATGATGTTTGTCATAATCTGTGTTTTTTGTTGCTAATAACACAACACCATAGACTGGTTATGTTGAAATGAGGTTTATTTTGGCTCATGCTTCTGGTACAAGGTCAAGGGTCCGTGTCTTGTGATAGTTTTCTTACAGGCAAAGTCGTAAGCTGATGCAAGATACCACACGGAAAGAGACACGGAGTGCATAAAAGATCCAGACAAACTGGCTTTTGTAACAGAACCACTGTCAATATAATTCATTAATCCATTTGCATGAAAATATTAATCCATTAATTAAGAAAAAGCTCAATTCACCTCTTAAAGATCTCACATAGTCTAATCTCTTAACATCTCATAATGGAAACCAAATTTCAACATGAAGTTTGGAGCAGACAAACCAAACTCAAACCATAGCAGTGTCTCCTAAGTGTCTAAGGACGTATGTCTCCTTTGTTCTGTTTTGATCTTCTCACTCGATCGTTTCAGACAACCTGTCCTCACACTTGCTGGTTTGTCTGCTTTACAGTCAGCTATCACTTCATTATGAGGAATTTTTCAAATCAATTCCAAAAAAGTCTTGTTGGTTCTTCATAATGTCTCTGTCAACATTCCCGGTTTGTTTATGCAACATTTTTTAAAAAGATTTTATTTATTTATTTGATAGGCAGAGTAACACAGAGAGAAAAGGAGAGGTAGAAAGAGAGAGGGAGAGGTCTTCTATCCGCTGGTTCATTCCCCAGTTGGCCACAATGGCTGGAGCTGCACCAATTCAAAGCCAGGAGCCAGGAGCTTCCCCCAGGTCTCCCACACGGGTGCAGGGACCCAAGCACTTGGGCCATCTTCTACTGCTTTCCCAGGCCATAGCAGAGAGCTGGGTCAGAAGTGGAGCAGTCAGAACTCAAACAGGTGCCCATATGGGATGCCGGCACTTCAAGCAACGGCTTTACCAGCTATGCCACAGCGCTGGCCCTGCAACATTTTTCTGATTTTGTTTAGTTCTTTGTGCTCTCTTTTAACTTATTAAGCAAACATGACAGTTATTGTGAATATTTTTTAGTAGTTTGTATATCTCCACTTGTTTAGGGTCAGTTTCTGGAGACTTAATTTATTCCTTTGTTTGGGCTATGTTTCCTAGTTTTTGTTTTGTAGACCTTGTTATCTTGTGTTGGGACCACAGCATTTGAAAATTCAGCAACCTCTCCTAGTCTACGTGGTCTTTTTTTTGTTTAAGATCTTATTTATTTGAAAGGCAGAGTTACAGAGAGAAAGAGGGAGAGATAGTGAGAGAGATCTTCCATCTGCTGGTTCACTCCCCCAAATAACTGAAGCCAGGAGCTAGTAGCTTTATCCAGGTCTTTTTCCACATAGGTGCAGGGGCCCAAGGACTTGGATGATCTATCACTGCTTTCTCAGGTGCATTAGCAGGGAGCTTGATCAGAAATGGAGCAGCCAGGGTCTGAACCAGCACCCTTGAGATGCTAGTGTGACAGGTGGTGGCCCAACTCACTATGCCACGATGCTGACCCTGTGGTCTGATTTTGTACATATGTTTACCAGTTAACTCCACTAGATATTCTAAGGATTTCTTGACCCTTTTCTGGGATACATCCATGCTGGGTTTGTTCACACATAGAATCTCTTAATTGAAGAGGTTTGTTGGATTCTTGTTGGGAGTTCCCCTAGTGTCTGTCTGCAGAATCTGGTGCTTGAAGGCATATTTATCCCTTTTGTTCTTAGCATCCTCCCTGCCCCTGCCTCCCCACTCCGTGCCCTGTTCCTGTCACCACTTAGATTCAAGCAAAACAGAAGCCAGTCCCTCAGGAATTCCCCCTCCCAGAGGTCAGAACATTGGACATCTCTTCTAGTCTTCCCTTACTGTCTCCAGGGAGAAGCAGGAGCTGGGAGTTTTCTCCCAATTGTACCATGCTATGCTGAGAGGTAAGTGAGTGTCACATATTTTCCTGCTGAACTTTCATCTAGTTGGCCTCCTGCTTGCCTAGAGCTCAGGAACCTCAACTTGTTTCCGGATTTCTCCAAGAGCAGCTGCTCTATGTATTATGCCAATGTATCCATGGAGAAGGAGGGTCTGGAGTTTCATATTCTGCCATATTTACGATGTCATTCTTTTGCATTGGACTGTTTGCAAGCAAATCCCAGATATAGTATAATTTTTTTGATAAACATTTCCAAATGTATGTCTAAAAGATCACTGCTATTATTATATGCAACAAAACTTACAAAAATTTCTTAATACTATTAAACTCTCAGTTACCATTAAAATTTTATGCATGGCCTCATAATTTTATATCAGATTTTAGTGTGTTCAAATAAAAATCTAAATACTCTCCAAGTTACATTTAGTTGATGCATCTCTTGAACCTATTGGTTTGCCCTGTTTCTTTTTTTTTTCCTTGCAATTTTCTATTGATTAATCCCAATTGTTTGCTTTGTAGAATTTCCCACATTCTGTATTTTCATTGCAATCCCATTGGTGTTTTTTAATGAGCTCCTTCGTCTCATGCATTTCCTATAAACTGGTAGTATTTGACTGTTGGTATATATTAGAGGCTTGGTGAGATTCAGGTTTCAATTACCTACTTCCTATTATATCACATCAAAAGGTCACAGCATCTAGCTGCCTTCCTTTTTTGAGATGTTATGTTAGATTAATTTAAGCATTACCAGACAGATCTTTCCATTTTAATAATCCCCATCAGCTATTCACATGATGGTTTAGTAGCCGTTAACGATCATTGACTGGATTCATTCTCTTCTTTGAGACTTTGAAATGGTGATGTCCTACTTCTACCCTTCTTTGCAGAAGCACATTTCTTATTGGTACTATTCTATGAGCCTCCTTGTCTCGTATGTAAAACAGGGATTATAACACCTGTCCTATATATCTCAAAAAAGATATATGGATGCATAAAGCATTCAGCAATCTGAAATCACTCTACAAATGCATGTCAGACATCATAATTGATCCCCTCAAATCCATTCCACTCCAGAGGAAGCACAAAACCCAATCATGCTAGTAACCAGTTTGGGAATGGGTTTGTGACTCTATCCTTGGGGATGAGTCATGAGGAGAACCTCTTGGAATCATCTGGAAAACCATCCTTTCTTCTCAAGGAGAATCAAAGGAAGAGACTATAACTTTTCTTTCTCCTCATCTGGGAATGTCACCTGGATGGGACGCTGTTAATTGCTACCTATCTTTCTCCTATACTGGAATGGTAAGGACTAAGACCCTTGATGATAGTGATTTGTTGAATCAGTCAATTCTAAAGGCTATAATCCTTAATCATCTCCTGTTATAAGAGATAAAATATTTATCACACACAGCTAGCCTTGGGGTTTCTGTTGGAAATAGTCAGAACTGAGTCGATCCAAAGTCAGGAGCCAGGAGCTTCTTCTGGGTCTCCTACGTGAGTACAGGGGCCCAAGGCCCTGGGCCATCCTCTGCTGCTCTCCCAGGTGAATCAACAGGGATCTGGATTGGAAGTGGAACAGCCAGGACTCAAACCCATACCCATATGGGATGCTAGTGCTACAGCGCCAGCCCCCAAATTCCGGCAAATTTGACAAAATATTAACTGGGAAATCATCCATTTTGACTTCGAGGGCCACTTCTCACCCTTTTCCAACCTGCTTGGTGACCAGGCAAGTTGATTTACGTGGACTACATTGAGGACTCCACTGTCCTCTGGCTTCTGCTTTATTTAACCATTAAAGGACATCAGCGAGAGAGTAACGAGTAAACAGGTAGCTCATTGAGCAAACTCACACTCCTGTTTCCTTTGTTCTCCTCCTTCCCAGTCTGAGTCTCTCTCTCCCTCTCTCTTTCTCTTTCTCTTACACACACACACACACAAATTGGTGATCATCCTTCTCCTTGTCACTATTCAAATCCAAGTATAATCAAGCTCTTGTTTTTTTTTTTTAAGAATATTTATTTATTTATTTATTTGAAAGACAGAGTTACAGAGTCAGATGAAGAGAGAGAGGTCTTCCATCCATTGGTTCACTCCCCAGATGGCCATAATGGCTGAAACTGTGCTGATCCAAAGCCAGGAGCCAGGATCTCCCATGTGGGTACAGGGGCCCAAGGATGTGGGCCATCTTCTGCTGCTTTCCCAGGTACATTAGCAGGGAGCTGATTTGGAAGCGGAGCATCCAGGATTCAAACTGGCTCCCATATGAAATGTCGGATCTGCAGGCAGTGGCTTTACCCACTAGTCCACAGCGCCAGCACCAGGCTCCGGCTTTTAGTAGCAGCAGACATATGTACCACCCTTTATGGCTTTTCCTAAACTTTCTTCACCTTTGTAAGGAATTCCCTTACTAAGCTATGCTCAGTTACCCAGCTCCAAACGTACAACTGGATATGATTCTGACTGATTTACAGACTAAACTAACTATGGGCGATAAAGTTGGGGTATTCTTATTTCTTTACTGATAGAATGAATGTTTAAGAGGGCTTGTGATGGAAGAGGACAAGGTGACCCCATTGTGGGTGTGACTGAAGGTGGAGTGGAAACCCAAGGCCCTCTGTGTCCGCACAAGGAAAAGCAACCCCGAGACAAGCAACAGGCCCCCACAGCCCATCATCTACCTCCCAGAAGGTGTTCTGCTGCGCCCTTGTGGCCAGGCAGAACTACTGCCGTCCCTACCCTTGATGCTTTCCTCAGTGGGATAGCTCTAGTCAGAGCTGCAGGGAGCCCAGCTGGCAGCAGCAATCTGAGAGACACAGAGAAACCTGATTTTTGCTGCTTTTGCTTGTTTGAGAGGCAGAGAGACAGAGAGCTGCCATCTGCTGGTTCGCTCCCCAAATCCCAGCCCCAGCTGGGGCTGGGCCAAGCCAAAGGTGGAAGCTGGAAACTCAGTGTAGACTTGAGCCATCACTGCTGCCTGCCAGGGTGTGCATTGTCAGGAAGGTGGAACTGGGAGCTGGAGCTGGGAATCAAGTGTGGGTGCTCTGATACAGGATCAGGCCAAACGCCTGCCCCCACTAATGCACTCACGCAATCGTCTGAGCTGCCCTTTGGCAAATCTCTTCTGCTTGAGACAGGGAGGGTGGATTCCCTGCTGCCAGCAACCACTCAGGTTCCAGATATCAATTCAGCGGATAGGAATCTGAGGCCAGTACAGGACTGCACCTTCTCAACGCCCTTCTTTATGGTAACTTTCTTTTTTTCATGACAGGCAGAGTTAGTGAGAGAGAGAGAGACAGAGACAGAGAGAGAGAAAAAGTCTTCCTTCCGTTGGTTCACCCTCCAAATGGCCACCACAGCCGGCGCGCTACGGCCAGTGCTGCACTGATCCGAAGCCAGGAGCCAGGTGCTTCTCCTGGTCTCCTATGGGGTGCAGGGCCCAAGCACTTGGGCCATCCTCCACTGCACTCCCGGGCCACAGCAGAGAGCCAGACTGGAGGAGGAGGAACCGGGACAGAATCCAGCACCCCAACCGGGACTAGAACCTGGGGTGCCGGTGCCACAGGTGGAGGATCAGCCTAGTGAGCTGCAGCGCCGGCCATGGTAACTTTCTAGAATGCGGATTTCTGCTGGAGGACACAGCATGCTTTGACCCCTCCATCTTCACCAAGGCTCTCCCACAGCTCCTCAGAGCAACAAGAAACCGCAGGGCTCTCAGATGAGATGACTCAGTGGTAAGCAATTATCAGCAACTATTCCTTGAGCTTCTTAGAAGCCACATCCTCTAACTGGTTCTACAAGCACCTTGGTTCTCCGAGGTCTGCTTTATAGCTTCCAGTCAATTCTTTCTAACTTAAATCAGCCAATCCCTTCAAGGAGCCCCAATTCACCTGCTGACTGCTAGGCTTATTTTAATCTACATTATGCAGACCATCTTTCCATGAGCTCATTCGTGCAATAAATATTTATAGTTTGCTAGATACGGGGTCTGTATCCAGTTAGGAAAAGAAATAAAGCCACAATCCCTGCCAAGAAAAGCTCCAACTGTGTCCGGGAAACAGACAAGTCAACAATGGCCCAGAACACAATGTTTTGAGGGCCCAGGGAGCCTGTGAGCATAAGAGGAGGTGCCTGGTTCCACTGCCACGGTGAGAAGGGGCCGCATTTGAATTGGGGGGTGAAAGAGGAAGAGGATTTTTTACCAACGAAAGGGAAGAAGGACACTGCAAATGAAGGGACAGTGAGAATGAGCACATAAGTCTCATCTCTGCTGCCCCTCTCCCAGATCAGCACTCCCCCACAACCTTCAAACACTGGAGACCCTTGGGCCTTGGGCCTGGGTTCCCATGTGTCCTCTGTCACATGCTGGGAAGCATGTCCGACCCCGGGCGCTGAGTCTCTGTGCTGGCATCTGGTGGGCTTCTACATCCAGCTATGGTCTTGATGTTTCACTTGGATATCTGTAGGCCTCCTACAATGATGCTCACAATGCAGGGCCACATGGTTCTGAAACAATCTGCAAAGCTTCCTTCGCTCCTCCCCAGCCTCTCAGCAGGTCCTGCTGAAACCCTGCCCAGATGCTTCTCAGATTCCCCTCGCTTCCCTCCCATCTGTTGACATTCCCCGCGGAAGGCCCCTGCACATCCTGTCTGCATCGTCCAAAGAGTGTGACCATGCATGACCCAGTTCTAGTGAATTCTCTAGGTTAGCACCTTTTAATGATTCCCCAGTGTATTTAAAATACCCTGCTCCCGCCCCACCAACTCTGGGCTCTGAGGGCTACAAGACCTTGCCCTGCTCAGCCTGTCAGGTCCCAGGTCCCACAGGCTCATTCCAGCTCTGCTGTGGCACCTCCTCCAGAGCCTCAGGTGGCTGCCTCCTCCCAGTAACATGACAACCACAGTGCTTCCTCCTCGGAAGGGCTTGACAACCTTGCCCAGACACACTTAGTCCTCCATGTTCCCCAGGTTCTGCCTCCGTGGATTCAATCAACTGAGGATCAAAAAAAAAAAAAAAAATTTTTTTTTTTTTAAAATACTGCATTGGGGCCCGCACTGTGGCACAGAAGGTTAAACCATGGCCTGCAGTACCAGCATCCCATATAGGCACCGATTCGAGTCCTGGCTGCTCCACTTCCAATCCAACTCCCTGCTAATGCACCTGGGAAAGCAGTGGAAGATGGTCCAAGTGCTTGGACCCCTGAACCCACATGGAGGACCCAGAAGAAGCTCCTGGCTCCTGGCTTCAGCTTGGCCCAGACCCAGGCATCATGGCCATTTGGGGAGTGGACCAGCAGATGGAAGATTCTTCTCTCTATCTCTGTTTTTGTACTGAATATGTATAGACTTCCTTCTTCTGATTATTTCCTAAACAATAGAGTATAACAACTATTTACAGGGCATTTGCATTGCAGTGAGTATAAGTCATCTAGAGATGATTTAAAGAGCATAGGTTGTATGTAAATACTGCACCACTTTATATAAGAGACTTGAGTATGTGTGGATTTTGGTTTGTGCAAGAGGATCCTGGAACCAATCCCCCAAGGATACAGAAAGGAAGACTGTACGGCCCCCTTCATGTATCCTTGTTGATGTCCTTATCAAACCTATCACGTAAGTAGTGTATGGATCTTCAATTTAAAGCATATACGTCTCCCTCATTGGAGTAAAAGTTCCCCTGGTTCACTCCCCCAAATGACCACAACAACCAGAACTGAGCTGATCCGAAGCCAGAGCCAGGAGCTTCTTCCATGTTTCCCACACAGGTGCAGGGACCCAAGGACTTGGGCCATCTTCCACTGCTTTCCCAGGCCATAGAAGAGAGCTGGATCAGAAGTGGAACAGCCAGGACATGAACCGGTGCCCATATAGGATGCTGGCACTGTAGGCAGGGGCTTTAACTCGCTGTGCCACAGTGCCGGCCCCAACCCTGACTATCTTGCTCTCTGTTGTATTCCTAGGGCCTGGTTCTGTGGCTGGCATGGGATAGATTGCACAAAAATACTCGTTGGTAAAACAATGAATGAGTAATGGTTTCCCTGTCCTGGCTCACGGTAGATCCTCATCACTTGCTCCTTACCGGCTTCCAGGAACATCCTCCCCTAAGCTGTATCGTGCACCAGGCCCACATGGCCAGACTGAAGCAGGAACCAGTTCCCCTCCAGATTCGGATGAGGAACAGACATGATGACATTTGGCAATTCGAGAAGTTCAACACTTCTTCCTGGGTCCCCGTTACTGCTAATTTAGGAAAGACCCTGTGCTGATGGAATGTCTCCCAGATTGCTGTCGTTTCGTTAAATCTAAATTAAAGCTCTTCTCCCTCCTTCTAATACTCGTGTCCCCTCTCTCTCTCACTGACGTGTGAAGTTGAAGTGTTTCGGGGAAAGACAATGCAGCATGGGGAGCTGGCGAGCCACCTGTCTACTGAGGAAGGTCACCCCCAACTCCTTCTCTCTCTAAGGGCCAGCTCAGCAGACAGGGAAGATAGAAATCAAGATAAAACATGGGCAAGTAGGGCAGGAAAGTGAAGATTAATATAATTACAATATTAATACAATTACATTAATATTAATAAGAATTAATATTAATATAAATATAATGTTAATATCATTACAATCACGAGTCACTTAGTGACAGGGAAGCCAAGTCTTACACTACACAATGAGATTCCAGTCAGTGATGGACCATATATACAACAATGGTTCTGTAAGTTACCATGCGGCTGAAAAATTCCTGTCACCCAGTGACGTCACAGCCGTCAGAATGTCGAAGTACAATGCACTATTCACACCCTGAGAAAGGCATCATTAGGCAATTTCATCACAATGCAAACACCGCTGAGTGTACTTACACAAACCTAGAAGACACAAACTGCTTATCGTACTACATGATATGGATATGGTATATCTATATCTGTGGCTCCAAGGATCACAGTGAATGAAACACAAGGTTAAGTCAAGCACAAGAGAAAATGTTGTGATCAAGAGATGTGATAAAAGCAAGACATTCAAGGCCACTGCCTACATAGCATGGCATATTGTTTGACAGCAAACTTTTTATACAAGTAAAAAGAGAATGCTCTATAATAATGACTAGAAAATATAGTAAGTATATTAAGCAGTAACAGTTGCTTTTTTATCATTATGATATGTTGTACATAATTGTGTGTGCTATACTTGAATGGGGCTAGTAGTGTGGCATGCGTGTTTACACCAGCACCACACATATGGACAGCATTAATGCTTCCATGTTGTGATGGCTACAACATCAATAGGTGATAGGGATTTTGAGTCCCACTGTAAGTTACAGAACCATCATTGTGTAGAGTGTGACTCTTTGCTTTCCCCGGAAAGGCTAGGAGCAGCCTTCTACTGGATCCATTTCTACATTCAAATTTTTCAAAATGATTTTCAGTTTTCAAGATGAAAATTCTAATGGAATTGAAGAGAGAGAGAGAGAGATGTTTGGAAAATGGGTCATTAAATACAATATTGAAGCCGATCATTAGCTGATACTTTACTGTCCTTTCTTGATTTATGTTAACCACCACCCACTGACTGCACAGTGTAATTTATGGGGGTTCAGCCTTTCCTACACTGGGTAATAAGCATACCGGGCAGGAGGGCATCAAGGACAAAGGAAACACCCTATCTGTCTTGAGGACAGTTCAGAGGGCAGGCAAATGTGTAAAGAATTAATTAAAGGCCATCCGAGGACTGCAACAGTGGGAATGTGTACAAGAGAGAGAGCAGGTGTGGAGGGTTTATTTTGCACATGAGAGAAATATGATCTTTGGCCAGAGATCAGACTGTGACACTTTGTAAATGTAGTTCCTGAGTGCTTTGTGACTTTGCCCGTTGGAAGAGGAGGCTTGTGAACTGGCCTCTGTGCCTGCTTGGCTGATAGAATATGACAGAAGTGCTGCTGTATCAGTCTCCACGCCCAGACCTTTAGGAGCTGGCCACTCCCACTTCCCATCTCTTAGGTTGCTTGCTCTCCGAAGTCACCAGCACACTTGGAAGAAACTCAAAGTAGCCCACCTGGGGTGAACACATGGTGAGGGTGAGTTAGCATGAAAAGGGAGGGATGCTGGTCTGTTTCCACCTGCTCCTGCCTCTCATGTTTCCAGCTTGCGCCACTAGGCTCCACCAAAGAGTTCTGCTGGTCTTGCTGGAGTCTCTCATGTGCTGCACTGAGTAGCTGTCTGGAGTTGGGGCCATGTGGAGCCTTGACTATGATGGAGGGATGGTTGGCCTTCTTCCTCTGCATAACCTCAATGGCTTCCCATGCAGCTACCTTTGACTTCTTCACAGCATGGTGATATCAAAGGAACTGAACTTTCTCCATGGCATCTGGCCCCCCCCCCAAGAATGGATATTGCAAAACAAGACAAAAGCTGCAAAGCTTTTTATGTGCCTGGATCAGAAGTCTTGATGCCAGCTCAGATTAGGTGTCTAGGGTATTACAACGAAGGCATGACTACCAGGAGGTCTGGCTCAATGATAGGGGCATCTTTGAAGACTAGATGGTTATGGTAGACAGTGAGGCTTTATAAGCAGGTGGAGGATTTGGAGGAAAAAAAAAAAACAATTATTCTAAGTAGACTAGGTCAAGAAAACATGATCCATATCCTTTCTGGGTGACAGCACAGGTATCTGGGACTGGCGAGAAGACTGCTCATATCCCTAGTGCAGGTGCAAGAGCCTTGTGGCTGAAACACAGAGAGTCTGCCCATATAAACACAGCAGCCAGTGCTACATCAAAAGAGAAGCTTCAGTATGATCTCAGTTTCCTCCATGGCATTCCAACACAACCTCCTCACGTCCCAGAGAAGCAGAAAAATGGAAACAAAATAGGACATGAAACCAGTGTCTTGGCTCTATTTGTTGCCTGACTGTGCAAACATGGTAAAAGACAGGGGTAGGGGGGAAGTGTGAGCTAAAAATTAGAAACAGAAAACAATTGTGAATTCTAACTTACGGTGAGAATCTCTACCTGATCTTCGCACAACCCTGATTGGCTTTGTCTTTGGGGAGGGGTCAGCCCAACTTGGACTGAGGGGTGTCGGATAGCGCTGGTGGTTAGTAGGAGAGGAAAAACTTTCCCATATTGCCATACCTGCAGGGTGCCAAGCACTGGCTTACCTCTCTACAGTCATCCCCAAGCTTAATTCTCAAAGCGGGTATCCAAGCCACCATTTTATTTTCCAAGAAGAAGAAGCTGAGACGTAACTTGCCCAAGACTCCCCAGCTTCTAAGTATTGGAGACAGAAAGAGAAATGATGGCTTGGGGAGCAGGTAAAGCTGCTGCCTGGGACACTGGGATCCCATATTGGAGCATCAGTTTGAGTCCTTCTGATCCAGCTCCCTACTAATGCACCTGAGAAGGCAGTGGAAGATGGCCCAAGTACTTGGATTCCTGTCACCCACAAGAAAGACCCGGGTAGAGTTCCAGGCTCCTGGCTTCAGCCTGGGCCCTGCCCTGGCCATTGTGGCCATTTGGGGAGAGAACCAACAGATGGAAGAGCTCTCTCTCTCTCCATGTCTCTCCCTCTCTGTCTGCCACTCTGCCTTTCAAACAAAATCAAATAATTTTTTTTTTAAAAAAATGATGGGTTTCAACTCACACCCTTCCTATGTCCTACATGGTTTTTTATAATCTCCTTTCCAGCATTTTGTCATTCATACTGTGAATGAAGAAGGAAAGGACCTTATAGCTAACACAGCCCTTTTGTTGAGTTCTGTAGGATCACTCTGTACACAAAAAGTCTAACAACAGTTTCTAAAATGTAACTTAAGATTTGGAGCCAAAGGCACTCAAACTCAGAGCTTCAAATTCTTTTGTCCACTCCCTTTAGGAAAAGAAATCCCTCTATTCTATTGAAGAATTCTCACTTGAGTTCAGCTGGGAAAACTGGCAAATGCTCCTCGTATTGCTTCTATTTCTCTCATTTCTACACTGCTTCTAGGGCACAAGCTTTTACAGTTGTTAAGCACACAGCAAAGTTTGGCAGGGCCAGTGGCTGCCAGCAGTATCGACCGTACCAGGCTGCCATGAGTCACCAGCCTCTCGGAGCAGCGATGGTGACAGCCCAGTGACACCGAGTCCTGTGGCATGGGGTCTCAAAATTGCAGGAGAAGCTGAACTCTCAAAACCCCGTAAGTGTCCGTGACTTGTAGTGGCTTCAGGGTGCCAGGGGACCAAAACCACACCAGCTCCTTTAACAGAGATCACTGAACATAAAGAACTCTTAGCTAGGTACTGAGGAGCTGAAAAGGCCAAACGGGAACACAGAGATATCACAGCGGCAGCAACTGCTAGGACTAGAGTTGAGGTTATAGACTTCTACAGAGGGAAGGACACCTGTTGGCAGGTGCTGATGGGAGATGAAGCTGGTTCTGTCAGCTAGATTCAATTGTTACTGCTGCCAAGAACTGCTGAGGCCAGGACGCAGCAGGCAGGAAGGAACTAGTTCCCCTCTTCTGCCTCCAAAAGCACCACAACCCTCTAGCACCCCCTACTGGCGGAGTCTATTGGTGAAGCAGCTGGCCAAGCCAAAGAGCTGTTTGCAGTTCCAACCCCAGTATTGCAAAGTTATGGGGGAGTGGGCCTGAAGTTGAGACACTAGTTTGATAACTGGCATACTTAGTAAGATTTTGAAAAAAAAAATTTTGACATCAGAAATAACAACAAAAGCATCATAGCCCCAAAAGGCACTCATCTTGGAAAATGTTTTGAATTTTAGCCACTTTTTTTTTAATATTAAGCCATTGCCTTCATACTGGAAGAGGAGAAAAGTGTTACATTATTATTGGAAACCCTACATTCGAGTAATGCAAATCTGTCTTCAGGCTCATTTAGCAAAGTGACATTTAAATTACTAAGAAGAATAGAATAAACCCTATGTTATTTGCACTTCCCCAATACACTGGGATGAAATTGTTCTGGGATCAGCAACTGATTAAGCTGATTCTATGCCTTATATATGTAGGATGTAGTTTTCAACCGGCCACAATCAAAATACAATTTATTTCTGTTAGTATAATAATGTGGATGCTCTAAAAGGCATCTCTGGGTAAGCGTTTTCCATTTACATTATTAGCATGGTGTTTTCAGAGCCTCGCTCTGTTTTCTCTCTGCTCTCAATTCCAAATCCTAGCCATGGAATTTTTTTAACTTTTGGAGTCGATCCTGGAAGGGGATCTTGATGCTTGGTAAGAATGGAGAGGGCTGGCGCCGCGGCTCACTAGGCTAATCCTTTGCCTGCGGCACTGGCACCCTGGGTTCTAGTCCTGGTTGGAGCGTCAGGGTCTGTCCCGGTTGCTCCTCTTCCATTCCACCTCTCTGCTGTGGCCTGGGAAGGCAGTGGAGGATGGCCCAAGCGCTTGGGCCCTGCACCCGCATGGGAGACCAGGAGGAAGCACCTGGCTCCTGGCTTAGGATCAGCGCAGCGTGGTGGCTGTAGCGGCCATTTGGGGGGTGCACCAACGGAAAAAGGAAGACCTTTCTCTCTGTCTCTCTGTCTAACTCTTCCTGTCAAAAAAAAAAAAAATGGAGAGGGCTACAATGTGGGCTGCTGGGAAAACAGACACACATGGCTAGCCTGGAAAATGGCAGTAAAAGTGAGTGATTCCTGAAAAGGTGTTGGGCAAAAGGTAAGGAAGACCAGCAGAGGAGTCCCCAACAGTTTGCCATCTGCAAACCAGTAAAAGCCAGGATATAGTTTTATTTTTTTAAGATTTATTTATTTATTTGAAAGTCAGAGTTACACAGAGAGAGAGGAGAGGAAGAGAGAAAGGTCTTCCATCCAATGATTCACTCCCCAATTGGCCACAACAGCCAGAGCTGGTCAGATCCAAAGCCAGGAGCCAGGAGCTTCTTCCATGTCTCCCATGTGGGTGCAGGGGCCCAAGGACTTGGGCCATCTTCTACTGTTTTCCCAGGCCATAGCAGAGAGCTGGATTGTAAGTGGAGCAGCCAGGACTAGAACTGGCGCCCATATGGGATGCCAACACTTCAGGCCATGGCATTAACCTGCTGCACCACAGTGCCGGCCCCCAGGGTATAGTTTTAATCTAAGCCCCAAACTTGAGAATCAGGAGAGCCAATAGTGGAAGTCCCAGTCACAATCCAAAGGACCAAGAACCAGAAGCTCCAGTGTTGACAAACGGAAGATGGATGCCTCATCTCCTAAAAGAGCAAATTTGCCTTCTTCTGCCTTGTGTCGTATTACGCATTCAACAGATTGGATGATGTCTATCCACACTGGTAAGGAAGGATCTTCATTACTTGGTCTATGAATCTGAATGCTAATCTCTTAGAAACACCCTCACACGCACACCTAGGAGTGATGTTTTACCAACTATCTGGGCATTCCTTAGCGCAGTAAAGTTGTCGCTTAAAATTAGCTATCAAGGCCGGCACCATGGCTCAACAGGCTAATCCTCCGCCTAGTGGCGCCGGCACACCAGGTTCTAGTCCCGGTTGGGGCGCCGGATTCTGACCTGGTTGCCCCTCTTCCAGGCCAGCTCTCTGCTGTGGCCCGGGAAGGCAGTGGAGGATGGCCCAGGTTCTTGGGCCCTGCACCCGCATGGGAGACCAGGAGGAAGCACCTGGCTCCTGGCTTCGGATCAGCGCGGTGTGCCGGCCGCAGCGCACCAGCCGCGGCGGCCATTGGAGGGTGAACCAACAGCAAAAGAGGAAGACCTTTCTCTCTGTCTCTCTCTCTCACTGTCCACTCTGTCTGTCAAAAAAAAAAAATTAGCTATCAAACTGCTCTTTTTTAAAAGATTTATTTATGTACTTGAAAGTCAGAGTTACATAGAGAGAAGGAGAGGGAGAGAGGGAGAGAGAGAGAGGTCTTCCATCTGAAGGTTCACTCCCCAGATGGCTGCAATGGCCAGAGCAGTGACAATCCGAAGCCAGGAGCCAGGAGCTTCCTCCAGGTCTCCCACATGGGGGCAGGGGCCCAAGGACTTGGGCCATCTTCTACTGCTTTCCCAGGCCACAGCAGAGAGCTGGATTGGAAGTGGAGCAGCCAGGATTCAAACTGGTCCCATATGGGATTCCGGCACTGCAGGCAGCAGCTTTTCCTGCTACGCCACAGCGCCAGCCCCACTGGTCTTTTCAATCCAATTTTTGTTCCCTTCCGATCTATTCTCTGTGAAATAACCAGAGTAAGATTTTGGCAATTAAAATTGGACCATGCCCTGCTTTTACTAAAAAGCTTTCAGAAGTTTCCATTTCATTAGATTCAAATAAGTATTTTTTAAAAGATTCATTTATCTAATTATTTATTTGAGAGGCCGAGTTACAGAGAGAGAATGAGAGAGAGAGAGAGATCTTCGATCCACTAGTTCTCTCCCCAGATGGCCACAACTGCCAAGGGTGGTCCAGGAAGTCAGGAGCATGCAACTCTATCCAGATTTCCTAAGTGGGTGGCAGGGGCCCAAGTACTTGAGCCATCTTCCACTGCTTTCCCATGGAAGCTGGATGGGAGGGGAGCAGCAGGACACAAACCGGCACCCATTTGGGATGCTGGTGTCACGGGCGGCAGTGTAACTCACTGTCCCACAATGCTGGCCCTCAAAATCAGTGTCAAGGCCCTTGGTGATCTCATCCTTGTTCAGCTGACAGTTCTTTGGATGCCATCCTCCCTGTTCCGGGGTGCTGTCTGGTGCCTGCTGATCTGGCCTGCCTGACCTCTTGGAAATCTTCTCTCCTCCATGTCTTATGTGTGTGACTCCTGCTTATCCTTTATCATGGAGCTCAGGGTCCCTTCCTCAGAGGAGCCACCCTTACTCCTTCAGCCCTTTCCTTTCAGCCAAAGGAAGTCCCTGTGTGGTTCATTCCCCCCTAGATCTTAGCCTTAACTCAGACCCCAGGCACATTTCTTTCGCTCACCTCCTGCTGCCTACTGGAAAGTAAACCTTGGGAAGACTAGGGTCTTGGTCTTCTCCTATGTAAATTAGCTTTTGGGTTCCTGGTGCCTAACACAGGCCTGGCATATAATAAGTACTTAGCAACACAGCATCATCCTACATTGTCAGACACAGATATCTTCAAAAGCCATTGTCCTCCTCTGACATGGAGAAGAGTGTATGGGCCAAGTTTATGCTTTCAGGGGCCCCCTTGTTGCTGTGTTGTCAAGCCACTCTCTCCCCTGGGCATCCCTGACACCTTCCCTCTCCCCACCTAGCTGTTGGCTGATAAACCTCCTGAGCTACTGGTTTATTCTCTGCCTCAGATAAGTGTGGCACCTTAGTGGGCCCCAAACTAAGCACCAGTCCTGCCTTTCCACTTACTCAAGTTTGTATGATGATCTACACTCCCTTGTATGATCATTGCTCACTCTTCTGATCTCCACCCCCCACCTTCTAAAAATATTTATTTATTTGAGAGGCAGAGTTACAGATAGATAGAGGGAGAGACAGAGAGAGAGGTCTTCCATCTGCTGGTTCACTCCCTAAATGGCCATGACAGCCAGAGTTAGACTGATCTGAAGCCAGGATCCAGGAGCTTCTTCTGGGTCTCCCACAAAGGTGCCATGGACCCAAGCCCTTGGGACATCCTCCACTGCCCTCCCAGGCCACAAGCAGAGAGCTGGATCTGAAGAGGAGCAGCCGGGACAAGATTCCGCATTCATATGGGTTGCTGGTGCTGCAGGCAGGAGCTTGGCCCACTGTGCCACAAAGCCAGCCCCCTCAGCCTTTTTTTAACCACTGGGAGAACCCATCCTTCAGCCTGGGTTCCTCCAATAATAGGGTCTGTAAGCAAGGGAGAAATTATTTGCTCATCTGTGTGGGATCTTTCTCCTTTTCCAACATCCAGAACTTCTTCTTCGAGGCTGGAAGATTTTTCTTCTCCTGACATGTGTAGTCTATGCACGGTGTGGTCATAGGCTGTAGATGTCCTCCCAGAACTGAGAAAAGCTTAGTCACTGTGTGTTCGAGTCCAGGTCCACTCATTCAAAATGCCAGACACAATTCTGATGACCTGGACATGCCTACTCACTGCACGTAGGCCCTCCTTCTCAAGGTCACTGGGATCAGAGGAGGGCGTTGCCTTTCCCTGTACGTGGTGAAGACGGATACTCTGATTTTCAGCAAGGAATTCAGCTCATTGTTAGCGTTCCCTAAAATACACCAAAATATTTTTACATTCGGGGCTCTATGCTTTATGGCATGAATATTTCATTTCTTATTTTCAAATTTTCTAGTTAACATAGTTGCTCTGGAGAATATTTTGCGCTAGATAAGGAGGAGTACATTTGCATGCATCCTCATTGTCTTAGTTCAGACAGCTATAATAAGACAAGAGGACCTAGATGGCTGATCAAGTGCAGAAAACTTATTTCTCACAGTCCCAGGGGTTGAGAAGTCCAGGTCAAGACCCCAGCAGACTCAGTGCCTGATGAGGGTCTCCTTCCTCAGTTACAAACCACACCTTTTTGCTGAGTCTTCACATGGGGGAATAGCAAGGGAACTCTCTGGGTCTCTTTTCTTTTCTTTTTAAAGATTTTATTTATTTATTATTTATTTGAGAGGTCAAGCTACAGAGAGTGAGAGGGAGAGATGGAGAGAGAGGTCTTCCATCCACTGGTTCACTCTCCAGTTGGCCACAATGGCAGGAGCTGTGCTGATCCGAAGCCAGGAGCCAGGAGCTTCTTCCAGGTCTCCCATGCGGGTGCAGGGGCCCAAGCACTTGGACCATCTTCTACTGCTTTCCCAGGTGGAGGATTAACCTACTGGGCTACGGCGCCTGCCCCTGTGGTCTCTTTTCTAAGGGGACTGATCCTGTTCATGAAGTCTCTCCTCCGTGATTTAATCACCTCCAAAGGCCCCACTTCCTAAGAACATCACTTTGGGGGTTAAGAGGTCAGCACAGGCCAGCGCTGTGGCTCAACAGGCTAATCCTCCGCCTAGTGGCGCCGGCACACCAGATTCTAGTCCTGGTTGGGGCGCCGGATTCTGTCCTGGTTGCCACTCTTCCAGGCCAGCTCTCTGCTGTGGCCTGGGAGTGCAGTGGAGGATGGCCCAAGTGGTTGGGTCCTGCACCCCATGGGAGACCAGGATAAGCACCTGGCTCCTGCCATCGGATCAGCGCGGTGCGCCAGCCGCAGCGCGCCAGCCGTGGTGGCCATTGGAGGGTGAACCAATGGCAAAAGGAAGACCTTTCTCTCTGCCTCTCTCTCTCACTAGCCACTCTGCCTGTCAAAAAGTAAAAAAAAAAAAAAAAAAAAAAAGAGGTCAGCACAGACATTTTGGCAGGACACAAACATTCAGAATTCAGCCCATAACGCCCATATAGAAAAAATAACAAGGACACCCAGCAGAGCCTTTATTATCTTGCAAATGCTAATGCTTAAGGAGGCAGTGCAAGTCAACTCTGGAAATAGTGTGAAGTGCATAGAAGGGTCTTAGAAATTAATGGCTGAGGCCGGTGCCGTGGTTAATCCTCTGCCTGCAGCGCCAGCATCCCATATGGGCACCGGGTTCTAGTCCTGGTTGCTCCTCTTCCAGTCCATCTCTCTGCTGTGGCCCTGGAGGGCAGTGGAGGATGGCCCAAGTGCTTGGGCCCTGCACCTGGCTCCTAGCTTTGGATCAGCGTAGCTCCAGCCGTAGCGGCCATTTGGGGGGTGAACCAACGGAAGGAAGACCTTTCTCTCTGTCTCTCTCCCTCACTGTCTATAACTCTAATTAATTAATTAATTAATTAACGGCTGAGACAGGATTCACAGTGCAGTGTTAACTCACGAAACCAGCAAAGACCCCTGCAGCAGGCCTCAGATGTGTTTTCCTCTGCTCTTCCCCGATCAGACTGCGGCATCTCCAACGGAGACTCCGTCCTGCCACGGTGCTCCGAGCAGGCCCCACCGTGAGAAATCTGCCAGTGTGATTGCTGTGGTGCGCGCCAGATTCTAAATGCAGAAATTCCAACGACAGGATTCATCAGGCCTAAAAACAGGGAGGCATGTGAGGATTCAACCGCTATCAGATGGGAGCGTTTGAGGCAGCAACATTGCAAAAAGCCCAAGCGTGTTCACTCTCACGCTAACTGGAAGCAAATTGGAGTTGAGACGCTTAAAATAGAGAAACTGAATCCAAGCGGGACAATCAGACTGGGGATTTTCACGAGCGGTTTTCCTTTCAAACTTTTCTTTTTAAGATTTATTTATTTATTTGAAAGGCAGAGTGACACAGAGAGTGGAGAGGCAGAGAGAGAGAGAGAGGTCTTCCATCCACTGATTCACTCCCTAATTGGCCACAACAGTTGGAGCTGTGCCAATGCAAAGTCAGGAGCCAGGAGCTTCTTCTGGGTCTTCCACATGGGTGCAGGGGCCCAAGGACTTGGGCCATCTTCTACTGCTTTTCCAGGTCATAGCAGAGAGATGGATAGGAAGTGAAGCAGCCAGGACTAGAACCGGTGCCCATATGGGATGCCGGCACTGCAGGTGGTGGCTTTACCCACTATGCCACAGGCCGGCCTCCTTCTCAAACTTTCTACTCTTGTACACGATGGAGGCATTGGCAGCACCTGAAACTCTAGGGAGGAACAGGAGCCGGGAGACAGTGCACGGTCCATGCCAGGTCCATGGAGTTCACGGCTGAGTTAGAGGCAAGCCCCGTGGCCTCTCACACTTTTGTCACTGTCATTGTGCCTTCTCCCCACTCAGGAAGAAAGGTTTCAGAACAGAGCCCAGGAGAGGCCTCCATGGGGTATGGAAGCTGCTTAACTCCCTGTTACAGAATTTAAAAGAATTTTTAAAAGATTTTTATGAGGGGGATCCTTGTTTTAAAGAGGTACTTCAGGAAGTAATCAACTGTCTTATTACTGTCATATTGAGATAACAGCGACTCCTCAGCCTGTAGAAACTCAAATAATACCCGAGTCTTGGCCTAAGCACCAGGGAAGGAAGCAGTTGAGAACAAACTGGCTGGAAAAGGCTCTTTATGGCTAAAAACCCACGGGACTCACGGCTCAGCCGGAGCAGGAGCTGACTGAGGATGGGTTCAGGTGCACTTTTTATCCACACCTGTCTATTTCTAGTTACTCGGGAAATGAGGAAGGGGAAAGAACAAGTAAGTAAACGGAAGCAGGAAAGAGAAAGAAGGGAGAGAGGAAAACCAGCCTCCTGGTATCAAGTATAAAACACATCGTCATTATTCTGACACCCCCCCCCCCAAGTGATGCAGCCAATTTACTCAATTAAAAGAAAGCTGTTGTCTTTAATAGGGTATTTGCTTTTTCTTTTTTTTTTTTTTTAAGATTTATTTATTTGAAAGTCAGAGTTAAAAAGAGGAGAATGAGAGGCAGAGAGAGAGAGAGATGTCTTCCATCCGCTGGTTCACTCCCCAGTTGGCCGCAGTGGCCAAAGCTGAGCTGATCTGAAGTCTCCCACATGGGTGCAGGGGCCCAAGGACTTGGGCCATTTTCCACTGCTTTCCCAGGCCATAGCAGAGAGCTGGAGCAGCCAGGACCTGAACTGGCGCCCACATGGGATGCCGGCACTGCAGGCAGTGGCTTCACCCGCTACGCCACAGCTCCGGCCCCGAAGAAAGCCATTTAAAAAATACTTTTGACATTACACCTTCTTTGCTGATGATTAATCTCCTGTTCATTTGTTAATGTCAAAAGATTGAGACCCAGAGTCTTTGGCTCTTACACTGTTTAGTACTTCATTCAATGCCAGCTCTGTAGGATGCTACCAGGCCACTTTGGTGAACCCATGATGAATGCTCCTAACCACCGACAGCACCTCCGTCACCATCACCGCAGCCGGCATTACCTTCATCACCACCACCCACCATCCCAGCCACCACCACCACTGTTCTTCAGATCAAAACTAACCTAACACAGTACGCATCTTGTCCTCGCTCAAATGTCCCTTAGGTTTGTTTTGCTTGGAAAAGCCACAAACAGAATGACTCAGAACCACGCCCCACCACCACTGAGACCGGAGGCACACCTGTTCACATGGGTGATGACTGGGGTAAGTTTATAGAACCAGCTATACATACAGACATAGCTCTGCCTGGGAAAGATTATAATCCGAAAGAAGCAGCAGTCAACGTGTAACCTGAATTAAGTCTCATCTTCTAACCCACGGGAGTCCTCTCTATTTGATATGCAGCTAGAGAGGCTAGAAGCTCCACAGTACACATTGCAGGGCCCCTGGGGCTCACCTGGATGTCCCAGGATTCTGGAAGGAGGAGGAAGGGCTCCAGAGAGCTCTCTCCAATCCATTTTCCCAGGCTTCTCACCATTGTCTCCTGCTTTGTAGCTCCTTGCTTTCCAGATGGCCTCTCTCCTCAGCCACACACCCTCCCGTCCTCCTTTGCTAGCCAAAGCAGCTTGATATCATCTTCTGCCAGAAACAATGGAGGGGCTGGGGCTGTGGCATAGCAGGTAAAGCCGCTGCCTGCAGTGCCGGCATCCCATATGGGCGCTGGTTCGAGGCCTGGCTGCTCCACTTCTGATCCAGCATCTCTGTGATGGATGAAAAAGCGGTGGAAGATGGCCCAAGTCCTTGGGCCCCTGCATCCACGTGGGAGACCTGGAGGAAGCTCCTGGCTGCTGGCTCCTAATCAGCCCAGCTCCTGCCATTGCACCCATTTGGGGAGTGAACCAGTGGATGGAAGATCTCTCTCTCTCTCTGCCTCTCTGTAACTCTGCCTTTCAAATAATAAGTAAATCTTAAAAAAAGAGGCAAAAAATTTATTTATTTATTTGAAAGTCAGGGTAACAGAGAGAGAGAGAGAGAAGGAAAGACACAGAGAGAGAGAGATCTCCCACCCACTAGTTCACTCCCTAAATGGCCACAACAACTGGAACTGGGCTGATCTGAAGCCAGGAGCCAGGAGCTTTTTCCAGGTCTCCCACGTGGGTGGAGGGACCCAAGGACTTGAGTCATTTTCCACTGCTTTTCCAGGCACATAAGCAGGGAGCTGGATCAGAAGTGGAGCAGCTGGAACATGAACCAGTATGCACACGGGATACCAATGCTGCCTGTAGTGGCTTTACCCACTGGCCCTATATTATCTCAGAGTTGGCTCAACAGCTCAACCACATCATGAAAGGCCAAAGTTCTTCCTCTTTAGTCCAATATCCTTATGCTATTGGATTTCCCTTGTTTTGGGCTGTTTGTGCATCCCCCAAATTCACAGGATTCATGTTGAAATCTTCTTCCTTGATGTGATGGTTTTAGGCAGTGAGCCATTGGGTGGTAATTAAGTTATGAGGGCAGGGCTCCTAGGAATAAAAGAAGTGCTATTGGGGATGGCACTGTGGCACAGTGGGTTAAGCCTGCTGTCTGCAGTACTGCCATCCCATATGAGCGCCAGTTCCAGTCCCAATTGCTCCACTTCCAATCCAGCTCCCTGTTAATGTGCCTGGGAAAGCAGCAGAAGATGCCCAAGTGCTTAGGTCCTGCTCTCATGTGGGAGACCCAGAAGAAGCTTCTGGATCCTGGTTTCAGCCTAGTCCAGCTCTGGCCTGTATGGCCATTTGGGGAGTGAATCAGCAAGTGGATGATTCTCTCTCTCTCTCTCTCTGACTCTCCTTCTCTCTCTGTGTAACTCTTTCAAATAAATAAATAAATCTTAAAAATTAATTAGTACTGTTATAAAAAGGCCCCAAGAGATCCCGGAGAGCTCACTCACTGTTTCTGCCACATGAGGATACAACAAGAAGTCAGCAGTCAACATTCTAGAACAGAGACCTCACACGAACCCAACCATTCTGGCACCCTGATCTCCGACTTCCCACTTCCAGAACTCTGAAAAATAAACTTCTTCTTTGTACAAGGCACCCAGTCTTCAGTACCTTGTTGTAGCAGCCTGAACTAAGACACACCCTCATGCCGGTGGCTTTCTGCTGCAAAATAGCTGCTGTGGCTCCAGACATCGCATCCGCATTTAAAACAAGGGGGAAAATCTGTAACCCTTGTCTTATGCCAGTCCTATAAAAGCATTAGTTTTACAGAAACCCCCTAAGCGGATGGAACTGATTATGATCCTAGGAAATTATATTCCTGGTAAAGGAAAACAAGATTGTGTGATTGGATAATTTTTTCCTCGAACAAAATTCGTGTTTCCTAAACAGCAAGGGACATGGGGTGTGGCGATCCATGATGTGTGGCATCCAGGCTATGCCTCTCATTATCACAAAGGACAGTTTCGTTTTTCCCCCAACCTTATCTCCGTTCCTACGATGCTACTATCATTTGCTCTCACTGCTTTCTCTGCCTCGTGGGAAACGCGCTGGTAGAATCCTTCCTCAACTTATGTCTTCCATTTCCAACCCGGAAGGAAAGGATTTCTCTGTTTCTCAGAACCAGCTCAACATCAAAACAAAATAACCAGAAGGCCTCAGCTTGGGTTAGCGCAGGTCAGAGGTGGCCAGGCCTGGATCAGCCAGCTGTGGGGCAGGAGGGAGCAGGACCAGAAGTCATGCAGCTAGAATTACCTGCAGCCCTTGCATGGTTTAACTGTTGGAGACGGCCTTGGGAAGGGGGCCAGTTGCCAGGGGGAGGGAGACAGAGGCCGCTAGGACACCAGCACCAGCAGCCTGCAAAAGCAAAAGGAAATTTAAAATACATGGTGCCCAGGCCAGAGGTCCCTACAAAGCAGAAGCCGCACTCGGACCTTCCGAGCTGCCACTTAATTCGGGAGCAGAGTCCTAAGGGGGGAAGAGTGACAGAAAGGGAGGCCAGGACTTGGTGGCATGCTCCACGGATGCTCCAGCCCAGGGAGCCGACTTCCAAATGGCCCCCTGTTCTGCAGGCCAAGCCTGGTGGGCTTGGGAAGCAGAGCTCCTGTCTGCTCCCAGGGTTGTGCCCCAAGGCCAGGAACTGTCTCAGTGGCAGGAGGGGAGCCACCCAGGTGTTGACAGGTGGTGCACAGATACATCTGAGTCTGGCCCCGCCCAGTGTGTGATGCCACAGTGACTGATGGGCACGGCTTCTTTGAAGGGAAGCAAGCAGCAAGGGGTTCCGAGGCTGAGAGCAGCGCCTGGGAGGCGTCAGTGCAGAGCCTCAGGTCTTCCTTTGATCTGAACTCAGCGCTCACCATAACCATCCCGTGTACAAGGTGCTTCCAAGGAGTGTGACAGTGGCCCTGCTCTCAAAGAAAGGCAGTCCTAGAGGGAAGCATTTGATCCAGAAGTGAAAGGGCCCGTGTTATCCCCCATCAGAGTGTCTGGGTTCCACCCTCACCTCCAGATCCTGGGAGAGAGCAGGGAATGGCGGAAGTGATCTGGTTCCTGCCACCCACGTGGGAGACCTGCATTGAGTGCCCAGCTTCCAGCTTTGGCCATGGCCCTTCCCCTGCCACTCTGGGAAATTTGGAAAAGACCATTCTTGGGAGGCCGGCGCTGTGGTGCAGCGGGTTAAAGCCTTGGCCTGCAGTGCCCGCATCCCATATGGCCGCCAGTTCGAGTCCTGGCTGCTCCTCTTCCCATCCAGCTCTCAGCTATGGCCTGGGAAGGAGGATGGCTCAAGTCCATGGGCCTCTGCACGCACATGGGAGACCTGGAAGAAGCTCCTAGCTCCTGGCTTCGGATCGGCACAGCTCCAGTCGTTGCAGCCATCTGGGGCGTGAACCAGCGGATAGAAGACCTCTCTGTCTCTACCTCTCTCTATAACTCTGTCTTTCAAATAAATAAAATAAATATTTTTAAAAAATAAAAGAAAAAACATTATTTTCTCTCTCTGTCTTCAAAATACATTTAAAATTTTTTAAATGAAAATCTACTTGGGAAGGCAAGATGTACAGTTACACAAAGATAACCAACAATAGAGCCTAACATATTGAAACGATACACCTATGCAAACAATGTCCACAGAAACACTTGCATGTATATTCACTTTTACAGTCAAAAATATTTATTGATTGTTTATTATCTACCAGGAACTGGGGGGACTGGAAAATGTATGGCTTCAGAGGTCGTAGAGTATAACCACGCTTCCTGTGAGCATTTACAGCCCTGAGGTGCTCTTAAAACACTGCAGGTGGAATTGGTACATTTGTGTAATAAGATCCACAGTCATTCCTCTTGCAGAGTATGAAGAGGTAGTTTTTCAAGTGTGTCCATGAGGGAATGTTTTTCTTTGGGCTTGCTTCCTTGAAATATTTAATCGCTGATAGAAACAACCCAAGAGGAGATTTTCTCAGTCCCATTTCAGGCCACCTGGAGCATCCTCAAAGGGAGTGATGGGAGGAAGAAGGGGAAGCAGCCGGGATGTCTGTGGGAGCTCCATCCTTCACTTCCCAGCTTTGTAACCTTGGGCAAAGCTCAATCTCGTGGGTCTTCAATGTCCTTGTGTAAAATATGAGACCACGTCACAGCTGTCTCCCAGCATTGCGTCATCATAGCATCTTACATCCATGTAAATTAGCTCCCAGTTAAAAATGCTTCCCCAAAACTTAGACCCGTGGATTCATTTTTAGTCCTTGGTCCTTTCCTGCACAAAAGAGGTTATGCTATGAGGCCAGGAGAGGCACGGAATCAGATAGGAAATAAAAGAGCTAGAAGACTGTCTGCAGTTTCTGTCTTCAGCCCTGCACCCTAACTCCACCCCCCTTGCATGCCAATCCAGCACCCCCACTTTCCCATGATGCACCAGAGTCCTCTCCAGCTATGGCAAACAGGTGCAGGTGCTATGAAAACTTTTCCAGAATACACACCATGCACACTGAACCCTGCCCAAACTCCACCCTGTTTGTGTGTTCAACTAGGGCCACCACCCCCTACTCAATAAACGGAGCCCCTAAACTGGGAGAGGGTTCTTTCTGTCTCTCTTTCTCTCTCTGGCTCTCACAGGAAGAGTATCTCCTGTGTGGTTGCCTGCATATGTATTCACTCTCTCACTTTGAATAAATGTTGCTCTGAGTATTGCACTTTATTTATGTCTTTGCTTTGGACGCTTATCTTCTGCGGGGGCAAGAGCTTGCAATAAAACCACCCAGAGAAACACACTCCCACAACAGTTGGGATGAATACAAAGCGAGGTGCAAATTCTACAGCACTCAGACTGTCAACGAGTTTGTCTACGATAAAAAGAACAAGCTGCCTTCATAGTACTATCACTCTTTGCATTTGTATTACAAATGTGTGCAGATTGAGAGGTGGGTGCCTGCCTCCCTGCGGAGGAGGATAACCCAGGGTGCAGCTGTTTCCTGGAGAAGTCTTTAATCACTGGGTTCCCACTCTCAGTCCTCCAAGCTACTTCTCCCCTCACCTTGATATTTAACTTGTGGATTTCTTCCTCAGATTTTAAAACAAGAGGGCACTTTAAAAAGTTCAGGGGGAATGTGAACCAAAAGATCATTTTGGTGAAAAACTTTGGACATCTGTCCATAGATAATCTTTCTATTCTTTTTTTATTATTATATTTTTTGACAGGCAGAGTTAGACAGTGAGAGAGAGAGAGACAGAGAGAAAAGTCTTCCTTTTGCTGTTGGTTCATCCCCCAAATGGCTGCTACGGCCAGCACTGCGCTGATCCTAAGCCAGGAGCCAGGTGCTTCCTCCTGGTCTCCCATGGGGTGCAGGGCCCAAGCACTTGGGCCATCCTCCACTGCACTCCCGGGCCACAGCAGAGAGCTGGACTGGAGAATGAGCAACCGGGACAAAATCCAGTGCCCCAACCGGGGCTAGAACCCAGGTGCCGGCGCCACAGGTGGAGGATTAGCCAAGTGAGCCACGGTGCCGGCCGATAGTCTTTCATAGAAAGTTCATTTTTTTTAAGACTCATTATTTCATGTATTTGAAAGACAGAGTTACAGAGAGATGCAGAACCAGAAAAAGAGACAGAGGTCTTCCATCCGCTGGTTCACTCCCCAAATGACCACAACAGTCAGAGCCAAGCCGATCTGAAGCCAGGAGTCAGGAGCTTCTTCCGAGTTTCCCACGCAGGTTCGGGGGCCCAAGGACTTGGGCCATCTTCTACTGCTTTCCCAGACCATAGCAGAGAGCTGGATAGGAAGTGGAGCAGCTGGGACTTGAGCCAGCACCCATATGGGATGCCGGAGCAGCAGGCTGGGGCTTTAACCTGCTGCAACACAGCACCAGCCACACAAAGTTCATTTTCCATGCACTTTCGAAAGGGCACTTTTATGTGTGAGTACTTCTAGCTTGACTGACATAAGTTTGCAAAAACATGACAGCATCCTTATAAAAGAGCAGTGGATTTTCTACTTCAAGTTTTGAGTCTGGAAACAGAAAAGTGATGGGACGTTTCAGAGCAAGTTATTGGCAGAGGCAAGAGGGGAAACTCCCCAAACAAGCAAACTAAGATTCCCTTCCATTGGATTGCATTGCCTGCTGACCCAAATAGTATCATTGAAATTCCATTCTGACCTCAGACTACAGAAATGTAAGAGTTCTATACTGCCAGAGAACTTTGAAAAACTAAGAAATATTTTGTACTAAATTTTAAAATCTTCCTAAATGCAAAGAATTATTAGGGGGGGGGGGGCAGTACTGTTAAATAGTGGGTAGAGCCACCACCTGCAGCGCCAGCATCCCATATGGGCACCAGTTCGAGTCCCAGCTGTTTCACCTCTGATCCAGCTGTCTACTATGGCCTGGGAAAGCAATAGAAGATGGCCCAAGTCCTTGGGCCCTCCACCCCTGTGGGAGACCTAGAGGAAGCTCCTGGCTCCTGGCTTCGGATTGGGGCAGCTCTGTCTGTTGCGGCCAATTGGAGAGTGAACCATCAGATGGAAGATCTGTCCCTCTCTCCGCCTCTCCTTCTTTCTCTGTAACTCTGACTTTCAAATAAATAAATAACTGTTTTTTTAAAAAATCCAACTCCTGTTTCCTCTCTGTGAGTAGTAAAAGTAGAATGACAAGACTTACCCCGCCTTTCAGGATCTGAGGGCACACTGCATGTCCCCTTTGTGTTACCCTCTGACATCAAGGTGAGCAAATGTTTAATACAAATCATTATTTTTCTCATAACAATAAGGTTCACTTCACCTTTCAAGCTGCAGTGTAATACGTTGGTTATATTCACCGCAGCAATCATGTTAGAGATTCTGACTTGCTTTTTAGCATGGGAAAGGTTTCCAAGAGCATAGTTACAGACTTCTCTCCCCTCTGCATGAGGAAGCGCCATCAGAAGAGGCATGCCTTCTTCCACGGATGCATTCATTCACAGACTGAGTGCCTGCTATGTGTTCTAGACACGGGGCACTACAGCCACTAGCAAAATATCTCGTAGACTCACATGTTTCACGCCCTACATTCTAGCTGGGGAGAGACAGCTTAAAAACTCATAAGCATATCATAAGGAGCGGTAAATGCTTTGGAGAAAAATGAAGTGGAAAAGGAGGACCAGGGCTGGGGGTTGGGGTCTGGGAAAGCCTCAGTGAGAAGAGAGTGTTTGAACATATTCCTTTTTTGTTAAAAAAATATTTATTTATTTATTTGAAACACAGAGTTACAGAGAAAGAAGAGGCAGAGACAGAGAGAGCTAGAGTGAGAGTGAGAAAGTGAGAGCGAGAGTGAGATAGATCTTCCTTCGTAGGTTCCCTCCCTAAATGGCCACAACAACCAGGGTTGGGCCAGGCCAAAGTCAAGAGCCTGGAACGCCATCTGGATCTCCCATATGGATGCAGGAACCCAAGTACTTGGGCGATCTTCTGCTGCCTTCCCAGGTACATTAGCAGGACCTGGATTGGAAGTGGAGCAGCCGGGACTTGAACTGGCACTCATATTGGGATGCTGCACCACAGTGCTGACCCCTGAACATATTGTTAAAAGGCGAGGAGAATTACATGAATACTCATGGCTAGACATGAATATCTAGGGCAAGAAGGATTCAGGGAGAAAAGGGGGTGAAGGCAAAAGCCCTCCATGAGTCATATCAGACAAGTTTCAGAAGTAACAAACAAAAACAAGAACCTGTCTGGGGCTGGAGCAGAGTGAGCCAGGAGGGCCTGGGAGCAGAGCAGGTGAGAGAAGTCAGTGCAGTTTGTTGTGGGGGGCGACAGCTGGACTGATCACACAGTGTTGAGTGGCAGCTGGGCTGATCACAGTGTCATTGCAGACACTATAAATACTTTCCTCTCACTCTGAGCGAGATGGAAGCCAATGGATGTTTTTGGCTGGAGGATAAACATGACCCCATGGACACTTTTAGACGGCAAGAATGAAAGCAGGAAGCTCACTCAGGAGTTTATTCAAATGATGTTAAGAGATGGACTTGGATAAGTTAGTGAGCAGTGGAGGTGGTGAAAATGGGTGTAATCTAAGGCTATTTTTTTTAAAAGATTTATTTATTTATTTGAGAAGTAGAGTCAGAGAGAGAGAGAGAGAAAAGAAAAGATGGACAGGTTTTCTATCTGCTGTTTCATTCCCCAAACGGCTGCAATGGCTGGAGTTGGGGGCAATCCAAAACCAGGAGTCAGGTGCTTCTTCCAGGTCTCCCAGGCGGGTGCAGGGGCCCAAGCACTGGGGCCATTTTCTGCTACTTTCCCAGGCCACTAGCAGGGAGCTGGATCAGAAGTGAGCAGCCACAATGCTGCTCTCTCTCTCTCTTATTTATATATTTGAAAGTCAGAGTTACACAGAGAGAGAAGGAGAGGCAAAGAGAAAGAGAGGTCTTCCATCCGCTGGTTCATTCCCCAAATGGTCGCAATGGTCAGAGCTGCACAAATCCGAAGCCAGGAGCCAGGAGCTTCTTCCAGGTCTCCCACATGGGTGCAGGGGCCCAAGGATTTGGGCCATCTTCTACTGCTTTCCCAGGCCATAGCAGAGAGCTGGAAGTGGAGCAGCCAGGTCCCAAACCAGTGCCCATATGGGATGCTGGAGCTTCAGGCCAGGGCTTTAACCCGCTGTGCCACAGCGCCGGCCCCTCTCAGTCTATTTTTAAGATGGACTCAACAGGATCTCCGATGGGTTGGACTGGGCTGTGAGAAGGAGGGAGTCAAGAGCACCCCCAGGTTTTAGTGTGTGCGCAGGAAAGGCAGAGCTGCCACAATGGAAGGGAGAAAGGAATGGGGCCTCAGGCAGCTGGGAAGGGGCAGAGACCATCAGTCTGCTCTGGGCATGGTAAGTTAGAGATGTCCACTGGATACTCAGGTGCAGGGGACAGCAGGTGGTTGCATTTTCCAGTCTGTAGTTCAGAGGGCTGATCGGGATTGGAGACTCAACATTTGGAATTGGAAGCTATGAAACTGCATGAGATTATCAAGGGAGTGAATGCAGGCAGAATCGCATAGAGAAGGCCCAAGATGACATTCTGGGGACGCCAACATGAAGAAGGAGGGAGCTGAGAAGGAGCTGGAAAATGTAGAAGGAAAATCGGGACCTTGCGGTGAGCTGGCAACCACATAAAGATGGACCCATCAGCTGTGACAAGTGCTGCTGTGGATGGGTCCAAAGGGCCGGTCGCTGAAACGCCACAGTGCAGCTGGCTAAGCGGAAGCCACCGTGGGCCTCTGCTGCCAAGTGGGTTTAGGTCAAGGCAGGAGACCGCTGAGAACGCTCAAAGGAAGCCGCGGAAGCAGAGGTTAGCAAGAGGAAATGTCCAAATACTTTCTCACTAGCTGGCAAGCTGGTGAGTATTGGAACAGTTCCCTGCTGAGATTTCTATGGCATGTAACTACGCCGTGGCCAAAATAGCAATGTGTGTCCTTGCTATATATTTTTTTAACTGTTTGCACAATTCTGCCATCTACCCAGAAATACAAGCATCGATACTATTCAGCCATGTATCAAAATCTAACTTGAATGAGTGAAGTTTCTATCGCCATCTCACATCACATTATCTTTGCTATTTCAGCAATAATGTCAGTGATTATATGTTGGCTATGTGCCTAAATTCTGGCTCACGTCTATAATTTAAATACATATCATGCTAAATAGTGTCATTGTGCAAAAGCCAAGAGTGTTCTGTGGTTGGTGTTTTGCTTCTTCCTGAAACACAAAGAAGCTCATTCTGTACCCTAGTTTGCAGGTGTAGCATTGGAAAATGCCTTCAAAATTCCACCCGTGCATTTGCCTGGGAAAAAAAATCACTGATTTTTGAAGTTACAAAAATATACTTGCTTTTCCATCTAAGTGGGTGGATGGAACTGGGTAGAAATGTATCTTTTCTAGCTGATCTGTTTACGTAGTAAAACTTCAAAAACATTTCAAAATAAACAGTCCTAAATAGTTGAGCTAATTTAAATTTTTTCACTGAAATGTTTGTCATACTTATTGTTT
The DNA here is from genome assembly GCF_033115175.1 of Lepus europaeus. Taxonomy (NCBI): domain Eukaryota; kingdom Metazoa; phylum Chordata; class Mammalia; order Lagomorpha; family Leporidae; genus Lepus; species Lepus europaeus. The sequence goes on from NC_084839.1 coordinate 93,848,920, forward strand.
TGCACTGAAACTTCACTAGTACGCATAAAAAGTAGGTTAAGTCCATTTTGGCATATTTGGAACTTGATTTTTAAAGAGTTGTTTGCAAGGGATACAAAGTAAGGAAAAAAAATACCTTAAACTCTTAAATGCAGTGAATTTGTGGTATTTTAAGGAAGATTGGTGGAAGCAATAATAATTCCACATACATCTCCCCTACTACACTGTGTGTCAGATCAATGCAAAGTACTAAGTAGCATTTGCACACGGTATTTGTAATTGAACTTGAACTTAAACTTCATTGTGTCTACTGCAGCAAAATGGCCTCAGTAAATAGCTCGGCCTCAGTAAATAGCTCAGGCTATTTACTGAAAACCTGTTTCAGTTCTCTTGAGCCCAAATTAAATAGTCCTAGAATATGGCACTTATACAAGGCAAAAAAAAAAAGGGGGGCCTATTTATTTGACATTGTGGACCAAAAAGTGGCATTAAATACTCCTCTTTCTAGTTTCCCTCCCCTTGTCCAAAGCAACAATGTCTGATTCTCTGACCATTGTTAATCTGGACGTTGGTAGATAGTCAAAGAAGGGAGATGGATGGCCTGTTCTGTAGACTGGCTTGGCTATTACTGAGCCCCTACTTCCTGTTACCTGGCTTGTTCTTGGCGTGGCAGGAAAGGGAGCAGAAAGGAGGTGCATGGTTTTACAACATTACAACAAAGGACTTTCAGTGGCTACAAGTTATGTGTGACTTTTCTTTTATTTCCCCCACTGCTTACATCTGTGTTATCTCATGTACTGCCTAGAAAAGAGAAGGCAACAGAAGTGAGGTTGTATGCATTTGAACCCTGGCTGTCAAGAGGACTTGCAGCTGGGAACCCCTCTGGCCCCACAAAGACAAGCCAAGATGGATTTATAGAGGTCAGTACACCACGTGAGGGAGGCCCCAGGATACTCAGCTTCCCCAGCCTTCCCAGTCCTGTACACACGGGTAAGCCTTGCATTAAAAACGAGAAGTCAAGAAAGACCAGGAAAGGATCTTACAGAGCTCAGCCCAAATTTCCTCTCGGTTTGGAGTTGTTAGGCGACAATAGCTAAATGCATCAAGCACTACCTGAAAAAGCAGGTGCGCCCCCATAGCAACCCTAATTTATGGCGTCTCCCTTTCCTCCTTCAAAGGTGATCGCATCGGAAACTGCTTTCTCTATTGTAAGGAGATGAGCTCAACTGTGCAAATTGGAGTGTTTCTCTAGAGAAGGCATGCTGGCCAACAAAAAATTAACTCTAGCCCCACGGACTAGAGTTACACATTGCGCCAAAAGAGCATTCTCCTAGGCTGAGGGAACTGCAGGAGGAAGGGCCCCAGTGATGAGCATCTCCAAAGAATCAAAAGAATTTCCCCATAAAACAAAAGCTACATTTTTAAAGGTCTTCTGGGACTAGAGGGCCCAATGCTCCCAGAAAACACCTGGAAAACATCTCTGCCCCTTCATCTCTCCTGTTTTCTGCTTCACTTGGACTTGACCCTCAAGGATCCAAAACTACATGGGCAACCTGGGGAGTGCAGTAGAGAGCAAAGAACAGGACAACAGGAGCCAGCACTATGGCTCACTTGGTTAATCTTCTGCCTGCAGCACTGGCGTTCCATATAGGTGCCAGGTTCTAGTCCTGGTTGCTCCTCTTCCAGTCCAGCTCTCTGCTGTGGCCCAGGAGAGCAGTGGAGGATGGCCCAAGTGCTTGGACCCTGCACGCACATGGGAGACCAGGAAGAAGCACCTGGCTCCTGGCTTCGGATCAGCGCAGCGCCGGCCATAGTGGCCGGAAGAAGAAGACCTTTCTCTCTACCTGTCAAATTAAAAAAAGAAAAAAGAAAAAAAAGACGGTGCTCTATTTCCCTGGCCTTCCAACTGCAGAAGAGCCCAGCTGGGTAGTGGAGAAGTTTCCAGAGGAATCAAATGTTTTTTTAAGATTTATTTTTTATTATTTGAAAGACAGAGTTACAGAGAGAGAGAGAGAGAGAGATCTTCCATCTGCTGGTTCACTTCCCCAATGGCCACAATAGTCAGGACTGGGCCAGGCTGAAGCCAGTAACATAGAACTCCATCCGGATCTCCTACATGAGTAGCACGGGCCCAAGCACTTGGATCATCTTCTGCTGCTTTCCAAGGTACATTAGCCAGGAGCTGGATCTGAAACGCAGCAGCCTGGACTTGAACCAGTGCTCGTGTAGGATGCTGGCATCACAGACAGCAGCTTAACTCCCTGAGCCACAGCGCCCACTCCAAATGGGATGAGATGTGAAGACTTGATTATCACCTTTAGGTTGGCATATCACAGGGGTCAGTTTTCAGTTACATGTCTCACTTACTTTAAGAGGCCAGAATTAGTGTAGATCAAAGCAGGATGCTGCTTTGATATTGCACTCAACAGAGAAAAGTGGTGTGCTGAGCACTTCGGCTCAGTTTTTGTCTTGGTGTCCTGAAAATACAGTGAGAAGGATCACAAAATTACCTGGCTCAAAGTTAGCAAAGTATTTCTGAGCTTAGAAGGCTCCAAAGTGTCCCCAGGAGCTGTGCAACTTCATGTTCCACACCAGTCATGCGTGTTAAAGAACTAGGCAGTTGGCCAGCGCCGTGGCTCACTAGGCTAATCCTCCGCCTGCAGTGCTGGCACCCCGGGGTTCTAGTGCCAGTTGGGGTGCCGGATTCTGTCCTGGTTGCTCCTCTTCCAGTCCAGCTCTCTGCTGTGGCCCAGGAAGGCAGTGGAGGATGGCCCAAGTCCTTGGGCCCTGCACCCGCATGGGAGACCAGGAGGAGGCACGTGGTTCCTGGCTTCGGATCAGCGCAGCACACCAGCCTTAGTAGCCATTTGGGAGGTAAACCAACGAAAGGAAGACCTTTCTCTAAAAAAAAAAAGAAAGAAAGAAAGAAAGAAAGCAAGCAAGAAAGAAAATGGGTAAAAAGGTGGTGCTGTGGTATAGCAGGTAAAACTGCCACCTGCAGTGCCAGCATCCCTTATAGGCGCTGGTTCAAATCCTGGCTGTTCCATTTCCAATCAGCTCCATGGCCTGGGAAATCAAAGAGGATGGCCCCAGCCCTTGGGCCACTGCACTCGCGTGGGAGACCTGGAAGAAGCTCCTGGCTCCTGGCTTCAGAACTGTGCAGCTCCGGCCATTGTGGCTATTTGGAAAGTTAACCAGCGGATGGAAGACCTCTCCCTCTCTCTCTGTCTCTGCCTCTGTGTAACTCTGCCTTTCAAATAAATAAATAAATCGTTAAGAAAAAAGAAAATGTGCAAAAGCCATGAACAGGTATTTCACTGAAGACGTACAGATGGCAGACAAGCACATAGAAAGCTGCTCAACTTCATTAGCCATCAGTGAAATGCAGATTAAAACCACAGACAGATGCTATTACATACTTACCAGAATGACTAAAATGAAAAGAATAATATTAACACCAAATGTCAGTAAGAATGCATAGAAACCAAGTTGCTCATGTGCTGCTGGTAGAAATTGGTAGAGCCACTGGGAAAACAATTAGGCAGTCTCTTATAAAAGTAACCATGCAACTACCATACAACAAGCAATCACATTCCTGGGCATTTATTCCAGAGAAATGAAAATGTATATCCACACGAAAACCTATACAGAAATATTCATAGCAGTTTTATTCTTAAGAATGAAACACTGGAAACAACACTGACAACCCTTAATTTAAATGGCTAAATTAAATTAAATTAAATGGTACATTCACGCCCTGATGTACTGCTCACAAAGAACAAGGAACAAACTGTTGATCCATGCAGCAACCTGGAGGACTCTCTAGGGAATTAAACTGAGTTTTAAAAAAGTCAATCTTGGGGCCAGTGTTGTGGCATAGCTGATAAAGCCACCCCCTGTGAAGCCAGCATCCCATATAAGCACCCATTCATGTCCCAGCTGCCCCACTTCCAACCTAACTCCCAGGTAATGACGTGAGAAAAGCAACAGAAGCTGACCCCAGTGTTTGGGCACCTACCACCCATGTGGAAGACCTGAATGAGGATCCTGACTCCTGGCTTTGGCCTGGCCCACAGCTGGCCATTGCAGCCATCTGGGGGAGTGAACCAGAGGATGGAAGATCTCTCTCTCTCTCTCTCTGTCTGTCTGTAACTGTGACTTTCAAAATAAATAAATAAATCTTTATGGAAAAAAAAGTCCATCGCAAAATGTTACATATTGCATCATTCCATGTATATAACCATCTTGAAATAAAATCATGGAGCTGGTGAATAGATTAACGGTTGCCAGAGTTTAGGGCTGGCTATGAAGATACAACAGAATAAAGCCCTTGTGATTGTGGAACTGATTCAGCATCTTGACTGTGGCATTGTTTCTACAAATCCACATAGAAGATAGATTTGGATGCTACCACACATCCACACGCACATAAAACAGGTGGATTGTATGAATGCCCACTTCCTAGTGTGATATTGCATGGTTATCATACAGGATGTTATCATGCAGAGAAACTGGGTGAAAGGTACATGGGATCTGTGGGGACATTTTTGGCTACTTCCTGTGAATTTATAATCATTTCAAAATGAAGATTTAAAACAAAACAAGCCAACTAAAAGGTAACAGGACAGGCAACCTAGCATCATACATGGCAATAGTAAAGATGAGGACCTCTGACATGTAGGCATAGAGTCCCATAGACTTGTCAGAGATTCAGGATGAGCCACAAGAGATGCAGCTGCTTAGGTGTGGACAAGGCCCATGCTTGGAAGCCATCAGCAGGTTAGAGACCTGGCTGTCATTCTCCAGTGCAGTTGCATTTCATCCATGAGTTACTCATGGACTCAAAATAGAATCTCAATGATGGGGCATAGGGGCTAGGTTCGCCACATAGACCTGGCTTGAATTGTCATTCACCTTGGTCTCTCAGAACAGATTTCTAACGGAGTAGCACTGTAAAGGGTGCTCAGTCAAGGATCAAAACCTCCAGCCTGCCTAGACAAAGCTAGAGGAAAAGCCACACAGCTCTCTGCTCTCCCTCCCCACTTCCGTCTCAACACCATACAGTCAAACAGACTGATAGGTGCCAACCCTTCAGAGTTGGGCTGTACAGCAAAGACCAGCTTGAAGCTCAGAGCAAACAAGTGGGCTTCCAAGTGTTCATGGGAAATGAAATGAAAAGATAAGGCTCTGGGCCCGCGTCGTGCTGCAGGGAGTTCAGTTACCACTTGTGAGGCAGGTGTCCCACTTTGGAGCACTGGCTGGAGTCCCGGCTATTCTGCTTCCTATCCAGCTCCCTGCTAATGTGCCTGGGATGCCGTGGACGATGCCTCAGGAAACTGAGTCCCTGCCAGCCACGTGGGAGCTCTGGATGAAGTTCCTGGTTCCTGGCTTCAGCCTTGCCTAGCCCTAACCATTTGGGGAGTAAATCAAGGGATGGAGGATCTCATCCTCTTCTCCCCACCTTCCACCTCTGTCCCTCTGCCATTCAAAAAGGGTAAGATTCTTTTGCTGGAAAAAAAAAATGATTGAAATATTTGCATAGTGTTTTAAAGACACATTTTCAATGAAGTTTTTCAAGACCCTTCATATGTGAGAATGAGAGTTTTTTAAAGATTTATTTATTCATTTGAAAGGCAGAGTTACAGAGAGAAGCAGAGAGAGAGAGAGAGAGAGAGAGAGAGAGAGAGAGAGAGAGAGAGTCTTCCATCCACTGCTTCACTCCCCAAATGGCTGCAACAGCCCGAGCTGTGCCAATCCAAAGCCAGGGGCCAGGAGCTTCTTCCGGGTCTCCCATGTGGGTACAGGGGCCCAAGGAATTGGGCCATCTTCTACTGCTTTCCCAGGCCATAACAGAGAGCTGGATCAGAAGTGGAGCAGCCATGACCCGAACTGGTGCCCATAGGAGATGCCGGCACTTCAGGCAGTAGTTTTACCTGCTACGCCCCAGCGCCAGTCCCGAGAATAAGATTTTAGCAAACCAAACATGATCAGTGCCAGGGACAAAGAAATCTATGTAATCTGCTCATGGGCAGAAACCAATTCTTGCTTGGGTTACTTCTCATTCTATGAGGAAGAAGTTAAACATGCATGTCTTCTTGTACTTTTTAAGTTTTAAAAACATTCGATTCATTTGAGAGGCAGAGACAGAGTGAAAGAGATAGAGAACACCTACCCACAAATTCTCTCCCCAAATGCCTGCAACAGCCAGGAGGCTGAAGCTGGGAGCCAGGAACTCAGTCCAGGTCTCCCGTGCAGGTGGCAGGAACCCAATCAAGCGAACCATCACCACTGTCTCCAAAACAATTCGTTCATTTTCACGGAGACTGAAGGAGTCTGTATCCTGAGCCGCAGCACCTGAGGAAGGGCTGACAACAGCAGGGTCATCAAGGAGCCGGGGCAGGGGGAGGGGAGGACTGCTGAGGGCCGCGCCCACCGCAGCAGGTCCACATCCCGGGTCTCCCTGTGGTTCTCAGCCTCCAAACCAACTCGTTTCTCTTAGGCTCTCAGCTGCCGAGACGCTTGCTCCTGCTAGATTCTGCCAGTAGGGGGTGCTAGAGGGAGACCAGAAGGAAAGGAGGAAACTGTCATGGGTGGTAGTCCCTTATCCTTCATCCCACCCGTGGGGACTGGTCTCAGAAACACCTGGGCTCCCTTTCCAGCATTTTCCATCTTCCTAGAATGCCAACGTCATCGTCCTCCCTGGAAACATCAGCCGTCACCTGGCTGATGGGTCTCCCACTCCACAAAGCATCTAGAGTCCGTTCACCCCAAGCACCCACTTTATTTCCCCAGCAATACAGGATTCAATTTACAGTGAGTACATTGCAAATACATACACCACTGCCCCGAGCTCCGGCCAGCCTCAGAAACTGCAGGTAGAATATTTTGTGCTCTGAATGTGTGTGTATGTGTGTGTGTGAGAGAGAGAGAGAGAGAGACTAACTCACAGAAGTAAAGTGGAATATCTGGATTGATGTGTGTGCATCACAGACAACCTCATTAAAATGAGAACCTGGACTAGAAGTGACCAATGAATGCAAATCCCCAGGAATTTGTAGAAACTTTGGAAGGGAAAGAGGGCTGGGCTCTTACAGAATTTTAATCCAAGCCCATCGGGATAACCAGAGCCTGGGAGACTTTCTTCCAGCTGCCATCTGGATTACACATTACTTCCATTTCCAGATCAAAATCGTCCTCTCCCTGGTGGTTCCCACATCTGGGGTCCTTCCTGTGAAGAATTCTCTGGCAAACATTTCCCTACTTCTGGGTTCTCAGCCCTCACTCAGTTCCCTGCCTGTAATCCATCTTCCGTCTTCATCTGCCTGTCTTGATCCCCTTCCATTTATCAAAACCCAGGATGTCCCCGCAATGCTCCCCAACATGTCTCTTCCAACTTTCCAGGCCACTGACTGTGGGCCAAATCCAGTTTCACACGCTATCATTTCCAGTAGACACCAGGTACCGTGCTCCCCAGGGGCCTGAACAACTGTAGGTCCCTCACGTGTTTGAAAAGGAGGAGTAGCTTGTTGTAATATGCATTTCATCCCAAGTTTTTTTTCTGTTGAGATAAGCAACTATTTTAGTTTTTGCAGACCATTCAGCACTTGGGGTAACCATTCAGTTACCCCATTAGGAAGGCGGCCACAGACAACAGGTGAAAAGAGTGTGGTTGTGCACAGGAACATTTTATTTCCACAAAGCAGTGACTGTGAATTTGTCCCCAGGCCTTCACTTCCCTGCTCCTGCTCTAAGCCAGTACATGCCAAAATGAACACGAGGCCCCCAGGATCTTATCTGTACTGAAGGCCTGGGGGCAGCTGATTCTAGGTACTATTGACTGGATCTGCCTGTGGATGTCTGAGTCTCTCCCCAAGGTTTTTACAGAGTTTTGCAGTTTCTCAAGGTGGATTTTAGCACTCAGATCTGCTTTTGCACAGACTGCCTCTGTTCTGCAGGTCTGTCTCGATGCACGCACACCCATCACTCATGGATCTGCACACTTGAGTATGTTAGTTTTGTGGGATAGCAACACAGAATACCAGAGACTGGTTTAGACAACAGATAACTATTTCCACACAATTCTAGAAGCAGGAAGTGCAAGATCACATTGTCGGCAGGATTGGTTTCTCCTGAGGCCCCTGTCCTTGGCTATAAATGGGCTCTACTCCCTGTGTCCTCGTATGGTCTCCCCACTGTGCAGCTCCGTGTCCTGATCTCTTGTAAGGATACCAATCAGGCTGGATGGAGCATGCCCAGATGATCCCATCTAAACTTAGTTACCTCCTTAAAGACATCATCTCCACGTACAGTCACATGCCGAGATACTTGGGGCTAAGACTCTGATGTCCCTTCCATTTGAACTTGAGGGGACCACTACTCAGCCCACAACCATGGGATTGTACATTTGTATAAAGATGGTAGTTATAGGAAGTGGCTGTCGTGTACCCTACTTTGTAATACTTGAGCACTGATTGCTTGCTAGCCATGCTGATGGCTAAGAGCCCTTTGTGTCACTCTGCTGCTCTATCGGTCTCCTTGTCCTAAAAAGTATACTGATTTCTGACATGCTTGCACCCGGTCCCTTTCTTAGATTTTACCTCTTTCCTTCCGGATTTGCTTTGCAATCAGTTGGTTTCAGTTGACCTTAAGACTGAGGTCAATCACCTGGGCAATCAATCATTCAGCCAGGCCTATGTGATGAAGACTCCATAAGAACTCTGGACATGAAAGCTGGGGTGAGTGTCCCTGTTGGCAATCCCCTGTGCACACGGTCACACCATACTAAGCATATAGAGAGAAGACAACAGAGGTCCCACGATTCATAACTTTCTGGACTCTGCCTGATGCGCTTCTTCCATGGTTGATTTTATCTATATTTTTTCCCTATAATAAATTGTAACCAAGACTGTGAATTATTCTAGTGGATTATTGAAACCGAGGGTGGTTTAGGGTAATCCCTGGAACTTGCAATTGCAGTCAGAAGTGAGGTTGACCTTGTGTGGACTGAATGTTCTTGAGAGCAATGCCACTCATATTTCTTTTAAATCCAGCTCAAGAAGAGTATGTCCTAAGTTCTTCAAAAGAAGATATATAAAATAATGAAATACTGTTAGAAATGGAGATGCAAGAGCCTGCTGGTACATCTGAGGGGAGCAAGAGACCCCTAACGTCCCTAACCACAGAAATACATCATTAGTTGCCATGCAACTAGATACCACTGTGGCCTATGGAAAGTGTCATCTATATGTAACCCAAAAACAAAAGATAATTCTTTCAGAAAAATCATTGAAATTGATAAGCCTCTAGCCAGATTGGGCAGGAGAAAAATACAGAAGGCACAAAAGCAGTCTGAGGGAGGACGGAGGTGACAATCATTACAGACCCTAAAGATAACGTGGAGAATGTTAAGCCAATAAATGCAACAACTCAGATGCATAGACTGATTCCTTGGAAGACATAAACTACAAAAACTCACCCAAGAAGAAAAGATGATTGTAGTTAAAAACTCCAGGCTTACACAGCTTCAGTGATGAAAATTACCAAACATTTAAGAACAAAATAACACCAATCCTGGATAGATTCTTCCAGAATATCAAAGAGGAGGAATTACTTCTTGATTTATTCTATGGGGCCAGAATTACACTTATTCCAAAACCAGAATAAAATATTGCCAAAAAAAAAAAAATCTAACAGCTAATATCTCTAATGATCACAGACTCAAAAATGCTTAATACATTTTCAGAAAATTGAATACCCCTCCTCCTACCACTCTCTCACAACTGGGCTTTATCTCAGGAAAGTCTGATGGAGCATCCAAAATCAACCAATTGGTGATTCACCATATTAGCCAAGTAAAAAAGAAAACTATAATAACATCTCAATAGATTCAGGGAAAGCATTAGAAAGAAGCCAACATCCATTCCTGATAAACTAGAAACACAAGGGGACTTCCATAACCTGATACAACACATTGATGAAAAATCAGGGGCCAGCGCTGTGGCACAGTGGATGAACGCCCTGGCCTGAAGCGCCAGTATCCCATATGGACGCTGGTTCTAGTCCCGGCTGCTCCTCTTCCAATCCAGCTCTCTGCTGTGGCCTGGGAAAGCTGTAGAAGATGGTCCAAGTCCTTGGGCCCCTGCACCCATGTGGGAGACCTGGAAGAAGCTCCTGGCTCCTGGCTTCGGATCTGTGCGGCTCTGGCCATTGCAGCCAACTGGGGAGTTAATCATCGGATGGAAGATCTCTCTCTCTCTCTCTGCCTCTCTTCTCTCTGTGTAACTCTTGACTTTTGAATAAATAAATAAATCTTTTTAAAAGAAATCTACACTAACAGTGTAAGATTGAATACTTTAAACTTGATATCATAAAAAGGCCAAAACTATTCACTGACATTGAGGTTCTAAGCAATGCAACAGGTGAAGACAAAGTAATAAAAGATACCCAGCTTTCAAAGGAAAAATTAAAACTATTTTTTCTAAATTCTGTTTATTTATTTTAGAAGCAGACAGACAAAAGGAGAAACAGGCAGAACATGAGTTCTCCCATCTGCTGGTTCACTGCCCCCAAATGCCACAACAGCTGAGGCTGAGCTGGGCCACAGTCCGGAGGCAATAGTTCGATCCAAGTCTCCCACACGAGTAGCAGGAACCTAACCACTGGGTCTCTCACCAGTGCTTCCCATGATCTGCATAAGCAGGAAACTGGAATCAGGAGTGAGAGCTAGGGCTTAAACCCATATATTCTGACTTCGGACATGGGTGTCTTAACCAAGAAGCCAAACATCCACCCATAAAACAGTAACTACTCTTATTTGGCACGATCATTTCTGTGTGATTAGTCATATGTATGCTACAAAACAATTTTTAGAATTAGTAAGTTTAGCAAGATTATACCATATAAAATCAAAAACTGAAAATCTGTTTTATTTCTATTAGGTAGCTAGGCAGACACTAGCCTGTGTGTATAAGAGAGGCCAAAGAAAATATGAATTTTTAAGGAAAATTGGAAGAAAATGGAAATTGTTAAAGAAAATGAATTTTTGTGCAATGGAATATGAAAACAGCAAGCACAACTAAAGAGCTTGTTCTCGTGGGGGTTGGCGCTGTGGCATAGCAGGTAAAGCCACCATCTACAGTGCCAGCATCCCATATAGATGCCAGTTGGAGTCCCCGCTGCTCTACTTCAGATACAGCTACTTGCTATGGCCTGGGAAAGCAGTAGAAGATGGCCCAAGTCCTCGGACCCTTGCAGCTGCATGGGAGACCTGGAAGAAGCTCCTGACTGCTCCTGGCTCCTGGCTTTGGATTGGCGCAGCTCTAGCCGCACTCCCCTATTTCGGCCAATTGGGAAGTGAACCAGCGGATGGAAGACCTTTCTCTCTCTGCCTCTCCTTCCCTCTCTGTGTAACTCTGACTTTCAAATAAATAAATAAATCTTCTTTTTAAAAGGAAAAAAAAAAAGAACTTGCTCTCACTCTAAAAGCCCTGTCACATGATCTCAGCCCTCTCCCTGGGGGCAGCTCAGGAGAATGCCCCCGCCCCCGCCCTGTACCCAGGGAAGCTATTAAGTGCCATACCACTGCACTGATAAAGATCCTGGAAGTATTTTTGGGAACTCCACATCCGGAAGACTCCTACTCACAATTTCCCAGAAGAGAGAAGGAGGGGAGGAGAAACAGGGGCCCCTTATTCATGTCCAGGAAAACTCCAGTCCAGCACAGACTGCATATTCAGCTCTCTGCTGATACTCCTGCCTGGTCTATCAGATGTATGTCTCTTCATTACACCTTCCTACCACACTTCCCACTACAGTCTGTCTCATGTCTGAATTCCTTCTTGCACAAAGACCAGAACTTCCAAGCAGCCATCTCCATTAGCAACCCATCTGTGTTAACATTTCTATACAATAGCAATGAACAATCTTTAAATTGAAAAAGAATTGCCATTTATAATAGCATGAAGCTATAATACACTTGGGGGTAATTTGACAAAATGTTTCTAAGTCCTATACAATTAAAACTACAAAGTGCTACTCAGAGAGATTAGAACATACCTAAATAAATGGAAACATACATCTTCATAAGCAAAAAGAGTTAATATTTTTTTCTTGACAGGCAGAGTTAGACAGCAAGAGAGAGATACAGAGAGAAAGGTTTTCCTTCTGTTGGTTCACCCCCCCCAAATGGCCACTACAGCCAGTGCTGCGCTGATCTGAAGCCAGAAGCCAGGTGCTTCCTCCTGTTCTCCCATGTGACTGCAGGGCCCAAGCACCTGGGCCACCCTCCACTGCCCTCCCGGGCCACAGCAGAGAGCTGGACTGGAAGAAGAGCAACCAGGACAGAACTGACGCCTCAACTGGGACTAGAACCCGGGGTGCCGGTGCTGCAGGCAGAGGATTACCCTAGTGAGCCTTGGCACCAGCCAAAGAGTTAATATTGTTAAAATACATCTTCAGCGCCGACTCGAAGCCAGGAGCTAGGAGTTTCTTCCGGGTCTCCCATGTGGGTACAGGGGCCCAAGGACTTGGGCCATCTTCTACTGCTTTCCCAGGCCATAGCAGAGAGCTGGATGGAAAGTGGAGTACCCGGGTCTCGAACCGGAGCCCATATAGGATGCTAGCACTGCAGGTGGCAGCTTTACCCGCTATATCATAGCACCGGCCCCTCCTTTAACTTCTAACTTTCAGGATAAAACATTTGCCTGAGTTCAAGAACCTCATCCTATTCAAACCATAGCAACACAGAAATACCCAGGCCCTAGAATAACAAAAATAATGCTGAAAAAAGAAAAACAAAGATGAAGGACTTCCACCACCTGATGTAAGTTTTATAATAAAACTACAATAATCAAGAAAGCATGGTGTTGGTGTAAAATTAGACAAACAGATCAGGGGCATAGAGGTGACAGAAATGGACTTGCACAAATATGGGAAATGTATTTTCTACAACAGTGCCAAGTCAGTTCATCAGAGAAAGGATAATATTCTCATCGAATGATGACAGAGCAATTGGAATCACTTCTTAGCCTTTTGGGAGGAGTTCTAAAATAAGACACAAAAGTATGAACTATGAAAAGAGAAAGAAAAAATATTGGATTTCATCAAAATTTAAAGCTATTGATCTTCAAAAAGCAATATTAAGAAAATCGAAAAACAAACCAAATAGTAGAAGAAATTATTTACAAGGCATATGTTCTACAAAGGATTTATATGTAGAATGTATAACGAAATACTCTAGTTCAAGAATAAGAAGACAAACCAATATTTTAAATGGGCAAAAGACTTAGCCAAATAAGATACACAGATGGCAAATAAACACAAGAAAGAATGCTCAATGTCATTAGTTATTAGGTACTTGGAAATGTAACTATAAGACACTCCTATGTTCCCCCTGCAATGACTAAAAGTAAAAGACTAATTCTATTAAGTGTTGATAAGGATTCAGGTCCTGCTTTAGGAATGTGAAGTGGCCTCACTACACAGGAAAGGTTTGACAACTTCGTAAGAAAATAAATATAGTCATACATTTACCATACCACCCAGCTATTCCACTCCAAAGTATTTACTTAATTAGGAGCAAGGAAAGCCCCTGTGCACGCAAGAACTTGCACACAAAAGTTTATAGTAGCTGTTTTTATAATAATGCCAAACTGTAAACAACCCAAAGACCCATCAACTACTGAATGGGTAAACCAAATGCAGTTGAAGTTAATCCAGTCTCAGGAAGACTCAGTAGTAAAACTAAATTATATAAATGGATATGGATGAATTTTAAAAGCAACCAGATCCCTTCCCCACTCTCACTAAAAAAAAAAAAAGACTACATATCACATAATTCCATTTATATAAAATTCTAGAAAATAAAAACTATTCCATGGTGATAAAAAGCAGCCCAATGGTTGTCTGGGATCAAGACTGGATGGATGGATTGCCAAGGAATGTGGGGAAATTTGGGACTGGGATGGATATGTGTATTATCACGATTGTGGTAAGGGTTTCACAGGTACAGTTGGGATATTTGCAGTTTGTGTATGCGAGTTGTACCTCAATAAAGCTATAAAACAATTAGTAGTCACCAATATCAGGTACAAGTGAGCATAAGTGCATGCATCCCCGCCAACAGTGACGAAGACTATAGCTCATTGTGGTGGGTGAGGAAAGAGTCTGGGTCTGCCTACCAATGCTTCAGGCCTTTGAGCACAGGGAGTCTGGGAGACTGCTCAAGACCTCCAAGACAAGATGGGGCCAGAACCAAATCAGCACATCAGGCAACTTCAGAGAGAGGAGGGAGACGCAAGGAGAAGGTGCACGTAGTCTGGGACTTAGGGGAGACGTCACGGGAGAAGCAGCATTCAAAACAAGCCCTGACAGAGGAAACACAGTGGTAAGGAAAGGAACGGGCAGACTCAGCCATTTGAACAAATGCACAGATTTGGAAAAGCTTATGGGTTAGGTTTAAACCCAGTTTTTGTACCGTGGAAATTCAGATGCATTGTCTTAATCCTAATAAAACTTTATCGTTTATTTCTTAATGGGAGTTCTCATTCTTTGTAGGATGCAAGTCTTTTTAAAAGTACTGAAGTGTTTATGCAATAAACACTGTAGTATCTATTTCTGTGTCATTGGAGCCCACTTCCCAGGAAAGTTCCTATTAAACTGAAGTTCCTCTTTCAAGATAGTTCACTAGACTAGGTGTCCTCTGGCTCTGAATGTATATTTGTCACTTTCCTTAAGTACTGAAAGCATTTCAATATATTTTTTGTCTACTTTTTAATTATATAAGTACATGTACAAACAAAATATTTACAATATACAGGTAGAAGGAAAAGAACCCCTCATAGTCACATGATGCAAAACAACTGCCATTAATATCTGGGTGTCTATTTCTAGAATTTTAATATCATTCTTTTCTTTAAAAAAAAGATTTATTTATTTATTTGAGAGGCAGAATTACGGAGGCGGGGAGGGAAGGAGAGAGAGAGAGAGAGTCCAAATCTCCCACATGGGTGCCGGGGCCCAACCAGTTAGGCCATCTTCTACTGCGTTCCTAAGCCATTAGCAGAGAGCTGGATTGGAAGTGGAGCAACTGGGACTCGAACCAGTGCCCATAGGGGTTGCCAATGCCATAGGTAAAGGCTTAACCTACTATGCCACAGCACCTCTCCCACCACATTGAGCTATAATCGTGTGTGTGTGTGTGTGTGTACACTGCATACATTTATTTTAATGTTTCTCCTGACATCATTCTCACAGGGATGCTTATCCTGATGGATAAAGGACAAAAATTAAAGCAGCATTAGTTCCAGATATCAGTCGATATTAACCTATTGGATAATAACTCTATTAATAGGCCCCATCTAAAATCAGCTAATGGAGAGTTAAGCATTAGCAAGTCCTGTTCCGAGACATAACAAGAATCCTCAGCTTCCTGATTGTCAACTTTTGGGTTGAAGAGGTTTTTCAATGGAAATGTGTGCATTTGATGAATGCTAATTACGTGGTTCCAAATCCTCTTTAGCCAATCGGTTTGCAGCTGTTCTCCGTTATTTTGTAAATGTCTGAAACAGCTGTCAACATTCTGAGGGGAAAGCTCTTCAATCAATGAATTGACAGAAATGCAATACTTAGATTTTTTTTTTCTGAGCAGAAGGCACAAGAACATAATATACATCCATTTCGTGATGTAGCCAGCAATGAAAGGGAATGATAGTGTGGTTGCGCTTCAAAGTGTCGAAGAAAATGTTCCTGCTCATGTGCACAGAAAAGATATTATAAAAGTGTGCCACTTGTTCAGGAGACCCACAAAGTGAAATGGAGTGTGTGAGTGTCCGAAGGATACAGGCAGAGTGACTTTATTCCCCATCAATAAGAATGCTTCTGGCAGTGTAGAGCAACCTTATAAATCATATTTTAATTAAAATTTTAGTACTTGTTGATGTTATTTGTTTCTTGTCTCAATAAAATACTTTTAAACAGATGACATCTGGGCATTTTGCTTAATTTCTCTTTCTCCTTTCTCTATAAAAGTCTTTAGGAAATCCAGTCGTGGAGAAAGGCACCTACTGACAGCTCCGGCAAATGTAGTGGGCTTTTCAGCCCCAGAATTGGAGTGTTCAGAAAGAGCAGCTCCCATGCTGCCTTGGGCCATGAGGCTACCCTAGAGATACTACTTCTGAAAAGAAGGCTTAGGTTACTTTCAACCTTGATCTAGTATTTGCTTCGCAGCGAAAGTTACAGCCTTAAATGGAAAAACGAGCATCTGTTAGAGCAGTGCTTTCTGGATCCTCACAGGTCAGAAATTAAATTGAACCTACTATGTCTTTCTATCTGCAAGTGGTCCCCATATGATTCTTGAACTCACATGACCTACACAAAATAACCCAATATTTTCCTTGCAAGAATAGAAGAAAAAAAACCTCATCTGCTCTGACTGTTCGTACAACCACGTCCCTGCATAGCTAGTCAAAACTTGTCACACACCAGTAACCCAAGGACATAATTAGGGTGTGTACGTTTGGAAAAGTCTGCCTGGCAAATTCACACTGGCAGTATATCTGTACTCACCCCCAGAAAGTGTGATAATGTGTGTCTGATGATCAAATAGAGACATGTCAAACAATGCATAAAAAATGAAATTAAAAAATAATTTTGTTGCAAAACATTTTGGTATTCATGTATATGAGGGAGTCTTCAAAAAGTTCATGGAAAATGAGCGTGATGAAAAAACTGTGCTTGGATTTAAAACCTTTTGCACCGAAGTAAACTTACTTTGCAATTTCAGTTTTCCACGAACCTTTGGAAGTATGCTTGTATATGAAAATATTTTGCCATTGATGTTGTTCTCTAATAAATGGAAATAGCAGTAGATATGATTCCATAATATCCCTGGGCAGTTTTTAAAAGCACACAAAATAATCTTTTGACTTTCAAATGGAGATTAAAAATAGAAAGCTCTCTTTGTTGACATTGAGACTTCTTTAATCACTGCTGGATAAGTTTGTTTCCAATGAATGTTTCAAGCATTTTTTCCCCTCTCCTCCCTTAACTAACCTATTTCTAGGGTTACTTGCTTCACAGGACCACCGTGGGGCCAGAAGCAGATCCTGAAACAAGGACACGTGTGCAATGATTTATTCCGAAAGTGCTCCCGGGAGAAGCTGGGAAGTGAGAGAGGAAAGCAGCACAAGTGGTCTCAGACAAAGTTCCCCGCTGAGAAGAGTCAGCTTGATCTGACTGTGAGTTTGCCTTTGTTTTTCTCAGCTGAAGGCTAAAGATCTGGGCTTTCACTGGCTGCACCAGTGAGCCATTGATGCTGGCCTGTGGGGATGGAAGGTCCAAGGCGCTTCCTGCTTTCGGTGCCCGCACACAAACTGGCAGACCTCCAAAAAATACACACGTGCAGATAGTTAACCAAAGGCACACAGCGCCCACAGGAGGAGTGCGTAGGGATAAAAAGGATCCAGTCCCCCCTGGCTGAGCCCCAACACTATCCACACACATATATGCTTGGGATGTGACACTATGCCTGGAATTATGAAGCAAGGATAAAGGCTCATGAACAAATCACGACTTCTATTCTAAAAGGCTAACTTCATATGGGAGTGGCCCTTTGTAAGGAAGATTTATTTATTTATTTATTTATTTGAAAGCTGAGTTACAGAGTTAGAGAAGGAGAGAGAGAGGAAGAGAGAGAAAGTGCCCCTCCATCTGCTGGTTCGCTCCCCAAACAGCCACAACAACTGCGGCTGGGCCAGACTGAAGCCAGGAGCCTGGAGTTTCTTCTGGGTCTCCCATGTGAGTGCAGGGGCCCAAGCACTTGGGCTGTCCTCCGATGCTTTCCAAGGCATATTAGCAGGAAGCTGGATCAGAAGTGGAGCAGCCTGGACTTGACCTGGTGCCCGTATGGGATGCCAGCACCGCAGGCCATGGCTTAACCCGCTGTATCACAGCATCAGCCTTGGGAGTGGGCATTTAATGTAGCCATTAAGATGTCCACATCCCATGGGTTCAATTCCTGGCTCCTTGTTCCTGCTAATGTGGACCGAGACAGGCAGTGGCAATGGCTGACGTAATTCAGTTCTTGCCACCTATGTGGGAGAACTAGATGGCATTCCTAGATTCTGGCTCTGACCCCAGCCTCAGCCATCGCAGGCATTCGAGGAGCGAACCAGTACATAAGATCTCTCTCTCTGTATGTCTGTCTGTCTGTCTGTCTCTCTCTCTCTCTCCATATCTCTGCCTCTCAGGTAAATAAAGAAAGAATAATAAAAAATTTTAAATTAAAAAATAATAATATATGAACAGTTGTATTTTGAATAGTGCAGATCATTGCCGTTGTTACCAAAAGCTCGATCCCTGTCCCCAGAGGCAAATCAAAATACTGAAAACAAGGTTTGAGGGCAAAGGAAAGAGAAAGTTTAATCTAAACACAGATGAGGGGGTAGCAGACTTCTACAAATATAACCCTGGGGCCAGTGCTGTGGCATAGCGGGTTTGAATCGCTGCCTGCAGTGACCTAGCTACTCCACTTCAATCCAGCTCTCTGCTATGGCCTGAGAAAGCAGTAGAAGATGGCTCAAGTCCCTAGGCCTCTCTGCCCACATGGGAGACCCAGAAGAATCTCCTGGCTCCTGGCTTCAGATCAGCACAGGTCCAGCTATTAAAGCCATCTGGGGAGTGAACCAGCGGATGGAAGACCTCTCTCTCTCTCTCTCTCTCTCTCTCTCTGCCTTTGTCTCTTCAAATAAATAAATAAATAAATCTTAAAAAAAAAAGACAGAGGTTGGTAGAATTTATCAGACAAAAATGTTGGTTCTATGTTGTCTGTAAGAGACTCACTCAAATGTATGCATGCAAGTGGGTTGAATGTGAAAAGATGGGAAAAAGACATTCCATGCAACTTATCATTATTCCAATAATTAAAATGTGAAAACACTCAAATATCCATTAATGGATTAATGGATAAAGAAAATTTGCTTTATACATACTCTTAACAGAAAAAAGGGCATTCTCACACATGCCATAAAATGGGTGAACCCTGAGGATTTCATGCTAAGCAAAATAAACCACTCACAACAGACAAACGCTGTATTTTACTTACATGGGGTTTTTCTGAGTAGTCAAATTCCTAGAGCCAAAGTAGAACAGGGGTTACCGGGGACTTGAGGAAGCAGGGGATAGAGAGAGGGTCACCATTTACTGGGTTCAGAGCTTCAGTTTTGTAAGACAAGCTCTGGAGGTGCAGGATGATGATGGTTGTTCAACAAGATGAGTACATTTAATACGATGAACTGTGCACTTTAGAATGGCTAAGAAGCTACATTACATGTTATTGTCTCCTACCACAATGTTTAAAAAATAAATAAAGATCTGCCACTGTCAAGCTAAGAGAAAAGGTTGACACGGAGAGGATTTTCAGTAAGCGAGGAAAATCACCAGGAAAGGACAGAGGGGTGTCTCAGCTGGTTGCTCTTCCAACTGCTTATTTACCCACTCTTATTCTGAATTTGGAGAATAAACTTGGCCAAAGAAGAATTCCGTGACATCTGGATACCAATACTTAGGGCAAATTAGTGTTTGTGGTTATGAAATGACTTAAAAAGCTATTAAGGGGTTCATTCACATTGCTCAGGGTATTGTAGATCTCCTGTGTGTGTGTGAACATCAGGCCAGATAATCTTTTATTTTCCTTTGAAGAATGTAATGTATATGCTATGAATAGGTATTTTTTTCTTCTTTGATGTTAAAATAATACTCTTTGATAGGTAAAATGCATGTTTAACACTTAAAATACATGAACCAATGTATGCTAACTTAACACAGTTTCTGGTACTCTTAAAATGCAATTAGGTTATTATAAAAACCAAATAAGGTAAAATATGTAAATATTCTTTGGAAAACATAAATTATTGAGGCCAGCATTGTGGCATAAAGGGTAAAGCCACTGCCTGCAACCCTTGCATCCCATATGGGAGCTGGTTCATGTCTTGGCTGCTCCACTTCTGATCCAGCTGTCTGCTAACAGCCTGGGAAAAGCAGAAGAAGATGGCCCAACTGTTTGAGCCCCTTTCACCCATGATGGGGATCGGGATAAAGCTCCTGGCTATAGCAGCCATCTGGGGAGTGAACCAGCAGATGGAAGATCTCTCTCTGTCTCTCCCTCTCTCTCTCTAACTATCTTTCAAATAAATAAATAATAAATCTTTTTTTAAAAAAATAAAATTATTGAATAAATAAAATGTATAAATTTTATTTTAAGTATGATTATAAATTTAATTTTAAAATCTTTTAAGGTATAAATTTGTAAAATGAAACAAAGACTGGTATATAAGATGCAATATGTTCACTTAATTAATGCCTGAAATTCTGAACTTTGGATCTTCCAATTAAATCATCATTAGAATAATTCATATATAGAAATACACAAATGTTGTGTTTGCATACAAAATAAAATGGAGGCTTTTATAAGTATCTGAACAGAAAATAAAACACCAATGAATTTTTTTAGGAAAGGAAAAATCAACTGTTGTCTATAAGGAATAAAAAATAAGCAGGAAGCCCTTATTGTGAAAATGGCATCAAGGAAGGGAGGCATTTGCCAAGTAATTGACAGTTCTCCTTGCTATCCTTCATTCCACATCGCAGAAACAAAGCCACCTCAAGGACATGCTGTTTGGAGACCTGTCATCGTGGTCATTATTATCTGATTAATCACGTTGCGTTTGCCTTGCTTCAAGAGATAAGATGCTATATTCTGCAGTCAAACGCCCTACCACTGAGCTATACCCCTGAGATGCTATATTCTAAGGTTAGGTAGAAGACATCTTCAGTGGGGGTTAAAATCTTCAGTGATATTTTCTGTGCAATAAAAACAGAGAGAGACCCATTAGACAACCTCACAGTTACTGTTATGGCTAGTCCTGCACTAAGTATCCAGGCATCAAAATAAATTTTGCTGCTCGTGTAAGTAGAAAGTGCACACAGACATACTAAAAGATTCTCAGTTTGTACACATCTTCAGTTCAAGAATCAAATGACAATGTTTGGGACCGGCACTGTGACGTAATGGGTAAAGCTGCCGCCTGCAGTGCCGGCATTCCGTATGGGCACTGGTTCGAGACCCGGCTGCTCCACTTCTGATCCAGCTCTCTGCTGTGGCCTAGGAAAGCAGTAGAAGATAGGCCAAGTGCTTGGGTCCCTGCTACCCATGTGGGCCACTGGGATGAAGCTCCTTGCTCCTGGCTTCAGATCAGCCCAGCTCTCGTTGTTGCAGCCGATTGGAGAGTGAACCAATTGGAAGACCTCTCTCTCCCACTGCGTCTCCTTCTCTTTCTGTGTAACTCTGACTTTCAAATAAATAAATAAATCTTTAAAAAGAGAGATAAGCAAAACAGTTTTAAAAAATTACTGCCCTCCTATACTGCTAAAGATGACAAGTTAAAGATTCTGCTGCAGCTAGCATTCCAGATACGGCTTCGTTTCTGAGACACCCCCAGGAGACTTGACTCTGTGCCTGAACTAAGCGGGAGTGCACGGGCGGAGCCAGGAGGCATCCACCTGGCTGGATGAAGCAGTGCTGATTACGGGCTGAGGGTCAGCTCTGGCTTGCTCCATCTTTGCTTTTCAAAGATTCTGTGAATTACTTAACGACTCATACTAAATCCCTTTCTACTGAAACTAGTTAGAGTTGTTTTGCCGCCTTCAACGGGCCACACACTGATGCTGTGTTATGAATCCAGTGTTTGTTCCTATTGTTTGACAGGAATCCTTCCTTGCTGCTAGGAAAAAGTGCATTTATAATATTGGTTGTTACTTGTGTGATTATAACACACACACACACACACACAGACAATGACTGCTAAGTTCCACCGCTTTTCTTGTGTTCTCTATTTCCTACATTAGACCAAATGTATGTATAGCTCCAAAAATTTAGAAGTCACGTGGGCCAGTGCTGTGGCATAATGGGTATAGCTGCAACCTGCAGTGTCGGCGCTCAACTTCCAATCCAGCTCTCTGCTATGGCCTGGGAACACAGCAGAAAATGGCCCAAGTCCTTGGGCCCCTGCACCAACATTGGAGACCTGGAAGAAGCTCCTGGCTCCTGGTTTCAGATGGGCCAGCTCCAGCTGTTGCGGCCATCTGGGGAATGAACCAGTGGATGGAAGACTTCTCTCTCTGCTTCTGCCTCTGCCTCTCTGTGACTCTGCCTTTCAAATAAATAAATCTTAAAAAAATTTTAGAAGTCATGATGATTTGTACTATCAGTTCTGTCTTCCCCACTAGAAACCGTGTGGGCTTGTTGAATTTCTAAATTGAACTCTTGATTTTGACAATATAAAGGAACACATGGCACTGGCTAGATAAAAAGTGAAAAGAATTTAACAAGTGCATGCCCTGAGGTCAGCAATCTATATCAAAACAGAGCTGGGCATATAATTAAGATGACAGGAAAACATGGATTTACCACATAAGCATAAATATTTCTAAACTTCTAAGGTCCTTAAGAATACAACTCTAATAGCTTAGTTGAAAAACTGATCTGCTTATTTCAGGAAATCTGTATTTCCCAGGTTAAAATGTTCCTTTGAGTCTAAAGTCAAAATAGCATCTTGCAGGTGTTTACAATTTAATCACTGCACACTCTGTTCATAAAGAGATGAGATAGTTTAATCACACACTAGGCTATGATGTGCTCATTGAAATTGGACACAATTTCAGATATCAAGTATGATGCTTGATTTTGGAAAACACTTGGAAAATGGGCCAGGACTGTTTCTTCAGTGGAAATAGGCAAGGTGGTATGCAAATGCTTTAGAGTCATTTAAGGATATTGAAGAATAATTTTTAATCACATGATTTGATAAATTGAGATAGAAAATTCTACTTTGGCGATATAAGATGGGGTAGGTTAATTGCTTTCAGAGTTTAGAAGTGGTTCTGTGTAAGTAAAGAAATAAATTAAACTGGTTTTTAAATTTAGATTTGCAATTCTGTAAAACATTTAGGAAATAAAACTGTCTAGATCTATTTGGCAGAAAGTTATCTTTCTGTCTTGAACTCCTATTTTGCCATTCTTTCATGACTCTATCATGATTTTTTTCTAGAATTATCATATTGCTGCAAATCTTTTTCTCTTCTATAAGCATATAAACCTCTGAAGTGCAGGAAAGCATTGTGGCCAGCAGTTTAAGCTGCCAGTTGACACGCCCGCATCCCATATAGCAGTCCCAGCCACTCTGCACTTCTAATCCAGCTTCCTGCTATTGCTCCTGGGAGACAGCAAATAATGGTCCAGGTACATGGTTTCCTGCTATCCACATGGGAGACCTATATGAAGTTCCTGGCTCCTGACTTCAGCCTGGCCCAGCTCCAGTTGTGAGCATTTGGGAAGTGAACCAAAAGATAGAAGATTCTCTCTCTCTCTCTCTCTCTCTCTCTTTCCCTCTCTGTTGCTTTGCCTTTCAAATAATTTAATAAATCTTAAACACACACACTTGAAAACACATACACACTTGAAAAGATGGGTGTCAGCTCAATACCCAAGGTCCCAGCTATGCTTCCTATGCAACTCGATGCTATTGTGCACCCTGGGAGGTGGCAGGTAATGGCTCAAATGGTTGGGTACTTGCCATCCATGTCAAAGACTTAAACTGAGATCTGGGCTTGTGGCTTCAGCCTGTCCCACCCATGGCTGCTGTAGGGATTCAAGGAGTGAACCAGTGGACAGGAGCGCTCTGTCACTCTGCCTTTCAAAAAAATCACAACAGCAGCAAAAAAGCACTGTGCAGGCCAAAGAGAAGACATCTGGTGGGCAGTCCGTTTTTGACCTCTGGAAAGTTAACCTGGACAAATATAATCTTATGTCCTTACCCAGGAGATGGATAGAAAACAGAAACCAGAAAAACAAGAGGAGTGGGCCCCTGAGCAGACTGTAAACGGTGATCGGATACCTTGGATAAAGCCAAGAGGGAGGGCTTTTAAGAGACACCTGGTCTCCAGCTCTCTGCTGTGGCCCAGGAGTGCAGTGGAGGATGGCCCCAGTGCTTGGGCCCTGCACCCCATGGGAGACCAGGAGAAGCACCTGGCTCCTGCCATCGGGTCAGTGCGGTGGCGGCCATTGGAGGGTGAACCAATGGCAAAGGAAGACCTTTCTCTCTGTCTCTCTCACTGTCCACTCTGCCTGTCAAAAAAAAAAAAAAAGAGAGACAACTGGTCTAACTGGCTAGTCTGCCCAGCACTTGGATGTGAGACAGCGTAGTGGTTAGGTGTGTATGCTCCAGGGGCCATATCACCTGGCTCCATCCAAGGACCTCCCGTAAGGTATTTAACGTCCATGGGCCTCAGCTTCCTTATGTCTAATATGAGGACACTAGTATTATCTTCTCCATTAGGGATGGTGTTATGACCAAATTAGATACAATTTCCATGGTACCTTGAACAGTGCTCAATTAATGCCGTATAGTGTCAATTCTCTTCAAAAGTTTAATACTTTATATACATATGTATGCATGTATAAAGCATTGTGTGTGTGTGTGTCTATGCTTAGGTGCCTGTGTAAATGTAATTTATTTAATTCTCTTTGACATATCTTGGAATTGTATCCCATGGTCCATTTGATTCACACTCTTTCTCTGAAACACAAGAGATGTGTGGCTCTTACTTTTGCATCCTCAGAAGACTAACAATGAAAATTGCACTTGAGAGCATTTCTCCCTTTTTGGATCTGGGTCACAACCTTCCACTTATTTGCACTTTAAGGCTGCATCATCTGCTTAGGAGCCAAGTGCTTTTCCAGTTGCCACCCTGCTGTGCAAAGTGGCACTTCCTCTGTTTGTCCTAAAATGGTCTCCTTTATGCCTCAAGGAGCTTCACTTTCATTCTAGTTTTCTGGAATTTGATTACTAAGTCTGTATTTGTTCTCACCATGCCCTTAGTATTTTTTTTTTGACAGGCAGAGTTAGACAGTGAGAGAGACAGAGAGAAAGGTCTTCCTTTTTCCATTGGTTCACCCCCCAAATGGCCCCTATGGCCGGCGCTGTGCCAATCCAAAGCCAGGAGCCAGGTGCTTCCTCCTGGTCTCCCATACGGGTGCAGGGCCCAAGGACCTGGGCCATCTTCCACTGCCTTCCTGGGCCACAGCAGAGAGGTGGACTGGAAGAGGGGCAACTGGGACAGAATCCGGCACCCCCACCAGGACTAGAACCTGGGGTGCCGGCGCCACAAGTGGAAGATTAGCCTAGTGAGCCATGGCGCCGGCCAACCCTTAGTATTCTTATTGATTTCAACTGTATTCCTTCCTCACATTCATTTCTTCATCATTCACAAAGTTCTGCTATCCTGTGCTATCCAGGTTAAAACCTTGGTCATTTGATTCTCTTTTCTTGGATCTTCTTTACTTCTACTTCTCTTCCATCACAGGGGATTCTGGTATCAAATCCAAACCCATGCGCACAGCATGGGCGAAAGAAGCTCCCACAATAGCACAAACATTTTCTACCCACTGTTACTTCAAATAAAGGAGTCACTCATAATCCCCCTCATCCATATGTGCTTTTTTAAAAAACCACAAAGTGTATGCAAATTAATTACACACATGGTCAAGGAAACACTAGCCCTAGACACAAGGACCCTGAACTTGTGTATGATTGAAGACATTTTCAATGCTCAACCAATTGTGTGATAAATTCACCTTTGTGTTTCATGTAAATTTGTTTTATTTTTGATAGCTAAGCCTGGAGAAATGATGCTTGAATCATCACAACAGCACTGACTGACAGCTCCCTAAGTGTGTTGTCTCTTACAGCAATCATAATTGACAGCTTGTAGGGGAAGATCCATGTGCATGGATTTGGGACACATTGAACACAGTGAAAAAAATCAAAGAAGATACTTGTTCTACTTGTTATTTATTAAAATTATATTAAGATGGAAAAAATGTACATTTTGGGAGAACAGGTTTACTTGTAAGCTGAGACAGACTCCATTTTAAAACTTACAGAGGCTTTCTGTAATATGTTAAAATATTATGTAAATATTTTAAAATTACCTCTTATAAACAGTTTGCATTTCAGTGGAATTTACATTGCTTGTTTTCTTTTCCATATATGTAGTTTATTTACCTGAGAGAGTTCTAGATAATTAGAGACTTTTCAAATTGTAATTTCAGTATCACTCAAGTCATCTTCTGTGGGTATCTGCTTATGTGAATTAAGTAAAAAATCTGGCCACACGAAAAAGAAAAATTCTGCAATTTCGGTTCTAGGTATACACTCATAAGAATTAAAAACAGGGACTAGAACAGACATTGATATACCTACATCCACAGCAGCTATGCTCAAAATAGACAAAAGGTGGAATAGCCCAGCTGTCCATCAAGGGATGAACCGGTAAACAAAATGTGATGCGGACAAAGGAATACTGTTCAGTCCTTAAAGGGAAGAAAATCCTGGTCTATGCTGTCACGTTGGTAACCCCCAAAACACGGCTAAGTGAAATCAGACAGACATGCAGGAATAAACGTTATATGATTCCACCTACATGAGGTATCTAGAATAGTCAACTTAAGCAGGAAAGAAAGAGAATGAGGCAGGCACTGTGGTACAGTGGTTAAGCCCTTGCTTGGAATGCCCATGCTGTATCTGTGTACCTGGTTCAAATCCTGTCCACTGTGATTCCAATCCAGATTCCTACTGGGCACATCCTGGGAAGGTGGGGTAGCAAGTGAAGGCTTAAGGACCTGGGCCCCTGCTCCCAAAGCAGGAGACCTGGATTCCTGGCTTTGACTTGGCCCAGCCCCAGCCATTGCAGAAATCGGTGGAGTAAACTGGCAGATGGTTTATTCTCCCTCTCTTGCTCTGCCTTTCAAATAAATAAAAATTATTAACTAAAAGTTCAAAAAGACAAAGTACAGTGAAGTTATGAGAAGCTGGGTGAGAGGAATGAGGAGTTGGTGCTTAATGGGTACAGAATCTCAGTTTGGAGGATGAGAAAGTTCTGTAGCTGGATGGTGGTGATGGATACACAACAATGAGATTGTACTTCATGCCACGTACACTTGAAATGACAATGTTTGCATTATCTGTCTTTTCACCACAATAGTAATAAGAATAAATGATATACAGAGCTCTGTCAACGAACGAAATGGAAAATGGCATTTCAGTGAATTAAATGCCATGGAATCTAATCTACTACTAAACAACAAAACCTAAACAAACAAACCAAAACAACAATCTTGAATTATTTGGGGGACTTTATGCTGGGCCTCAGACCCATAGGGATTATGACCCCAGAATTTGCATTTCTAACAAATTCCCAGGTGTCTGAGTTATCTACTGCTGTGTAACAAATTCCCCCACATTTTAGTGGTTTAAAAAGTTTTTGTGGTCCAAGAGCCAGAGTGCAGTGGATCCAGGTCAGGATCTCTCACGGGGTGACAGTAAGGATGCCCACAGAGTCTGCAGTCCCACACAGCCTTGGTTAGAGGATACACTTCCATGACGACTCACTGTAAAGCTATCTGAAGCTATGACACCCAAGTTTCCACATGGGTGGGGGGAGAGATTTTTTTTTTAAGACTTATTTATTTATTTGAAAGGCAGAGTTACACAGAGAGAGGAGAGGCAGAAAGAGAGAGAGAGGTCTTCCATCCAATGGTTCATTTCCCAATTGGCTGCAATGGCCAGAACTGCGCTAATCCCAAGCCAGGAGCCAGAAGCCTCTTCCGGGTCTCTCACACGGGTGCAGGGGCTCAAGGACTTGGGCCATCTTCCATGGCCAGCTTCTCCCTGTGTCTTCACATTGTTTTCTCTTTGTATCTGCATCCCAATTTTCTTTTTAAACAAAGACTGGTGTTGTACCAGATTAGAACTTATTCTAAAGACCTCAGTTTAATGTGACTGCCATTGTTTAAAGATCCCATTTCCAAGGAAGATCACAGGAGGAGCTTTAGACAGTTAGAACTTAAGCATCTTTTTTGTGAGACACAATTCATTTCACAATTCAGTCAGGTAATACTGACGCACCTGTTCTGGGAGCTGCAATGTCAAGAGCTATTGGTGTGATCTATCCTTTAGTTGTGCTGATGAGAATATGGGGTTTCCATAAGCTAAAAAAACTATTAAGTCTCTAACAGCCAGTCTGTGGCAGGGCTTGGATGAAAACTGATTTCGCGATCCATATCTAGTGTACTTTTCATGAAGCAGCCAGAGATTGGTCATTTTTGATCCAATAGTCTCTGAATATCTCAGTTAGCTGTGGAAGCTACTAAATTTTTTAGTAGCCACATTTTTTAAAAAAAATATTATTTAGTTTCAAAGGTAGAGCAGCAGAGAAGGAGGGATGTGCAGAGAGGACAAGGAGAGGGAGAGAGAAAAGAGAGACAGAGAGAGGAAGAGAGAGGTCTCTTCCATCTGCTGTTTAATTCCCTAAATGGCCAGGACTGCTCCAGACCCAAGCCAGGAGCACAAAACCCCACCCAGGTCCCCCTTAAGGGTGGCAGGGTCCCAAGTACTTGGGACGTCTTCCACTGGTTTCTCGGGTGCATTAGCATGGAGCTGGATCAGAAGCAGAACAGCTGAGACTCAAACAGGCACTCCGATATGGGACGCTGGCATTGCATGGAGCGGCTTAACCCACTGTGCCACAATGCTAGCTCCTTCCACTAAGTTTTTGTGTTCTTTTAAGGCTAAAGATTTTCATATTGATCTCCAACGCTTCCTGGTTCCCGGGACACTTCCCAGGAATCCTTTAAAGGCAGGTGGCAGGGGGAGAGGGTAAATTTTCTGGGGACTGCATTATTCCTTATTTAAGTTCTATCCACTGAATAGGAAGAGAGAGATTAGGGGATGGAGAGGAGAAAGGACTATGGGAATAGACGTGCAGAAATAACAATCATACCAATTGATACTCCTGCCATCGCATACCACTCCATGAGTGTGAGTCAGAAAATCAACCTTTTCTGTTACATGTATATATAAGTAGATATATATAGTATATATAAGTAGATATATATAATGCAGTGAACACTTGTGAATCTGCCAGGCATCTAAGGATAGAGAATAACGGGAGGAGCACTGATTCCCCCACACCCCGCTCATGCCTTCCCTACCACGTTCCCAGGGTATCTACTACCCTGAAATTAATATTTAATATTCTCTTTTCTTTATGATTTTGCATAGAGGGATGAATCCTTAAACAATTTTTTGAACTTTACACAAAATGGACTCATACTGTGTGTTTGACTATCTGACTTGCTATTTTTTGCTTCATCAGGTGAAACTATCCATATTCATATATGTGGTTGTGGTTTATTTATTTATTTATTTATTTTTAAGATTTATTTATTTATTTGAAAGGCAGAGCCACAGAGAGGCAGAGGCAGAGAGAGAGAGAGAGAGGTC
Organism: Lepus europaeus; assembly: GCF_033115175.1. Lineage (NCBI taxonomy): Eukaryota > Metazoa > Chordata > Mammalia > Lagomorpha > Leporidae > Lepus > Lepus europaeus. The sequence goes on from NC_084839.1 coordinate 93,878,295, forward strand.
TTTCATCTACTGGTTCACTCCTCAGATGGCCACAACAGCCAGAGCTGCACCAATCTGAAGCCAGGAGCCAGGAGTTTCTTCCGGGTCTCCCACATGGGTGCAGGGGCCCAAGGACCTGGGCCATCTTCTACTGGGCCACAGCAGAGAGCTGGATCAGAAGTGGAGCAGACAGGACATGAACCTGCACCCATATGAGATGCCGGCACTGCAGGCAGCAGCTTTACCCGCTATGCCATGGCGCTGGCCATATATGGTTCATTAATTGTCATTATTATAAGATACCCTCTTATTCATCCATTCTCCAATTAATCGGTTGTTTTTATTGTAATTTAAAAAATATTTATTTTATTTATTGGAAAGGCAAAGTTACAGAGAGAAGGGGAGAGATAAAGAGATCTTCCATCCTCTGGCTTACTCTCCAAACGGCCTCAAGTGCTGGGGCTGAACCAGGCTGAAGCTAAGAGCCAGAAACTCCACTGAAGCCTCCATCACTGGTGGCCAGGCCCCAAGTACTTGGGCCATCTGCTGCTGCCTTACCAGGCACATTAGCAGGGAGCTGGGTCAGAAGTGGAGCAGCTGGGACTTGAACCCACATTCTGATATGGGATGCCAGTGTAGCAGGTGGTGGCTTAACCCACTGCACCACAATGCAGGTCTCTCTTGATATTTTTAGAAAGTTAATTTGTATTTCATCTGGTGGGGGGAGGGAGAGGGAGAGGGACAGAGGGAGAGAGCAAGGGAGTGAGGGAGGGTGAGAGAAAGAGAGAGAGAGAGAGAACAAGCTCTCATCTGCTAGGTCACTCCCCAAATGCTCACAAAGTCAACACTGATGGGGTGAAGGTCAAAGCCAGTTGCCTCAAACTCCATCAGGGTCACCAACATGGGCAGCAGGGTTCAAAGCCCCTAAGCCATCACCTGCTACCTCCCAGCACACATATTACCAGAAAGTTAGATCAGAAATGGAGGTGGGGCCTGAACCCAGGCTCTCCCATTTGGGATACGGATCCTTAGAGCAGTAGCTTAACTACTGTGCCACATTGCCCACTACTGTCATTTAAAAAATGCTGCTATGAGGGGCCAGTGTTGTGGCACAGCAGGTAAAGCCACCGCCTGCGACATTGGCGTCCCATATGAGCGCCAGTTTGAGTCCCAGCTGCTCCACTTCCAATCCAGCTCTCTGCTAATGGCCTGGGAAAAGCAGTGGAAGATGGCCCAAGGCCTTGGGCCCCTGTACCCACTTGGGAAGACTAGAAAGAAGCTCCTGGTTTCTGGCTTCAGCCTGGTCCAGTCCTGGCCATCACAGCCAGTATCAATTGGTATGATTGTTATTTCTGCACGTCTATTTCCATAGTCCTTTCTCCTCTCCATCCCCTAATCTTCTCTCTCTTCCTATTCAGTGGGTAGAACTTAAATAAGCCATCACAGCCATCCAGGGAGTGTCTCTCTCTGTAACTCTTTCAAATAAATAAATACATCTTTAAAAAATAAAAACATTGTTAAAAACATTCTCAAATACGTCTCCTGGCACACTGTGCAAGAATTTCTACAGGGTACATATGTAAGAATATAACTTACGGATTGCTTGGTGTGCTTACCTTAATTTCAATAGGTCATTGATTAGTTGGTTGATTTCATGAGGGTTGTGTCAATTTACATGGCTACCAGCAGCAACTAACAGTTCCTGCTACCCTGCATCTCAACAACATTTGGTGTTCCTCCAGCACTTTGATTCACCTGATGTTTACCTTGCCAGCTGATTTCAGAACCAAATCTTCACATCAAACCAGACCCACCACACCGAATCTCTAGTACCCAGGATGCCTGATGCCTATTGCATAATAGGTGCTCAATAATTGTGAAGAAAATGAAAGGAATGCAAGCTTTAGCCATTCGGCAAGGCACATGTTTTTCATACTTAAATGTTTATTAGCATATTCCAATCTTTTTCTCTGTCTGCAAATTATATACCCAATATTAACATACAACAGTATCTCCCAAACTCAAAGGTTATATAGGAAATTCAGTGCCATGGTGCAAGTGTTGCCTCTAGAGGTGGGAACATACTGTATTCTAGTAAAAGACTAACACTGTAACATGGATGTAAGGAATTTTTTTAAACCTTTCAGGTGAACTTGAAATATGAATTTCAGAAAAGAAAGAAAAAAATCCGAGCTCCTAACCCTAATTTCACTACTTAGTTGATATATAGTGCTAACATATAATTGTATAAATTCTGCTTCTTACACTTGTTTTCTACTTAGATTTTTACTTATGAAGGTCCCCCAATTAAAAAAAAAATTAACGATGTGTAGGAACTACTGTTTAAAGGCATTTATTTTAAGAGCTTAAAGTCTTGTTTCCCAAATGCTAGCTCATGGATCTCTGCCATGATCTCTGATGAAATTTTCATTTGTCTAAAGGGTAACAACAACAAGAACGGGGTGAGCTTCCCTTATGACTAAACGCAGTCCATTTAGGGAACTACTCTGTATTGTGAAATTATGCCATTTGCACCTTCCTACTGTGAAAACGTTTTTTGTTCGTTCAAATGCTGTTGATAGTGGCCGGCATGTATTTGCTTGACAGCTTTGTGTGACCCCAGGTTTGCTGTGTGTGGGCAAATGGACGCGCTTGGAAACCGTGTTGACGGAGGCTGCCTCTGCCGTTAATGCGGATTTCTAGGAGCCGTGTCAGGGGGCACAGGCTTCGGAAGACGAGGTATGCGCGCCTCCATTCAACCACCACTCCGTTCGGCTAAGGAGGCAAGTAAGTAAGGCTTGGTGGTAACGCCCGAGGCAAGGCGACGCGCCCGAGACCCCAGCGTGGCCGGGCAGGTGTCGGAGGCGGCCCTGCACCTGCGGGACGTTGGAGCGGGGAAAGCAGGCAAGCAGGCGCCCAGGGCCGCGGGGCACCTCCCAGCGCAAGGGAGCGCCGAGGTCGGAGAACCGCGAGGCAGGTGCCGCCGACTGCAGGTCTCGGTGGAGCCAAAGCCGCCTCCAGGTGCAGCGATGCGCACGGGCGGGAAGGGTGCGTCAATAGCCACCACGGCGATTTGCAGCGAGATTAGAGTCTGGGAGTGAAGACATGGAAAAAGGCCAAAATAAACGACCCAGGACCCCTCCCGCTGCGGAGCGCGCCGGCCGGGGAGGGTGTCGGACACGCCTCGCGGGTCCCAAGCGCCCAATCACCGACGAGCGGCCTCGGCCATAGGAAACACCAGAAGTTCTTCCTCCCGAGAGGCTCGGGGCCGCGGCGCGCGTTGGCGCATGCGCAGGCCTCAGGCCCCGCCCCTCGCCCCTGACGCCTGGGTTTCCCACGACCAACATGGCGGCTCCCTGTGTGCCCTGCTGCGGCGCGCTTTGCTACCGCCTCTTTCTCGGGAGTAGGGTTAGCCTCGCCCCAAGGCAAGGCTTTTGGAGAACTGCGGCCGCTGAGTTTCAGAGAGGTGCTGGATCCCAGGTAAGGCGTTGGGAGAACTGGGAGCGGTGGTCCCGGTAGCGTGGGGAGGTGAAGCCGGCGCCTGGCGTGCTTCTGGTCGGGACCCTGGGGTAGCAGGCGGTTGTTAGAGGTTTGAGGTTGGGGGTGCGGAGGTGGGTGCTGGCTGGCAGCTGCCGCTCGGAGAGTTGCTTCTGGTTCTTGCGGAGTGTCATGAGAGCAAGTTACCTGCAGGCGAGGCGGAGCGACCCCTGGGTCGGCTGGGGCTGCGGAGCTAAGGGGTCAGTGCCTAAAGTGGGCTGTTGGGACCAGTCCTTCGGGCGTGCCCGGGACCCGCACACTAGAGGGGAACGGGGATTGGAGAGGATGCTGTTTAAAAAAAAAATGCCTTTGCATCTGGGCGTTTTCTGTTTCAATTTCCTCTGAGAGACGGAGACCACAATTTGTACACTCCCCTTAATGCTGAGGGCAGTGGCCAGCCAAGACGCTCGCTCGCCTTTGATCGGGCTGATGATGCCAGTTAACGGACATGGGGTCTCGGGAGGAGGAAGAGATTTGAGAAGCAAGACAATGAGTTTCATTTGGGGATATAATTGTGTTCAAGGCATCTGTGGGATCTCCAATTGGAGATTTCCAGTAGACCAGTAAATCGACAGGAGGATAATTGACTTGGAAGTCCTCTGTTACCCTGTGGGTGGTTGTTAAGTCCTTGGAAACGCCTGGGACCAGTTTGAGAGAGGGCACTGAGTGAGGAGTAGGCAGAGGAGTAGAGCTTTGATAGACAAACAGGTCAAAGGCCAGGCCCCAAGAGATTGAGAATGAGCCGTGCAGGACAGGAGAGAACCATGTATTTGTCATGGAGAACAGGGCAATGTTTCCTGGATGGAGAGTGATAACCAGTACCAGCTATTGCATAGAAGTAAGCTACTGTGTTCTAAAAACTATACTGATTTTTTTTTTCTTTAAATTTGAGTTGTAAAGAGACAGAAAGGGCTCTGTCCCCCAGCTCATTCTCTGAATGTCTGCAGTGACCCCAGCTGGGACAACAGCCTGTGGCCAGGGACTCACAAGTATCCCACATAGGTAGCAGGGGCCCAGCGACTTGAGCCAGCACCTGCTGCCTCCCATGATGAACATAGCAGAAGCTGGATTCTGGAGGAGATCCAGGACTTGGGCCGAGGTGTTCCTATGTGGGATGCACATATTCCTACTGCTTGGTCAAATGCCTTCCCCCAGAATGCCATCTTTTTCAGTGTGTGTTTTTTTAGGTTTTAACCTCAATCAACCAGTCCATCCATTCTTTTATCTGTCAAACATTTGGGTTTGTTTGCTGGAAAATGTGCTGGGAGTTCTTATTTTATTTACATGAAAGGCAGATGGACAGAAGGAGAGACAGATCTTCCATCTACTGGTTGACTCCGCAAATGGCTACAACAGTTAATTCTAGGCCCAGCAGAAGCCAGGAGCCTGGAACTCCATCCAGGTCTCCCATGTGGCTGTCCAGGTACTTGGGCCATCTTGTGTTGCTTTCTTAGGCACATTAGCAGGGAGCTGTATTGAAAGTAGAGTAACTGGGACTAGAACCTGCATTCAGATTTGGGATGCCGCCTTGCACCGGCATCTTAACCTGCTGTGCCACAAGGCTGGCCCCAGTTTTTTTCTTGTCTTGTCTTCTTAAAATTGTGCATCTCTTTGAGTATATCTTTTCTGTGTACATATAATTATATGTGAAAGGGCCTGTAGAATGCAGAATATTTTTATTGTTGACAATTCATGCAGAGGTAGAGGAGGCTAATTTTCCCTCCCCTGAACTTCAAGCATACATAGCTAACCTTCTTTGCCTTTCTGCATGTTTTTATCATTATGTGCAAACCTACATGAACGTATGCTGATACAGACCTTGATACAAAGCTGTGATGGCTCCAGTAATTGGGTTCCTGCCACCCATGTGAGAGTCCTAAATTGAATTCCTGGGCTCCTGGTTCTGGGCCCAGCCAATTCCTGACCATTGCGAGCATTTGGGGAGTGAACCAACAGATAGAAATATGCACCCTCTCTCTCTGGCCCTAACTTCTTGCTCTGTCTCTCTGCCTCTCAGATCAATCAATTTTAAAAAAATGGAATCATATTGGATTGCATTCTGCTTTTTGCTCTTCCAGCTTACATATGTAGCAGAAATACCTCCAAGTCACTTAATGTGTGTCTAAAGCATTTTTAAATTGCCAGATGTTTTGTGGCATGAATATATCACAATTAATATAACAGGTGATGGGCATTTGCTCCGTTTAGATTTCTTTCCATGAAGAGTGTTGCCGTAAACATCCTGGTCCAGTTCTTAGGAGCTGATGCTTTTATTTATGTGGGAGAGATTTCCACTTGGGAAGTTACTGCTGCCAAGATGCATTTATCCTGAATTTTAATAGAAATTTCCATATAGCTTTTTGAAAAGACTAAAGCAGTTCACCTTTCATCATTGATGTATGATGATTTCCTCCTTTCTACTACATGAGGTTTTATTTGTTATTACTGCAATAAGATGGATAAAGAATGATTTCTTGTTAAATTTTTTAAAAAGATTTATTTAATTGAAAGTCAGAATTGCAGAGACAGAGTGAGATCTTCTATTCGCGGTTCATTCCCCAGATGGCCACAACATCCAGGGCTGAGCCAGGCCAGAGCCAGGAGCTTCATCCAGGTCTCCCATGTGGGTGCAGGGGCCCAAACACTTGGACCAGCCTCTTCCACTTTTCCCAGGCCACTGGCAGGGAGCTGGATTGGAAGTGGAGCAACCAGGATACAAACTGGCACCCACATGGGATACTGGCATCACAGGTGGCAGTTTTACTCACTACTCCAGCCTCTTGGTGGTTTAATTTTTATCTATTTGGCCACTCTTGATATACAGTCTTTGCCTCCATATAGCAAATGTTTACTGAGCCCTTGAGCCAGGCACAGTGAAGTAAACAATTTATTAGCAAGTAAACAAGTACCAGACAGTATCAAGACCCTTAGCATGGGCAAGAGATGGTCCTGAGATGGTTGAAGCCCCAAATTCCTGATCCCACCACAGCATACTCAGTTTACCACATGAAGCACAACTCAGATGTGACTGGAACACATACCTGACCCCTTTAGATCCTTAGTGATTCCATGTATAAAGTGTTTTTCTTTCTTCTGGCACAGAGCTTGTCTGCATGAAATATTAATGTTTTCTTTGCTTCCATCTCTAACAACTGTAGTTATGTTTTTCTCTTGGGGACCTATGTTTTGAAAAACAAATTTAATCACTTCTTGAGTGATTAGCATTCTGTGTCTGTCCTTTCTTCCCCCTCAAATTTGAGTCATGACCCCTTAATTAAGAAACATCTTCAGAGGTTGCAAACAGCTTGAAAGGAGTGGGGAGAATAGAATAATAATAAAAGTGCACCTCATACAGGGTAAGTATTGTTGCATTTTCTTTATGTGAGTAAATGTGAACCAGGTGTTGGTATAACCAGTAGATATTACTGTGGGTCACAGTAACACAGTTAAAACAAAAAGCTTCAGAAGTACTAACGCACAAGGAAGCAGCAGCAAGTTCTGCTCAGCTACAACTCCTGGGACTGCTGTGCTCTCAGTCGTGGCCCTCACTAGCAGACTTCCTCCTGCATACCAGTCTTGCATGGTTCGTATTAATGCCTCAGAACCACTGCAAATTCTGAGTGTTTCAACTTTGAGGAAGGGAAGACAAGCTTAGCGAATGGCCACACTTTTCGGATTGTATATCCATGAGTATCAGAGGCCTACAGTGTGCCATGAACTATACAGAGGTTATTATCCAAGAGCACTAAATACAATGTCTAATTCAGACTTGAGTTGTAGAGGATAGATTGGTGGATACTTGGCAGTCTCCCAGAGGAGGCAATAGTAAAAGCAGTTAGGAGTTATATAATAAAGGGGGTACTTGGTTCTGGAACATAAACGTATAAACATGTACAGAGCAATCGTGGATTCTGGCAGCAAAAGATAATTGATACTAGCATAGGATTTTGGTGAGAAGATGGTGAAGGATGGGATTGGAAAGTTCAGCAAGTGTCAGAGAATGACCTGCTTTAGCTGTAATAAGGTACTTGAAGTTTCTACCTGTCACAACTAAAAATAGTATTGGTGTGATGACGAGCACTTGACAGTTCCCTTTCATGGTGTACTATAGAGGTTACCCATGACTTGCTGAATCCTCTACTGATACAAATAATTTAATATAGGAATGCAAATTTAGCTTTATTTAAAATTTATGATTTTTTAAATGTATTAATTTGAAGGCGGAGGAGAGAGAGGGAGAAATCCCATCTGCTGTTTCATTACCCAGGTACTGGCAACAGATGGGGCTGAGCAAGGGGAAGCCAGGAGCCATGAACACAATATGAGTCTTCTGCTAGGGTGGCAGGGGCTCAGCTACTTGAGCCATCGCTTGCTGCCTTCCACAGTGCACATTAGCAGGAGCTGGAATTCGGAGTGGAGCCAGGACTTGGACCCAAGCACTCCAGTATGGAATGTAGGCATCTTAACCACTAGGCCAAATTTTTGAATATAACTTTTTAAAAAAGATTTATTTATTTATTTGAAAGGCAGAGTTACAGAGAGGCAGAGAGAGAGAGAGAAAGGTCTTCCATCTGTTGGTTCACTCCCCAGATGACCACAACGGCCAGAGCTGGGCCGATCCAAAGCCAGGAGCTTCTTCCAGGTCTCCCACTTGGGTGCAGGGGCCCAAGGACTTGGGCCGTCTTCCACTGCTTTCCCAGGCCATAGCAGAGAACTGGATCAGAAATAGAGCAGCCAGGACCTGAACCAGCGCCCATGTGGGATGCCAGTACTGCAGGCAGTGGCTTTACCTGCTACATCACAGCTCTGGCCCCTGAATATAATGTTTTTAATCTCAGTTTATTAGCAGTAGAAAACAAAACCCTGGGCCAGCGCTGTGGCTTAGTGGGTAGTGTCATATAGGCACCGGTTCAAGTTCCAGCTGCCCTTCTTCCAATGCAGCTTTCTACTATGGCCTGGGAAAGCAGTGGAAGGTGGCCCAAGTCCTTGGGCCCCTGCACCCTCATGGGAGACCAGGAGGAAGCTCCTGGCTCCTGGCTTCAGATCGGCCCAGCTCCAGCCATTGCAGCCATTTGTGGAGTGAACCAGTGGATGGAAGACCTCTCCTCTCTGTGTCTGTAACTCTACCTCTCAAATAAATAAATCAATGAATTTTTTTTTTAAAAGAAAGAAAGCAAAACCTCTTTGATAGGACAAGTTACTCCCTTTGAGCTCTCATCCTGTTTTTTTTTTTTTTTTGGACAGGCAGAGTTAGACAGTGAGAGAGAGAGAGAAAAGGTCTTCCTTCCGTTGGTTCACCCCCAAATGGCTGCTAGGGCCAGCGCGCTGTGCCAATCCAAAGCCAGGAGCCAGGTGCTTCCTCCTGGTCTCCCATGCAGGTGCAGGGCCCAAAGACTTGGGCCATCCTTCACTGCCTTCCCGGGCCACAGCAGAGAGCTGGACTGCAAGAGGAGCAACCAGGACAGAATCCAGCGCCCCTACTGGGACTAGAACCCTGGGTGCCAGTGCCACAGGCGGAGGATTAACCTGGTGAGCCATGGCTCAAGCCTACCCTCTGTTTTTTTAAGGTTGGAATTTAGGATGTTCCTCATTGCTTTAGATATGGAAAGAACCTATAAATGAAAATGTGCATTTTCTGTGGCAGATATTTGGCACAGCTATTAAGACGCCCTCATCCCATATCTGTGTGCCTGGTTTTGAGTCCTAGCTTTGCTCCCTATTACAGGTTCCTGCTAATGTGCACCTGGAAGGAAGCAGGTGGTTGCTCAAGAAGTTAGGTCCCTGCCACCCACATGGGAGACCCAGATAGAGTTCCTGGCTCCTGGCTTTGGCCTGTCGCAGCCCTGGCCACTATGAGCACCTGAGGAGAGAACCACCTGCCTGTCTCTGCCTTCAAATGAAGTAAACAAATTGCATTTTCTTTATAGAGCAGTTTATAAATATCTCTCTTAATAGATGCTACCATCTTTCCCGTCTATCTTTTCATGGTAAAATAACTAAACTTTCTTGTATTATGCTTTACTGATATAATTAGGGTGATGGATGTTATTAGCTGTTGATTGCTGCATAACCAATTACCACAGAACTTAGCAGCTTACCACAGCAGGCATCTGTTAGCGCACAGTGACTGTGGGTCAAGGTTCCGGCCCACCTCTGCTCAGGGTCTCCCATTAGGCAGTGGTCCTGGTGTTGCTGGGGCTGCAATCACCCCAGTGCTCAACCTGGGGGAGTCTGCTTCGAAGCTCACTCAGTGTGGTGATGAGTGAGACTTAGATACTCCCAAGGCTGTTGAGTAGAGGGCCCCAGTTCTTTCTGGCTGCTGGCCATACCCCTCATGCAGTCCTGGCCATGTGGACCTCTGTAGGGCAGCCTGTCACATCTACACCTGGCTTCCAACCGGTTGGTCAGGAGATGGTGAGCAAAGGACAGAATCTGCATCACAGAGGTATCCTCCCATCGTTTTAATTGTGTTCTGCTCATCAGAAGCAAGTCACTTGCTCCTCCCTGCACTCAAAGGAGGAGGAGATTGTACTAGGGCACGGACATCAGGAGGCAGGGTCCCCAGGACCCATTTGGAAGAGGCCTGTAACAGTGGAAGACCCACATATACTTCTTATTGTTATTGTCTGAGTGTCTTATTGTTATTGTCTAAGTGTCTCTTAGTGTCTTCTTTTTCTTTCTTTCTTTCTTTTTAAAGATTTATTTAGTTATTTGAAAGTCATAGAAGAGAGAGGGAGAGACAGAGATCTTCTGTCTGCTTGTTCACTCCCCAAAATGGCTGCAACAGCCAGGACTGGGCCAGGCGGAAGTAAGAGCCAGGAGCTTCATCCATGTCTCCCACGTGGGTGGCAGAGGCCCAAGCACTTGGGCCATCTTGCTCTGCTTTTCCCAGGCCCATTAGTGGAGAGCTGAACTGGAAGTGGAGCAGCCGAGACTTGAACCAGCACTGTGTGGGATGCCAATGTATCAGGCAGCAGTTTTAACCACAACACTGGCCCCTGGTGTCTCCTTTTCATACAGTTGGTTTGTAAACCTCTTGTGGAGAAAAAGAATGTAACCTTGGTTTCCCAGCTACAGTGACTAGCAGGGTGACTACAGATAGCACATGCGTGCTTGCTGTTTGTTTCTTGAATCAAATGTATGAAGAGTTCTTATGAATGGGCATATATGTGTGCATGTGAACACCTGCCACATTATTCTTTTTGCTATGTAGAGCTGTCATCGTCAAACTGCATCTTTACCATGTTCCATGTTTCCTCATCTCATTATGGCAGAATCCTCATATTAACACGAATCAATTCTGTTTATAATTATTGGTAAATTGGTTAAGATGCCTGCATCCCATAGCAGAGTACCTGGGTTCAAGTCCTGGCTCTGATTGCAGTTCCATCTTCCTGCAGATGCACACCTTGGGAAATGATGGCTCAAGTTGAGTTCATGCCACCTGCGTAGGAGTCCTGGGTCAAGTTCCTGCAGCCAGCTTTGGTCTGGCCCATGTCCTACTGTTGTGGCATTTGAGGAGTGAACCACTAGATGGGAGGTCTTTCTCTTTTCTCTCCAATAAATTAATAAATAAGTTAATTGATTGAAAAAATTTAGTGCAGAGCCAGGCCTACAATACAGTCATACACTATTTAGCAGCAAGGATGTATTGTGTGACTATCATAGAGTACCTACACAAACCTACATGGCATAGCCTGTTACACTCCCAGACTATATGTATAGTCTATTTTTAAATTTGTTATTTCATTTTATTTCAGTTTACTTTTTAAATCTTTTGTTACACACACACACACACACAAGCAAGTTTGGGCCTCCAAGATGTCAGGATCATTAGTATCACTGACTTCCACCTCCACATCTTGTCCCACTGGAAGGTCTTCAAGGGCAGTAACATGTACAGAGCTGTCATGTCTTAGGATAGCAATGCCTTCTGGGATACCTGCTGAAGGACCTGCTTAAGGCGATTTTCCAATGTATTTATTTATATATCTTTTGGTAAGAAATAGTACACTCTGAATAATAAAACATACAGTTAGGCACTAACAGTCATTTGTTATCAGTATCAGGCATTATGTGCTATACATAATTTATGTGTTTCACATTTATATGACTGGCAGCACAGTATGTTTCTTTATATCTGCATCACACAAATACTTGAGTAATACATTGAGCTCCAGTGTTATGATGGCTAAGCCTCTAGGTGATGGGAATTTTGAGCTGCATCATACCCTCAGGGGACCACTGTTGTATATGTGGTCCAACATTAACCAAAACGTCAATATGTGGTGCAAAACTATAGTTGCTCCAATTTTCTTAAACTTGTAAAATATTTTTTAGAATTTTCTTTTTAAAAATTTCAGGCATATACAAAAATAGAATATAATGAACCCCATGAACCAGCTTCAACTGTTACTAACATTGTGTCAGTCTTGTTTCATCTCTCCCTCTTCTTCACTCCCCCTTAATGTAGTCTCAAACATTCTGTTATTTTATTTATAGATACTTGAATAAACATCTTTTACATTTAAAAAAGGTTTTTAAATATAGTTTCCATGCCCCTACCATATCTAACAGGATGAACCAAAGTTTCTTGATATCTTAAGTTCTTAATCTGTTACCCATTCCATGTTCAAATTTCCCTGGTTGTCCTAAATCACTTTATAAAGTCAGTTTGCTTCAATCAGGATCAAACAAGCTTCATAGATTATATTTGTTTGGTAAGTGTATTAAGTCTCTTAATTTTTAACAGTTTGTGGAATGAATATAAATGATAAGTTTTGTGTGTGTGATGTAATGGATTTCCTTGTTTATTTATCCTAGCACCCATTTCCCAACATAATAGCACCCCAGTTTCCTCAGGAGGAATTCTTTCCTGTTGGCTGTAGTCTAGAAGAACTATAACCAGGCATCCAACCAGGGGATGCACTGTTAGATATCCATCCCTGCCCAAGCCTCCTTGAGATCCTGAGCATAGAGCCAAGGCAGTTGGAATTCCTTTTTCTCAATGGCTACATTTGAACTGCATTCAACTTGCTGTAGATCATCTGGATTCGTACATTTTAGCTTCCACAGATTCCTTGGACCTTGCTTGCTTTCAAATGTGGTTTTGTGGATTGCTAATAATCTTCTAAGAAATGGCCCTTTTGCTTAAGTAAATCAAAGTCAGTTTCTTTTGCTTATATCCAGAGATCTCTATTTAATGCGAGTATAAAACTATTCAAAAAGGTTAACTTTCTTGGAGTCCTTCTGTTGTTTCTTTCTACCCACATTTCCTCTAGACTTCAGGTCTTACCATTTTTTTAATTCCTTGAGGTATGCAATTTTTGCCTTTTCTGTTCACATTAGCAACTCCTCTGTCTTTGATCCATTTTTATTCAGTTAAACTAAAAGGATACTCCTTCTTAATACCACTGTAATACCTTTAAAGTGGTGTGTGATGCTGGCATTAGGCCAAATTTGGGACATCACTACTCTGTCAGGATATGTCTGCTTCTTTGGCAGTCTGCTTGATTGAAATTGTAATTGTCTGACCCACTGATTACGCTATCTCATAAACAGAAAATCTGAGGAAAGTTTTCTCATCATAGCTTTTCAGTTGGAAGTAGAACCCAAGGAAATTTTGGGAGGAATTGTTCTTAATACTGGCAAAGCAGATTCTCTCCAGGAATTTTTAGTGTTTTTAGTTAAAGATCTGATTTTTTCACACTCTCAACTTCACCTTAATGGATTGATTGTACAATGAATAATGAAACCCTTTGGATTTAAATTTTTTGTATGAATCTTCACTGCTGGGATAATTCAGAACATTTAATACATATATTCAGTAGCCTGGTATTGATGCTGTGATAATTTTGTAAATTTTGTACATATTTTCAGAATATCATATTTTTAAGTAATATGGTGAAATGTCTGAAAAGGATCCTAAGAGATTTTTTAAAAAATTATCAAATTAAGAATTTTTTTTAAAAAAGATTTATTATTTGAAAGGCAGAGTTTACAGAGAGAGGAGAGATCTGAGAGAAGGAGAGGCCACAATGGTTAGAGCTGGGCTGGTCTGAATCCAGGAGTTTCTTCTGGATCTCCCACATGGGTGCAGGGCCCAAGGACTTGGGCCATCCTCTGCTGTTCTCCCAGGCACGTCAGCAGGGTGCTGGATTGGAAGTGGAGCAGCTGGGACTCAAACCAGTGCATTGGGGATATTTTAAAGCCATTTATAATGAATAGCAATACAAATGTTTATATATATGCTTAAACTCCATGTCTATTTTTTTTAAAGATCATCTATTTATTTGAAAGGCAGAGTTACACAGAGAGAGGAGGAGAGTCAGAGAGAAAGACAGACACAGAGGGGTCTAACATCTGCTGGTTCACTCCCCAGTTGGCTGCAATGGCTGGAGCTGTGCTAATCCAAAGCCAGGAGCCTGAAGCTTCTTCCAGGTTTCCCATGTGGGTGCAAGGGCCCAAGCACTTGGGCCATCCTCTGCTGCTTTCCCAGACCAGAGAGCTGGATTGGAAGTGGAGCAGCCAGGACTCAAACCGGCGCCCATAGGAGATGCTGGCAGTGCAGGTAGTGGCCTAACCCACTATGCCACAGCACCAGCCCCTCCATGTCTATTAAAAACTAGGAAAGACACAACCCTATTTCATAAACTGGAGAATATGCTGCTGGCACAAAACAAAACTCCAGTTTTTTTTTTTTTTTAACTAGTGAGAGAGAGAGAAAGATATCAGTCCATCTGTTGATTCACTCTCCAGATGCCCACAACAGCACTGGATCAAGCCAAACCCAGGAACTGGGAACTTAGTCCAGGCCTCCCACAGGAGTGGTAAGAACTGAATTCCTTGAGTCATGATCTACTGCCTCCTAGGGTCTATATTAGTGGAAGCTGAAGTCAGGAGCTGGAGATAGATCTTGAACACACACTCCACTGTGGGCTGCAGGCATCATAACTGGTATAGGCTAGGCTAAATATCCATCCCGGAAACAACACATTAAGTCAAGGGAAGAAACGAGGCTTCAAGACACTGAACAACTCTAGCTTGAGAACATGCGGAAATTGTAGGGTCAGATGACAAAAAGGAACAGTGTGGAAGAGATGGATGAGGAGATGAAAGGCTATTTATTCAGCAAAATGAAGGGATTGTTTTAATACAACTTCTCACTGTCGAAGACATTTAAAAAAATGGATAAAGGGACAATAGAGTAAGACAAGATGGAATTGAAGAAACTGTTGGAGCAAGAATTTTGAAATTAAACCAGCAACAGAGAAAGCTAAAAATTTAGAGTGGCTGCAGTAAGCAGAACTCACTGCAGAAAAAGCAAAAAGAAAAAAAAGCATGGAGTAAAAATGGTAAAATTATACAGAATGTAGAAACAAAGGACAAGTTCTAAGACTAAGAAGCTGACTTAGATGGGGAACTGAAGACCCGGTCGTTGCCGTGACTGAAGAAGAGAGCAGAAGAGTTAGGTGAGAACTCAGCAGACGCTGTTTCTGAAGTTGATACAACTGCTCAGAGACATTTCAGTACAACTGGTAAAGTAAGCAGACTGCTGTCCAAATTGCTAGGTCAAAAGGCAAAAAGCCCACAAATTTTTCTTTTCTGTAGAGTAGGAGAAAAAAAAAATAGGAAGCATGAAACATGTAAAGATAAAATAAGATGAATGTGAATACAAAACAGCTATTAAGACCTATGTTAGTGAGATATTCTCATATATTAATAAAAGCAGTGGAAGGTGGCCCAAGTTTTTGAGCTCCTGTCACCCACGTGGGAGACCGGAAGAAGCTCCTGGCTCTAGGCTTCGGCTTGGCGTAGCACTGGGGATTGCGGCTGACTGGAGAGTTTACTACAGGATGGAAGATTCTCTCCCTCTCTCTCTGTAAATCTGACTTTCTAAAATAAAGAAAGGAAAATCCTAAAATAACCTATAATTTAAATGAAAAAGATTATCAGTGATAGCTCAGGGTAATATAAATGGGAGGTTGAAATGTTTGTAATATTATGATCCAACAAAATTGAATTCAAGATGAAATTATTACATGGGTATAAAAGACTATAATACTGAAAAGTACAATCTACCCTAAGAAGTAACTCTCAGAAACTAATTAGTTCATTAAATATACCACTGATATATATAAAGGAAATCTGTACAAAGATAATTGACAAAATATAGAAAGATTGTATACATGTTGTTTCGTGTTTCTTTGGTATTATTCTCCTGGCTCACATTCAGTAGGAATAGATAGCTAAAATTTTTTCTAATTTTTCTTTAAGTTTTTCTGTTGATGTTTTGGAATCACTGTATCATTGCTCTTTGACTATGAAGTATTCAATCCATCAAACTTACTAGCCTCTGCTCTTAGTTGATTGTCCACCTCATCTTTCACCAAGAAAATAGTGATCACAGGACAAGTAACTTCATCAATAAGCTGATTTGTTTCTTAGTAGAAGAGACATCTTACTCTAACACTAATGACTGCCATCTGCACTGCTGTGAGGATATGAACAGACCTGTACACGGAGCCAGGTCATCATTCCCAGGGGAGAACTCACTGCTTTCCTCCCTGGTCTTGCTTTTCATGGAGAATTCCTTCCTTCAGTGCACAGAGCCACATCCACTGAGAGGCTCATTTCTCCTGAGGCCTGACACTGGGTATTGGTGGAAGTATAGTGGAACCAATCTCAAAATGTATTGTCTGCATTTTGTTTGAATTGCAGGTTCACCTGTTTCCTGAGTAGATTGTTGTATTTATAAAACCAGCAGTGTAATCTTTTTGACCGTGAAACATTGGGGAGAATTACCTCTGTGCTATGACTGCCACTTTTTGGTCCCAATTTTCTGTGTGTACCACCCATGATCCTTGCATCATAACAGTGTTTTCTCTTCACTTTGAATATGGGAAGCAACAGTCTACATTGCTTAGAGACATGGACTCATTAAAATAAATAAATAACCCTGGAGAACAGTGAAAACATAGATCGTGAAACTCCCAGGGTAGGGATTTGATTTGGCACTGGTGATGTTTGGCTGGGTGGACAGGGGCAGTGCAGTGTAAAACCTGGATTTGTTTATAGACCAGGTTACCTACACAAAAGCACGACACAGTCATATGTTTACTCATTGATAGTAGCACCATGAAGCACTGTAAGAACATAAAATTTGGTGACTAAATATGTTTAAGAAGGAGAGGGACTGGCATTGTGGCGTAGTGAGATAAGCTGCCTCCTGCAGCACCAGCATCCTATATGGGCACTGGTTCATGTCCTGTCTGCTCCAATTTCTATCCAGCTCCCTGCTAACATGCCTGGGAAAGCAGCAGAAGGTGGCCCAAGTGCTTGGGCCCCTGCACCCACATGGGAGACTTGGAAGAAGCTCCTGGCTCCTCATGTTGGCCTGGCCCAGATCTGGCAGTTGGGGAGTGAACCAGTGGATGGAAAGCCTCTCTGTCTTTCCCTCTGTCTCTGTAACTCTACCTTTCAAAGAAATAACATAAATCTTTAATAAATAAATTCAAGGAAAAACTCCTCTGTGCTCTTCTGAGGAAAAATGAACTGTAAAGTTTCATGGAATTGTAAGTTGCCCTTTTGTTACCCATTAAAGAGTGAGGAAGACCTATTTTCTTTGCCTTAATTTAGAAGAGTTTAAGGACACTTCTTTTCACCATTATTGGAAACTATATGTGTCCTGTGTTTTTCAAGTATTTTCTATCGTAACTAGAGTGACACATTACTGTAGAACCAACTGAATCTAGGACTGTAGGGAAGGAGGGGGGGTGCGGTAGATGATGGATCTGTGAGAGAAGTTTTTATGTTTATGGAAAGAGAAACAAGCGGATTGTAGCTTTAAGGTCTCAGTATTGTTTTATGAGTGTTCAGAATTGTTGGGGCAGGGGTGAAGTTTGAGAACCTCAAGCTCGCAATGTTAAGGAAAGCCTGGGAGGTTATGGCCAGCTTCTGAATGCAGCTGAATGTTGTTGGCAGATATTGTCCCGAGTCTTCTGTACCACTTAATGAAGGTGAAACATTAATGCTTCAGGGAAATTCTAGTGCTGCAGCATAAAAGGACCAGCAGCAGCAAGTGTGATGTGATTACTCATGTTGTAAGAAGATGTGAAAGCTGCTGTTTCTACAGTTAGCATGTTGAACCAATTTAGCAATAAGAACTTTGCTTAATGTCTGCTGAAGCAGCTTCCTCATTGAATCAGTGCAGTGTGAAGCCTGTGGAATAGTCTCAAGCTAATTAGTGGTGTCAGGCCGTTTAAAGACAGGCTGTGTTTTTACCCTCACACAAGGTGAGTCCCTGCAGTCTAAGGGTACTATTCCCAAGTGCATGCCCATTTACTGCCATGTCTTCTGCTTGCTGGTTTCTGGCTGTGTGTGTATTTGCTACTTTCTTAACGAGTGACATTTTACTCTTCATTCTGTGTGTAAAATACCATGACTCATTGACATTAACCAGTCAGTATCCAGTATGTTTGATTGTAATAAAGAGCACTTGTAGGGTTTTAAACTTGTAGGGTTTTAAAAAAAAAAATTTTTTTTTAAAACTTATTTGTTTGAAATATAGAGAGATAAAGAGAGATCCCATCCACCTGATCTCTCCCCTGATGCCTACAATGACTGGGGTGGGAGCCAGGAGCCATGAACTCAGCCCAGGTCTCTCTAGGAACTCAATTACTTGAGCATCACTGCTATCTCCCAGGGTCTGAAATAGTAAGAAGATGGATTCGGAAGCAGGAGCTAGGTATCAAAACCAGGTACTCTGATATTGGATGTGGACATTTTAACTGGCATCTTAACTACTATGTCAAATGCCTGCCCTATTTTTGTTTTTAATGCCAGTATTTTACTTTGTAAACAAGGTTTTGAATAAGGATCAATTTCTAACAACTTTTTAGGGGTCCTTTTTGTTTCCAGCCTCCTGTCAATTGAGTACCATAATAAAGAAAAACAACTGGGCTGGCACTGCGTCTCACTAGGCTAATCCTCCGCCTTGCGGCGCCGACACACCAGGTTCTAGTTCCTGTCGGGGCTCCGGATTCTGTCCCGGTTGCCCCTCTTCCAGGCCAGCTCTCTGCTGTGGCCCGGGAGTGCAGTGGAGGATGACCCAAGTGCTTGGGCCCTGCACCCCATGGGAGACCAAGAGAAGCACCTGGCTCCTGCCTTTGGATCAGCGTGGTGCTCCGGCCGCAGCGTGCCGGCTGCGGCGGCCATTGGAGGGTGAACCAACGGCAAAAGGAAGACCTTTCTCTCTGTCTCTCTCTCTCTCACTGTCCACTCTGCCTGTCAAAAAAAAAAAAAAAAACCAAAACCAACTGCTTGAATGTCCTTTTTTATTGAGATGACCACCCATAAGATCATTGTTTAATTTCAGATATTTTCTTTTCTCTATGTATTTCCTGCTAGCTGTTGAAGCCCATACATACCACAGTTGTAACGACAAAGAAAAATGTTCCAGCCTCAAGACATGAAACTTACACAGAGGAGTTTATTAAAAAGCAGATTGAAGAGTTCAACATAGGAAAGAGACATCTAGCAAACATGATGGGAGAAGATCCAGAAACTTTTACCCAAGAGGATATTGATGTGAGTATAGTTGCTCTGGTGGAAGAGTAATTGCTGTAGAGTTTCAGATATTGAAAGCACTTTTTGGTGTGAGCCCTTAGCTTTGTGTAAATTTTAACCAAACTGTCAGAATAAGGAGAAGTGCCACTGTACATTCCAAGCTGAAACATGATGTCAAAGACCAATGTCAAGTCTATTTGAAGCATTACAAAGTACGATGAGTTCAAAAATTTTTTTTTAAAATTTTTTATTTAATTTGAAAGAGTTACAGAGAGAGAGGTCTTCCATCCACTGGTTTATTCCCCAAATGGCCTTAATGGTCAGGGCTGGCTCAGGCAAAAGCCAGGGGCCATGAGCTTCTTCCAGATCTCAGATGTAAGTATGGGGGCCCAAGGATTTGGGCTGTGTTCTGCTGCTTTCCCAGGCTCATTAACAGGGAACTGGATCAGAAGTGAAGCAGCTGGGACTTGAACCGGCACCCTTACGGGATGCCGGCGCTGCAGACAATGACTTCATCTGCAGTGCCACGGTACTTGCCCCGAGTTTAAAATTTGAGTTAGAAATGAATACTTTTCTTTTTTCTTTTCTTTTCTTTTTTTTTTTTTTTTGACAGGCAGAGTGGACAGTGAGAGAGAGACAGAAAGAAAGGTCTTCCTTTTGCCGTTGGTTCACCCTCCAATGGCCGCCGCGGTAGGCGCGCTGTGGCCGGCGCACCGTGCTGATCCGATGGCAGGAGCCAGGTGCTTCTCCTGGTCTCCCATGGGGTGCAGGGCCCAAGCACTTGGGCCATCCTCCACTGCACTCCCTGGCCACAGCAGAGAGCTGGCCTGGAAGGGGGCAACCGGGACAGGATCGGTGCCCCGACCGGGACTAGAACCCGGTGTGCCGGCGCCGCAAGGCAGAGGATTAGCCTAGTGAGCTGTGGCGCCGGCCTTACTTTTCTTTTTTCAAGTTCATAGATACCAGTTTGAATGCTTATACATTGTTTGAAAATGTTTATCCTGTTGTTTAGTCTCAGATTAAACTTTCTTACACAGTGATTGTAATGAAAATAGAGTCAAGTTTATAGTAAACCTCACAAGTAAAAGTTGGTCCAGTATTTTGTTATCAGCTTAAACATATATTGAATTTTCAAAATGAGGGCCTAAGTTTGAGAGTTTGAGTCAGAATTCTATTTCTGTTGCACTCTTAAATTATTATTACATTTCTGATAAACATAATAATGGTCAATAATACTTCTGTGCTAAACATCCAAGGGTAGCTAGCTGAGAAACTTAAATTTTAATGATTTTGAAGCTTGCTCTTTTTTTTTTTTTTTTTCTGAAGATTTATTATTTATTTGAAAGGCAGAGCTATAGAGAGAGACAGATCTTTCATCCACTGGTTCACTCCCCAAGTGGCCGCAACAGTCAGAGCTGGGCCAATCCAAAGCCAGGAGCCAAGAACTTCTTGTGGGTCTCCCACATGGGTGCAGGGGCCCTTCTGCTTTCCCAGGTGCATTAGCAGGGAGCTGAATCTGAAGAGGGGCAGCCGGGCCTCAAACCAGCATCCATATGCAATGCTGGTGCCACAGGCAGCAGCTTTCCCCACTATACCATAGCACTTGCCTCAAAGCTTGTTCTAATATTTAAAAACATTTGACATCCTGTGATTTTAGATTTAACTGAAGGCAAGCATCTTTGTATAGATTCAACATTTTTATATGATTTTAAATACAGTAATGCATCAGTTAACCACAGTATTAAGTTCTCAGGAATGTAATGATAGTTGATTTTGACATTTTGTGACCATCAGGTTGTACTTACACAAACTAAGATGGCTATACTTTCACTAGGTGATTTCTTACAGTATATATGGTCCATCACTGACTGAGCAACTTAGGCGGCCTGTAACCATACGGTCATCTGTTGGTATTCATTAGGAATACCTTCCAGGACCCCCTTGGACACCACAATCCACAGATGCTCAGTCTTTTATAAAAATGGCATGGTAGTTATGTATAGCCTAAGCATATCTTCCTTCTATTACTTTAAATCATTTCTAGATTACTTATAGTACCTAATACAACATAAACGCTGTACAAATAGTTGTACTTAATAAACTGTTGTTTATGAAATAATGACATGAAAAAGAATCTGCAATGCATTCAGAATATACACAGTTTTTTTTTTTTTTTCAAATATTTTCTTTCTTTCTTTTCTTTTCTTTTTTTTTTTTTTTTGCAAAGTAGCAAGGTTTTATTGGAGACAGGGCATGTGTCAGAAAGGAAGAGAGAGAGTGCCCAGTCACTCAGACTGGGGGAAAGCAAGGTTACCTGGTTAAATGGAGTGAACACATGTGGCAGGCCAGGTGGGCGGCTCATGAAGAGCGGAGAGCTGAGAGCTAAGAATGCGTGTCTTTGTTCAGACCAAGGCTTATAAGGGAAGGATCGAGTTTGTTCCCACTGTTTCTCTTTACCTCCTCCCCCTTCTCCTGCAGGACAAAGGATTTGCTGAATATAAATTAGGAAATTCCTTCCCCAGTTTGTTATCTGACTGGGGAGCCCACCTGGCACCAGGCCTAGGGTGCCTGCCTTGGAGGAAGGATGTAAGGTCTTGTTGCTCAGTGTTAGGAGGCCAGGTAACCCATTAGTCCTGGGGAGAGAGAATTCCCCTTGAGGGAAGGTCTGGGACCACCTGGAAAGTTATCAGGATCTGTGCAGACTTTGAAGTGTAAATACTGGGCTGTTTCCAAAGTGAGCTTCTGCAGATGTGCCCTTGAATTTCTCTCAGACCCCTCGCACACC
Organism: Lepus europaeus; assembly: GCF_033115175.1. Taxonomy (NCBI): domain Eukaryota; kingdom Metazoa; phylum Chordata; class Mammalia; order Lagomorpha; family Leporidae; genus Lepus; species Lepus europaeus. Next base: position 93,900,163 of record NC_084839.1, read on the forward strand.
CATAGGCTAATTTCTGACATCCTTCCTAATGTTTCCCCCCTCAAGAGAAAATACCCATAATCTTATGGGGATAAATGGATGAAGATCCATCTTCTGTACTTGCTTCGGAGCTGACAAATGGGTGTAGAGGTGGAGATGGGTATTTTTCTCTTGCTGTCTGTCCTGTGGTGTTTGAGGGTGGCCTTGGAAAGCAGTGGTCTAGAGGACTGGTCATCTTGTCAAGGGGCAGGCTGTCAGCCCTGTGTCAGAAGCACCTGCACCTGGCTGGCTTGTCTTCTGTTAGAGACAGAACAGACCAGGATATTAGGACACAGCAGCCTGCAGAGAGCACAAAGAGTGTGGACGCTGTGTCACCAAGGGGAGCTGATGACCAGGATTTCCATCACCAGATGTGATGTCAGGCCAGATACTTTAGCCTTGTCTGACCTGGTCCTGGAGTCGTCTGGCCTCGTACAACAGAGCATGAACATGATTTTGTCCCCATCTGCTTTGTCCCTAGTCTGGGGGCACTTTCTTGGGCAGCAGTTAGCAGGTGTAGGGCCAGCCTGCTGTGAAAGACTGAGTTTAGCAATCCTTTTGTGAGAGCCCTGGTTGTGGCAGCTTTTCAGTGGATGAAAGCTGTGCCTTGTTTGTTTGTTTTTCCCAAAGGAGGGGGCTCTGCTTTGGCTCCCTGTTGAGAGCCTTGTTTGGGAACTTTGCTATTCCCTGTATCAAGGAATCTGTAACCTATTAGGGAAATGCTGAGACTGTCTTAAGGTTGCAGAAGTAGGAATTTGTTGTGTGGCCTGTATCTTCTCTGGGGCTGGTTTTCTCTACCCAGGGTGAGGATAAGGGTTAAATAATGAACTTTATGTCAGATTGGCTATGCTTTTTTTTTTTTTTTTTTTTTTTGGTTGCTTGGTAGATACCTTTTGCTGGGAAGTTAAGCTAATACACAGACCAACATCTCAAGCTGAGAAAGAAAACAGACTAATAAACATCTATATTCTGGGTTATTTTGCACCCCCCTCAAGAGCTAGGTCTTTTAAATCCTCTGTTGAGGGCCTGTCCAAATAGCTGCAGGACTATCTAAGTTAGCTGCTACTCTAAGCCCATTTTTTAGGAACTGGCAGGAAGGGCTTTTTAGGCTTAATAATACTTGGATAGGCTTTAAGATCTGGCCACAGGTATGTGTGAGACCCCAGACCCATCCATGGGGTGCTGGAGGAGACATAAGAGAGGTATGAACCTCATTAAGGAGAGCGCCCTGTTGATTCCCCTTACATGGCTGGACTAGGAGGAGAGCTGAATAGGAGGCTAGTGCAAATAGGCAATTTAAGTTTCGCTGACTGGCCTCAGGTGCCATTTTGAGTGGACTGGCCTTGTTAGGTCTCCTTGATGGTAGATCACTGTGTAAAGCAGCTGTTAATTGGCATGTTGCCTATCCTTACATTACTCCTTCTGCCTAGCTCTCTCCTCTTTGTCCTGGTCTCTGATAAAGTAGACCATGGAAGCAGTCTTTATGATGTCAGTCAAGGGGGTGCTCAACCCATTCCTGATTTTTGAAGATTTATTTTAATATCATCAAGGTGAGCTAAGAAGCTATGGTGATGGCAAATAAGACCACTGTCTGCAAATAGTGAAGGATAGAATTAAAAGGGAGAGAATGAGAATGATCCTGCGGGGGAAGCAGGACACACAGCAGACTCATAGAATGGCAAACGCCCTAAACAGCACTCCGGCCTCAGAATCAACCCTTGGGGCATTCTCATCTGGCTAAAAGGCCCATGAGAGTCTCACAGGCATGGAAAGCCATGACATGGTGGCAAAAACAACCTAAATGAAAGATCTTGGTGAACCAGACCCCAGCGGAAGAAACGGGCCATCAAGGAGGGAGGCACCTTTCTCTGAAGGGAGGAAGGAACCTCCACTGTGATATGGCCCTGACTAAACAAGTTCAGAGTTGGTGAACTCAAGGGGCTTCCATAGCCTCGACAGCTCATGGCAAGAGCCTCGGGTGATTGCTGACGTCATAAATGAGAATGTCAATTGTTAAATCAACAACAGGAGTCACTGGGCACATGCTTCCCATGTAGGATCTGTGTCCTTAATGTGTTTTACTATGAGAGTTAAAGATAACACTACTAGTCCAACAATACCCTATACCATGTGCGGTTGTGTGAGTGCAGTCTGTTGAAATCTTTGCTTAGTATATACTAAGTTGATCTTCTGTATATAAAGATAATTGAAAATGAAACTTGATGAAGGGTGGGATGGGAGAGGGAGTGGGAGAGGGGAAGGCTGCGGTAGGGAGGGAGGTTGGGGGGGAAGCCACAACAATGCAAAAGTTGCACTTTGTAAATTCACATTTATTAAATAAAAAGAAAAAAAAAAAAGCTATGGTGATGGACAAATTCCGACACTTAGTATTTCCCTCTGAGTTAAAACAGTGCCCATGAGTAGAAGTATGGCCTTTCAGGAAAGGTCAAATGTGGTGACCTGTCTATGTTTTGAGGTCATCAGTACATCTTCCTATCTCCCCCTCAATTTAGTTTAAAAGGGGAGTTCTGCTCATTTACTGTGCACACAGAAAAATAAATCTAGCTGCAAAATCATTTCATAGTTTAATTTCTCATTTTCTGGCTATACTATTTGGTCCTCTATATTGTGACTAGGCATTATTACAGAAAAAAAAAGTCAGTCATCCCTTTTATAAGGTCTGGGGATCAAACCATACCTCACAGTGGAGAGTCCTATAGCAGAGTGAACTTCCCTTCTGGAAGAGAGAAGAGGAGAAATGAGGCAGCAAGTTGGGCCTCCCTGATCACTTAACCTGACTTTTTTTTACAAAAAGATTTATTTTATTCACTTGAAAGACAGAGTTACAGAGAGAGGTAGACAGAGAGAGAGGTCTTCCATCCGTTGGTTCACTCCCCAGATGGCCACAACGGCCAGAGCTAGCCAATCCAGGGCCAGGAGCCAGGAGCTTCTAGGTTCTCCCATGGAGGTGCAGGGGCCCAAGGACTTGGGGCCATCTTCCACTGTTATCCCAGGCCATAGCAGAGAGCTGGATTCGAAGAGGAGCAGCCGGGACTAGAATCAGCGCTTCAGGCCAACGCTTTAACCCTCTGCACCACAGTGCCGGCCCCAGCCTGACTTGGGGCTTTCAGATTTAACTGGTGTTTTACCAGTGCTTGCTGCATAGCCTGACTCAGAGGAGAAGTGTGGCAGATGTCTCTGCCATCCTTAGGCTTCCGGATACTTACCACATAGCCAGTGGGCTATGGGCCTGGGTTGCCAGATATCACTAGTGTTAACCTTGTAACCTGCAAGTTTATACTAGAACTTACCATGTACCTCAAAAGTGAGTTTTTGAAGTTATGTAGTAAGTTTTTTGGGCTTCCAGACTTTCACCGTGAGGCCTATGGATACTGGAGCTTTCTTGGGCTCCTGGAACCCAGTTCTCTAGTATCTGCTGCAAAACCATCTCAGTTGTCTCTAAGTCTCTTTTGGAACATTTTCTCTTGCCTGTGAGAGAATCTGTTTGATTCACATTTTGAACTAGCAATGCCTGGTTATTTAGTGTTAGCTGTGTGGCGACTTCATCAGTCCCCCTTTAAATAATCTGGCTTCCAAGCCAGACTGGAGCAGCTGGAAAGAAACATGCTTATAACTAAAGTTTAGCATCATTTCACATCTTGGTAACACTTTTAATCCAAGTAGCCTAATTGGTTATTATCTCTGCAAGATGAGAGATCTATCTCTTGACATTTCCAGGGGCCCATCTGGAAATATCAAAGTCCAGAGAACTCAAAACTTTTATTTTCATGAAGTCTGTTAAAAATTCCAAGAGAACTTAAAGTATCTGGTCAAAACGGAATTCCTTAAGCTTGTGAAATGATATCCATACATTTAGTCAGGGTGATTTTAACAATTTTAATCATAGTGATAAAGTGATCCAGTATTTTTAACTAAATAGATATTTAAAAATAACTTTTAAGACTCCATGCCTTTCAACAATCAGAACTTAACAGACAGTAGAGGACATATCAGATTACTTCAACAGAACCTTGTCTCTTTGGTCTTCAAATAATTCAGAAAAATACCTTAAATATAAGAGTTAGCTCATGAAGGCCGGCGCCACGGCTCACTAGGCTAATCCTCCACTTTGCGGCGCCGGCACACCGGGTTCTAGTCCCGGTCGGGGCACCGATCCTGTCCCGGTTGCCCCTCTTCCAGGCCAGCTCTCTGCTGTGGCCCGGGAGTGCAGTGGAGGATGGCCCAAGTGCTTGGGCCCTGCACCCCATGGGAGACCAGGAGAAGCACCTGGCTCCTGCCATCGGATCAGCGTGGTGCGCCGGTCACAGCGCGCCAGCCACGGCGGCCATTGGAGGGTGAACCAATGGCAAAAGGAAGACCTTTCTCTCTGTCTCCCTCTACTGTCCACTCTTCCTGTCAAAAAAAAAAAAAAAAAAAAAGCTCATGAAATCACTGCATAATTTGAAATAACAGAGTCAGAAAAGAGCTTATAGAACCTAACTCTAAAATGGCACAGAGTAACCAATTAAACAGAAACTGTTAAAAGGAGATGTTACAGTTTTTGCAAAACCAGATTTTAAGATTTAGTATTGAGACCATTTCCAGATATTTACTAACATTAATATACATTTTTCAAAACCTTTGTTGCTGTAATAAAAGATCGGTCTTCAATCTTAGGTCACTGTAACTTTGGTATTAACATTCAACTTGTGGCCGGCGCCACGGCTCAATAGGCTAATCCTCCTCCTTGCGGCGCCGGCACACTGGGTTCTAGTCCCAGTCGGGGCACCAGATTCTGTCCCAGTTGCCCCTCTTCCAGGCCAGCTCTCTGCTGTGGCCCGGGAGTGCAGTGGAGGATGGCCCAAGTGCTTGGGTCCTGCACCCCATGGGAGACCAGGAGAAGCACCTGGCTCCTGCCATCGGATCGGCGCGGTGCGCCGGCCACAGCGTGCCTACCGCGGCGGCCATTGGAGGGTGAACCAACGGTGAAGGAAGACCTTTCTCTCTGTCTCTCTCTCTCACTATCCACTCTGCCTGTCAAAAAAAAAAAAAAAAAAAATTCAACTTGTAAAAAAATCTGTAAACAGTATTTTAAAATCATAAACTTTTTCCAAGATTTATGTCTCATCAGTTTTTGTGACTCACAAATTTTGCAACGTAAACATTTAGTTACTTTCAAGCAGTCTTGAATTGACATGCATGGACAACTTATGAGAACATATGTTAACAAACCCGAATAGTCTCTCTTATAGAATTTAAGATGCTAAAAGTACATACATTACCTTTTCCAAGTTTTATTTAGAAACGATGCCTAGGCCGGCACCGTGGCTTAACAGGCTAATCCTCCGCCTTGCGGTGCCGGCACACCGGGTTCTAGTCCCGGTTGGGGCACCGGATTCTATCCCGGTCGCACCCCTTCCAGGCCAGCTCTCTGCTATGGCCTGGGAAGGCAATGGAGGATGGCCCCAAGTCCTTGGGCCCTGCACCCGCATGGGAGACCGGGAGAAGCACCTGGCTCCTGGCTTCGGACCAGCACGATACGGCGGCCATTGGAGAGTGAACCAATGGCAAAAAGGAAGACTTTTCTCTCTGTCTCTCTCTCTCTCACTCTCCACTCTACCTGTCAAAAAAAAAAAAAAAAAAAAAAGAGAAAGAAAGAAACGATACCTAGATTACTTAAGACACTGAAATATTAATGAATACCACACAATTATTGGGATTATTTTTAAGGTCAAAATTACACTTACTTGTTTTTAAGTAACTGATAAGGATAACACCTCCTGAACAGTAAACACAGACACCTGTGTATGTTAACAACTTTGAAAATATCTTCATCCTTTTTTTTTCCCCCAAAGAAACCTTTTCATAAGTACAACTTTAGGAATATATTGATTCTTCGCAACATACCCACACCCCCACCCAATGCCGCCTCCCTCTCCCGTTCCAAGTCCCATTCTCCATTAAGGTTCATTTTTCAGTTAACTTTATACACAAAAGACCGGTTCTATACTAAGTAAAGATTTCAGCAATTTGCACACATGTGCATAAAAAAATGAGAACAAGTTTTACAGTTAATTCTCACAATACAACTCATTGAGGGCAGAGGTCCTGCATGGGAAATAAGTGCACAGTGACTCCTGTTGTTAATTTAACAATTGACACTCTTATGTATGATGTCAGTGATCACTCAAGGCTCTTGACATGAGCTGCCAAGGCTATGGAAGCCTTCAGAATCCACAGTTTCCATCAATAAATAGACAAGGCCATAAGCAAACTGGAAGTTCTCTCCTCCCTTCAGAGAAAAGTACATGTTTCTTTGATGGCCACTTCTTTCCACTGGGATCTCATTCACATATATCCTTCATGTAAGACTTTTTTTTTTTTTTTTTTTTTTTTTGACAAAAATGTCTTGGCTTTCCATGCCTGAAGTGCTCTCATGGGCTTTTCAACCAGACCAGAATGCCTTAAGGACTAACTCTGTGATCAGAGTGCTATTTAGAGCAATTGTCATTCTATGAGTCGCTGTGTGGACTGCTTCCCATGTTAGTACCTTCTCTCCTTTATAATTCTATTTTTACTACTAGACACTTGATCTTATTTGTATGATACCCTTAACATTTAATCCTATCTTTGTGATCACTTTAACACTTAATACAATCACTTTAACACTTAAGATGGTATTTTTACCACCCAGTTTAATGGGATTTGGGGTCCCATGGAAAGTTTTTAAACTGTACCCTTAGAAGTATATCTATAGGAATGTATACTGAACTATGCAGCTTTACAGTTATAAACATTCTTCTCCTTTTCTTATCCCCATTTTTATTTTTTACTGAGATCTATTTTCAATTGACTTTATAGACATATGATTAACTCTATGTTAAATAAAGAGTTCAACAAATAGTATGAAGAAGAAAAAAACAAACTATTCCTCAACAGTCAAGACAAGGGCTGTCAAATCTTTGCTTCTTAAAGTGTCAATATCACTTCTACAGATTTCCTGTTAAGTGCTCTATTAGTTGTCACAGATCAGGAGAACATATGGCATTTGTCCTTTGAGACTGGCTTATTTCACTAAGTATGATGTTTTCCAGATTCACCTCTTTTATTGCAAATGATTAGATTTTACCACTTGTGTAGTATTCCATAGAGTACATATCCCGTAATTTCTTTATGCTGCCTTCAGTTGACGGGCATTTAGGTTGATTCCATGTCTTAGCTATTGTGAATTGAACTGCAATAACATGGGAGTGCAGATAACTCTTTTATTTACTGATTTCATTTCCCTTGGGTAAATTCCCAGGAGTGGGATGGCTGGATAATATGGTAGGTCTGTATTCAGATTTCTGAGGGATCTCCAAATTGTCTTCCGTAGTACTTTAACAGTTTACATTCCCACCAACAATGGATTAGGATACTTTTTCCCCACATCCTTGCCAGCATTTGTTGCTTGTTGATTTCTGTATGAAAGCCATTCTAACTGGGGTAAGGTGAAACCTCATTGTGGTTTTGAATTGCATTTCCCTGATAGCTAGTGATCCTGATAGTATTTCATTTGTCTGTTGGCCATTTGGATTTCCTCTTTCGAAAAATGCCTGTTGAAGTCCTTTGTCCATTTCTTTGGGTTGTTTGTTTTGTTGTTGTGGAGTTTCTTGATCTCTCTATATTCTGGTTATTAATCTTTTATCAGTTGCATAATTTGCAAATCAATTTCTCCCAGTCTGTCAGTTGCCTCTTCACTTTCCTGAGTGTTTCTTTTGCAGTGCAGAGGCTTCTCAATTTGATGTGATCCCATTTGTCAATTTTGGTTTTGATTTCCTGTGCCTCTGGGGTCTTTTCCAGGAACTCTTTGCCTGTGCCCATGTCTTGCAGGGTTTCCCCAATGTTCTCAAATAATTTGATGGTATCAGGTCATAGATTTACGTCTTTGATCCACTTTGAATGGATTTTTGAGTAAGGTAGGGGTCCTGCTTCATATTTGTGCATGTGGAAATCCAGTTTTCCCAGCACCATTTGTTGAATAGACTGCTGTTGCTCCAGGGATTGATTTTAGCTCCTTGGTCAAATATGAGTTGGTTGTAGATGCCTGGATTGATTTCTGATTTTTCTATTCTGTTCCATTGGTCTACCCATCTGTTTTTGTACCAGTACCGAGCTGTTTTGATTATTACTGCCTTGTGGTATGTCTTGAAATCTGGTATTGTGATGCCTCCGTCTTTGTTTTTGTTGTATAAAATTGCTTTAGCTAGTTGAGGTTTCCTGTGTTTCCATATGAATTTCAGCATCATTTTTTCTAGATCTGAAAAGAATGTCTTTGGTATTTTGATTGGTATCGCATTGAATCTGTAAATTGATTTGGAGGAATGGACATTTTGATGATATTGATTCTTCCACTCTATGAACATGGATCATTTTTCTATTTTTTTGATCTTCTATTTCTTTCTTTAATGTTTTGTAATTCTCATTGTAGAGATTTTTGACATCCTTGGTTAAATTTATTCCAGTATATTTGTGAATGGGATTGATCTTAGAAATTCTTTCTCAGCTGTGGCGTTATCTGTGTATACCAAGGCTGTCAATTGGATTTTTTTTTTTCTTGCCTAATGGCTCTGGCTAAAAGCTAAAACTTGCGGACTATATTGGATAGAATGATGAGAATGGGGATCCTTATCTGAATCTGGTCTCAGTAGGAGTGCTTCCAACTTTTCCCCTTTCAACAGGATGCTGGCTTTGGGTTTCTTATAAATTGCCTTGATTGTATTGAGGAATGTTCCTTCTATACCCAGTTTGCTTGGAGTTTTTATCCTGAAAAGGGTATTGTATTTTATCCAATGCTTTCTCAGCATTTGTTGAGATAATCACATGTTTCCTGTTCTGGAGTTTGTTAATGTGATGTATCACATTGATTGATTTGCAAATATCGAACCATTCCTGCATATCAGGGATAAATCCTACTTGGGCCTGGTGAATGATCTTTCTGAAGTGTTTTTGGATTCAATTGGCCAGAATTTTATTGAGGATTTTTATGTTTATGTTTGTTATGGAAATTGGCCTATAGTTCTCTTTCTCTGTTGTGTCTTTTCCTGGTTTAGGAATTAAGGTGATGTTGACTTCATAGAAAGAATTTGGGAGGATTCACTCCCTTTCAGTTGTTTTGTATAACTTGAGAAGAATTGGAATTAGTTCTTATATTGTCTGGTAGAATTCAGCAGTGAAGCCATCTGGTCCTGGGCTTTTCTTTGTTGGGATGGTCTTTAATACTGATTCAGTTTCTATCTTGGTAATGGGTCTGTTTGGGTTTTCTATGTCTTCATGGCTCAACTTAGCTAGGTTGTATGTGTCCAGAAATCTATCCATTTCTTCTAGGTTTCCCAGTTTGATGGCATACAGCTCTTTGTAGTAATTTCTGATGATTCTTTTTATTTCTGTGGTGTTTGTTGTTATATTTCCTTTTTCATTTCTAATTTTATTGATTAGGGTCTCCACTCCTTTTTTGGATATTTGGTTCAATGGTGTGTCAATTTTATTTTTTCAAAAAAAAAAAAAAACCTCTTTGTTTTGTTGATCTTTTGTGTTTTTTGGGATTCCATTTTGTTGGTTTCTTCTCTAATTTTAATTATTTCTTTTTCTCCTACTAGTTTTGGATTTGGTTTGCTGTTGTTTTTCTAGATCCTTGAGATGTATTGATAGCTCATTTATTTGGTTCCTTTCCAATTTCTTGATGCAGGCACCATGTGCTATAAACTTTCCTCTTAAGACTGCTTTTGCTGTATCCCATAAATTTTGATATGTTGTGATGTCATCTTCATTTGTTTCCAGAAATTTTTTTTGTTTCTTCTGTGACTCACTATTCATTCAGGAGCATGCTGTTCAGTTTCCATGTGTTTGCTTATGTTTTGGAGATTTCCTGAGTTGGTGATTTCCAGCTTCATTGCATTGTGGTCTGAGAAAATGCATGGTATGATTTCAGTTTTTGTTTTTTTTTTTAATTTTTTGAGTCTTGCTTCATGGCCTAGCATGTGGTCAGTCCTAGAGAAAGTTCCATGCACTGTTGAGAAAAATGTGTTTTCTGCAACTGTAGGGTGAAATGTTCTGTAGATATCTGTTAGGTATCTGGTCTGTGGTGTCAATTAAATCTGCTGTTTCCTTGTTGATTTTCTGTCTGGTTGATCTGTCTGTTGCTGAAAGTGGGGTATTGAAATCCCCCATTACTATTGTATTTGAGTCTATGTCTCCCTTTAAGTCCCTTAACATTTCTTTTAAATAGCCAGATGCCCTGTAATTAGGTACATATACGTTTATAATAGTTATATCTTCCTGTTGAATTGAACCATTAATCATTATATAGTGCCCTTCTTTGTCTCTTTTAACAATTTTTGTGTTAAAGTCTACTTTGTCTTATATTGGGATGGCTACACTATCTCTTTTTTGTTTTTTTGTTGGTATGGAATGTCTTTTTCCATCCTTTCACTTTCCGTCTGCTTGCATTTTTGTTGGTAAGATATGTTTCTTTTTTTTTTTTTTTGACAGGCAGAGTGGACAGTGAGAGAGAGAGACAGAGAGAAAGGTCTTCCTTTTTGCTGTTGGTTCACCCTCCAATGGCCACCGCGGCCGGCGCATCTCGCTGATCCGATGGCAGGAGCCAGGTGCTTCTCCTGGTCTCCCATGCAGGTGCAGGGCCCAAGTACTTGGGCCATCCTCCACTGCCTTCCCGGGCCACAGCAGAGAGCTGGCCTGGAAGAGGGGCAACCGGGATAGAATCCGGCGCCCCAACTGGGACTAGAACCCGGTGTGCCGGCACCGCAAGGTGGAGGATTAGCCTGTTAAGCCACGGCGCCGGCCAAGATATGTTTCTTTTAGGCAGCAGTAGATGGGTTTTGTTGTTTAACCCATTCAGCCGGTCTCTGTCTTTTAACTGGGGAGTTACATTCAAGGTGACTATTGATAAGAAACAACTTTGCCTGCCGTTTTTCCATAAATATTCCTATTTTTTACTTTGGATTTCCTTTGTAGTTACATTCAAGGTGACTATTGATAAGTAACGACTTTGCCTGCCATTTTTCCATAAATATTCCTACTTTTTACTTTGGATTTCCTTTGCAGTTTTACTGGGATATTTCCTTCCTTTACCTTCTTTCGTAGTGATGAATATGTTTCTGTGTTTCTGTGTGCGGCATATTCTTAAGCACTTTCTGCAGGACTGGACTGGTGGTGACAAATTCTTTCAGTTTCTGTTTGTCATGGAAGGTCATTATTTCACCTTCATTCATAAATGAGATTTTTCACAGTGTAGTATTTTGGGATGAGAGTTCTTTTCTCTTAAGACTTGTAATATATCTCGCCATTCTCTTCTAGCCTATAGGATTTCTGATGAGAAGTCCACTGTGAGTCTAATTGCAGATCCTCTGACAGTAATCTGGCATTTCTCCCATGCACATTTTATAATCTTTTGTTTATGTTTTACTGTGAAAAGTTTGATTACAATGTGTCATGGTGAAGATCTTTTCTGGTCACGTCTATTAGGAGTTCTATGTGCTTCCTGTACTTGGATGTCCCCTTCTTTCTCCAAATTGGGGAAAATTTTCTGTTATTATTTCACTAAAAAGGCCTTCTAATCCTTTCTCTCTTTCCATGCCTTCAGGAACTCCTTGAACACATAAGTTGGGTCGTTCAGTAGTATCTTGTAGATTCCCAACAATTTTTTTAGTTTTATAGTGTCTTTTTCTTGTGTTTGATATGCCTGTATAATTTCACATGCTTTTTCTTCTAAGTCAGATATTCTTTCTTCTGCCTCACTGATTCTGTTGTTAAGACTTTCTACTAAACTTTTTATTTGTTCATTGAACTCTTTATTTCCAAGGTTTCATTTTGATTTCTCTTTAAGATTTCAATTTTGTGGGAAAAATTTTCTTTCACGTCCTATATGGATTTCATTAGTTCATGCATTTGCTTCTGATTACTTCTAAGTAATTCTATGATCTATTTTTTGAATTCTTTTTCTTGCATTTCTTCCATCTCATCAGCTTCACAATCTGGTATTGAAGTGTTGTGTTCCTTTGGGGGTGTCATGTTGTCTTCCTTGTTCTTGTTTCTTGAATTGGTGCATTTTTTTTAGCATTTGTAGAGATACTGGTTGGTTTCTTGTTTGTTTTTTCTGCTGTGGCAGCTTTTATCTTTGGTGTAAGTCTTTGTGGATTAGTGGAGTGTCTGCTTTCAGGAAATAGGTAGAAGCTTGTGGTGGGTTTGGCCAGGGGGCTCTGTTCAATGCTCCCATGTGAAGCGCATGTCTGAGGTGACACACTCAGGTTTGACAGGATAAATCTCCTTTTTTTTTTAATCAGAGAGGAGGTTTTTTCTTGTCTGTTGGCATAGATTCAGCTGAGTTCCTCTCCTGGAAGGAGACCAGTGCCTGGGCGCTAGCCCCAGTGGGTATATTATTCGTCTGCTCTGCCACAACAACTACACAAAGGATCTGTGCAGTCCTTAGTGTCAGCTCAGATTACCCGGAAAGCCCCTCACCAGGTAATTAGGGCGTCCTGCTTGTGTGGAGCCTTCCACAGTGACTGCCCAATGTCACAGCCACACCCTGAGTCCTCCCATGCAACCTCAGTGATTTCAGCACCCAAGCGTCCCACATTCACATGCACCCAGCCCCCAGTCCGTCTCCCCACCAGACTCAGGAGTTTCCACCTCACTGGTTGCTGGGCACGGACATGAGCTGGCCCAACTGTTAGGTATGCCCAAAATGACACCTGCTCCCTGTCAGCTTACTACAGGATGCCATTGCAGGGTGATGGGGGAAGAGAGAAAATGTGCCTGCACATTTGTTTTTTCTCCTCTAATTTGGCAGGTGTGCTATCCCCCACGGGGCACCAACCCAATTCCCTCCAGGCTCTTCCTGTGCCTTTATTACCAGTGGCTTGGGCTGCTGCAGTCTGGTCTCACCTCACTCCAAAGCTGGTGCTGAGGCTCTCAGGTCCTGAGTTATGCATGTCCACACCCTCCAATGTGTCCCTCTAGTTTACATAGTTTCCTCTGCCATTTTCTCCTTAACTTCCCTGAGACTGCAGTCAGCAAGCTCCCTCCCTACTCTGCCATCTTAATCCAATCTCCTCTTCATCCTTTTAAGAAACAAGCTTAAAGCATATGAAACACACACATAAACCAAGCAAACTGAAGAGCATTTGGATTAACAGAATTGTATTAACAACCTGTATTGGCTTACTTTAGTGTAACAACATAAAAGCTTTTATATGCAGAATTTATTCTCTCTCTCTCTCTCTCTTTTTTTTTTTTTAATAAAACCACTCTAGCTGAAAAGCAGTAACATGAATACAACATAGATTTGGCATCATTTTCTAACTTTACAGTGTACTTTACATAATCTGAATTGACTCAAACAACTGTTATCTCAACAAATTGAGTCTTATCCTTTGAGAGTTTTAGGGATCTGACTGGAAGTCCCAGTGTTGGAAGGCTTGGTTTAGAACTTAAATTTTCAAACTACTTAGCCAGAATAAAATAGTACAGTTAACCTGAGCATTTTAACCAAAGCTGTGGGTTAGACTTGATCAGAGTAAGGTAACCACTCAGACATTACAAATAGCGTAAATACTTTGAGATGCAGTTCTTCCTACCAGGACTCAGTACTGGTAACAAAAACAGGAAACCTTCAAAACACATGAAAACTCTCATTGCCTAAGTCAGTTACAGTAGCACAGAAAAAAAAAAAAAAAAAACTTTGATTATCAGCAGATGAGCCCATTACTTAGGACAGTGAAATACATCATGAAATAGAGAGGCAGAGGCAGAGAATCAGACTTCTGTAGTCAAAGGCTGCAGGAAAAAGTTAACTGCAGAGAAGGGAAAAACCCATTCATCAGGTTGGAAGGGGTTAATGAATTAAGGCTTCTCTCTTGCTCTGGTGGGGGAACCTATAAGGCCAACTGTAGCTGGAGGCATTTCTCCTTCCCCCTCCCAGTGAGGAGAGCTATTGAATTGTAGATAGAGAGGAAAAAAGAGCCCTCAAGAGCTCTCCGCTGGCCGGAGATTTCTGGCTATGCCTGTTTTGACTGGAAGGAGCTTAGGGAAAGGCCAGGGTGCCTAGAGTAGAGGGAAGAGGCGGCCAAGCCTCACCCTAAGAGGACTGGCTCTGGGGTTCTGTAGGTGCCTTGTTTTACCAAGTGCTCAAAATCTATTGCTCATGGTTGCCCACTATCTAGTTTACCTGGAGGGCCAATATTAGTCTCGGTCAAGGCTAAGCCCCACTCATGTAGCAGTAGGCAGTGTAACCAGGTGTCCCTCCAAGAGAGAGGCAAGGTCCTCTTGAAACCATTTTGCTTGTGAGTATTTCCCAAAATTAATAAGCTGTGTAGGCTCTTGCCATGTTTTCAGAGAAGAATTCTGAAATCTAGCTCAATTAAACCAGGCAATACGGTAAAATTTTAAGCTTTTTATTCAGTGAGAGAATGCCTAGGAGAGTGAGGGCTTTATCTGATGGAGAAAGAAAAGTCTAGAGATTAAGTTGAGGTCCATACCATGCAGAGAGCAGGCCAGGAGCCAGCCGTGTGCAGCAAGCATGCAGGCAAAAAAGCAGGGAGCAGGCCGGCCTGGAGGCCACGCACCCCGAAGTCATGGGCAGCAAGGGCAATAAGGGCAGAAAAGGAAAAAAGGAAGGGCCCACTGTGTTCCAGGTCTTTTTATTCACTCCCAAAGGGGAGTGGTTATGAAGCCTGATTGGCAGGTGGGCATACAGGTGGGGTCAGGTAGGGGTAGGAGATCACACAGAGGCATGGTTGAGAATGTGGTCTTCCAGCTCACAAATCTAATAGAATTTTATCCTATCTCTCTGCCTACATCACTGGGGTCACAGTCTGGCTGCTGGAAAACCAATGCAAGCTCAGGAGGCGGGGCGGGGAGGAATCTTTAGACTTTCAGCCAATTTCCCTTTCTAGTTGCCCTCTCCCCCTTTTACAATCCCTCTGGAGTTCCTGCCATAGCTAAGCCATGGTGGGGGGGGGGGCACACGACACGGACGGACGACTCCATGTTCTTGGAGAGCTGTGAGATGCATCGACCCTGCATGAGGGAAGATATGCTGACCTTCGAAGTCTTCTTTTAATCTCTTTGTGGTTGCCAAATACATCACTGGGGAGGAGTCATGTGGGGTTCTTGTCTTTGTGCAAGAAATAATTCAGGCATGAGACAGAAAAGTAGCAAAGTTTTACTGGGGACAGGGCATCTGTCAGAAGGGAAGGGACAGAGTGTGCAGTCACTCAGACTGGGGGAAAGCAAGGTCACATGGTTAAATGGAGAGAATACACCTGGCAGGCCAGGTGGAAGGCTCAGCAGAGAGCTGAGCGCACCCAAATGTTTTCAGTCCATATTTTATTGAATCCACGCATTCAGAACCTGCAGATATGACAGGCCAACTGTATTATTATTTTTGATTATCATGATTTTGGACATTTTAGTTTAATTCCCATCTTTTTGTATAGCTTTCCTATTTGTTAGAGGTACTGGAGTTTCTCATATAAGAAGCCAGACTAACCTTTTTTTAGCATCCACGATTTCCTATTGCTCTTTTGGTTCTTTTTGAGTTTTATGGTAATCTGAACTTTAATTGGGGATATAAAGAAAGCTGTGGTTTCCTAACACTTCAGTTTCATCAAACCTAGTGTAGGTATCTGTCCTATTTTTAAAATGGAGACTCAAGCACAGGAAGCATCATTTTTAAATAAATAAGGAGAAAAGGAGATTTGAACTGAAGTGTTCGTTCTGCAAATCTGCCTAATTTCATAGATAATAGTCACCTGATAATATCCAGAATGTATTACATAATTTTTAGCTTAGTTGCATGCTGAAAAGATGATGATTTTCACGGCCAGCGTTGTGTCATAACGGGTTGAACCGCCATCCCTGCACCCATTTGAGAGACCTGGATAAAGCTCCTTGCTCCCAGCTTTGGCCTGGCCCAGTCCCAGTTGTGGCCATCTGGGCAGTGAACCAGCAGATGGGAGATCTCTCTATTTCTCTAACTCTGCCTTTCAAATAAAATCAACCTTTAAAAAAATGGTTTTCAAGAATCGAAGTAAAGAACAAAAAGTTGGGGCCGACGTTGTGGCACTATGGGCTAAACCAGTGCCTGCAATGCCAACAATCCTGTGTGGGCACAGGTTCATGTCCTGGCTGCTCTGCTTCCAGTCCAACTCCCTGCTAATGCACCTAGAAAGCCACCAAAGATGGCCCAATTGCTTGGGCCCCAGCACCCATGTGGGAGACCCAGATGGAGTTCTGGGCTCCTGGCTTTGGCCTGGCCCAGTCTTAGCCATTGGAGGCATTTGGGGGGTGAACCAGCAAATGGAAAATCTCTCCCTTTCTCTGTCTCTCTCTTTTTCTCTACTACTTTTAAAATAAGTCTTCCAAAAAAAAAAAAAAAAAGTAGTATCTACATAGTGAAAAAAATATGAATTTTTTAAGATTTGAAGAAAAGGACAAAAACAAATTAAGACTTTCTTCTTTCCTATTCTATACCATGTCCCCTTTAAAAATATGGGGGAATAGCAAGCATTTTGTCACAAATAGTCATACTGCAGTATTTTTTTTTCCAACCAAGAGCGTAATCTGTATCTTCCTAAGTCTTCTTCCCTGAGACAACTTCTTCTTTCTTTCTCTTTTTTTTTTGTGGTAACTTATTTACTGAGACATAATTTACCTGCCATTTAAAGGATACAGTTTACTGATTTTTAGTATTTTCACAAGAATGGTGCAGCCATGATCATAATCTAATTTTAGAACATTTTTATCATCCCCCAATGAAACCTGTTACCTTTTAGCAGCCATTCTCCCTAGCTTTTCTCATCCCACTAGCTTTAGGCAACCACTTTCTATTCAGAAAGTATCTGTATTCTTAGACTTGTCCATTCAGGGATGTTTCATATAAATAGGA
The DNA here is from genome assembly GCF_033115175.1 of Lepus europaeus. Classification (NCBI taxonomy): domain Eukaryota; kingdom Metazoa; phylum Chordata; class Mammalia; order Lagomorpha; family Leporidae; genus Lepus; species Lepus europaeus. The sequence goes on from NC_084839.1 coordinate 93,917,129, forward strand.
TACAACATATGATCTTTTTTGTGATTAGCATATTGCACTTAGCATAATAACTTAAAATTCATTTGTGTTGCAGCATATATCAGTATTTCATTCTTTGTATTACTGAGTAATTTCTTTATGGCTGGAACACATTTTAAAAATTTATTCATCAGTTGATGGATTGTTTTCCATCTTTGATTATTATGAATAAAGCTGCTGTGAAGGTATGTGCTATAAATATAATACATTTTTACATCTTACACACACATACATACATACGTATATAAGTAACTGCTGCTAATCCAAGGTCATGAAGGTTTACTCTTGTGTCTTTTTTTTTTTTTTAAAGATTTATTTATTTATTTGAAAGGCAGAGCTACAGAGAGGCAGAGAGAGAAAGAGAGAGAGAATCTTCCATCCGGTGGTTTACTCCCCAGATGGCTAGAACAGCCAGAGCTGAGCTGGTCCAAAGCCATGAGCCACTAGCTTCCTCCAGGTCTCCCATGCGGGTGCAGGGGCCCAGGGATTTGAGCCATCTTCTGCTTTCCTTGGCCACAGCAGAGAGCTGGATTGGAAGTGGGGCAGCCAGGACTTGAACCAGTCCCATATAGTATGCCAGCATTTCAGGGGGCAGCTTAACTCACTATACCACAGCACTGCCCCTCGTGTCTTCTAGGAGTTTTATAGTTTTAGTTCTTAATAAGTCTTTGATCGATTTTGAGGTAATTTTTGTATGTGGTAGGTGTTCAGCTTTATTCTTTTATATATGGACATTCTGTTGTTCCAGTGATCGTGTGTTGAAAAGATTATCATTTCCCCTATTGAATCCTTTTGTCATCCTTATCGAAAAGACTGTTGATGTGACGTGTTACTTCTTGACTCAGTTATGTTCCATTGATCTGTATGTTTATCCTTATGTCAGTACCACTCTGTGTTGATTACTAGAGCTTTATAGCTAGTTTTGAAATTGCGAAGTATAAGTACTCTTGCTTTTTTCTTTTCAAGATCATTTTGGGCATTCTGGGTCCCTTGAATATCGTGTGAAATTTTAGGATCAGCTTGTCTGTTTTACAAAGCGCTTGTACCCAATCTCTATCCATTTTGGAAGCATTGCTATCTTGATGTTAAGTTCTAGTCTCTGAATGTGGAATAGTCTATTTATTTAGATTTTTATTTTTTTCAGTCAAATTTGGCACTTTTGTTGAGTTTATTCTTAAGCATTACTTTCATTTTTAAAAGAATACTGCTGTAGGGCCAGCCTTGTGGCGCAGTGGGTTAAGGCCCTGGCCTGAAGAGCCGGCATCCTATATGGGTGCCAGTTTGAGTCCTGGCTGCTCCACTTCTGATCCAGCTCTCTGCTATGGCCTGGGAAAGCAGTGGAAGATGGCCCAGGTCCTTGGGCCCCTGCATCCATGTGGGAGACCTGGAAGAAGCTCCTGGCTCCTGGCTTTGGATCGATGTAGCTCTGGCTGTTGTGGCCAGTTGGGGAGTGAACCAGCAGATCAAAGATCTCTCTCTCTGTCTTTCTCTGCCTCTCCTTCTCTCTAACTCTGCCTTTCAAATAAATAAATAAATCTTTTTAAAAAAATACTACTGTAAACAGTTGTTTTCTTGTCTTTGGATTCCTCATTGCAAATGTATACAATTTGGTTTTATACACATTTTTTATATATTTGCATAATTTGTGTCTTTGTTGAACTCATTTATTAATTCTCATAGTTTTGGCATTCTGGCACAGTGGGGTAAGTCACTGCTTGTAATGCTGGCATCCCATATCAGAGTGCTGGTTGGAGTCCCAGATGCTCTGCTTCTGATCCACCTCCCAACTAATGTGCCTGGGAAGCAGCAGCTGATGGAACAAGTACTTAGGTACCTGCCACCCATGTGGGAGACCAGTATGGAGTTCCTGGCTCCTGGGTTTAGCCAGATGCAGCCCTCACTGTTGTGGCCATTCAGGGAGTGAACCAGCAGATGGAAGATCTCTCTCTGAAAAGCCAGTGGGGGTGGGGGCAGGGAGGGAGAGAGGGAGAGATACAGATGGTAGAAACGAAGAAAAGAAATGCTTAAAGAAGAAGTTCCTTTCTAAGGCAAGTTGATGGAACCTTGTTGTTCTTCATGTTTTTATCATGCATGGGTGTTAGATATTGTCAAATGCTTTTCCTGCTTTTTGATAGTCCTGTGTTTTCCTTTTGTCCTGTTGGGATGGTGTATCACACTGGTTACTTTTCAGGTGTCTTTGTGTTTATGAGATAAATCCCACTTCATCAGTTTGTATAGTCTTTTTTATAGAGTTTTGCACTTGTTTTCCTCATCCTTTTATTGAGGATTTCTGTGTCTAGTGGTATTAGTCTGGAGTTTTCTTATCACTCGTGACTTTAGGTGATTTTGGCATCAGAGTAGTCTCATAGAATGGGTAGGAAAATGATCTGTCCTCTTCTGTTGTTGGAAGAGTTTGTCAACAATTCTTTGGTATTAATTCTTCCTGAATTATAGATGAACTCATCAGTGAAGCCATCTGGACTTGGGCTTTTCTTTATGGATAGTCTGGTTTTGTTTATATGTTTTTTTTTTCCAATATTTATTTATTTTTATTTGAAATGCAAACTTAAGGGGTTTTGTATCTTCCATCTGCTAGTTCACTCCCCAAATGGCTGCAATGGCCAGGGCTGGGCCAGGCGGAAGTCAGGAGCCAGGAGCTTCATCCGGGTTGCCCACATGGTCACACGGGCCCAAGGACTTGGACCATCCAACTGCTACTTTCCTAGGCATGCTAGCAGGGAGTGGGTTGGAAGTGGAGCAACCAGGTTTCAAACTGGTGCCCATATAGGATGCTGGTGTCACAGGCGGCAGCTTAACCTGTTATGCCACAGTGCTGGCCCCTGTTTTAACCATTTGCTTTCAGACATGATCCTCCCCTCTACTTTTGACCTGTGTGACTGAGTCACTTGTCAGCAGGAGGGTCTTCTCCCTTGCTGGGTTTATCTCTAAGGCTCTTCTGAGCAGCTCTTAACCGCCTTTTTGGAGGGACAGAGGCATATTTGCTTATTGAGAGAAACAATCACTCAGCAGTTCTGTAATTCTATTAGGAGTATAAGCATTTTCACACTGTAAGTTTTAAAAGTGAATTATGTTGGCCGGCGCCACAGCTCACTTGGCTAATCCTCCGCCTGTGGTGCCAGCACCCCAGGTTCTAGTCCCGGTTTGGGGCGCCTGATTCTGTCCTAGTTGCTCCTCTTCCAGTCCAGCTCTCTGCTATGGCGCGGGAAGGCAGTGGAGGATGGCCCAGGTGCTTAGGCCCTGCACCCGCATGGGAGAGCGGGGAGGAGACACCTGGCTCCTGGCTTCGGATCGGCACAATGCGCCGGCCATAGCAGCCATTTGGGGAGTGAACCAATGGAAAGAAGACCTCTCTGTCTCTCTCTCTCACTGTCTAACTCTGCCTTGTCAAAAAAAAAGTGAATTATGTTGTTTGGAGTGATGGTTAGTTCATTGCTCCATATTTACTCAGAATATTAATTTGAGTTGTTAGAATTATTTTTGTGAGGATTTAAGGTTTTTTTTTTTTTTTTTTTTTAAGATGTATTTATTTACTTGAGAGACAGAGTTACTGACAGACAGAGGGAAAGAGAGGGAGAGAGAGAAAGAGAGAGGTCTTCCATTCAGTGGTTCACTCCCCAAGTGGCTGCAATGGCCAGAGCTAAGGCGATCCGAAGCCAGGAGCCAGGAGCTTCTTCCAGGTCTCCCACATGGATGCAGGGGCCCAAGGACCTGGGCCATCTTCCACTGCTTTCCCAGGCCACAGCAGAGAGCTGGATCGGAAGTGGAGCAGCCAGGACTCGAACTGGCACCCATAAGGGATGCCTGCACTGCAGGCAGCAGCTTTACCTGCTACGACACAGCTCTGGCCCAGAGGATTTAATTTAGACAGAATAGACATGGTTTATAATTTAATTATGTTGCATTAGTTAAAAATCTAGGTTTACTGTGATTTTCATATAGGTAAATTAAGTGGCATTGTATTCAGATTAAGCCATTAGTTTATTTTAGAAATTGATTTTTCCATCCTACTTACCTAGTTGCTAAAATAATATACAAAAGCACTTATGAAATGTATTTAAGAATATTTAAGATTTAAAACAACCCTTTTCATATATTAAAATATCTTTAGCACAGACCTGGTAACTCCATCTAGAGTATACTTTTAATATTATTTAGAGAATTCTGGAAGGATCCTGTAGCTTAATGAATACATTGTCATTCCATTAGGGAGAAAGAGATTTTTGACAATATATTGAATTCTGCTTCTCAAAATACAAAATTATTTTCTAGAGAATATCACTTTGTAAATGTGAGTGGTGACATCTATTTTGTACTTTAAAGTTATATGTGTGTCCATGTGGTGAAAGTCGTTTGTTGTTTTGTATCATTGTGCTAATAGACTATCGTAAAAACTTTCCTTTGAGTGTTTAAGTAATGAAATAATGAATTAATATGAAAAAGCATCCAGTTGCTCTTTTAAAATATGTAGGCTTTTCCATAATGCAGTTGAATTTCTTGTGAGGAATATAAATGTAGAATATGTAGAAGCTTGTTATTAAATTGATTATTTTTTCTTTTTTATAACTTCATTATAATTGAAGTGATTGTAGAACAATGCAGGATTTGCAATTGGGAGATTCCTTGCAGTGTCACAGCTTTCTGTCCTTTGATTTTTCTCTTTCCTAAAATAATGACATCTGCTTAGCTAGCTGAGAGTATAACTAAGGAGCATGAGATTAACACAATGTGTCATTTTTCTGACTGCTATTAATAGTCATAAATATAATCTACCATAACTGGAATAATTTAGTAGTTTTCCAATGGCCTTTGTCACACAAATCTTCCGTGCCACCTGAAGTTGAATGTTGGGCAGAATTATCTGAAATACTGTTGAGTTCATTGATTCATCATTGATTGATAATAAAGGAGAGATTGCCTGTCTCCTGTTAGGTTGTTGTCTTGTCTTACCTAGTTCGTTTTCTGAAAGCCCACGTGAAAGTGAGGGTCAGCCATTTTGCTGGACATCAGTGACGATTCTGCAGTGCTAGACTTGGCTACAGATGATTGATTGGCTTCACTGGGTCTCACATTTCATGAGCCCTTTTGGCATTTTTAAAAATTAAGCCGACCCCCTTTGGCATCTGTGTAGTTGTAAAAGCAAAAGAGGTCAGTGTCAAAAACATTAAAATTGTATGGCCATTACAATTCCTATTTTCGTTTATGTTCTGAAGCTATTATTTTTGTAATATTCAATTGTGCGTGTAAATTAAAAGAGAGACAGTATAGCTGATGAGTCTTATTTAGATATCTGTGTGGAAAAATTGTTATTTCTGAAGATAAAAATATCCCAAATCAAGAAATTATTCCAAATCAAAAAAATATTTTAAGCTTCCATTGCCATTGTTACATATTTAGAAGTTAGCACATTTTTTAGTATATAGTTTGACTTTTAATATGTAAATTGAAACCAGGTACAGTGATTTTTTTTCTCTTATTTAATGTATTCAAATCAGATATTTCACAAAATGAATTTTCAGGTTAAAGGAAACTTATTTTTAATTGTTACTTGTAGTGAAAACTGTTACCCTGTACTGGAGACCTGTGTATGTGTGAGATGCTATTTAGGAGCCTGGTACACGTTCCCACATTTAATCTTTATCAAAACCTAATTGGCTAGGTATCTTTTTATTGTTGAAGATACCAAGGCTGTACAGGGCCTTTCTTTCTGTATCCAGAGACTTTGTTCTTTCTGCACTTTCAAAGGTTAATTTTTGGGCTAACATTTTCTAAATTGTAGCCTCCCAGCCTTATTTACAGTAGATTGCAGTGATATAATGCAGCCTTTAGTGCCAGAATGTGCAAAGTGAAGAGTGAGTGTCAGCGTTTTCCTCTTTAGTCTAGCTGTTCACCCTGACGGGGCGCGCAGTGTGGTTTGTCCCTGTGCTGAGCGGTGCTGCTCTGCCTGGCTGCTGATTCCTGTCATCTCCTCTCCTGTTCGATGTCCGTGTGACTTCCTGTAGCCTCACCTGCCTGCCATCCTTCTGGCAGAACTAAACTTGTTAGCATGTGAATTAAAACTGAGAGCCACTGGACTCTGCATAGTGACCTATATGCCCTCCCTACCAAGGAAAATCCATGAATTGTGTCAGCATTTTCTGCTCTTCATCCGTCTGCTCGTTGATTTCTCAGTTTACAACTTTATTTCCGAGGACTGAGTTTGAATAGCAGTCTAACCTCACTGAATACAGTATGTGTGTGAAAATTAGACCTACCTAATCTTACATGCTAATGTTTCCTTAATTTAATAAGGCTACTTAAAGAGTACAGATGTGAATTGATAAGATGAAAAGGAATGTGATATATAAAACTTTTGAATGAAAGTAATTCTGCTTGTCACTGTTGATAATTATTTTAAAGTTCTATCATTTAGATGACTTATTAGGCTACAGTGATACACCTGTTGGAATGTTTTTGGAAATTGTTTATAATTAATACTCAATCTTCTTTTTAGATTTATATAAGGTTACTTTTGGTTTGTAAAACAGCAAGTTAACCAGAAATAAATTACACATTAGCAGGTACAGATTTTCTATATTTCAAAATATTTTGTTTTTGCCTGATTTCTTAAATCACCAGAAATACCCTATCTCTTTTACCCCCTGAACACTATGGTGCTACTAACAACCTCAGGTGATCTCACATGAGGCAAAACAGGGAGCCTTCAGTAATTAGGAGTGTATGTAGTGTTGTGCTGCACGTGTTTTAAGTGCATGCCGAATGTTGTGAAGATAGGCCTTGACACCGTGGTCCTTTCATGCATTACTGCCAAATGCCAGTCAGTGTGTAAAAATTATGTTTGGCTGTAACAGGGAATATTCCTGTTAGGAGGAATCGCAGGTGGAATGTTGAGCCAGGTGGGTTTTGTTACGCAGTACGAAGCAGGTTTGGAAGGAGATGTTTTGTATATGGAAACTGTAAAGAACAGAGCCCATGAGTGAGGGCAGAAACTTCTTGTTGACCCCATGGCTGAAGGATTGCTGGGTGAATAGTACAGCCTGGGCGTATGGAATTTTACAGACCTTGAAACACTGTTGTTCTGCTACAGCAGACAATAGGGTATCAGTGATAATTGCTAATCCATTTAGTATTGTTGAGCCTTTGAGTCCTTTCCTATGTACTATCGAAAATTCTTACCCTCAAAATCATGGCATGTACACATGAAAAAGTTGAGGACCACTGATATTTGCTTTTTCTTTTTTGAATTAAGCATGTCATTATAAATTTTATATTGGAGACATTTCAGCTATATGAAATATTGTAAACACAGACTTGCATTCACATTACTAATGTCTTTATTTGGGAATTAAAAGTTCACTTCTGCATTACTATAGAATTTCAGGAAGAAAGCCAGAAAATTGATATATAACACTGCTGAAGTCTACCAATTACTTTTTAATTGGTATTATAGACCTCATTCTGAAACCAGAATGTTTTATTCTCCTAAGTGTGAATATGCTGTATGAAGTTTCTCTAATTGATTTGCTGTGCCCATTCCATTTGATGTATCATTTTTCACAATATTTCATAATTTGTGCTCACTTCTAATGAACAGAGTCGTTAGGACAGGCATATCTAAGTACAACTGACAGCTAACATTAGGTGCCAGATGCAGTTTATAAAGCTATGTAGAACTGTAGAGAACAGTTTAAATAAATTAGCACCTGTACATTAGTCTCACTTGCTGGTAATTTATAAGCGAATCAGTAGAGATGACATTTAGGTAAGTCATTGATCAAGTTAACAGCTGCAAACCCACTGCCCAGCTGGGATACCTAATTAATAGAGATTGCATTCCTGACCCAGTGCTTCTCCTGGGTTCAGTCTGCAGTTCTTTTATGCTTTGACTTAAGCTTAAGAATACAGTCAAGTATTTTGCCTTCACTTTAGGGAACTGTTGGATTACAAGTATTCTAGTTAGAAGCTAAAAATGTAAAAACTCATGTTTACTAATGAGAATTACTTTTCTCCATGATTTTTTTGAAATGGATCTTTAAAATTTGCATTCATTCTTTTCTTTCTTACTTGTCAGCACTTTCCTGTGTTGGATTGTGGTTAAGCCTGCAAGGCGTGCCGAAAAGAGTTCTCATCATTAGACGTATACTCCATTTTTTCTGTGGGAAGAAGCAGGAACTTTCTGTTTTTGTTTTTCCAAGGCCAACCAACCAATGAACCTAAACCATATATGTAACAACTTTTGTTCAATATAATACTAGTTTAAAGCATCTAAGAACTTTGTCAAGTTAAATTCAATACAAATTTTAGAACTTAATATGGAAAAAATTAAGCCAAGAGCTATGCTCTTTGTTTTCTATTTCTGTGACTCAAAGAGAGGAAAAAACCTGAAGAACCCCGTGGCACAGGGGTTTTTAAAAGTACAATTTTGATTGACATTCAGTTACAAGTCAGGGACAAAACCCATCAGAAGATCTGATTTTGCAGTCCTTTATCCTTTCTGGCTTGCTCATGATAAAACAAAAAACCATCCAGAAGGGTGGGATAGGTAACTTGTGAGCTCAGGAGGATGGAATGACCACTCCCTTGCTGTTGTCATGGTAAATTTGAAAGCTCTTAAGGAGTGGGCAGGCTTGTACTTCTGCCCTGGCTAAGGGACACCCTGACTGCCTATTAACCCATCTGATTCCTCACATTCCCCCCTCAAGAAGAATGGCCCTAACATCTGTTAGGGGACTGGGCCGTGATCACTCGGACTGCTTCATGCTGAAAACAGGAGTCGTTGGGAAAGGGAATCAAGACAGGGTTCCAGCAGGAGGTGGCTTCTCAAGGGAGATGGCAGTGCCAGCTTGCAGAAACTGCTTCCAGATTTTCATCAGAGTAAATTTAAAACTGAAAGAAAAAGTTATCAATAACCCTAAATCAGAGAGTAACGCAGGGATTTCGTATTCATTTCTGATATCTGGATGTGGATCTGGTCTCTTTAAACACAAATGCTAAGCCACACAAGCAAAACTATTTGGCTAGCAATATTATTTTGAAGTTTCTTGTGAAATTGAATCCCAGCTGATACATGGACATTTTGTGAAAGAGTTGAGTGTTTTAAGTTTTTCATATAGGTTGTTTACAAGTGAGAAAGCACTGGTTTCAGGTAATTAGGACATTTCTGTTATTTCTCTCTTGGTTGTAAACTTGGTCCAAGCAGACCAAACCCTGATTCAGATGTGAAAAGTCAGTTCCTTCTAATTGTAAGATACTTGAGGACTGGGGCCACCACTGCTGCATTGCAGGTAAAGCTGCTGCCAGCGATGCCAGCTTCCAGTATGGGTGCCAGTTTGTGTCTCAGCTGCACCACTTCCAATCTGACTCCCTGCTGTTGGCCTGGGAAAAGCAGCAGATGATGGCCCAAGTGACCTGGGCCCCTGACATTCACATGGAATGTCCAGATGAAGCTCCTGGCTTTTGCCTGGCTCATCCCTGGCTGTTATGGCCATCTGGGGAGTGAACCAGCAGATGCAAGATCGATCTCTCAAAAAAAAAAAAAAAAAAAAAAAAAAAAAAAAAGATCGATCTCTCTCTCTCCATCTCTCTATCTCCAACTCTGCCTTTCAAATAAATAAATAAATCATTTTTTAATTAAAAAAAAATACTTGAGGACCTGGTCTACTTGCTGGTGGTACTTTTTTTTTTATGCCTAGCAAGTGCCACACACAGCACATACATTGGGAAACCAAAGGACATTAAGAATGAACAAATAAGTTAACATTCAGAGTTATTTCCCTCATCACCTTCCTCCAGTGATTTTCTGCTTGACTTAATTTTGCCTATCATAATATTTAAAATTCTATTATCTATCATGCTAATATAGATATTTCTGAACAGCATGTAAGGAAAAACACCAGAAAAAGATAAAAGTATTCTAAGCTATTTATTTATTTATTTATTTATTCATTCATTCATTCATTCGTTTTGAACTAAAAAATAGTACAGTGTATGCCAATCAGCTGATTTATCCTATTCTGCCTTTGAGTTAGGGCTATGTAACCCTGGGTAAAAAGGTGAAATCTTAGTATCAGGGCTAGTGCTATGGGAAAGCAGTCTGAGAGGGCAACTGGTTACAATAGTATAGAGCTGTATGGTTGCCACTAGTGAGGTGTGATCATTTTTATTAAAATTAATGAATATAAAATAAAATGAAAATTTACTTCCTCAGTCACACTAGCCACATATCCAATACACAGTAGCTACATGGGCTACTATAGAATATTTCCATCATCGAAGTTCTCTTGGACAGTGTTGGCTAAAAGACTGCTCCTTAATTTCTTCTCCAATAAGAATTCTGATTTTTTTCCTTGTTATTTAAAAGAAAGATAATACTTAGAAGTACTTTTAAAATACTGCCATTTTTAAAATATTTTCCATTGAAATAATCCAAAATGCCTGAAGAGTTGATTTTTAACACAGTTCAAAATACTAAAGTATAAATAGACATTTTTGAATAGTTGCTTTTATCTGGGTAGAATGATAAGATTTGTTAAAATAGTTGCAAATTATGAAAGAACAAAAAATTCATGACTTGTGTGTGCCTATATGACTATATCCATATACATGCACAGGTGTATTTTATATGTATTACATTTATGCTGGGACATTCTAGCAATAACAATAAAGATTAAACTGTATTTTATAAATTTTAAAATATGGGAAATATTATGCTTTACATAAATGAAATGTTTTTTATAGTTAACATTTATCAAATGCCTGTTTTACAAACTGTCCTTTCAAAAATATTTAACCTTCACAATAACCTGATGAAGTTGATGTTCTTACAAATCAGAATCACTGGGAATGGTAGGATCTGAAAAATACTATTTATGCTCATAATAAAACACAGTGAAGAGCATATGTTGTTAAAATTTTATCCTAGTCTCATATTTACTACTTCCTTTCTTCTGATTTCTATAATGTAATGTAAAGATTTTCCTACTTTACAGAATTTTATAGCACAAAATTCTTTTCCCAAAACATATATCTAAAGGGTCTTTTAAAAAAAAAAAAATTTTTTTTTTTTTTATTTGGGAGGTAGAGTTACAGACAGTGAGGGGAAGAAACAGAAAGATCTTCCTTCCATTGGTTCACTCCCCAAATGGCCACAACGGCCAGAGCTGTGCCGATATGAAGCCAGGAGTTTCTTCCCGGTCTCCCACACGGGTGCAGGGGCCCACGCGCTTGGGCCATGTTCTGCTTTCCCAGGCCACAGTAGAGAGCTGGATTGGAAGAGGAGCAGCCGGGACTGGAACTGTTGCCCACATGGGATGCCAGCGCCACAGGCAGAGGATTAACCTACTGTGCCACGGCACCGGCCCACTAAAGGGTCTTCAATAACATACTAACACTGAAAATTCTCTTATTCTTGTAAATATTTGCTATTCATTTCAAAAGGGAATTCACCTACTTGCATTTTACCAACTGTGTGTTAACTAGGAGTTTAAGCAGACACAGAAAGAAACAGGTTATTTTTTCATTAAAGCCAGGTAGTCCCTTGTTAGCTTCAGAACTTTTACCAAAACACCTGTATAGATTGCCCATAGAAGATAAATAGAAGTAGTAGGTTAGGTTGTGTCAGTACTATCCAGTGCATACTAAACAGAGGACAGACAGAATTCTGGGAGTGTGTCTTTTCTGGTTTGTATGCTTTATTACTTGGTTTTAAAGCAGTTTTTTTTTTTTTTTTAACTTTCCCTTTTTTGATCCTCTTTTGCCATCCTTTTTTTTTAACTTTCCCTTTTTTGATCTTTTTTGCCATCCTTTGTTTCATTCTTTTTTACTGAATTTGCAAGGTTGCTTTTTATCTGACTTGATGTCTTGTTCTACAGAGCTTTTCCACAGTATTTGGTATAAGACCTAATACTGTAATACCTAATATAGTGAAGGATTGTAAATTAATATGTATATTTTTAACTTACTTTTAAGCAAGATCTTTTAAAAAGGCAAATTCACATTACTTGATCTTTCAGTTGAATTTCAGTCATCTCTTTCTGTTGTCTGGTTTCCTTTTTTGTTGTTGTTGGTTTTTGTTTTTTTTTAAAGACTGATTTGTGTGAAAGGCAGAGTTATAGAGAAAGGGGTAGAGAGAGATCTTCTATACACTGATCTACTTCCCAAATGGCTGCAATGACCAGAGCTGGGCCCATCCAAACCCAGGAGCTTCCTCTGAATCTCCCACATGGGTGCAGGGGCCCAAGCACTTGGACCATCTTCTACTGCTCTCCCAGGTGCATTAGCAGGAATCTGGATCAGAAATGGAGTGGCTAGGACTCAGACTGTCACACATATGGTGTGCCTGTTCTCAGGTGGCAGGTCTACCTGCCTGCCACAGCGCTGGCCCCTAGTTTCCATGTTTTTAAGGAAGAGATTGCCTGTGAGTCCTAGACATCTTTCAATTGGTGGTTTGTTTTCAGCTCCCACCATTAACTCCTTGTAACTTTTTTAAATCTTCGTTTTCATGAGAAATCCAACTGGAGGATGTAATTCTTCAATTTGATTTCCCTCTGGAATTCTATTTAGTGGTCACCCAAGTTAACAATAATTTTTGTATTTGAAAATGATCCCAGTGACAGCTTGGAACTTGTTTGAGAATCACTCGAGTATTTCTCTTGTTATTATGGTGAGTTTACTCTAAGTTGAAGAGTTGTGCTTATGATATTCCATTTATTTATTTATTTAAAAGGCAAAATTTCAGAGAGGTAGAGGCAGAGAATTACAGAGAACTAGAGGCATCCACTGGTTCATCTGCAAGTGTCACAATGGCTTTAGCTGGGCCAGTCCAAAGCCAGGTGCCAGGAGCTTCCTCCAGGTCCCTTACGCAGGTGTAGGGACCCAAGCACTTGGGCCATCTTCTATTACTTTCCCAGGCCATAGCAGAGAGCTTGGATTGCCAAGACTCAAACTGGCACTCAGATGGGATGCCCACACTGCAGCCAGCGGCTTTACTCGCTGTGTCACAGTGCCAGCCCCAATGCCCGTGATATCTAACCCAGACCTTGCGTTCAGTAGCCCCTGTGCTGAGATGCCAGCAGCCTTGAGGCTGCCAAGTGGGACTATGAGAAGAAAGCCTCGAGTCTAGCCGGCCCTAAGTATTGTAGGCTGGTGATAACCTTGCTGAACAGGTTAGGTTTAAGATCTTATTTATTATTATTAAAATTTTAACATTTTTCCCACTTTTTCATTTTGATGCTCTGCACATTTCCAGAAAGTTTGAATATTCAGTGAATACACACACACACACACTTCACAGATTTTCCAGTTGTTAACATTTACCCACATTTTTTGTCTCTCTATATAAAATAATTTTTTGACTTTTCTATTGAAGATGACAAATATTGGAATGGGTACTATTGCTCAGTGGATTAAACCTCAGGTTGCAGTGTCTGCATACCATATGGATGCTGTTTCATGTTCTGGCTACTCCACTTCTGATCCAGCTCCCGGCTAATGTGTCTGGGAAGACAGCAGAGGATGGCCCAAGTGTTTGGGGCCTGGTATCCATGTGCAATACCTGGATGAAGCTCCTGGCTCCTGGCTTTGTCATGCCTTGCCCTGGCTATTGTGGCCATTTTGGGAGTGAACCAGTAGATGGAAGATATATTCTCTCTCTCTCTTTGTTTCTCTCTTTCTCTCTCTCTTTCTTTCTTTCTCTGGAACTCTGCCTTTCAAATAAATTAATTTAAAAAAACAAAAGCTTAGGGAAAATTCGTATTATAAAAAAAAAAGAAAATTGCAGATATCATATACTTCACCCCTAAATTTAACAACCTTCATACTGTTATCTCCCACAATGCTATATCACGCCTAATATAGTAATAATAATTCTGCAATATCATTTATTATATAGTCTGTATTTAAATTTCCTCAGCTTTCCTGTAATATATCCTTATTGATAGTTGTTTTTGTAGAATCCAGGCAGCTTGTCTGATTTTCTGACTGCTGCCCAATAATAAGATGTAGAATGTATAAAGCACACCGCTTGGGTGTTGTCATGTACTTCTCATTGCATCACCAAAGGAGGAACATAGTTTGTCTTACTGCTACTGATGATGATATGACTGATCCCTTGATAAAGCTGGTAACCACTAAACCTTTCTGTTGTAAAACCAGCATTTTCTCTTCTTCATTAATGAATTATCTGTAGGGTAGTATTTTGAGTCTGTGTGAATTCTCTATTCCCAGGTAATCTTTCAGTCAGTGACTTTCCCCCACCCCTGGCATTTCATAAATACAGCTTTACTAACATAGTGATTCTTCCAACCCTACCCTACTCCCACCCTTCTTCCTCCTCTCACCCTTCTTCCTCCTCCCTCTCCTATTCCCTTCTTATTTCTTAATAAGATCTGTTTTCAATTAACTTTATACACATATGATTAACTCTATACCAAGTAAAGAGTCCCAACAAGTAGTGTGAGAAAAAAATTATTCCTCAACAGTCAAGACGAGGGCTGTTCAAGTCATCATACCTCAAAGTGTCAATTACACTTCTATAGATTGCCTTTTAGGTGCTCTATTAGTTTCTACAGATCAGGGAGAACATATGGTATTTGTCCTTTTGGGACTGGCTTATTTCACTAAGTATAATGTTTTCCAGTTGCATCCATTTTGTTGCAGATGAAACAATTAAAAATGTTTTTTAATCACTGTGTAGTATTCCATGGTGCATATATCCCATAACTTCTTTTTTTTTTTAAAGATTTTGTTTATTTATTTTAGAGGTAGAGTTACAGACCGTGCGAGGGAGAGACAGAGAGAAAGGTCTTCCATCCGTTGGTTCACTCCTCAGCTGTCCACAACGGCCAGAGCAGCGCCGATCCAAAGCCAGGAGCCAGGTCCTTCCTCCCGGTCTCCCATGTTGGTGCAGGGGCCCAAGGAGTTGGGCCATCTTTCATTTTCCTTGGGTAAATTCCCAGGAGTGGGATAGCTGGGTCTTATGGTAGGTCTATATTCAGATTTCTGAGGTATTTCCATACTGTGCTCCACAGTGGCTGTACCAGCTTACATTCCCAGCAACAGTGGATCAGGGTACCTTTTGCCCCACATCCTTGCCAGCATTTGTTGTTTGTTGATTTCTGTATGAGAGCCATTCTAACTGGGGTGAGGTGAAACCTCATTGTGGTTTGGATTTGCGTTACCCTGATGGCTAATGATCCTGAATAGTGTTCCATGTGTCTGTTGGCCATTTGGATTTTCTTTTTTGAAAAATGTCTGTTGCAGTCCTTTGCCCATTTCTTAATTGTTGTTTGTTTTGTTGTTGTGGAGGTTCTTGATCTCTCTATATTCTGGTTATTAATCCTTTATAAGTTGCATAGTTTGCAAATCAACTTCTCCCAGTCTGTCATTTGCCTCTTCACTTTCCTGAGTGTTTCTTTTGCAGTGCAGAGGCTTCTCAATTTGATGTGATCCCATTTGTCAATTTTGGTTTTGATTTCCTGTGCCTCTGGGGTCTTTCCCAAGAATTTGCCCATGCCAGTGTCTTACAGAGTTTCCCCAATGTTCTCTAATAATTTGATGGTATTGGGTCATAGATTTAGGTCTTTGATCGATCTTGAATGGATTTTTGTGTAACCTAGAGGTCTTCGTACTTCAGCATGCGGGGATCCAGTTCCCAGCCCCATCTGTTAAAGAGACTGTCCTAGCTCCAGGGATTGACTGCAGCTCCTTTGTCAAAGAAAAGCTGGTTGTAGATGCGTGGGTTGATTTCTGGAGTTTCTATTCTCTTAACACTGTTTTTGCTGTATACCGTAAGTTTTGATGTGTTGTATTGTCATCTTCACTTGTTTCCAGAAATTTTTTGATTTCTCTTTTAATTTCATCTATGACCCACTGGTCTTTTAGGAGCATGTTGTTCAGTGTCCTTGTGTTTGTATATGTTCTAGAGATTCTTGAGTTGTTAATTTCCAGCTTCATTCCATTGTGGTCAGAGAAGATGCATGGTATGATTTCTGTTTTTTTTTAATTTGCTGAGACTTGCTTTCTGGCCTACCATGTGGTCTGTCCTAGAGAAAACTCCATGCACTGGTGAGAAGAATGTGTGTTCTGCAACTGTAGGATGGAAAGTTCTGTAGATATCCATTAGGTCTATTTGGTCTATAGTGTCAATTAACTCTGTTGTTAATCAGTGAATAGGACTTTCCCTTCTACAATAAATAAATATATTTACTTATTTGCTTTATGCAAAAAATTATACCAATATTATAGCTGATAATAAGCCAACCAAGTAAAATTGGAGATTTCTTTTTTTTTAAAGATTTATTTTATTTATTTGAAAGAGTTACAGAGAGAGGTAGAGACAGAGAGAGGTCTTCCACCCGCTGGTTCAGTCCCCAGATGGCAGCAACGGCTGGAGCTGCGCTGATCCAAAGCCAGGAGCTTCCTCCCGGTCTCCCACGTGGGTGCAGGCGCCCAAGGACTTGAGCCATCTTCCATTGCTTTCCCAGGCCATAGCAGAGAGCTGAATCAGAAGAGGAGCAGCCAGGACCAGAACTGGTGCCCATATGGGATGCCGGCACTTCAGGCCAGGGCTTTAACCCACTGCACCATAGTGCCAGCTCCGGAGATTTCTTTTTGATTATTTTGTATTCGTAAAAATTAGATTTGTTGGGGCTGGCCTTGTGGCATAATGGTTAAGCTATTGCCTGCAATGCAGGCATCACATATGGGTACAAGTTTGAGTCCCTGATGCTCCACTTCCAATTCAGCTCCCTGCTAATGTGCCTGGGAAAGCAGCAGAAGATAGCCCAAATTCTTGGGCCACTGTACCCATGTTGGAGACCCAGATGAAGCTCTTGGCTCCTGACATCAGCTTGCCCTAGACCCAGATATTGCGACCATTTGGGGAGTGAACCAGCAGATAGATTTCTCCCTGTATCTCCCTCTTTCTGTAACTCTGCCTTTCAAATAAATAAATCTTTAAATTAAAAAAATTAAATTTGTTTCCATTTACATATTTAGTTTCTTTTGCAGATTTTATTCTTTAATATGTAAAACATTGCGTGTTTCACAGTTTGAGTTTTTACAAAGATATACCCAGAGGAATCTTGCCCTCATCCCTGTGCCTCTCCTCCAGGTGCATCTAGCCTGTAAAAGATAGTGACATTTATGAATGTTGACTCTGTCCTTATTTTATGTTTGCAAAAAGAATCTATCTGAGCCAGCCAGTAGGTGCAATTGTTAAGATACCAATGGGTGGGTGGTGGTGGGGTGTCAGCATTGTGCAAGGGGTTTTAAAATCTTTTTTTAAAAAGTTTGCTTTTATTTATTTGAAAGGCAGAGTTATAGAGAAAGGTTTTCCATCCACTGGTTCACTCCTCAAATGGCTGCAGTGGCCAGGGCTGGGCCAGGCTGAAGCCAGGAATCAGGAACTTGTTCCCGGTCTCCCACTTGAGTACAGGGACCCAAGAACTTGGATCATCCTCTGCTGGTTTCCCAGGCACATTAGTAGGGAACTGGATTGGAAGTAGAACTGCCAGGATGTGAACCAGTGCCCATATGGGATGCTGGCGCTGCAGGTGGCTGCCTAGCCCACTACACCACAGCACTGGTACCATAATAAATACCATAAATAAATCCCACATGTCATATGGAATGCTTGTTTCTTGTCCCAGCTCCTGTTCCAATTCCATCTTCCTGCTAATGTGTACCCTGAGACAGTAGGGGATGGCTCCTAAGGTTGTTGCAGTTGACCCATCCATCAGCACTGTGTCAGTGTTTCTTTACAGCCCACCCACAACATGTCATCACACTTTTGATCTCTGCTACTCCTGTTAGATGGAAAGTTATCTCAGTAGTTTTAATTGTACTCTTATTGTTATGAGTACATTTGAGCCTTGTTTTTTAGTGCAGTTTAGTAAATCTCCTTTGTTTTTTAATTGTTTCTGCATTTTGAGCCGTAGTTAACCAGTATTATAATATGTAGATTATAAAGGAATTCACCCATATATTTTGCCAGTGCTTGTTTGGTTTTGTTTTACATGTTCAGCTCTGAATCATAGTTTATTCTGCTATGTGGTATGAGGTTTGGATCTGGTTTTATCCTTTCCCAAATGGCAATCAGTTGTCTCAGAATCATTTCAGAAGTCTACCTGGGGTTAAGATGCTTGCATCCCATATCAGAGTGCATGGATCTGATACCCAGTTCACCTCTGACTCCAGCTTCCTGCTATTGCAGACCCTGGGAGGCAGCAGGGAGGTAGCTCGAGTAGTTCAGTTCCTGCCACCCACACGGGAGACCTGGATTGAGTTCCTGGCTCCTGGCTCCTGGCTCAGGTCCTACCCCTGTAGGCATGGGGAGAATGAACCAACAGATGAGAGCATGCACTCACTCTTGGTATCTATCTGTATCTCTTTGTCCCTCCACCTCTCAAATAGATTTTTTTGTAATCTATCTTTTCTCCTGCAAGGAAGGAAAAAAGAAAAGTAGCTTTCTTTTTCTTTTTCTTAAAAAATGTTTTACTAAATTAGCATGTTGATATTGGATCAGTTTTTCAGTGTCAGTTGAAAGAGTATATTAAAACCTCAGGGGTAGGGGTCAGTGTTGTGGCAGTATGTTAAGCCACAGTTTGTGACATCAGCATCCAAAATTGGAGCGCTGGTTTGAGTCCTGGCTGCTCCACTTCCCATCTAGCTCCCTGCTAAAGCAGTGGGAGATTGCCTAAGTGCTTGGGCCCCACACCCCTAGCCCACCCTACCCCTGCATTGTGGACTTTGGGGGAGTGAACCAGCAGATGGAATACTTCTGTCACTCTGCCTTTCAAATAGATAACATTTTAAAGAACCTGACCTCAGGGATGGGATGTCATCCTAGAGCCTGCTTGTCTCAGGTATTTGCACACCAACTGGGAGTTGGAATGATGGCACTTGAACACATTACCACGAGGTGGGCCAGGAGCACCTCTAGTTTTCCATTAAAAAATGTGGTATCACATTGAAGGAGTGACATGTTTGAAGCTGACACCTGAAAACTGTCAATAACCAGTTTGATAATTACATTTGTTTTTCCTTTGGGGGGAGCATATGTATAGTAATTTTATTATCCCACTTGAAAAATTATGACATGAGATAATGTATATGAAACTCTAGTTCAATATGTGACACAGTAAGCATTCAGTAACTATTAGTTATAATATCAATTTGTTTTTGTAACAGTTGTTAATTAACCTTTGTGTGTATTTTCAGAGAGCTATTGCTTACCTTTTGCCAAGTGGTTTGTTTGAGAAACGAGCCAGGCCAATAATGAAGGTAGTTATCTTAATTACTATTTTTAAAATTTTCACTCAGCTTTATTTGTTACACTAATTATCTAATACACTTTTAATGTGTTTTACAGCATCCTGAACAGATTTTTCCAAAACAAAGAGGTAAGTTTGTTTGCTCAGGAATAAAATAGCTGTTTTCTTTACCGCAGTGTGAGGTTTCATATCAGCAGTTGCTCACATTCTAAAGAGTTGCCTTCATGAAATACATAAAAAGTGTTTTGCAGCTAAGAATAAGTGATCCAGGGTGGGTGGGCATGTGGCACAGCAGGTAGAACCATTGCTTGGGACACCCGCATCACATTTCAGAGTGCCTGCTGGGCTTCCAGTCCAGCTCCCCACGAATGTGCTGGGGAGGCTGCAGGTGATGACTTAAGTACTTGGGCCCCTACCACTCATACCTGATTTTGAATCTTGTTATCAACATTTTGGATAACTTTATAAATGTGTTCCATCTTTCCTGTTTCCTCACTTCTTCGACATGACTAATTATAAAATATGGCATTGGGTTGATGATAGCTTTTGGGGAGATAATAAATGAAGCCTGTATGAAAGCTGCCGCAATGGTACTTCTCCAGAGGTAACAAAATGTCTTTTGCTGCCTCCCTCCCAATTTTGTTAATATCAATGAATTTTAGATTGGATAAATTGTAGCACTTGTAATATACTACCACTTCCCTTATTAAAAGGTAGAAGCTTCTGGATTAACAAAAACTCTCTTCTGTTTAAAGCAAGTCTTACCAAAAAAAAAGACTGAGAAATGGGGCAGGCGTTTAGCCTAGCAGTTAAGATGCCTGTATCCCATATCAGGATGTCTGGGTTTGATACACAGCTCTGGTTCCTGATTCCACTAAGGCTAAACTCACCTCTGTTTATCACGATTGTTTTTGTTTTAACCCATCTGATTTGAAGGGGGAAAAAATGGCTAATAAAAACAAGCTGTGAGTAACAAAAAGAAATTAGGAAAAATCTATTATTATTCATAGATGTTACGATTGCTTATTTAGAAAATGGAAAACATAAACTAAAACCTATGTTAGGATATTTCAGTAAAATATCATTATTTGGATATCTGAATTCAAAACATTCACTGTAAATTGTGCTGAATTTTTGTATTGACAACCTTTTATAAAACCAAGTCACAGTATAGATCAAGAGGAAATGCTCATCATGGGGAGATGATATGATCATTCAACCAATTTCGGCATTGTGGTGGCTAAATCCATGCAGTGCAGCGTAGTGACGATTGGGTGAACACGGAGGGCTTAATGGTAACAAATGAATTGCACACTATCCCTGAGCTTATGTGCTTTTGTGGACAAGAACTATTTTAAAAACTGACTTCTACCTGCAGAAAATGTATACTTACATATGGTACAGACATGTACATAAGAATATACATGTGTATGTACCTCTTTTTTTCTTAATACCTTTAATGGAATGTTAAAAGTAGGTTGTATCCAAATGATCACAGAGTTGGGTCAAGGCTTTAAAAATCATTGTGTCAGTGTTTTTAAAATAACAAATAAGTATGCCCTAAGCAAGGGAAAAAGAAGGGAAATTATCTGTTTTGAAATTTAAAACTCTTTGACAAAAAGAAACACACTAGAAAATTAAACATGCATGACAGAGGCCTGATATTTAAAATAATTTACTCTTACAAATTAAATTTTAAAAAGCTTAATAGAAAAATAGGCAAAAGAAAAGAAGCAGTTCATAAGTGAAGAAAATAAAAGTAGCCAAAGAACATCTGAGACTACATCAATGATCAGAAATAATATCTTGTAAAACAGTAACAAGAGACTGTTGTCACCACCATTATGAAAATTATAAATATTATCTTTCAGTAAAACATTGGAAGCCGTCTAAATGTTCATCATAGGGTGGCTAAATGAACTGTCAGAACCGTACCGTGGAATGATGCACAAGTAGTAAAAAGTGAACCAGATCTAGCTGTATTGGCACAGATGAGACATTGTTGGGTAGGAAAAGCCAATAAAAATGGTTTAGTATGCGGTGTAAATACAGTTTAATACTGTTTAAAAAAAAGCAGCCAATACGCTGTCTCATGAAGGTACACATACATAAATGCACAGAAAGAATCCAGAACAATAAACCCTCACCTTGCCTCTCACAAAGGAATTTTAACATTTAATCTTTCTTAAGAGTGTGTTATTTGTGTTAAGTAATCTATTTTGAAATCTCTTACCTATTTTAAATAACGGAATGGTGGGCCGTATAAAAAGGAGCAAAATTGTAATGCATATAAAATAATACATATGAGATTTATATAGAAAATTATAAAACTGAAAAATCATACATTCACACATGTCTGTGGTGTGACCACCTCAAATATCTTTTCCAGCCTAACAGTAATTAAGAGAATTGTCTGCAGCCATGTTGGTCCTGCCTTTCACTTCTGACCTGCCACTTGAACAATAAAATGAAAGTCAGTTGCACAGTGAAGCTACAGAGTTGAAAAATATGTAGAATTTCATGGAGTTTATAACAGTGATGTTGGGAAAGTGTTTAAATCGCCCATGAAAAATCTGGTTTTACATTCAAGCAAAACACCTCATGAAGACATTTTTTCACCATTTATTGTGGACCTTTGCTCTTCAGTGTTAGCGTATCCTCTTAAAGTAGGCTGTGTCAGATGGTAGCTGTCCTCAGAAAAGAAAGGCATCCTTCCTGCGGTACAGTTAGGCTCTCCGAGGAAAGGGTGGCTGATTCCGAGAACTGTAGCACAAAGATAATGGTTCTCTTTCTGGACAAAGTGACGCTTGAATTTCTGCATCACACACATAAATTCCAGATGGATTAAATATCTAAACATGAAATACACAAAAATCCCAGAAGAAAACTTAGGAAAATAGCCGAAAGCCTTAAAGTGTACTTTCTTAGTGCGGTAGAAGATTGGTTCATAGGGGTGAGGAGGCCCTGCTGTGGACCACAGTTTGTGGCTCTCTCAAGGACCACTGTCTATATGTGCAGATAAGCAGCGTATCTGTGGTGTTAAAATGTCCTGGGGAGGGGGACAGGCAGTTGGAGGAGAATATCTAAAAGGCTCCTTAGTGGGATCAAGGATGAAAAGACGGGTAATAAACACAGCCGTGGAGGAAAAGTGACAGGTTTAACCGCGTACATACTTTAATTTTGATTAGGCAAGATACCATAACAGAAGTCAAAAGCAGCCTGAGAAAAACGACTTACAACTTATGTAATAGACCGAAGCGATAACCTTTAATATACAGGAATTTTTAGGAATCAGAGAACTCAGCAGAAATATGGGTAAAGGATGTAGCCATAGTATTTAGCTTATTTACTATAGTAAAATAGTAAAGTCCATTTATAAGTCTGTCTGGTGATTAGTAGACTTAAATAGCCCTCTTTGTTTCAAAAGGAGTTATATGTAACACCTTTTTGAAGCCCTGGTGTGGTGGAAGTTTTAAACTTCCAGAAGATTCCATGGGGTTGAAACATGATAGGGTGTAGAAACAGGCATTCTTTAGTTTTTTCTTTGTTCTGTTATGCCTGTTTCAAATTCTCTGGATGTACCCATTATTGACTTCTGTCAGTCTTCCTTTTGAAGTGTATGGGAATGCACTGTACTTACAGCCAAACCCAATGTTTTTATTTTTTATTTAAAGCAAATTACAAAAAGTTTTATAGAAATGTTTAGGAATATTCTACTAAATATAAACAGTATTTCCCTTAAAAGTACAAAATATTAAGTATCAAACAAAATAGTAGAATTCTAAATACCAGTTTTTAGTGTTTTAAAAGTTAATCCAAGTTGTTAAGCATATCTCATAACTGCAATTGAATCTATCTCTGTGCATATTTTTATTTGTTTTCATCTGGCTTCTTATTAGCAATTCAGTGGGGAGAAGATGGCCGTCCATTTCATTTTCTCTTCTATACTGGCAAGCAATCATATTACGCACTAATGCATGTAAGTATATCAGATTTCTCATCAAGAATATGAACTGTAAGCTACAAGCCTGTGCTGGAGACTTTTCTCAGCTTCTGAATTTACCTTGTATTTTATTAATGCTTACCTTCCAGAGGTAAGACTGTGCTGATGAAAGGCTTTGAGTTTTATTATTTCGTTTTGGCTAAAGGTAAACTTTATAGAATTTATATCAGAATGGTTTGTCCTTTCAATGCTTTTACTTTCAAATTGAAATCATGTTAGGAGATAGATGTTCAGCTCAGTAACAGTGTGTGTGTTCTTCCAAGGTAAGGAAAGGGTATAACGCTAGAGGCATGTACCTTGGGAGAGAATCAAATAGTTGTCTGTACTTTGTTTTTGCTATATACAATTTTTGCCTTTCAGAGTTTAGTGCAGTTTATGAGTTTAGAAGTTAGGCTCAGAAAACAAGCTCAGAAAATATTTTATTACACTTTGACTTCCAGCTGCCTTTGAGGGTACTATGAACAGGTTTTGTTTTGTTTCCGGAGCTGTGAGCGTTTGATAGTGTGCAAATTTGGAAGTTACCCAGAATTGCTATGAAAAAAGTGGCCGTTCAGCAGTACTGATTTTTAAATGGCAGGACCCATTTTATTTTTAGAACATGATGCCAAACTTTGTGTTTTTTCATTATATGTTTTTCTTAAGTTATAGAAATTGTTGTTGGGCTTCCCCAGTCCCCAGTCAGATGTCCATGGTTTGAATCAGTGCACACATTTTCTCTGCTTTTTAAAGGTATCTGGTGTGTGTGTGTGCTCCACAAACCCAAAGGACAAAATCCCCACTTGTCAGGTACATTTATTTCTAGGGGAAAAAAAAGAAAACCTTCTTTTCCCTCTTTGTTGACCTTGGGCAAATGAGCTCCTTGCCCTGCCAGAAATGAAGTGAATGATAAATGCAGAGTGTGTCTTTGCTGAGTAATGGAGCTGCGGCTCAGGCTTCCACGAGGTTCTCTCCCGCACAGCCCGAGGCTGCCGGGAGGACCCCCGCTGTTCATTTAAATAGGTATGTCAAATCTGCCTCCAGACGCCGCTGGTTTGATCTGTGGTAATATTTGTGAAGGTTCCATATGGACTTGAGCCCCCTGCAGTGCTAAGAAATAATGTACAACGCTTCATGGTGCAGACGCAAATTTTCTCTGAAAAGGGATGCAATGCTGCGTTTTAGCTGTCGGAGGGGATGATGGAGCTGACGCGCTAGGCCTGTCAACTTGTTACACGGATGGGTTGCACGCAGCGAAGCTGTAGAAAATCTGTGCCTTTTAACTTTTCTACTTAATCACGGTTGTAGCATTGCCTTTAGACTGTATGCTACATTAATTCTCTTCCTGCCTTCTGCCTTTCATCCCAAGTTTCACGGAAAAAAGTAAAGCATGCAGGTCTTGGAGAGGAGCCTTATCAAGCAGCTGTCATCTGACAAGCCATTTGCATTTGTTTTGGCTGAAAGTGAGCAACCCAAGGGCAAGATGTTTTGTTGCATTCCATCATAATGAAGAAATTACACATTGTGTAAGAGGCCTAACTTTATTTTTAGTTTGTTTAAGTGTTGTAAAAAGGTATTGCTCAAGAAACTGATGGCTTCTCAGCAGAGACAGCTTTACCATACTCTTGACTAAAATCTCAAACTGTGTCTGATTAAGAAACCTGCTTTTTGAGGAATACAGGTTTCATTACATACAGCAGAGTTCCTTGGGCTTTTATGTCTCAGTTCATCTCAGTAATTCCTAAATATTGTACTGGTGCATCAGCGTTGTGTATGGCACATGTCATTAATTACCTCTGCCGCCACCGCACCGGCCTTGTTTCATTACAGTGCAGATCCCCGTCATCGGAGATACTGTGGTTTTGCGGTGGTGCCTAAATATTCCCAGCGCAGCTTGC
The DNA here is from genome assembly GCF_033115175.1 of Lepus europaeus. Classification (NCBI taxonomy): domain Eukaryota; kingdom Metazoa; phylum Chordata; class Mammalia; order Lagomorpha; family Leporidae; genus Lepus; species Lepus europaeus. Next base: position 93,942,313 of record NC_084839.1, read on the forward strand.
AGAAGCGCTTTTGTAGTGAAGTGAGTTACCGCCTGCAAAGTCCAACTGCAGAACTTGAACCGGCTGGTGCACTTGCTGTCGCCTTTGTTCTGAGTGCTCTTAGCCAGGGGGCAGCCAGGGTAGGGGGTGCTGAGGGCGGCAGGTAGGGTTCCTTCTCTGAGTGTCATTGTACCATCTTCACCACAGCTCGGGAAGAGGCCCCAGAAGACTGGCAGGCTTTGAAGAGCTGAGAATGAGTCTGTTTGCTACCATTTGTCTCTGTTGATGTAATTGTCTTCCTCTGTATTGGTAAACGACTCAAAGGCAAACACTGACCGGCAGTAATTGTGGAAGGCATGGAGGTCATTGGTCAGGCCGGAGCCTGTGTGCCGTTGTCCGAGGAGACCTTTCTGATACCAGTTCATCTGCCTGTATGGTGCTAAGGAGGCTGTTTGTCTCTTAAGCCTATCTATTACTTTATAGTCACTGACCATATATTACATAAGTAATATATAGTCACTATATGTTACTTTATAGTCACCAAGAATAGTCCTGATAAAGCTAACAGTTAAGGACAATATGTAAAGCTTTAGCGAATACTGTTTCCAGTTGGCCTATATTTAGTGCACCCAAGTTTTGTGGTAAAGTGGGGAGGTTTTTGGAGGAACGATGACGGTAACAAAAAACATACAATTTGTTTTTCCTGCCCAGAAATGAAGCATGGTAGGAATATATAAAGTGAAGAGAAATGTGCTGACCTAGGGAGTTTCTCACACTTTGTTCATGTGTCATACTCTAAAGATTCATTTGCAGGTCACTTGGGACTCCTGTTTTCTATGGATATGATAGTCCACGTGTCTTCAGGTTTCTGGGAAAGTTGTTAAAAATCCATTTGAGGCCGGCGCCACGGCTCACTAGGTTAATCCTCCGCCTTGCGGCGCCGGCACACCGGGTTCTAGTCCCAGTCGGGGCACCGATCCTGTCCCGGTTGCCCCTCTTCCAGGCCAGCTCTCTGCTGTGGCCAGGGAGTGCAGTGGAGGATGGCCCAAGTCCTTGGGCCCTGCACCCCATGGGAGACCAGGAGAAGCACCTGGCTCCTGCCATCGGATCAGCGTGGTGTGCCGGCCGCAGCGCGCTACCGCGGCGGCCCATTGGAGGGTGAACCAACGGCAAAGGGAAGACCTTTCTCTCTGTCTCTCTCTCACTGTCCACTCTGCCTGTCAAAAAAAAAAAAAAAAAATCCATTTGATTTACCATGGCTAGTAATACATGCATGCGTAATGAAAAAAGGTATTACTGACAAAGTAATTCCTAATAAGAAGTAGTTTTTAATAAGCAGGAGACATTCTGAGTCTCTCACAGCATCACCGAGTACTGTCTGACGGCACTGGAATGGCTACTTTTTTTTTTTTTTTCACCCGAAGTGGGTGGCTTCCCATTTCCCAAGTAGCCATTTCACCAGTGGACCCTCTGCTTTTCAGACATGATTTAGGGCTTTAGTTCAGGTTTCGGGGGCACAAGGAAGAACAGAGAACAACAACAAAAGAAATTTCCTCAAACAACTAAGCAAAGGTATAAAGGAAGGGAAGATTTTGAAGAGGATATATGTGTCTATGCAGAAAAAAAAAAAAAAACTGTACAGAAGAAATGCTGAGTTGTGACCAACCCAGGAGACCCGAGTACACTCTTCAGGAGAGTGGAGAGTGGGCTGTGCCGGAAGGGTGGGCTGCCCTTGTGTTCATGGACCACAGTGCTTGATCCTGTCCAGGCTGACCAGGCGGGCGGTGGAGGGAACGGACCACTGTACGGTCGAGCAAGGCACTTGTGGCTTTGATAATCATTGTTCGGTTTTTGCAGGTCCTTTAAGAAAAGTGCTAACTCTGTATTTTTTACCTACCAATAGATATGTTTTGAGAAAATTAAAATTCGCTTATTAAAATTGAGTTGAAAATTATTAGAACTCACTATGGGAAGTGACTATTTTGGCTCTGAAGAGGGAGTCCTCTTGCAAAATGTGTCTGACTCAGTCAAGTACATCTGAAAACAGCTTTTGCCAGAGTGCTCTCTGCAGAACCCAAGTAGGAAACATCCTCCAAAAAGGGGATCCTGGAGGGCAGTCAGTTTGGAAAGTTGCATACTCACACTATATACTGGGAAGTTCTAGTGAGGGTCTACCCAACAGGACAGAAGCTCTGTGAAGGCCTTGGGGAAGGAAACCTGTTGCTCTGACTCTCTGTGGATCAAGACCACAGAACCGCGGGGGCCCAGCACACCTCCCCAAGTCCCATGGAACCAGTGCCTGGGAAGGGCTGCACAGAACCTTCAAAATGCTTCCTCCGAAGAGAAATAACAAAGTCTGCTCCGTTTCAGGTCTGGTATCAGCCCCAGTACACAAAGCGTTTATGACATTTCTCATTAGCTTCACTCACCCCAATCTTGAAGGGCGGTAAGAACTGCACTGGGAATTTAGCATCATAGAAAACGATACTTCAGGACTGGTTTTACAGTAAGTGATGAAATATTATGCAAGTATTTCTTGAAATGGAAGAAATCGTGTGACCACTAAGGAAATTTATATTCCCAAAAAAGTACAAAATGAACAAATAAATTATATACTGAAACTATTCTACTGAATCGGGAAAAAAAAGTTTAAACTATGAAAGAAAACCAACTAATTCTAAACCTGTAACTTATGCATAAACAGGGTTTGTTCATCTTGTTGAAAGAAGCCCTCGAGTTGTTTGGAGATTCTGTAGTTTATTGTCAACGACAGAAGTAACCTGCTGCTTAAAGTGTGTGTGCAGCAGCGCTGCGGGGAGTGGGGGCCCCAGACTCCATAAGCAGTAGCCTTGGGGACTGAGCACCTTGCTTAGTTCTGATGTTCCTAGGTCCTCTTTGTGACCTTGGGGTGAATATTCAAAACCTTTGGATGTAGTGCTGTTATCTTTAAAAATGGAACTAACATAGTGCCCCTTCTCACCGTGAGGTAGTGTAAAATACTTCACAGCTGCGTAAAGTGCTTGTGTTTAAAAAGCTGTGGACTGGTTTTGAAGTCTATCTGCATGCTGTTTTAAGACTTCTTGACAGCAGGAGTTAATTCAGTAATTAATTCAGTGGTGGAAATTGCAGTTCTAGAAGTATCTTTAATGTACATTCTCTTTGCATGTGAATAATTCCCATTGTATATCTTGTGTGCTCCAAATGTAACAATTAGGAAAATTCATTTATAAAAAAAACGAACTCAATTTCTTACTGCCTCTGTGTTGATTTTAGTCAAATTACTTCTTTTCTAATGGTACACTTGTTAGGATATATCATGGGGCTTCAACTTGAGTAGTAAAAATGTAGTAAAAAAATCAGAATTACAAGCACTGTGAAGTCATCATTGGGTGATACTTCCAGAAGACCCACACAGGAGAATATTTCCTTTTTCACATTGAATAGTGAGACATGATGTCGACTGGATAGCAGATTGTAGTCACAGACCAGTAGCAGAGGTCCACAATAGAGAGATGTCACTTGAAACTCTAAATGCATAGTAGAAACCTCTCTGAATTGTAGTTAGACTTACCTCATTTGATTTTGTAAATGCTAGTGGCCAGAAAATTTAGAAGGTTGTTATTTTAAAAAGCGATTTCCTGTGAGTTCTTTATCAAACACAAATTGTAGGTTACTGCCCTGGTATCTAAGATGATAATTACTGTTAGTTTGCTACTATTTATTTTATGTACCAAAATATAATTGACTCTCTTGTGCTGCCACCCCCCCATGAAGTGTTATTGTTTACCCTTCCTAAAATTGGAATTTCCATATGATTAATATAACCCAAACAGATTTTAGAGGGATACTAAAAATCATATTGCTCATGTTCTTGGAAGGATTTAGCTTCAGCATTTCTTTTCTGCAACCTGAGCATCTGGTATTTTCAAATTAGGCACCTTCTAAATTTGACTCATACATTATGGAAATCTGATGACACGAGGGGTGGATAGGCTTGCTTTGATTTTATGAAATATTAATCATAGCTGTGATTAATGATTCAGCATTTCACATCTGGGTTATTCCTGTCATATTTGAAAATTACACTATTAAATACAGTATATAAACTTAGTGAAGGTGGGGTCATGCTAATTCTCCAGTGTCCCTTAAAAATTAAGTGGAAACTTAACAATATACCAGCAGCTACCAGTGATAATCTGTGATGTTGACAGTTCCTGGCATATTTTATACCCTCAAGGATTTTTTTGATGTAAATTAGAACATATCTCTTCAGGGAGTTGAAGCTATAGAGTCTATGTTCCAGAGAACTGTTGTCTCTAACTAACCAAAGTAGAATCTCCAGAATGGTTTTATTATGCGGAGGATAAAGCATGGAAGTGATGCACCAATCAAATGGCTTAGATGACTAATCATCCCTCACCCCTGCCAGCATTCTTGTCCGTTACACAGGTCAGGTACTGGGCTAGGTACTTTTTACATATATTTTCCTATTTAGAGAAATGTAAGGAGTAGCTTGATGAGCATTGTGTAGTTTGATGGATTACAACCATCAAATTATAAGCATTTGCCTTAAATGAATAGAATTTACCGTGTCTGAAATTTGACATGTATTTTCATAGGTTGTTTTCTCTTGCACATTTTTTGCAGAGTATCTTACTTGCACCATTTATAAATTATTGCGGATCTAAATACAGTAATAATAGGAAATGGCATGGTGAAAAAAATTATAATAAAAATATGGACGTACAGTGAAAATTACCCAAAAAGCATTAAAAATGATGGCAGCTTCAACTTGGGCTGGAAACTTACCTACAAAGCAGGTTCATGATTGTTGTTATGGTTGCCTTGACTAGCAGAGGAGGGAGTCTCATTACTGTTGGCGTTCTCTTAGTTCGGATTTCCCTGCAGAAGGGGAAAGGTGTTTACGCTCGCGGACTTTAGCCCTCGTGGACCTCAGCACTCTGGACCAGACAGCTGAGGAGCTCTCTGCCACTCCTGTACCACAGCACCTGAAGGATGGCTGCGGACAGGCTGTGCCCAGTGCACAGTGACAGGCCGTGTGCCAGGGTGCCCACTGCACACGAGTAGCGAGGCAGCATTCTGTGGGGAGTTTTCTGTTTTACCTGTTCGGAGAATTGGAGAACTGCTATCTCGAAACAGTTCTAGAACTGCATGGAAATTTTTCTGATGTACTAGCCAGTAGGAATCCCAACCTAATATCTTAGTTTTCAAAAAGGAATTAAAAGTGCCCCAACCACCATCAGCGAGGCTCACCAGTTGTTGGGAAACAAATTGTAAAATTTTGACTTAAATTGAAGAACAAGTCCCTGCTCTGTATGTGAATGGGTCACCATAGTTCTTGCTTTCTTTAAGTGGACTGTGTGTTTTTGTTTTAAATTGTCAGATACAGTCCTTTGCTGCTACAGACGATGGGTTTGAGCTAGGGGTATATTGCAGGAGCAGTCACACTTGTGTGTGCACTAGGATTGAATTACTCCATTTCCCCTTTGCTGTCGTGTTGACCTAGGCCCTCTGTTGTTCTTGAACTTCAGTGTGCATCACTCAGAAGCACTATTAAACCTGGAAGCTACACCCACCCCAGCTGTTCCTCTGCAGCAAGTCAGGAGTAGAGCCTGGACATTTGTATTTCTTCTTTTATTTTTAAGATTTATTTATTTATTTATTTATTTATTTGAAAGGCTGAGTTAGAGACAGAGAGATCTTCCATCTGCTGGTTCACTCTCCAAATGGCCGTAATGGCTGGAACTGAGCCAATTCTAAGCCAGGAGTTTCTTCCTGGTTTCCCGTGTGGATGCAGGGTCCCTAGCATGTGGACCATCCTCCCCGTTGCTTTGCCAGGCACATTAGCAGGGAGCTGGGTTGGAAGTGGAGCAGCAAGGATTCAAACTGGTGCCCATATGGGATGCCTGTGGCCATGGCTTTACCTGCTACACCACAGCGCTGGCCCCTGATCATTTATATTTCTAACCACAGTTGTCTATGTTGGCACTGTGGTCTGGAGACCACACCATGAGAATGACTGAGTGTGAATGATGAATTCACTCTCAGGTTGTGATGCTCATAATTCCCTATTGGAAGTATAGAGTGCTACTTTTTTTTTTTTTTTTCTAAATCTTTGTCTTTTCTCTGCTTCTTTTTCTTTCTAAACCATCACTTGTACCCTTAATGAAAAACAAAAACTACTCCAAGGTCTCCTCAGCCATTGAGCTTTTATAACCTTACTCACTGGGCACTCCTGCCAGCTGAGTATAATGTCAGCTTTCTCATCTCTATTGCAGAATTTCAAAGGTGCAGTCTTCACAGCCTTCCTTTTGATCATTCGTTCTTTGCTTTTTAACATTTTTTCCCCAGGAAGATTGGATTCCTGAAGAGAGCACCCATGAATACGACAATAATGGCAAAGGGATATTCTTCTTACTCTTGGAACAGACTCTCAGGAACTTGGTGATGTGATGTGGCAGTAAAATCAGGAACCGAGAAGTTACCTTCCAAAACTTGAAATCGTTAAGACTCTTTTAAAAACATGCAGATTGGTACTGACATTGTGAACAGTAACACACCGTGTCCTCTGATTTTATGGTGTCGGAAGCTGTTGTGATTAACAGCAAAAGAAGTCATTTCAATAATCTCTAACTCATCCTTTTAAAATGTCTGTTCATTAGGCATTGGTACAGGAGGTTATGTGTGAATTATAAATGAATATATACAAATGTACTGAGTGTGAGGGAATCTTCAAAAAATAACTATGCTCATTCAAAAATATTGGAGGCCATTGCGTTATTTGGCTTGTTATAAATTCATTGTGCAGAAAATATATTCCAGGCCAGCGCCGCGGTTCACTAGGCTAATCTTCCACCTGAGGTGCCGGCACCCCGAGTTCTAGTCCTGGTTGGGGCACCGCGTACTAGTCCCTGTTGCTCCTCTTCCTGTCCAGCTCTCTGCTGTGGCCTGGGAGGGCAGTGGAAGATGGCCCAAGTGCTTGGGCCCTGCACCCGCATGGGAGACCAGGAGGAAGTACCCAGCTCCTGGCTTTGGATCCGGCGCAGCGCCAGCCATAGCGGCCATTAGGAGAATGAACCAACAGAAGGAAGACCTTTCTCTCTGTCTCTCTCTCACTGTCTATGTCTCTCTCACTCACTGTCTAACTGCCTGGCCAAAGAAAAAAGTATATTTATATATATATATATGTATATATATATATTCCAGTGATAACTCTGCACTGCTGGATCATTGCTTGATACAAGTTCTAGCAAAATGACAAACTTTCTCCTACTTACATTGCAGTTTAACAAGTGACACACATAATAAAGAGAAATAAAGAAGAAATCAAAGGAAAATAAGCAACTTTTTTCAAAAATACAACCTGCATGTAATTATTACATCAAATATTTACAAAAATTGTTATCTTAAATATTATATAGATGTCAAAAATTAAGCACTTCAATTCTAAATGCCACAGATTATAACTTTCCTTAAGGAAAATTTTGTCCTGTTTGTGAAACTAAGGGAAATGGTCTGTAATTGACTTCAGGTTTTTTTTTTTTTTTTAACCACCTTCACTGAAATGGAGTTGTAAAAATTTTATAGTTATTTTAAAATCAGTTAAAGTTAAGTGTGCTATGAAGTGGGATGCTCAATTTTCATTGAGATTACTCTACCATGCTTTAGTTGGGATGTGAAATAGTATTATTAAAGATCATTTTCAGTTTTATTTATTTATTCTGCAGCTACCTTCCTTGAGGAGACCACATTAGAAATAAGGATCACTCACAGGAAAGAGTATGAAATATGTCATAAATAATAATTGCCACTCTCTTACTGTAGCATGTATATTTTATTTGCCACAGGAAGTGTATGGAAAGCTACTCCAGGTGGAGAAACACCAAAATGAGTTGCAAGTCAAAGGAGTGCTTCCAGAGAAAACCGAAATCAGGTGAGGTCTTTTCCTGCATTGAAACATATGTAAAATTTGAACTAAAGCATGCCACTTGTATTTTTATAAATACCTAAAGCCTAAAAGTTATTCAATATATCAGCATTCACCATTAAAGTTAGGGTACAAATAATAAGCAATATCTTTCTTTGGGGGGAAGCAAACGTTGAAGTTACTCATATGTTATTTCATCCCAGATTTATGTTTTAAATGTATTACCATTTTGCATTGTGAATTCCTATGTATATAGCTGCACATTTTTTTCGATATTTGCATGCTTTAGAATTCTTTTGTTATTTTGAAATTTGTGCCTCTGTTTGGCAAACTAGTCATGGATCAGATCCATCAACCTAAGCAACAGATTTTAAATTCTGGCTACTTATTCACACATTTCCTCCTGTGTAAGACACAGATCTGTGAGTACACCTTGTTTAGGTTGTAAATGCATTCCTAGTGCTGTATTTGGATTTTAGTACTATTTTTAGACATTAGATAGGTTAACTTTTGTCCATAATGTCTGCTTTGAAGTAAATTATACAAGCACAGTTTTAATCTTTAAGAAATCTGGTGTCTTCCGGGAACAGCGCCGTGGCTCACTTGGTTAATCCTCTGCCTGCGGTGCCAGCATCCCATATGGGCACCGGGTTCTAGTCCTGGTTGCTTCTCTTAGAGTCCAGCTCTCTGCTGTGGCCCAGGGGGCGCTGTGGAGGATGGCCCAAGTCCTTGGGCCCCTGTACCCACATGGGAGATCCAGAGGAAGCTCCTGGCTTCGGATCGGCACAAAGCTGGCCGTGGCGGCCATTTAGAGAGTGAACCAACGGAAGGAAGACCTTTCTCTCTCTCTCCCTCACTGTCTATAACTGTCAAATAAAAAAAAGGAAATCTGGTGTCTTCTAATATCAGATGAGTTCTAGAATGTAATACTTAACTCTTCAAAGAACATTTGCTAGTGTAGAGATCTTTTCTAATGCGTACTGAGGAAGTGGAGTGTTTCTCAAGCATGGTTTACTTGGGGCACAGCTTACACCATGGCTTGGGACTCTCAGGAGCCTGGTTCAAGTCCCCGCTACCCTGTGCTTCAGATTCAGCTTCCTGCTGATTCATCTAGGGGCAGTGGACGATGGCCCAAGTACTCGGGTTCCTGCCACCCAAGTGGGAGACCTGGGTGGAGTTTTGGCTTCTGGCTTTGACCTGACCTAGCCCTGGTTATTGTGGGCATTTGGAGAGTGAACCAACAAATGGAAGGTCTGTTGCTCGCTCGCGCGCTCTCTCTCTCTCTCTCTCTCTCTCCCTCTCTGTCTCTCTCTCTCTCTTGTACTGGATAATCTCATTCTTTCATATATATATGTGTGTGTATTTGTATATATTAAAATATAAATATAATCTGCCTTTCAAATAAATAAATGAATCTTTTTTAAAAAATAACTTTACTTGAATGAAAATTTGTTTTTGAATCAAGAATTGCTACTATATTATAGTATCTTTTGTGATATAACTCTAATTGCATGGTTAATTAAAGAGAGACTATATGTGATATTTTAACAGAGACCTGATTGGCAGCAGATGGCTGATTAAGGAGGAACTAGAAGAAATGTTAGTGGAAAAACTGTCAGATCAAGATGTGAGTAATTAATCTTTTTAATTTAAGGAGACCTGTGAAATAATAATGCAGACAATTGCTGTATTTAGGATCCTAATAGCAGTGTTCCTCAGACAATTTTCCTTTTTTAAATGCATTCACCGCTGATTTCCTCCGTGGAAGACCTAGCCTGTGGTCAGGAAGGTGGCACGTTTGGGTCTCCACAGCCTCCTTTTCTGAGCGCCCCTGTGTCGTCTGCCAGTCGTTCCAAGGATGTGCAGCAGATGCGATTTTTCCTCTCCTTCAGTGAGGTCCGTGGCTAATTTTGCAAGCACATGCGAAGTGCAAGGAGCCATTGCAGGTTAAGTAGAAAAGGTTTGAAGCACATGGCTACCTCGGTGCAGTGTGTCGCTTCCTGGCTTTCCTCGCGTGCCGTATCAGAAGTCAGAAGTTTTCCTCTTGGGATCTCCAGACCACCTGTATCAGAATCGTTGCATCGCTTGTTAGAAATTGCAGTATCCTAAGCTTCATCCCCAGCTTGGCACAAAACCTCTAGGAAACCTGTCTTTTTAACCAGCTCCCCATGTGAATCCTATACCCAAAGGTTATGACCTCGCTTTAGGTCTTAATTGCGTCCTTGCTGTGTTAAGTGTTCTGTTGAGCTCGGTGTCACCGGAAGTTGAATGTCTTAAATAGTTTGACGTTCTAATTGGATGGCTTTCTAGAAGATCTGAACAGAGCTAATGTCACAGATCGATCCAAGAGGGACGTTTTCTTCCATGGCAGTAGCTAGCATTGGTAGTGCCTTGCTACCGTGTAGATTTTAAGGTGTGCGTACTTCAGTTGCTCTTTTTCTCATGTACCATATTGAAGAAATTAATGATTTGGAAAAGTTGCAATTTGCGTAAACAAGGTGTTGCCCATTTGTTAGTGGTAGATCTGGAGAGTTCGTTTCCGATATCATAACTGCCAAGTATTCATACACTTGAATCTCACTGAAAAATCCCTTTACTTCTTCATGAATGTGTCATTTCATTGTTCCCTGTTTTCTGGCTGCTTTGATTTTTATAACTCAAGTTTGAGGTGTTTTTTTTTTTTTTTTTTTTTTTTTTTTTTTTTCCATTTTGGATATATCCCAAGGCATTGAATAGGGAAAACAAAATAAAAAGTTGCATATGCAACTAGGAAAACAAAACAAATAAATTGCATATGATTATCTAATACACCATCTGGGTACTAGACGTTAGAAGCAACCCTGAGGTTCTTGCCTGGTATCAAGATGATGGAGGCGGGGGTAGTTAGTGACTTCTTAAACCTTAAACCCCATCCTCAAGTAAGGCCGGTCATACCAGTAGCAACCCTTTGTAGGTTCAGCAGTAGGTTTACCGAGGATGAGAATGAGATAGGGTTCAGAGACTGGCTGAGAACAAAGAATTTAGGCCAGTGCCTGGAGAGGGGAAAGGGGAGATCTGAAGCCATGGGTTCATTTCTCCTCAGAAAATTGCCTTTTCTTTTATTGTTAGACCACACAAAACAGTATTTGAAGCAGTTAGCCTAGCATTAATCTTATTGGTGAGATTTTTACATATTTCCAAATATTAACTGCAGATTTACACTGTAAAGGCAGTTGTAACAAAGATGAGTATGATTTTAGGATTGTTGAAAGACAAAGTTACAGAAAACTGGTTGTCACAATCCATATTAACTAAAGATCTCAAGTACTAGTTGTTTCCTTCTCCATAAACACTTTAGAATGATTATTCTGGCTTCTAATTTTAAGGGGTTAATACCAAGTTGTTTACTCTCTAATCACATGTTCAAGAACTATTAGAAAAAATGCACAGAGTAGCAAGGATAATTTATTTCAAGAGGTTGCCCTTTAAGTCAAGTATCTCTTGAATTTTTAAATAGCTTGATTGTTCGGTTTTAAAGGAAATCATAAACATTAAAGTAACACAGCTTGAACAGCCAAAGATATATTTGCCAAATGTATTATGAAATATAATTTAAGAGGTGCATTTTCTCAAAAATCAAACTCCTTCCATTTTACTATACATAACTGGGAATTATTTATCAGGCTCCTCTTGATACAGTACTAATAAAAGAGTAGAAATTGCACTTGAAGATCATCTAAATATTTTTTGAAAGTGAATTTAAATCTCAGTTTCTTAATCATACTGCAGAGAAATTGATCTTTCTTTGGATGCTAAGTCTCTTTGTTTCTCGAAAGAAAAGACTCAGCCCTGCAGACCTCGGAACGCGCTGCATCCTGTCTTAAAAGCAGCGCGAAGACGCACAAGTGTCAGCCTGTCAAAATTCATCAGCACTGGAAAGATCAAGTATATAAAAATAGAAAGAATCTAGCAAATGCAATTACACTTGCATCTTCTAATGAATTTTTATTGTCCGCAGTACACGCGGTTCATTCGACTGCTAGAAAAGTTGTTGGCGCTGCAGTGTGGTCCTGCGGAAGAAGAATTTGTGCAGAGGTTTCGCAGACAGGTCCCTACTCAGTCGCAGCAGCAGCTGAGTGAGCCCGTGCAGTATGACGAGCGCGGGGTGGCCTTCAGCGCCTGCGAAGGTAACGGCCTCCGTGCAGAGTCAGTTCAGTGACGAGGGGAACCGCGGTTGTTTCTGTGTGCTGTCGCGCTCTACTGTCACTTCTTCAGACTGTTTGTTTATTTTTGTGCCCCCACACTGGACTCCCTAATTTTTAAGATTCTACTGAAGTTGTAAAGAAAAGGACCTTATAATGTTCCAAGAAAAAAATTCAGATACATACCTGCACAGGCATACTAACACTTCTTATTTTTGTGTCTCTAAATTAAATCCTTTTATTTTTACATCTTCAACTGGTTAAAATCATTAAAATATTTACAGTAATAGCTCATTTGGTGAATCTGTGTCCAATGCTCAAATTGTGTAAAGTGAAAACTTGAGGTCCTTAGGTCACATTCTCCTTGTATTTATCAAAGACATTTGACGTAGTCCATCTTTTAAGAATTGACCTATTATTGAATCATACATTTGCAGCCCTAAAAAATGTAACGTTATTCCTTTGTCATTTTCAGCTGCCGTTTTCAGAGAAATGTGACCTTTCTTAAGGATTCTGTTGCATTTCTACCAGTTATATATTTTGTCATATTTTAACATATTTTAAAATTATATTAGATGTATTATTATTTGTAAAAGAAGAGCCCCATGCAAATTGGTGGGAGATTTCTAAAAGTTAAGGTAGATGAATATGAGTTTGTTAGTGGTGAAACTAATGTAAAATCATTGTAGCGCTCCAAAAATGGATTTGAAGGAGAAAATTACCCCACAACGAGCTTTGTTAATCTGTTGTGGTATGGTTTACCTGTTTGGTTTTTACCTTGTCACAGTCACAGAAATCTCCTGTGTGTCGTCTCGTGTATTACCACTCTGAGAAGACACATGTAATGTACCTGTCTCAAAGCACTGGTCTCCAAGTTCTTTACTAATTGGAATTCTGCCTTTTTCAAGGTAAGAGAAAGAGTGCAAAAGCAGAGGCGGTTGTTTATGAGCAAGGAAGTGGAAGAATCACTGTGAATGGAATCGATTACCTGCTCTACTTTCCGGTCTTACAAGACAGGTTCGGTTTTGATTTTGTTTTGATTTTTGATTATAAGGAAAATATATTTTATGGTACCTCGTGATCCATTAAGAAGACGTGGTTTTTTTTAATTCTATTTGTCTGAATGATTATTTCTCTTTACAAATATAAAACTACCTAAATAGAAGCTATTGCTATTTTTTTCATAGCATTTTCCAGAATTTTGAAGAAGGATATCTAGAATTCCTCATTGATTGATTCTTAGTCCTCTTTCCATCAGATCCTACTGGAATTTGAATAATCTTAGATATATCTTATATTCTGAAATGCAGACTATGTCAAAATATAAGAAACGTAGGTTTCCACCTTCTAGTTTGGGGGCTGGGGCCAAGGGAGAGAGGAGGTGCCACAAACATCAACTACCAGGTGGGCAAAAAGTATGAGTAGATGGCTTGTGGTTTGTGTTTATTTTCTTGCTCATAAATATTAGAAAAAGTCTTCTTTCCGACTTTGAATTCTTTTCTCTATTCAGAGGAAGTTGATTGCATATATATTGAGCCAGCCAAGAATCCTGACATTTATAGGTTGAAATAAGAGCTCAGTCAGGCTTTGCTTAGTTCCCCGTGGTAAATATGGCAGTTGTATCTTTTTAACTTTGTATCCCATGGAGAAATAGTCATTAATCATAAATAGATACTACAGTTCTTGTAATCCTCTAAATATCCTCATCTTAGAGCTCTCTGTGAGTCACCGTATAAAGGCCTCTTCTTGAGACGATTATTATTTTTCCAGTAGTTACTGTCATTATCCACAAGTAACAGAAGTTCCGTATGATTAGTTCCTCCCTTCCTAATCCCTCTCCTGTTTCCTGAATGTGTTGTGGTATTTAAGGTCAAAAGGGCTAAAGCTCTTCTGATCCCAATGCTTATGTAAGGGAAAGAGGACTCCTCTAATGTAGTATGAGCTTCTGGACAGAATAATTACTTCAGGAAATGTATGTTTATTTTATTTGTGTGTGCCTGTGTCAAGAAGTAGCCCACTCTTAACTCTATTTAATGTGAATTAAACTAATTCTGCCATCATTCTCACAATGAAAGGGATGGAGGAAGCTTGTATTTCCCTTAGGAGAAGCCAGAGCAAGACCCAGTCCACACTGGGGACTGCCAGGAGGAATGGCATTTGACTGATAACCTGTCTATTCATTTGTATTCAGATGTGACTTCTGATGATTTAAAAGCAAGTCTCAATTATGGCTTGATCTCACAATTAAATTATAACCTCAGCTCTTGCTCTTCATTTTGAATTCTGTAGGCATCTACTGAGGACCGTCTGTGTGGCTGGTGGTGTTCTGGGCGTAGGATACCATTCCTGTGGCTAAGGAATACCTGCTGTTTTGCTGGGAATGGACACCCACCCCCTCTCATCGTCTTTAAGGATGTGTAGGGACTTAGGGGACCTTGCTAGCCATGGGCTGGCCTTGCCTCTTGCATAAGCTGCTCCGGAGCTTACAAAGGCAGCTTGAAGTGACTCCTGACCACAGAACCAGGAATTGAGGATCTTCTTTCTAATTCTGTTTCTTAGCTGTGTGACCTTAGCCATAATGCTTAAAGGTCACTTCCTTAATTGGTAGGAGGGAGTTGAACTTGATGATCTCTAAGATGATTGCCTCATAGTCTGTGGAGCTGCTTACTTACCTTTCCAAGGTTGTCTCTCTCTCTCTCTTTTTTTTTTTTTTTTTTAATTTATTAATTCATTTGAGAGGCAGAGAGTTAGAGAAAGGGAGAGGCCGAGGTCTTGCATCTCTGGTTTACTCCGCAAGTAGCCACAATGGCCAGAGTTGGGCCAATCCAGAGCCGGGAGCCAGAAGCTTCTTGTGGGTCTCCCATGCATTTGCAGGGGCCCAAGCACTCAGACCTTTTTCTGCTGCTCACCCAGGCCATCAGCAGAGAGCTGGATCAGAAGTGGAGCAGCCAGGACAGGAACCAGCACCCATATAGGATGCTGGTGCCGCAGGCAGAGGTTTAACCTACTATACCACCATGCTGGCAGGGACTTTTTTTAAAAACATAAACACAAACCAGGCGTTGGGAGTAGAAGCTGTGTTGGCTTCCTGGTGTTCCTGGGAATTTTTATTCATTCATTCACTTAGCAACAAGCATATTGCCATATACTTGGTAGTGTGGGATACAAAGATTGATAACCTTTCTGATCCGGAAAAGCCTTTGCTTTGTTAGGCAACTCTTAATTGAGTATGTCTGCCTAAAGAGATACATTCTTCACACAAGACTAATCATGGAACAGGGAGACAAGGTTAGCATTTTAAACAACTATAGAAAAATAGAAGAATTTGTAATTGTGTATTTAATTACATGCTATAAAGTGGGTCCCCTAGGAGTAGCATTCAGAGAAGATATAAATGAGAAAATTATTTTTAAAATAATAATATTTATTCAGGGGCTGGTGTTTAGCCTAGTAGTTAAGACACCCACATCCCACATTTGAGTTGCCTGAGTTTGACACCCACTTCTGGCTCCCAACTCCGGCTTCCTGCTAATATAGACACTAGGGGGCGGGGAGGGGGCACTCAAGTAACTGTTCCCGCCACCCTCATGGGCAGACTGGAATGGAGTTCTCAGCTCCGGCTTTAGCTTGGCCCAGCCCTGGTCATGCAGACATTTGAGGAATGAACCAGTGGATGGATGGGGTTGCTGTTCTCTCTGTGTACCGCCCCTCCCCGCCCCACCCAGTTCTCTCTCACTCAGGTTCTCTGTCTCAATTGAATAAATAAAACTTCAAAACACAGGAGTGCTGATTCATATGGCAGATATTGTTCTTTTAACTCAGGATTTCATGTGAGGTTCCTGAAAGGAGAAAAATTGAATTGTGAAATATTTTCATTCTGTGTAATTATTTTTGCATGTGCTGTTTGTAGTCCAGTGTAATTAAAATGGATAGCAGGGGCCGGCGCCATGGTGCGCTAGGTTAATCCTGCGCCTGTGACACCGGCATCCCATATGGGTGCCAGTTCTAGTCCTGGCTGCTCCTCTTCCCATCCAGTTCTGTGCTATGGCCTGAGAAAGCAGTAAAAGATGGCCTAAGTCCTTGGGCCCTTGCACCCAAGTGGGAGACTGGGAGGAAGCTCCTGGCTCCTGGCTCCTGGCTTCGGATCAGTGCAGCTCCATGTAATGGCCATTACAGCCATTTGGGGAGTGAACCAACAGAAGGAAGACCTTTCTCTCTGTCTCTTCCTCTCACTGTCTGTAACTCTACCTCTCAAATAAATAAATAAAATCTTAAAAAAAAGAAATGAATAGTAGTATAACCACTGTTTTCAGCTGTGAGTCTTTTCAATGTTTTTCACCTATTCACGATTTTTTTCTTGTACCACAGTGTTCCACCAACTTCCCAGACTCTCCTGAATGAACGCTTCTTATCTTCAGCTCTGTGGCTCCATTATTCTGATGTTCTCTCTAGCAGTTAAATTATGAAATCTTTTTTTTCTGAATTTTAGCCTAAGTCTCTTTATTTATATAAGCATTTCTTACAGAATCTTAAAATTTTTTTTTTTGGGGGGGGAGGTAAAATAGCAAGCTTTATTAGGGAAGGGACATCCGTAAGGATGGATGGGCACCTCTCCAGAAAGGACCTGAGAGGGTGCCCAGTCGCTTGGCCTGGGCGGGGGGGAAGGAGCGAGGTTACATGGTTGAGTGGAGAGATTACACCTGGCCAGACCAGGCGGGCGACTCAGCAGAGAGGCAGAGGGCTGAGCGCGCAGTCCAGTTGAGGCTGGGGGTTTTTAAGGAGATGGGTCTTGCTTCCCCACCTCTGCTTCTCTTGGAACAAAGGGCTTTTTGGATGTAAATAGAAAAACTTCTGAGTTTTCTCTTGAAGGCCTGAAACAAAGGACTTTATGGATCTTAAAATTTAGGGGATTAAGACAGAGAAGTGTTTAAGCTGCTGAACAAATGGTTGTCCAGGGGCCTCCTGCAATCTCACTTCCATTACTGACCTCACCCAGCGGTTGAGGCACTGCAGAGACCTCCTGTGTACACATGGGAAGCTCACAGATTCCGAATGGCACTGGGTAGTTGTTAGTTTATGTGTGCACACTGCATCCTGAGAAGTTACACTCTGTGGACTGACGGAGTTCTCTAACTTGAAGGCGTCCTTACAAGGTTATTTCAAGCTTTGCGAGTATAGAAGGGATCAGCACATGGGAAGACAGGGGCCCTTGCTGTGCGTGTGTAGCACATTGCTGTATCCTTAGCAAAGCCTCCTGCATGTCAGAAATCTCAGTGTTTCTATATGTTGGTGTAATCGCTGGAGAAGAAAGCATGACAAATGTAACACTGGCCTGCATAGTATGTTTTTGTTTCTGTAATATTAAGGATGGCAGAGATTGATGACACCGTGTATCTTTCTAGTGTACTTAGCCACATTTACTTGTTGATGTGCTTCAGAGAGCAGTTGATGTTCCCGTTTCACTTCCTTGACCGCCTGGGAAAACACGATGTGACCTGCACGGTCTCAGGGGGCGGGAGATCGTCACAGGCTGGAGCAATACGCCTGGCGATGGCGAGAGCCCTGTGCAGCTTCGTCTCCGAGAAAGAGGTGGAGTGGATGCGACAAGGTAATGGGCCTGGGGGGAAAGGCCTGGTGTCCTGATACTTCCTACAGGTACCTACCTGATCCGT
Organism: Lepus europaeus; assembly: GCF_033115175.1. NCBI lineage: Eukaryota > Metazoa > Chordata > Mammalia > Lagomorpha > Leporidae > Lepus > Lepus europaeus. Next base: position 93,960,093 of record NC_084839.1, read on the forward strand.
GTCCTAGTGATCTGAAATCAGGGAGAAAATCCCTACATGCGTAGCATTGCATCTTGCTGGCTGCTCTTGATATGCTACAACCATAGTGTATTTTTCAGGTTGGATTGCTACCAAGTGAGCATGGATTAGAAAAAGAATTGGAGGGTACTCCCAGGAATGATTACTCGAACCTTGCTGAAATGCTCAGTCCAACGGCCATGGAAGCTTCTTTTGGCCTTCGTGCATGACCTTCTGGCCAGCTTAACAACCGCTTAGTTCGGTTGTGTTTAAGAAACAAACTGGTTGTTTCTGTTTTATCATAGAAACTTGTAATCATTATTTGGTTAATGATAAAGCCCTTAGGTATTTTTTTTCCAAAGTTACTGGATTTTTTCACTTTTTTTTTTTTTAATTTTTGACAGGCAGAGTGGACAGTGAGAGAGAGAGAGACAGAGAGAAAGGTCTTCCTTTTGCCATTGGTTCACCCTCCAATGGCCGCCGTAGCTGGCGCGCTGCGACCGGCGCACCGCGCTGTTCCGATGGCAGGAGCCAGGTGCTTCTCCTGGTCTCCCATGGGGTGCAGGGCCCAAGCACTTGGGCCATCCTCCACTGCACTCCCTGGCCACAGCAGAGAGCTGGCCTGGAAGAGGGGCAACCAGGACAGGATCGGTGCCCGACCGGGACTAGAACCCGGTGTGCCGGCATCGCAAGGCGGAGGATTAGCCTAGTGAGCCGCGGCGCCGGCCTGATTTTTTCACTTTTTCCTGTGTGATGCTAGTTTGATTTTCTTTTTCTTTTACTCTACTCTGTGTGATCCTGTTACTTGGTCATCAGTCCAGGAGTCTGTGTGCAGTATGAGAAAGATTCTATCCTGCTTTAACACTTTTTAAGGAATATTTGAGAGGCAGAGTGACAGGCAGACTGACAGCTCCCATCTGCTGGTCCACTCCACAGATGACCGCAACTGTAAGGATAGGCTGGGAACCAAAGATGGGAACCAGAAACACAACCCAGGTCTCCCACATGAGTAGTTACCTAATACAGCCCAGTTACCTGAACCATCACCACTGCTCCCCAGGGTCTCCGCTGTCAGGAAAGTGGAGTCAGGAGCCAGAGCCAGGAACCAGGCCCACACACCCTGATGTGGGCCATGGGCGTCTTGCCCACTAGTCCAAATGCCTGCGGCTGTTGGAATGTTTATAATACATCAGGGAGGTCCAAACTAAAGATAGTCTTCACACTGTATATGAAAGGGAGAAAGTGCTATGTGTGCTGCAGACCAGCTGTGCAGCCCTGAGCACATCTGACCACTTCCACACCTCGGTCTGTAGCTCCCGTGCCCTCCGAACTCCCTGCCCTCCAGCACCAGCCCCAAGGGCTCCATGTAAAGCACTGCCTATGTAAGGTTTGTTTTTTGTTTTGTTTTTTCTTCTTCCCTTTAAACAGATTCATCTGTTTATTTGAAATCTGAGTTACAGAGAGAGATCCACTGATTGACTTCCTAGATGGCAGAAATGGCCAGGACTGAGCCAAGCCAAAGCCAGGAGCTTTATCTTGGTCTCCCACATGGGTAGCAGGCATGCGTACTTGGGTCCACTTGGGCCATCCTCTGCTGCTTTTCCCAGGCCGTTAGCAGGGAGCTGGATCAAGTGAAGTAGCTGGTACACGAAGTAGCACCCGTTTGGGATGCCGGCATCCCAGGCAGTGACTTTACCTGTTGTGCCACCACACCGACCGCTGTGTAAGTTTTTAAGTGTCTTAAAAATCCATTTACGGGGCCAGCAGTGTGGCACTGTGGGTAAAGCCACCACCTGCGACACCGGCATCCCATCCAGATGCCAGTTTGTGTAGCAGCCGCTCCACTTTGTATCCAGCTCCCTGCTAATGGCCTGAGAAAAGCAGCAGAAGACAGTCCGAGTGCTTGGGCTCCTGCCACACATGGGAGACCTTGGAGGGGCTCCTGGCTTCAGCCGGGCCCAGTGCTGGCCATTGCAGCCATCTGGGGAGTGAACCAGGGGATGGAAGGGCTCGCGCGCTCTCTCTCTCTCTCTCTCTCTCTCTCTCTCTCTCTCATATGCCATTAGGTGGGATTCATATTTGGTCATTAAAATACTTTCATAGGACCTACATTAACAATTCTAGTTTGAGCTACTGTACATATCTGAAAGTAATCATCCATAATTACTTAAAATTCAAACTAAAAGTTAGGACTTGTCTGTATTTTGCCTGAAATATTGTTTTATCCTATGTATGCCTCTTAAGTAATTGCATAAGTTTATGAGGCTGTAATGAGTAATTACAGTTTTTTCTTTGCTCTTAAGCCATTAGAAAATCCCTAATAAAATAACTAATCTGTATAAGAGAAATGCTGGATGGTTAATTTACAAGAACAGTTAAACAGCTTTCTCTTCAGCAGAATTCTCGGAATCTGTGGTCTTTTCTAACATTGCATGGCCCCAGCCACTAATGGTGAGCTTCCACTTAGACCATCTGGTAAGTCACTCTTAGTGACTCTGTAATTCCCCCAAACAGAAGTCCTCCCAACGATTAGAAGCAGACACATCCAATTTAGACTGACTTTGTTATTCTAGAATAAACTATTTATGCTGAGAATACAGTTTTAAAATTGACTTTTTAGATTCTGAAACCAAATACCAAGGACTATTACTACACAAATTAGGAGTAAAAATAGTTCCTTTTCTCAAATATGTTTGACAGGGCCTGTTTGTTATATACTCGTATAGACACAGTTGTCTGTGGATATGTATGTTCCTGTGGCGTATAGATTCATGTATATCTTCGGTGTCTCTCTGCTTCCCTATACCTCTCCATGTAATAGATTTTCTGCTCCACGTCTTGTCCTCATTAAAGCTCTCGCCTCTGTAATACTAAGTATGCAAGGTTAGTCCCATTGCAGTGAATGGTGACTGCCCACAGAAGAACAGCTTAATCTTAAATTGAACAAGCTTGAAATCTAAAAGAGAGTCATCTTTCTCACAGGATTAGGAAAGCAGACCCAGGGAACGAAGCCGGGGTTTGTGTGAGAGGCTGGGAAGTACCGTGAAAGGGTGGGAGCAGGCTGGTGCCGTGAGATT